>NC_136071.1:197242516-198442516 GCF_964261635.1 Lissotriton helveticus
GGGTGAGTGAGGGTGAGGGGTTGAGGGTGAGTGAGGGTGAGGGTGAGTGAGGGTGAGTGAGGGTGAGTGAGGGTGAGGGGTTGAGGGTGAGTGAGGGTGAGGGGTTGAGGGTGAGTGAGGGTGAGTGAGGGTGAGGGGTTGAGGGTGGGTGAGGGGTTGAGGGTAAGTGAGGGTGAGGGGTTGAGGGTGAGTGAGGGTGAGGGTGAGTGAGGGTGAGGATGAGTGAGGGGTTGAGGGTGAGTGAGGGTGAGGGTGAGTGAGGGTGAGGGGTTGAGGGTGAGTGAGGGTGAGGGGTTGAGGGTGAGTGAGGGTGAGGGTGAGTGAGGGTGAGGGGTTGAGGGTGAGTGAGGGTGAGGGTTGAGGGTGAGTGAGGGTGAGTGAGGGTGAGGGGTTGAGGGTGAGTGAGGGTGAGGGGTTGAGGGTGAGTGAGGGTGAGGGTGAGTGAGGGTGAATGAGGGTGAGGGTGAGTGAGGGTGAGGGTGAGTGAGGGTGAGGGTGAGTGAGGGTGAGGGTGAGTGAGGGTGAGGGGTTGAGGGTGAGTGAGGGTGAGGGTGAGTGAGGGTGAGTGAGGGTGAGTGAGGGTGAGGGGTTGAGGGTGAGTGAGGGTGAGGGGTTGAGGGTGAGTGAGGGTGAGGGGTTGAGGGTGAGTGAGGGTGAGGGTGAGTGAGGGTGAGGGGTTGAGGGTGAGGGGTTGAGGGTGAGTGAGGGTGAGGGTGAGTGAGGGTGAGGGGTTGAGGGTGAGTGAGGTAACCTGGCATGGTAACCTGAAAAAAATGTGGGTGTGAGCCATGTGAAGGGGTCTGCGGTGAGTGTGAGACCCGAAAAGGCAGAAGTCGGGAAGGAGAGGCTGCGGGTAAGGGTGTGCACGAAAGTGAATGTGCACAAATGGGGCCATGCGGTGGGCGACCAAAGCAGAAGCGGCTGGCAGAATAAGCGGGCCAAGGCCGAGAGTCCACTGGGTGCACGCGTCCTACCCGGAAATGACTGGGGGATAGGTGGGGAATGGCATGGTAACCTGAAAAAAATGTGGGTGTGAGCCATGTGAAGGGGTCTGCGGTGAGCGCGAGACCCGAAAAGGCAGAAGTGGGGAAGGAGAGGCTGCGGGTAAGGGTATGCACGAAAGTAAAATGTGCACAAATAGGGCCATGCGCTGGGCGAACAAAGCAGAAGCGTTTGGCAGGATGGTGGTGCCGGAATAAGCTGTGCACATGTCAAGCCATGCTTCGAGTAACTTATAGAGATGCGGCTGACAGGATAGTAGGGTTGAGAGCAAAAGCGCCGAAGGGGCGCCTGTGTATATACTGCTAATAATTAAAAAATGCATATGAGAACTGTATTATCGCAAATGATGGAAAAGATATCTCACCTGAAAGAAAAACAAGAAAGGAAACAAGACGGAGGGCATTGCTGTGGGGAGGGGGGGGGGAGGAGAAATGCACACGGCGGGCAGGGGAGGGGGCGGAGCGGGGAGAGCAGCATGAGGGTGTGAAGCAGCCGGGGCCTTTGAAGTGAAGCTAAGCTTCACTTCAAAGGTGTGGGAGGAGTGCGGCTGAGGGAACAGACGGCGATTTGGTGATGTGCACGCGCATTTTAGGTCAATGCGCTTGCGCATTGACCTAAAAGCCACGGGCACAGCACCAAATCGCCACAGTTAGGTAAACTTTGTTTAAAGCCCTATAGTCTCGCTTCTCTCAATGCGCATGCGCATTGATAGGTCACGAGACCTAAACACACCACATGGCACAATTGCTGGCTGAGCGAGCAGAAGTAAGCCAAACAGCTTTCCCGTAGCTAAGGAGAGCTGAGCTCTTTTTGTAGCAGCACGCATAAGAAAAGTCCCGTATTTTCACCAAAACACTCTCTGATAATGATCAGCCGAATTCAGAAGGCTTCCTGCCCTCATATATTCCCAAGAGAGCAGTAATCTTATAAGGAAATGCTGTCATCACACCTAAAGCTACGGATGAGGAGAGCTTGCTGGAAGACATTCAATTAATGAAAAAAAAAAAAGAAAAGGAGACACGGCCGGCCGGCCGTGAACTGAAAGCACGGCCGGCCGGCCGTGAAAAAGCCTTTGATGCCGCAGGGGGTAATTAGGGGAGGAGAATGGCTGGGCTGAGGCACAGCGCCAAGCCTTTGATGCAGCAGGGGGCGGAGCGGGAAGAGCTGCTGGCGGCACTAAGCTGACGATTTGATGCTGTGCACGCGCATTTTACCTAATTGCGCTTGCGCATCGAGTTAAAAGTGCACATGCACTTCATCAAATCGCCAGTGAATCGCCAGTGTAGGTAAGCTTTGTTTAAGCCCCCATAGTCTCGCTCTGCTCAATGCGCATGCGCATTGACAGGCGAGACCTAAAAATGGGTGTTTTTTGCATAGAAGTGGTAGGAGGTGTTGGAATTGTACCGCTTTGGCCGCCATAAGTATGCTCAGACGTGAGTCACTTGCTCACTTTGCCACTGGATTCAAGCAAGCCGGGCTGAAGACGGCTGGAATGCCAGAAACCGGTCCTCGGAAGCTTGTTTCCAGTCCAGGGAAGGCATGGCTTGGCAGTTCGGGCTGGACTGTTCCCATGAGGCACAGGGTCAGACTGATTTGCATATAGCCATGTCTGAACTGGGGTGGCAGAGTGGGCTAAAGAACGGTGATGGATCAAACCCAGATCTTTTGACTGGGTGTGAGTGTTTGATTGGTTCAGATGCTCCGTCCATCACCACCCCCTTTTGTACCGGAATTGTTAAGGAAGGCCCTTGTGGTTTTATGAATACGTTAAGGAGAGAGGGTAAAAGTATTGATCCTTGGAAGACACCTTGGTGGAGAGGAATGGGGTTAGAAGTGGCACTTAGGACTTTTATGGTTTGGGAGCACCACACTTCCAGAATTTGTTGTAGAATGGGTTTGTTGATTTTGTCAAACGCCATACAGAGGTCGAAGAGGATGACGAGGTAGGAGTCACTGTTGTCCAACATAAGTGGGGGATCATCAACAATATGGAGTATTGCCATTTTAGTGTAGTAGCGTGCTCGGAAACCTGATTGTAAATGGTTGAGTAGATTGTTGTTGTGTATGAATTGTTTCAGTTGAGTTTCAACCCAGTTTTTGAGAGTTTTGGCCAGAAAGGGAAGGTTTGGGATCGGCTGGTAGTTATTGAAGTTTTCTGGGTCAGGTCCTTGTTTTCTTCAGAATGGAGGTAACTTGACTGATTTTCAGGGTGTGAGCTATGATACCTTGGAAAATGGAGACGTTGATAAGCTTGGTCCAAAAAGGTTCAATGACTGGGCTCGGATTCTTGATGATGGAAGGAGGAATGAGATCTGAGAAGTGTGAAGATGTTTTCAGCTTGAAGATGGTGCCGCAAAGATCTGCTTGAGAAAGGTGACAGCATATTTCTATGTAAGATCATTAAGGGAGGTAAGTACATTCAGACTGGTCGACAGAGAGCTCACATTTCTCACTTTTGTCCTTAAAGAATACAACAAAGTTCCTGCAGATCCTTTCAGGGTTATTGTTAGGGAGGGCGATTAATCAAGGACGTATAGAATGTCTGATGAGTTCAAAAGTTTTAGGTCGATTTTTGGCAAGATAACATCTCATCAAATGTATATGAGGCTTTAACTACAAAGATGTGTTTTTGCCATTGTTTTCTCTCAGTCCATGTCTCCTCAATGTTTTCAATGATGGGACATTGGTGCCATCTCCTTTTGACTAATCTCATAGCTTTACGGTCAAGATTCAAGTGTTTAGTGAACCATCGTGCAGGGGCTTAGGTTTGACATACTTTCATGAGGCAGCGTCATTGATGATCAGCCCCATGATATCTAGATATCTACTCTGCGGGAGGAAGGAATGATACAGGGAAATGTGGATATGCTGGTACGAAGAGCCATTGAGCTGATATTGAAAAGTCTCTGACCCACTGCTTGAGGGGTTTAGCTTGGCCGCTGGTGATCGTTTTGGAGGAATCGAGTGAGGATGGAATTAGGAAATGGTCAGACCAGTCCACTGGGATCATGGGTTCTATTTTGATGACACCGTTTTTAGCAATCACATCCTCCAGGATTGAACCTTTTATACGCGTAGGAGAGGTGGAGAATTGACAACGCTCATTATTTTAGAATAAGGCAATACTATCATCGTAATACAATACTATTCACTGCATTTTCCTCACGTTCACAAGTAGCAGCGAATTTGCTCGAAAGAAGTACTAATTAATCGCAAAACAGCAGCCGTTCTTTAATAACAAAAATTACCAATGTGCGGTTGTTCGCGGGTTGGACAAAAGCACCATGTGCCAAAATTGGCAACCTCGGGGCGGAGGAACCAAAATAAGCTAAAAAAAAAGCTTGGGAGACAGGAAAGAAAGGCAGAAATAAGAGGGAAAATAGCAACTAGGCTGCTGGTAATGAGTGCAAGCAGTGAAGGCTCCACACCGAAAGTGGACAACAGCCACTTCTTAAGTGTTTCCTGCATGATAATGGATTCCAAGTTTGACTAAGAAATGATGTATTGTGTGGGCGATCCACAGATGTCTTAAAGACCTTCAGAATGACGCACGTGGACTTTGCAAACGTGTTCCAAAACGTTACACAGAGTGTGTCGGTGCCAAGGAGGCTGTTACACCCTATGGAATATCCCACTTACAGGAAGTGAACGAGTTGGTTAGGTCATAACAGCTTAGCTCTTACAACTAAACGAATTTCAGATGACAAAAGGAAACACTCCGTGTCTCGCTGTGTGTGTAAGCTATGACACAGCCGAACATGTAATTAAAATGCACAGGCCTACGCGAAAGACAACAGAAGCACACAATAAGAGACAGGCCTCAAATCACGACAGGCTCGCCTAATACCTATTATTAAATCCGTGTGAATTCGGGCTGCCTCTTGGTTAATGAGGGGGGATGCGACGAACACCACAGCTGCGCCGGCTGCTGCAGGAAGGCCGGCTGAGTCCAGGAAACAGCATGGAAAATTACCCTGATTTTAGGAGTCGTGCACAGAGCACATATGGAACTCATTGGGAGCCGTAACCTTATGGGGGAGATCTCCCGCGCGTTTTATATTGCCAATTCTGGCACAAAAACAAATGGGAAAGGACAAAGGGACAGCTTATCTGTAGCAAGCTTCGAGTGCGTGTGGGCATGTGTGAAAGAGAACATTCTAAAAGAGCAGCCCTGAAAATAATAAAATACACACACGTTCTAAAACTGCAATGATTAAATAGCTAATTCAAAATAAGAAATCAGACTACCCGGGTTATAGAGGCATTAATTGCTATTTTGTGACGCGTTGAAAGGAAAATATAGCTGCCCAGAACAATAAACGGCGTGGCAGCTATTAATTGAAATTAAACGCAGAGAATCTGAGGGAAGGTCTTTTCATTTAGGTTCTGAATTGAAATGTGGGCACTACATCAAAATTAAGAGTGTGGCATTGGGGCAAGGATAAATTCGTCACGGGTCATCGCTGAAAGTGTATTTAAGACTAATTAAAAAAATATGCCAGGCGGGTAAACCCGAGTATTATGCGCCTCTTTTGTGTAATTTCTGGAAATTGAAAATAATAAAACATCTTGTGGTTCATTGTTCGCAGCGCAAACTCGCTCTGGGCAGGAAGTGGGTAAAATGGTAACAATGTTAGGAAGGCGAAGTTTTTTTTAAAGTTGTTGCTCTTATGGTAAATTAAAGTTAGGCCTTTCCACGCAAGGGTTCCACTGGGGGCCTCACTGTACACATAGCATTAGCCGCTCATTCCCTTCTCCCCTTTGTTGCATGAGGAGGCCGAGGAGGCCGGGGAGAGGGAGAGGGAGGGAGGTGGTACGAAGAGAGACAGGGTTTGCGGGCCAGATAAAGAAATGTCAAAAAGGCGGGCGGGGGAGGGGCGGCACATTGGTGTGGGAACTTAAAATGAGGCAACGACAGCCTTGGAGAACAGCATGACTTCAAGGATCAATACTGCTTAACTTACAACTGTTCGCAGAGAATTAAACATTAAGAAGGTCTAATTCCTCCAAGAAAGGATCCTCTTATGTCTTATGAAAAGGCTCTCATACAAGGCAAGCATGTGTTGATAGTGGAAGAAATTGGAAAAGGCACTCGTTTTATGGTTCTGAAATAAATAATACATGTGAAAGAATCTTTCATAATATACAGAATAAAGTACCCCCTGCTGCACAATAAAAGGATATTGCAATTCACCAAGGAATCTGTACATTTAACATTTTAAGGAAGGTCAAGTTCCTTTAAATAGTTATGGAACATTAAGGTGACTTGCATTATTCTTTACACTTATGGTGGGCTATTTTATTCCCTACAATGCATGCTTGCAAACACACCATCAGTCTCCACGTAATCCACTTTTAAATTCATGCATTTGTGATTCTCCCTAACGAAAGACAACCTTTGATTGCAGGTATGTAAAACACATTTGAATTCTGTTCTGCAGAAAAATTAGCATGTCGAAATGTAGTTTGTAATTTGTTGCAAGCATAAACTAAGCAGTTTAATGTAAGTCACTACTATTTCAGATGTTTTTAAATAAACTCTTCCAGCTTAATAAATCATCCCACCAGCTAGCACCAATGTCTACTTTTTATCCCCAACGAGTTGAATTTCTAGCAAGAACATTCAGAACGTCAAAAAAAGTTAGCTGTGTATTTTTTTAAAGCAGCGATCATAGTTCTGCTCTTTTACCGGCCTTTTGCACTCCCTGCAGATTCTGACAGCACACATTGTAAAGTCACTACTCAAATGTAACAAGTTATTACAGCAGAGCAACTATCATTTTCTTATTACAGATGACTAGAGATGTCACAATTAGACCGTAACTGGAAAATTAGAGTCAGCTTTAATACGAAGAGCGCAGGCTGTCATATGTTACAATGTAATGGGGTCCCATGTGCTTCCGAATAATTAGTCCTTTATTCAATTCGAACCACCAGATCAATGCACAGAGAGCTGCGAAGACGTACGTACGTACATATATTAGCCTCAAGCGAGACAAACGATCAAAGAATGACCCAGGCAGTTCGGGTCAGCCAGACCTCGGTTAGCCCATGAGAATAATCAGCCCGAAGAGAAAAGTTACACATGACGTCTAAATAATTTTTCAACCTGGATTGCTCACGGTCTAACAGCTGCACTACCAGGTCACCTATCTCCATCATGCTGAATCTATTGACCTTGGAAAGGTGATGAACCTCAAGGGAATCAAAATTGGACTACACAATCACAGAAAACTCTCCTGTAGGCACCTGGTGCCAGATTTACTAACTTTCCGTTTTTGAGCCACTAGAAACTTATATTTCCAACAGACTCATGTATTAATGGGTTGGCTAAAAAATAAGGAACTATACTGAGTGACAGACTTACCGGCTATTGTATAGTATTGTATTGTAATTGCATTTATATAGCGCTTACTACCCCTGATGAGGCGTGGAAGCGCTTTTTCGGCGAGTAGCATGCTACTCCCGAACCCATAAATGATTAGTGTTGAATTAGTATAGTGAAATATGAAAGTAATCTGAGTGATGGATAGGTCAGTCAGTTATTTGGATTCAAAAGGATAGCGGAGGGAAAGAAGAGGGAAAAAGGTTTGCATTTATATAGCTCTTGTTACCCCTAATGGGGTGTTGAAGCACTTTGTTGGTGAGTAGCATTCTACCCCGGAACCCATAAAGATTAGTGGTGAATTAGTATAGTGAAATATGAAAGTAATTTGAGTGGTGGATATGTTAGTCAGTTATTTGCATTGAGAAGGATACTAGAGGAATAGAGGAGGGAAAAAGGTTTGCATTTATATAGCGCTTGTTATCCCTGATGGGGAACTGAAGCGCTTTTTACGGCAAGTTGCACGCTACTCTGGAACCCCGTAAAGGATTAATGGTGAATGTTAGAAATGGGGATCTCTGGTTGGCTAAGGCTTGCGCCAAAGCCAGGCAGAGACCACCACTTTAGTCAGGGAAAGGGAGTTACACGCCTAAAATAATACCTGCTCACCCCCTTGGTAGCTTGGCACGAGCAGTTAGGCTTATCTCGGTGGCGATGTGTAAAGCATTTGCACAACACATACAGTAACAACACACTAGGCACACCACAAAAGGAACTCCACACAAGGTTATATAAAAATAGCCTTTGTATTATAATAAAAACACATCAGATAGTAATCACAGAATGTACACTGTGCCAACTGGCAGGGGCAATATTTACAAGGGACTATTTACACATGACAGGGCCACGTGGGCCACTGTCAGAATTAGCACTTGGTAAAGAAATAGTAAAAAGTAAGAATACATATGAATTTAGAACACAGCCACTAATCACTGGCAGACACTATACTCAGCGTCAACCTGTAATATAAATCAGAACAGGCATAGTAACACATAAGGCGAGAACTCTATTCTGCGCCAACCTCATAAGCAAAAGTAGGATAAACCATAATCTCCTAAACATCAGGAAATACACTTAATCACATAACCTGCAGTAGGGAATAAATCAAACCTAGACCACAGTAGAAGTAAAACAGTAGGTAAAACCTATCAAGTATAAAAGCACATAACATGTAGTAGGGAATAAATCAAACCTAGACCACAGTAGATAATTAAAACATAAGTTAAAACCTAAGAATCACAAAAGCACATCTATGAGCATAAATCAAGGTGCATAAATCATACTAAAAACATTACATTTCCTAGTACACATTAAAAATGACATGAGGGCCTTGCGCCCTACAAAATCTACAAGTCCCCAGGGCCAACTGGCCATCTATCAGGGGCTCAAATGCCCTCTGTCCATAAAGTCAGGGCTGCTGTCTAAACAGCGACAGTCACGGGGCGCACTTGGCGCAAACCTAAATGTGGCAGCTGCCCACTACTTGCTGGGCAGCTGGGAAGATCAATGAAGGCCTAAACGTTGCAGCTGGCACTAAGTGCTTCACAGCTGTGCAGGCCAGGGTAGGGAGAAAGGAGTGCGTCTACTCCTAGATTAAAAGTACAGGCCCCCCCTAAAATGAAGAGGAACCTAAACGGTGCAGCTGCCCACTAATTGCTGGGCAGCAGGGAATAAGCAGAAATGCGGCATGGGCCCTCAGTAGCCCTGAAAATAACTTGTGCCACACGATGGAGCCACACGATGGAGCCACACGATGGAGCCACACGGGGCTCAGTAAATCAATAATGGGCCCCTTGGAGCACTCTGGCTCCTAAAATGATGATGCCCAATAGAGGGAGCAAAGTCTAGCTCCCAAATACTGTAAAGCGTGCTGGCGCTTTTTAAATAAATAGGCACAGGGGAGTAGAACGGGCCCCCAAACATGGGGGAGCCATCTGGTGCTTTAAATCAACTACCCCCGCGAGGTTGGAGCGGGCATCGACAATAGGCCCCGATGTGCCCCCTCCGGTGGAAAGAACACATTCCCACAAGCATGGAAGCCACATGGGGCTTATAAAATAATCTAGGCCACGTTGGAGCGACCCGCTGTCGAGTGTGGCCGCTCAGTAAATGACCCGGGTGAGGGAGCGTCCCGCAACAGCGGGCCCGCTCTGGCAATGCAGCTAGAACGTCCCCGCCTAGCCCTTACTCACCGGGCTGTTCCATTCACGAGGCGGCGTCACCAGGCCAGCATGCGGGCTCGGTCCTCATTGCAGGAGCCCCGCGTCGGATCTTGCTCCGTCTCTCCTTGTGCGGGAGACCGGTGAGACGCTGCACAGCTTCCCCAGGTTGGGGGAAGCGGAAGGAAGGATTCGCCAGGCCTGCCCCCACCTTCTACTTCCGGGTCGCGCTAGGCAGCGGCCCCGGGGAAGTTCTCTCGCGGCTCGGGCCGCGGTGGTGAGACACGGGGTGGGCTCCCGTGCAAAGTTAAATCAAAACGCTGGGCATAATGCAGGGTGGGCACCTGCAATAAATAGGACAATGAGCAGGGGAAAAATGCAATCGCGGCTCACGGGCCGGCAGCGGTGATCAGGGTACAAGCCTCCCCCAGTCTACTCACGGCCACGAACAGGGGAGAGCAGCCAATTAACCTCACGCTTCCTGCAGACACCAGTGGGGGAAATTAAAAGAAAGGCAGCACAGCGCTCCCATGCTGCAAAAGGAGCCACGTGCTTTTTAAAGTGAGGCAGCCCTCCCAGGGCCAAAGTAAATCAAGTCCAAGGTTTCTAGGGCAAAGCAAAAGGGCCCCAGAAAGAAGTCTTCCAGGCATCCAGGGGCTGGGCAGAGCCCAGGGAGGCAAGCCTTCCCCTGAGCTCCAGCAGCAGCACGCCCCTGGCAGATTCCAGTCCAAGACAAGAACATTTACTTGGGGTCACAGCCCCTCTTTTATACACAGAAATCCTTTGATGTAGCAGTGTAGGCAAGGGGAGAACCAGATGCAACTGGTTCTTGAGTACTTTGTTTTCCTCAGCCACCCTCTCTATCCACAAGACAGGCCAGGGACATCAGATGCACCACAGGGGGCGGAGCCAGCATTGCGTGGGGGAAAGTCCAGCCCTATTCAGGTCCCAGGTGTACTCCTCCCTCACATCACTCATGCTAATCTCAACACTCACCACCGGGGCAGACCGATCATGACTCATGGAGCCAGGCTCACCAGCCAGCTCCAGCCAATCACCAGCCAGACACAAATTACACAAACCTGCCAACTTCTAGAAGTGGCACTTCCACACAAGCTACAATAAATCCGCACATATCACCGCGCAGCATTTAATCTCACGAGTTCACACATACCAAACTTGACCTTGCACTCCCCACGCATCAGGAACTATCATGGACACACATATTCCCCATGCATTCCTATGGGAGGGCAGACCAACTTAGCACACACACTCAGAGTGCGCGCACACTTTACACTGGCCCACAGTGCTAAAGTGCGCAGAGGCCTAAAATCACTATCACCATGCCAGAGACTAAAGGCAAAAAGTTTAGGGGTGAACCTGCTAAAAAGGCCCAAGTCCAACAGTGAATTATTATAGTGAAATAAGAAAGTAAATTGAGTGGTGGTTATTAGTCAGTTATTAGGATTGGGAAGGATAGCGGTGGGTTAGAAGAGAGAAAAAAGGTTTGCATTTATATAGCGCTTGTTACCCCTGATGGGGTATTAAAGCGCTATTTTGGCAAATACCAACCTACTACGGAACCTATAAAGGATTAGTGTTGAATTAGTATAATGAAATATGAAAGTAATTTGAGTGGTGGATATGTTAGTCAGTTATTTGGATTGAGAAGGGTAGCAGAGGGATAGAAGAGGGACAAATGTCTACATATATATATATATATATGCACTATATATATATGGGGTGTTGAAGTGCTTTTTCGGCGAGTAGCACGTACTCTGGAACCCATAAAGGATTAATGGTGTATTAGTATAGTGAAATATGAAATTTGAGAAGTGGATATGTTAGTCTGTTATTTTGAGTGAAAAGGATAGTCATTCATTTGTGACTTACTAAGATTAGTCACAGGGATGATGGCATTCCAGCGTCAGCAGACCACAACCATTGTGATTGCTTTTGGAAAAATAATATTTTTTAAAGCAGTCCGATTTCCTCAAAGGGAACTGGGATGCTGTTGGAATAAAATGTTTTGTTGAAAAGTTTCAATAAGAGGACGCCTGGCTGTGGCGAGGGGGCAAGATGGCGGACGCAACGGCGTCCGAGTGAGCAGCATCGCAAGTGGTCTCTCTGCCTAACCTCTCATGCGGAGCCTGCTTGTATTCTGAGCCGAGAAATTAAGCAGAAATCGAGTTAACTGGACTGGTCTCCTACCCGATACTTTTATTCCCGGTATGCGGCTTGATCTTTGGTGTTCCTTCCGACGGGCGCTACAGAGTACGTGGCGTCCCCCACCTGTTCTGCGGCTGAGACAGAAGGTGGAGGCGGAGCAGTGAACTGAATCGGAGCAGAACACAGCGGGTCAGAGCGAAGGAAACTCCCGCTGCTCGCTGCATCGTTGTCGCTCTCCCCCACCTGTTCTACATGTGAGAAGAAAACCGGAGTGCCAAAGTGAACGGGAGCGGGCCCCACTCGGAGGGGCAGATACGTGCTATCGATCGCGGCAACGATGGGGGGCAAGTACCATACCTTCAATGGCGCCGAAGAACCCGACAGTCGAAGCTGCGGGAGGCACATCTAAGCCGCAAAAAACGAAACCAAAAACCAGAGCAACAACGGCTGCACAGAATGGAGCCCAAACCGGCGGGGACCCTGCAATGAAGGACAATGTAGAGGTAACTGTTAATCCTAATAATGTCTCCTCGAGTGCCCTATTGACTGACCATATTGAACCTGCTATTGCCCAACCGATTTTGGGGGATTCTGGGAGTTGTAGGTCCGGTGCTATTCCTAAAATTCCGGGAATGTTTGCACTGAAAAAAACACTTAACACGGGGAAAAATACTTTGAGCATTCCAGAAATCCTGTCTGACAATATAAATGCATGCACTGATACTGACATTGGGGGCAATACAGGCATTAGTAAGGAAGCGATCAGAGATACCCAGATACTACTACCCCTTGAAAAATAACTTCTCCTGACTCTGCACACATCTGGACCTATACTACAAGAGCCTGCGCAAGAAGCACCTGAAACAATTACGCTGGTGGATGATGTTGAGTCAGTGGACTCTGCGGGAAATTTCTATTCTATGTCTGATTTATCAGTGGCTTTAGAAACAGAGAGTCTTGAGGTTGACGGGGGATGAAAGACGACCTGAGTGGCAAAAGTATGGATGGATCACCACAAGAATCAATTGGCTCAAGGGGAGAAGAAGAGGACGAGGATGCCGATGAGGGTGACTCCCTACATAAATCAGAATGGGGTGCTGAGGAGAATACAGTTCTTACAGTAAATGAAGATAATGCTGATTCAACACCACGTAGTATGAATATATCCGAGAAATTACAAAATCGGATCAATATTCCGTTCAATACGCAAACAACCGGTACTACGTTAGACACTCTATGCCAGCTCATGATTCAACATCGGGAAGAGACAAAGGCAGAAAACCTTTGTACGCAAGGCGCAGTCCGCCGGCTACAAAACAATCTTAGAAAGGTTACTAAGTCATGCAACGAGAATTCTGCTAGGGTGATAGAGGCTGAGGGAAGAATTTCAGCGATTGAAGACACAATGACGAACCAACAAACACAAATCTCGTCACTCGTGGGATTGAGAGATGAGATTAATTGGAAACTGGTGGACCTGGAAAATAGATCACGCCGGAATAATCTTCGAATCCTGGGCATTCCCGAGGGGAGCGAGGGGGGGAATATAAGACAATGTATTTATTTATTATTATTTTTTTTTTAAAACCTTTATTGCAGCATTCATAAAGCACAAGTATGGGCCTGCAACCGCAGGGGCCGGCCGCTAAACAGAAGTAAAACCCAATTGATCATAATACAACACAGTTCCTCAGCCGACAACCCTGAGGTCCGGCAGCAATACAGGATGGAACTTGTATTAAAACGCATTGATAAATCACAGGATATAATAAAGGTTTCATTTTATATTATGTAAATGAGCGGATCAGGTGCCATACAATCTAACAATAGGATACGGGGGACAGGCCAAGAAAACAGAATACACATATAGAAACAGCCATTCGTAGGACTCTGGCGTTAATACGGATGAATAAAAATAAAAAAATAAAAACAATACACGTTTTCGTGAACGCCAGTTCTCAGGGCCTGCCCACCCAGAAGTTCGACGAACGTAAAAAGCATAGGCACTAAAGTCCAGATCACCATGAGATCAAAATAAAACACAAACCATACTGATCCTAAAGGAATAAAGGGAAGGAAGAAAAAGGCCAAAGAAAATAAAAAAGGCAAAATAAAAAAAACCCGCTCCAAACCCCCCACCCTACACCCCTGCCGATGGCTATAGCCTAACCCCACTAGCAGCGTGACTGTCGCCCCGTTAACCTAAACCCTAAAGGAAGGAAGAAGAAGAATGGAGGAGGGCATAATCATACGATGTTCCCGGCCCCTTGGCCCCCCCGCCAAAAACAGACACCCCCTGTCGCAAAAGACGCATGTATAGCTACTCTTTCAAAAGACAATAGGGGGTACCGTGATACATCGCCCAGCCTCTTTAATCAAACAGATACAGTTCAAGCGTCCATAACAGTAGTTCCAAACCATCCCGATTCAATTGACTTAACCTTGACCCTTTCGAACCAGCACCCGAACCCTCCCCAGCGAGACCCATGAGCACACAAACGAGTCATAGATGAGAGGGAAGTCATCGAAAGTCAATCCATTACCACCTGTAGCTAGTAGCTCCAAAAGAACTTCAAGCGCAGAAAGTTCCCCTCTCTTAACTGGACTGTCCCGATGTTTCTTGCCCCGGGATCGTAAAATCTCCAAAAAAGGAAAAGACAACCACATAATGAGAGAAGAGTCTACAGCTCCGGTCTCCGGGGGGGGAACGCCATTCGATACCTCCAAAGTCAATGGTGATGAAAGGTACGGTGATACACTCACGGCCTCGGGGACACCATCTTCCAGAGCGCCATCCGTTGGTTCCTCACGGGGTCCTCGCACAAAGTCAAAATGGCCACGGCTTGAATGGCTGTGGAATGCTGGTTCAACCGTGGGGCAGGGTCCGGTACCTCGAGCAGAATCCCAGTTAGGCATGCATCCATTTTAGTGAATAACACATCCACTTGCGAGTGAAATGCCCAAAGTTCTGCCAATATTGACCTCAGCGTTAGCCCAGACGCCGTTCGATCCATGGTATCAAGTTCGGTACCAGTCACAGTTAACTCCCCGGGTGAATCTGGCATTTTCGGGGGGAACGGACAGGATACGAAAGGGCAAGCGTGGATGGCGACCCGTCGTTATCCACAGCCGCGTTGACCCGGCGCAACACCGCAGGCCGGGGTCCTGACACGCCGAGCCCCGGCAAGAATCTATACCGGGTCCGCGGGACGGGGATCCCCACCCACAGTCAGCAACAACAGGTCACCTCTCTCTCAACGCTGGAAAAGGAAAACAATCGCCATCAAATTCGGGCGCAGACGAAGTCTCCACCACGGTTGACCGGACCCTGCCAGGGTCTCTCAGCCGATGTTGTTGCACTGCAGCCTGGCCTTGCAGATACTCGAGGCCCCGGCTTCACCGCTGGAGCAGGCCACAATCTTCAACTCGGTGTAAGTTCGTGAAATCAGCCGATAAGAATTTGGGGATTTCACCAACGGAATGAGGAACACTTCATCCAAGCAGAGGCTGGGCGTAATATCAGGATATTGTGCAGGATCTTGTGGCGGAGTATGGAGGTCGGCGGAGCCGGGAACCTAAGCAGCCATATTGTTTGCCGTCGTAGCTCCTCCTCCATAAGACAATTTGTTATCGATCTTTTTTCAGAAGCATTCCCCGAACTGATACAGTGGAAATGGGACATAGAACTTCAACGGGTGCATAGATTCCCATTTAAAAAAAACCCTAGACAGGATTCAAGTGCGAAACCAAGGGCAATTCTGATATGCTTAAATAATTTTTTGTCAAGAGAGGCTCTTTATGATCTGGCTAGGCCAGACCGAAAAAGAAGAGGCAACGGTCTGGAATTTTTTGTCCGGCCAGATTACTGCCATGCCACTGTGTAGCAACGTTGGCAGTTTCGGCAGTTAATCCCTTCTTTTGAAACTAAAGGCGCTCAGGCCTTTCTCTTAAATCCTTCCAAGTTAAAAGTAATCTTTAAAGAAAAATCTTACTTTTTGACCTCGGAAGATGCGGCTAAAAAGCTCTTGGCATCATTTTGAATATAATGAATACAGTTTCTGTTTCTTTCTCTTTTAAAGGGAACTTTAAACCAAGGCCATAGCATCGTTGTGAACTAATGTATGAATTAATGAGCATCTCAATGCCAATGTTTACGATTATATATGTACACTAATAAGTAGGAAGATGATTATTGTATTCTATGACCCTATATTTAAACATCACAAGTATTTTATGTCATGGTCATGGATAGAGACATACTGGCTCCAGGGTAAGAGGCAAATGTTGGAAGGAGGAGGCAGGGAGACACCAGATGCTTCTCGCATCATCAACACTAAGGACCATAGTCCTTATGCCCGAGTCGGGTTAGGGTCACGGGTCGGGGGGGGAGGAACGGGGGTTCACCTGGGTGGTTGGGGGGTGCAAGCACAGTCAGAAATAAAAAAAGGAAAATGTTATATAGAATAATTGATGTTTTATCCCACAATTTTTGCTTTACGTCTTTAAAAGGAAGAAAAAAAGAAAGAAATCATGTTTAAGATATCGTATATGAATCATAAGTGTTCTCTATGTACAATAGCCATGTGTCAAATATTAGGGATATACTCAACTGGAAAAAGTGTGGTCATGAAATATTAGCTGAAGATGGGGAAATTTCGAATATGTTCATGGAACATCTGTGGTATTAACAACAGGAAAAAAAAGGGGATTTGTAATCAAATTTTACAAGGGAGTGGCAATCCTTATGAGACATAGATTGGGATCTTTAAAACGAATTAACACGGATCAATATGGAAGATGGGTGATAGCTGAGCTTCAAATAGATACTAAGCTCTGGACAATATGCTCAGTCTATGCCCCAAATTCAGATAATCCGGAGATTCTGAATTATTTAAGCTTGGAATTAGCGGAGTTTTCACCCTCTGTAATATTCTGGGGAGACCTAAATATGCATTTGGAAGCTGGGATAAATAGCTCGGCTGATTCTATATACCCTGGCCCAAAAAAGAAAACATATAAGGCCTTAAGAGGCTTAATACTTGAATCAGGATTAAGGGATGTGGGATATGCAAAAAACCCTCTATCTCCAGGTTTTACTTTCTTTTCCAATCCCCATCAGAAATTTGTACGTATAGATTATTTTTTTGTTAATGCAGGGCTTATTAACAGTGTCACATTTTAAATTTTTCCGCGAATCATCTCTGATCACAACCCAATAGTACTAGAGGTAGCAACAGAGAGTAGGTCTGTCTTAACGTTGAGATCCTGGCCATTTGATCGGAAATTACTACTAGACTCAGTATATATATAAATTATGAGGAAGTGGATTAAGGAGTTTTTCGCCATTAACAGAGGAAGTGCATCTACTCAAATTATTTGGGACGCCTTTAAGGCCGGGATCCGTGGCGAAACACTCTCATATACAATCAGGAAGCAAAAAAGTAATAAGGATAAAAGTGATCAAAACTTTAATCTAGTGCGAGAATGGGAGGAAAAATTAGCCATAGCTATTTCCACATCACAAGAAACTGATCAAATCAAAACCACCTTGGATATACATAAGGCAAGGGTCTATGAAACATTCGCAATCAAATTGGCAGAACAACTTGCGACATTTAGATCACAGGTTTATGAAATGGGAGAAAATTCGGGAAAGATCCTGGCAAAAAGAACAAGAGAGAAAGAAACTTTAAACACTATTAACGCGATTCAGGATGAGACAGGCCAGATTCATAACCATCCAGATCAAATACTTACCGTATTTCGACAATTTTACTCCCAGCTGTATAAACAAGATAATATGGTATATTCTCCTGACATGATGTTAAACTTCGCTGGTGGTAATAATATTTCAAAGTTAACTGATTCTCAGTCACATGCTATGGAAGACGATATTACATGGGATGAAATTGAACTAGCTCAGCTTTCCCTGGCTACAGGCAAAGCTATGGGCCTGATGGCATTCCTCTCGAGTTTTTTAGGACATTTAGGAATGTTATGAAGGAAGACTTATTGATCACATTTCAGGAAGCTCAGAGGGGATTTCCACCAGGGTCTTGGAATCAATTTATATTAATGGCATTTCTAAAAAAGGACAAACCTTCTCTCAATCCGGCATCATACAGACCAATATCGTTGGTAAACGCCGATAGTAAGATATTCTCGAAAATACTAGCGACTCGTATGTCATCAGTGATATCCTCCATTGTTTCGCGATGGCAACATGGGTTTATCCCTAACAGGGACACAGCTGATCACGTTCGAAGAGTAATTAGTTTGATGGATTGGGCACAGGGCACAGGGCACCAATACTCCCATAGGAATCACCCTGTTGGATGCCGAGAAGGCATTCGACAGGGTGGCTTGGCCTTACCTTTGGGATGTCCTGGCCCTAAAAGGCTTTGGACCAAGAATGATTGTGGCGCTGAAAGCCTTGTATCAGTCACCAACTTCTTGTGTTAAGTTTGGACTATGTAACTCTACCCCATTTCCTATTTTTCGTGGCACCCGACAAGGCTGCCCGGCATCTCCACTGCTCTTTTCTATCTATATTGATATCTATCTTAATCAACTAAATCAAGCTGAACAAATAAGGCAGTGGAAGTTGCAGGTACCGCCTACAGGGCGCTAGCATATGCTGACGATGTGGTGGTGATCACTACAGATATTAGAAGGGCAATGCCAAAAATTGAAGAGATCGCCGCCCAATTTGGTGTTTTTTCAGGATACAAGTTGAATCCTGCTAAAACCCAAACTATATTCGTAGGCCAGAATCCATCGACAGATCTTAATATTGTAACAACGGCAACATATTTGAATTAACAACCCCGATCTCGGAAATTCCCAAACTCAATTTTACTCCCATTTTGAAAAAGGCAAACACTACTTTGGAGCGTATAGACCATCTACACCTGTCCCTACATGGCAGAAATAATGTATTAAAAATGTTAATACTTTCAAGATTTTTTTATCTTTTTCGAACTGTTCCTCTTGAATTTCCAATCGATTTTTTTAAACAACTTGAGAGAATGGCTGGGAGATTTCTTTGGGGGTATAAACGTCATCGTAGAGCCCTTAAAAAGTTAACTCTTCCAAAGGCTAGAGGGGGATGGAGCACTCCACACTTATTGTTTTATTATCTAGCATCAATCTTGCAATTTATAAGTCCTCTAATTATTGGTACCAAAGCCCCAATTTATGAAGCACAGCCTCCGTCGATTTATGAAATTCCTTTAGGGGCTGAGGCTCGTGGTTGTTTGCTAAAAAATATAGAGCCGAGCTATTACAAGAAAACTAAATTTAAGATTGTACTTGCAGCATATCAGGCCTGGAAGATTATTAAGCGACATATGGAGATCCCAAAAATTTTGAAATACACCCCGCTAACATCTAGGCAAATTCTTCCTGCTATCTTTAGCGATCACGTGATGATAAAATGGTTTAAACAAGGAATTAACTGTATTGGTGATCTATGGTATAATGACGAAATGATTCATTTTCAGACCCTTCAAACTAAATATAAGATTTCAACTCTTGATTACTTTAAATACTTCCAATTGCACAGTTATTTTAAAACCCTGTCACTTACCGAACGCTCAGGCCTTCAGAAGATTCATCTGATTGAGTCGCTTCATATTAAAAGAAAGATCAGTTTCTTTTATAATCTGTTGCTCTCAGTTTACTCAGATGACTTAACACTAATACAAGAGCGATGGGCAACGAACCTGGGGGTGACCGATGTGTTAATTGAAGACTCCATTCTGATGGCTAACTCCATTCTTCTGACGGGTAGATCACGAACTCAACATGACATGGTTCTTTTCGATTTATATCATACCCCGTCAAAAATTTCCAAATGGGGAGCCTCATCATCTATAGCTTGCAAAAGATGTTTGTTAGATGCAGCAGATGCAACTCACATGTTTTTTCTTTGCCCACGGCTATCATGTGTTCTCTCTGAAATACAAACCTTTTTGTCTTTATTACTTGGAACCTCTATAAAGCTGACGTCAGAGCTTGTAATGATAGGGATATCTTCTGAAAACATATCAGATGATAAAAAAAAGTTGATATTTATTTGCATGTCTGTATATGGCGCCTGTATAACTCAGGAATGGATTAGCCCAGACCCCCCATTATTTCATACTTGGAGAGCTCGGCTGTTAGCTAAGTATAATCTAGAACGTGCCATCTATGCTGTGAAAGGGCGCAGAAAAAGATTGCTGGGGGAAAAAATCTGGGCTCCAGTGCAGGACTGGATTCAGGGGGAATTGGGGGGGTAGATGGCTCGTCTCTACCAGACATGGTTTAAATATGATTTATTCTTGTTTATTTGTTCTCCGATCATTTATAGAATTGTATCGTGTTGAGCTTTTCTTTTCTTTTTCTTCTAATAATGTTTTGTATCTGACTTGCTTGCAATAAAAAAACTGAAAAAAATAAATAAATTAATTTAAAAAAAAAAGAAAAGTTTCAATAAGAGTTGGCAGTAGTCCCCTGGACCTCTACCTACTCCAGCTGAAACCTGCAACACAATTTGAAAAGTGGAAAGGGTCCTGAAAGGGTTCCGAAAGGACCCCTTCCCACTGGACCTTTCCACTTTGTGAATTACTTACCAGCACAACTTGGGAGTCTGTATCTTATCAATGGTTTGCAACTCAAATTGATACATTGAGCACAGAAGGATGCTAACGTACCTTCGATTAAACCTGTTCCCACAGCTGTTGACGGGGTGGCATAAACCATCAGATCGCCCTCTCTGCTCATGTGATAAGACTATTGCTCTAGACACTTTGTACGTTGTTTTTATTTGTCCTAACTGGTCAGCCTTAAGATATAAGTGTGTTCGCCCTCTCTTTGTGCCTCCAAATTTTTATCAAGTGAGACCAGCCTTATTGTACCTGCAATTATCAGACTCACCTGAATTCTGCTGCTTTTTATTGCGGTTTCTGGCATGGGTATATTCTGCTAATTTGTGATCGTAATACAATGTCATTTTAATAATATGTTCTCTTGATACTGTGCCCTTCAAGATTACATACGCAAATTGTACAAAGATATTTATGAAGATGGTGATTAGATTAATGGATCTAGATGGCCCCCTTTATTTCCTACCACCATAGCTGACCCTAAAATTGAGGTGTTAGTTTGTTAGGTTTTATTAGGATGAGCCTCCTTGCAGTTCACTCACAACCACCTGTGTCTTATTATCAGATGTTTCTCATTTTGCTATTTTTAGATAATTGTAATGTATGTTGCTACTCATCTAGATTTTCAGAATGGGGCTTTTTATTCTTATATATGAATTTGTAGCATCTGGATATCCCATGTATTTACGAAAGATTTTTAACAGTTTTAATGATTTATACTGTGCTTTTATGATTGCTATTGAAAATCGAATAAATAAAATCTGACTGACTGATACATGGGGTATTGAATCACCATTTAGAAGAGACACCCACAACAATCCCCTTCCAAATAGTGGTTTACAAGCCATTCTAAACTAATTTTAGGAATCAGTAAAGTTTTACTAATTCCTAAAATAGATTCAGCACACAGGAAAAAGATTTCAGTGGTCGCAAACCCAACAATGTAGTGAATCACAGGGTTTCCAACTGTTAAAATGTCTCGTACATCTAGCCCTTAATTCCCAGAACCATCTTATAGGTAATAACTAAGCCCTATGGGCTCTATCGCATACATAGGGCAGTAAACCAAGGAGTAGACAAACAACACAATCTACGTTTCAGGCTTCCACAGACGCACTTGCTGTTCAGGAAAGTGTTGAAGAATCATCTCTTCAAGGAGCATCTCACCAATCATGGATAAAGAATCCCCCAGACCATATGCTTAACCAGCCTTTAAAAGAAGAATCTCCATCGTTCTCTTCAATAGTATGTGATCTCAAGCCATTATTACCCTCAAGTTTACATCATTCTGTTTCTACACAGCACAGTATAAATACCAATATGGGCCCTCATTACGAATGTCAGTTACCAGCCCATCGGAATAAGGAGATCTGTGGGAACACCCCGACCTGTTTATTTTGTCCTAGAGATTTTTATCAATAGGTGAACATCTGAGGCAAAATGTAGAATTGCAGGGGGTAATCAGACTCCGAATCACCAATTCCCCAGGAAATGTCTAATTTCTTAGTTTATCCTCATGGTCGAACTCGAAATGGGCCCTATTCACCCACTCCACTGAGTTACATGGTACCCCCAACTACTGGTAACTACAGGAGAGCCAGCCCATTTCCCGGGCCACTAGTCATGAGGGCTATATAACTAGTAATTGAGAGGAATTTGGCCACCTGAAACCAAGTGCTATTTTTCATACTCCATCCTGGCAAAGGTGCTATATTTGAGCTTTTGGTTGCCGCCTTCTCCTACAAATGTTTTAGACAAGTTCAGTATTGCCTTACCATTAAACTGGTCCTTAACCCTTGCATACATACAACATGATTACAGAAACTAACTATCCACTGCCTTTGTGGGCATTATTTTGGCTCAGTTGTCCCCCTCAGCCCTAACTGTTGTCCTTTATATTCAGTGCTGCAGCAAGGTGCTGGGATGAAATGAGACCACTGGGTCTGGAGAGTGCAGTACCACCAACCTGGGATGGGGAACTTCTCATCTTGCAAGTGCTCCCAATGCGCACAGACGAAGATCAAAGTGCTACTACGGCTCTGAGCTATGTGTGCCCTGTGTGCCCTGTGTTGGGACAAAAGTAATCTGCAGAACCTGAAAAAGCAGTGCTACACTAGCTAGCCATTTTCATCTAACCATTTTATGCGGACGTAGCCACTTAAGGCGCTCAACAATTCACCAGCAGCTATTCAACAACAGAGCCCAGCTCATTAGAAAGGAGGTACATCCAAACCCTGGGGATTTATTTATTTCCCCAGTTTTCTATAGCTCGAACAAGACCACAGGGGGTATCAGAGCGCTTTACAGATGGGTAGTTATGATGGTGCAAGAAATAATGAGATTAGCACACGGACAGCGAGGAAAGACCAACATCAGTTAAAACAATCCAACATTTGAATAAAGGCAAGAGTAGGAAAGCAAATCCTAGGGTGAAACTGAAGGTCTAACCAGGATTTCGTCAGAACAGAAATACTTGGACTTTCTTGCGGAGGAAGCCGAAGATCATAACAGAAGAGAACAGTACAGGGGCAAAACCATCCTAGTAGAATCACTAGAGAGAAGAGTGAGATAGCGAGACTTCAGGTCGGCTAGGGGACGAGCACAGGAATTTATGCTTCAGAATCCGTTTGACTTCCCTTTTGAAGGAGGCTGTGGAATTATTCAGTCTTATTCAGAAGGTAGGAAGTTCCAAATTCTGGGTGCAATACCTGAGAATGCTCGATTGTAAGTCTTCTTTTTATGGAATTTCTGAGGTTGAAGTAGTAAGGTGCTGGATCCCCCAGAGGATCTCGAGCCTCCAGAGAGCTCAAGTTTTTGTGCAAGGTATAACAGGCTGTTGAAGTGTAGAGGTTTGTGGTCATGCAAGCAATTTTTAGGTGAATCCTTGCTTTATACGGGAGCCAGTTGAGAGCTTTTAATTTGGGCAAGATAAGATAATAGCGTTTGGAGCCTGTAATGAGCCTTGACCCGGAATTGAGAGAGGCCTCAGGTGGAGCTATCTTCGATCTCGGAAGTCCGCAAAGGGTTGCACTGCCATAGTCCAGTTTAGAGATCACTAATGTTTGCACTGTGGTCTTGAGGTTGTTGTGTGGAATGAACAGTTTTATTTCCCTTAGGATGCTCAGATGGACGTTTGCTCCTTAAGTAAGAGCACTAATGTGATTCTGCATGTTTAGATGTTTGTTCAGTGTTATTCCGAGTGAGCTTGTGGAATCAATGATATTTAGAGTACAGTTGAGGGCTGTTGGTTGTTGCAACCATTTCGCAATGACTGGAGACTGCTTGTCAGGGACGATGAGGGGGAATGCAGTTTTGAGAGCATTCAATTTCAGATGATTGAGTGTCAGCCAACTTTGCGTTTCCTGAAGTACAGAGTTGAGAGATCTGATGTCCTCTGGGGAGGAAATTTTCATGAACAGTTGTGTGTTGACAGCATACATGTGATAATGGATGTTGGATAGTTTCAGGATTTCTGTTAGAGGCTCCATGAACAGATTGAAGAGAGTGGGAGAAAGAGTGGACCCCTGAGGAACCCCCAGTGAGCGGAGAGAGGTTTGACAGAGTCTTATTTACCTTCAGCATTTGGGATCTATTGTGTAGAAATGAGTAAAACCAGTTGAGCACTGTCCCTGATAGCCCCATCCTGTGCTCCAGTAGACCTGTGATGATATCGTGTTTGACTATCAAAAGCGGACGAGAGGTCGAGGAGGTTCGAAAGACATGACTCCTTCTGGTTCAGCATTCGTAGTGCATCATCTACAATGTGAGTAATAGCGGACTCCGTGCTATGCCCCTGTCTGAAGCCAGATTGGAATTCGTCTAGTATTTGGAATTGTTCAATATAGCTACATAGTTGGGTGCGAACGCATTTCTCAAGGAGCTTTGCTAGCGTAGGAATGGTGGAGATTGGACGAAAACTGTGGCGGTTAGTCTGGTCAGCAGTCGGTTTTTTAGGATGGGGGTGACCTGCCCTGACTTAAGGCAATCCAGGATTGACCCTTGGAGCAGTGAGGCGTTAACTATCTTCATCCAGATAGGGAGTATGGATGATCTTATGTCCTTGAAGAGGATCGGTTGTACGGGGTCGCTGAAATGGTTGGAAGGTTTCAGATTAGACAGAGTTTTTCGAATGGTGCTCTCATCCATGGGTTGGAATAAGCTCCAAGAGGCATTGTTTTTTGGGAGGGAGAATCAGCTGTTGTGAGGACAAATCCAGCCCATGGGATGGAGAGGTGGCATGAAGATTCTCACAGGCTGCCAGTAGTTCCTGTTCAATTTGTTGCTTTATCACTGAAGAAGGAAGCAAACTCTTCACAGTTTGGCTGCTGACAGGGTTCTAAGGAGGGGGGGATACCTTGGTTGTTAGATTGAAACTTGAGGAGTTCAAACTGTTTTTTTGGCTTTTTCTTTGCTTGATCTAGTTGTTCACTGAAATATCTAGCTTTAGAGCTTCTGATGCATTTGTTATATGGGTTTCCCAAAGCTCACAGCCGAGTAAAATGGTCCACGGAGGGTGAGGATCTCCAAATCCGTTCAGCTAGTCTTAGATTTCTTCTCTCCATATTTAGGCTCCCGTTATACCAAGGTTTGGAGATTTTGGCGGGCATTCTTTCCAGTTGTAGTGGTGCCATAGAGTCTAGTATGTTGGACATTGAGTGATTGTAGTGGTCTGTGAGGGTACCAACATCAGACATGTCCCGAGGAGAAGGCAGGATGCTGCCCATGTGGGAGGACAGGTCATATAGGTTAAAGTTTCTCATGTTTCTTTGCTAGAGTCTTGGTTTCTTTGGTGGTGATTTGATGGTTCTCACCGGTTCTAAGACAAGGAAGGAGATGCAATGATGATCCGTCCAGTCACATGGTCCGATAGATTCAAGTTGAATGGAGCTGCTCTTGCTAATGACCAGATCTAAAGTAGCTCCCTTGATGTGCATAGGCTATCACATATTTGGGTGAGGTTGAGGTCAGATATGAAGGATTTGAGGCATTTGACTGACAAGTCATTCCGGTCATTCCAGTGAAGATTAAAGTCTCCCAGGAAGATCTGGATGACAGGATCATCCACATTTGTCGAGATGATTTCCATGATCTGGTCTATAAAAGGGGGATTGTCTCCTGGACGGTGATAGAATGAGTGGAATTTGCAAGCATGCTTGCTGTTGGATGAGACCTCAAAACACATGTATTCGCAAGATGATAGGGAATCAGTAAGTAGTTGTCTAACTGATAGATTGGTACGATGAATACATGCTATTCCTCCCACAAGTCCACTCAGTCTATCAAGCCTGATTATGTTACAGTTAGGGGGCATTAGAATGTTGATTATTGGTGCAGAAGATTCGTTAAGCCAGGTTTCCGTCAGCACTAAAATGTCTGGATCATGTGCCAGGATAAGGGCAGCAATGTCTGCAGCATGTCGAACTGCTGATCTGTAGTTGAGAAGCATTCATTTAAGCTGGGGTTTGGGATCATCTGAGGAGAGAACAGTGGTGGGGACTATGGTGAGGTTGCTCTTATTTAAAGATCTAGCGCTATCCGTAGGTTCTCTAGACAGGTCAGAATGGATTATTTCAATTTGGCACATTTTATGTATGTTCACAGCAAATGATGGGTCAAAGGACCGAAGAAGAGTTCTAAAACTCAAGTCTAGGAGTGAGACTTTAACTATGGAAGGTTGGGAGGGGTCATTAGGGAAGGGTGATGTTTTCCATCCTAGAGGTGATGTCATAGTGGGTATGGTACATGCAGACAGCCTAGTCCCGGAATTCAAGGGATGAGTGTAGTTATGTGGGAAAGACTTCGTAGACCCCCTAGACTACTCAATACCTGACAGTTCCGATGTGAGGAGAAAGAGGTTTTGGACAACTGCCTTGAGTTGCTGAAGGGTAAGTGAGATATTATCTATCCTAGCTTCCAGTCTGGTGTGGGGACATGTTCCCGGTACTTGGGAACAGGAGCTTAGCGGAGGAGATGCATCACAGGGGGGAAGGTTAGAGAGGGTCGTAGACCAGATAGATATATGGGATGCATCATGCGGTGGTAGGGGAGGTACCTGGTTGTGAAGAAGTACCAAGGGTTTATGTGCCCCGTTGGTGGCCAGGTTAGGGAGGTAGGAAAGTGGAAGGGGGAAAGGTTAGAGAGGTTTAAAGTCGTAATAGATATATAGGATGCATCATACGGTGGTAAGGGAGGAGTCTGGTTGTGAAGAGGTACCTGGGGTTTATCCGTCATGTTATTGGCCTGGTTAGGTAGGTATGAAAGTGGGCGTGACACCGGTGTGGTGAGATGGAGAGCCGTGTGTACTATAGGCATGAGCGAGAAGGACGGGGAAGTAAGACAGGGATGGTTTGCCTCATTGGGTTCTGGACCTCTAACCCAGTAGTCTCAGGGGGTTGGCCATTCTGTTGGCAAATTGTGGAGGAGAGAGAGATGTGGTCTGACCTGTCTCTTGTCTTGGGAGAGTTGCTATTTAGTTCGCAGGTCTCTGTAGCGGAGCTCTGGAGGGGAGGGGAGGGGTAGGGTTGCTTGGGCTATTGAGGATGTGAGAGTACACCAGCTGAGACTTAAGGGGGTTGCTAGCAGGGGAAGGGGGATTCGGGGAGGGTGAAGGTTTGTACTTAGACAAAGTGTTCTTGATGTTGGGGAAGATGTTGTCGAAGATGCCCAGGTTGTGATCACATGATTGTATGAGGATGGTACCATTGTTGTACAGTAAGATGGTTGCATCGAGTTTGTAGAGGGAGAGGGGACAATGTAAGTCTAAGCCAGTGATAAGTCTTATTGGATGTGACGATTTTGAGCATTGAGTAGAAAGCCATCCTCCAGTTAGCCTGTCTTTTCGTGAAGAACACTTTACACATCTGAGCTCCAGTATAAACCTCTGAGAGCACGGCAGGTGATGCCACATGAGTTCCTTATTACTTTTAAGGAAGTGTAGCTGTGGCTGTTTGGGAAGAACAAAGGGTCAAATGGCCACATCCTCCCAAAAAGACCACACCTGCTTCTCATTGTATACTCCTGCAATGAAATATATTCAGACCCACTGACATTATGTGCAGGGGAGCACCAAATAATGGGCAGGATTGACTAAATTATGCAGCAAGAAACGGCAAATTATGAAGGATAAAGAGGCACATTTTTTTGATAGTTACTTCACTATTTTGTCATTTTTACGCATGATAATACTGTCTGGGCAAATAGTTCACCTCATTAGCACCAGTTTAACAACCAATACTGAAATAAGCAAATACAACAAGGCCATATAACCTTCGCGAAGGGCCTTCCACTGTGCGAACACGTGCTGCTGCATTTTTTCTGATCTGATTATGGTAGAATAATTTATTTGTTTAATCTGCGGATTATTCAGTAGATGATGGGCTATGCGGCAAATGTGGCAAATCCATAATGATGAGAAAAAAACAGTAGCTGCAGAATCGCATATTTCTAGTGGCACTAAACATAGTTGTAGGTTGGCAGGTATGGAAGGGGTAGGGGCACATGCAAAAATGAAGCTGGAAGATTTCTAATATGGTAGGCTAGATAGGTAAAGTAGGACATCTCAAAAGACAATCAAAACATATGTCAGGGTAAAAAGTGAAAACAGTGCATCAATTTGGTACTTAAAAATTCGGGACAGGCGTGATATAAAAACATATGAAATTATAGCTCACTCCAATTCCAATAGCTAGGTCCACAGGCCGGAGGGTTCTTCACCCTCTCTTTCATCTATTTTCAACCTCCTCAAGTTACATTGAGAGAAGTATAAGAAGGATTCTATTGCTCTAAAAACGTCCCATCTGAAAAAGCATGCAATGATGCGGAAAATAGGAAAAAATAAAGAACTATTATAGGGTCGCCAAAATAACATGGAATCACAATTTTGTGCTCGCAATGAATCATTTCAAGCTACTACAAACCAGACAGCTCAACATGATGGGAAAATCAGGGATGTTTCATGTAAGGTGGAGGACATTGAAAATTGTATGAGGTGGAATAACATATGGATATTGGGAATCCAAGAGGGTTATGAGGGCGATAATCCCAGTGGTTACATAGTCCATCTGTTCAAACAGCCGTTTCCTCAGCTTAGTTACTGGAACATTGACTGCAGGATTCAGTGTGCTATAGGTTTCCCTTTCGTAAGCCGTTCATGGATCGGCAGCTCAGTACCCTCATGCCACAATAATCTATGTAGGGATTTTTATTCTCAGGCAGCTTATATTTTAGCTGGGGCATCCGCGCAACCTGTTAAAGGCCTGTGGAGTTGAATTCTTCATAAGGTTGGATTTTTATCATGAAACTGTCGCATGCAGATGGCAATTATGAAAGACAGTTGGGTCTTTCTAGAAACTTGGCACCACCATTTCATTATTAGAGCCAGCTAACTTAACAATATGTCACAAGGGTCAGATTAACTATTGCCAAGATCCCGAAAAGGTCAATGATTTGCTAAAACTTTTCTTGACCTATGGGGGGGGGGGTTACCATATTTTTGGCTTTCTGTGGAGCTTGAGGGTTCAGTGTTGTTTCACACCTTATTCCCATGAGTTCTGATCTCTGGTGGGAGAGCTGGATAGGAACGGGTAAGGGTGGGGTAAGGCTGTGGATGGTTTGATCTTGCTGAGATGTGGGTGGAATAGGGTGGCTTGGGGTTGAGCTGGGGTTGGGTTCTGGTATGGCTTGGGCAAGATATTTTTTTTCAATCTCTAACTGTTAAAGTGGGAGTTCAGAGGTATAAGGGCAGAAAAGGAAACCAAACAGTATCTATTAAGGTGCATTGGATGTCATGCATGTGCTAATTATGTTCTTTGATTGGTTGCATTCTTGGTACACGTAACCAGGGGGTTAATATTCTTATTTGGAATTTCAATGGCAGGTATTCTGCCTTAAAGGGTAAATATATGGAGGAAGAACTCTCCACTTTAAACCCACATATTCTTTGTCTCCAAGAGACCCATCTTACCACTAGTGAGTGCCTCAAACTCCATGATTTGTGCTTGTATTTCCTCACTGCAGCTGGGATTGATGCTCCTAAATGAGGGGCCACCTTATTGGCTAAGAGTAAGGAGTGGGTCACACATTATGTCAAACTGGATCAGTGTGGTGTTGGCTGATTGCAGATATTGGTAATGGTAACCTACGTTTTACTATTTGTACAATATACGGCCTGAATATAGATGATCCAGTCGTATTTAACTTTTTACTTGTGGAGCCTGGTCTATAGCAGGCACCAATTATTATGTGTGGGGATTTTAATTTGACCATCCACTGATGGGTGGATTCAACAGCGGTGCCTATTTCAAGCCAGGGGTGTACAGTGGAGTCAGAGTGGCACTCAAACAAATCTTGGAGACTCAAGTTTGAGTGATGGCTGGTATGCTTGCCGGGGTGGCGGGGTGGACGGGGGTAAATGTGGTTTTAAGCATTATTCAACTCCACCCGGCACTTCATCTTGCATCAACATACTCTTGACTAGCCACAATATATTACCTGGTTTGACTATTAGAAATAATCCAAGGATTGTGTCAGGCAAGAATCCGGTGTCATTATTTGTGATGTCAAATAAACTCGTCGGTTCTGTTTCACCTTGTCAATGGACCTTCGATAGAAATGTGCTTAAGGGTCCAGTCAATATTAGTTTTATGGGTTAATGTCTGCAGAAGTATATTAATATTAATGCAAGTACTGACTGCCCTACAATTGAATGTGATACTCGGAAGGCTTTTGTTCATGGCCAAACCCTAAGTTACACTATTAGTAAGGATAGTACGGACCACTCCATTGATCCTAAAGCCCGATAATGGCCCGGGGAGGGGGGCCACATTGGCCCCCCTCCCTTTCATTTTTAGGTATGGCTCTGGGGAATTGGGTCCCCAAGATCAAACAAGGCTCAGGGATGGGGGCCGTGCAGACCCCTCCCCTTTATTTAAATAAGTGGCCCTGGGGGATGGGGTCCTCAATGACGATAATGGCTCTGGAAGGGGGGGCTACGCAGCCCTCCTCCTCTTTAGTTTTAGAAATAGCTTTGGAAGACGGGGTCCCCAGGGTCAAACAAGGCTCAGGGGGGGGGGGCTGCACAGCCCCCTCCTCTTCAATAAACAAAATAGGAAAGGTCCCTCTGTATGTGGTACTAACATTTTCAGAAATATTTATGTCTTCAAAATTTTTAGAGGCACCATAGTTTCCGTGACGGCTTTTCTGGATCTCTCTATTTAAAGTTTGGAATACCCGTCGGATGATTACGCTGTTTAAAATTTTGTACACTTGCATTTCCCAGCATAGTTCTCCCATGACATGCATTTGATTAATCCTTTTTACATTTCAAGTACATATTTTCACTGCTTGTACTCTCTTGACTAAGTACATCCAATGTGAGTCAATAACACTTTTATTAACATTTGATGATAGTCGCTTTTTCCAACATTATAACTGGGGATTTTAAAATCATATAATAATTATGTGTTTGTAATAACTATATCTTATAAATAGAATTAACATTTGAACGTGCTTTAAATTTGTAATATATGTTATACTTACAGATTTGATGTCCTTCTAATTTGTAAAGATTTTTGTTAAGATCTCAGAATTATTCTAATTTGCGCACCTCTGTACACAGTGTTCTCAACTCACTAGCTACACTATATTAACTATTACTCGCACCCTCACCATACACTGCTAATTACTCCACATATTACATTACTCATGACACATTCTATGCCATGACTAATAACATTACTGCAACATTTCAAATTACATCATCGATGCCAAAACTATGCATACAAGGCGCGAGTTACAGTTACTTAAGGGCGTTAGTTATAGTTAACGTAGTGTGGCTAGCAAGTTGACCACACTGTGCACGGACGTGCGTGAGTTATAATAATTTGGAGCTGGTGCATACATTATAAATTTAAGTTATAACTATCACTAGTATTTCTAATGTTTGTGTAGTTTATGTTTATTTTGTATAAAAAGAGTAAATATAATTTTCCTAACTATAACTGTCAACCTTTGTTTTTCTCACTGAATTTTAATGGTTTTTATTTTTTAATAAAAGAGTGCTTTAAACCGTAGAGTGTTGTGTGTTCGAGTGAAGTATTATAGAGTACAGTGGAGGACAGTGTTGTACAACAATGTAGTGTCATACTGTACAGTGGGGTATTGTAGAGTGGTGTAGTGTGGTAAAGAGTAAAGTGGCATACAGTGGGATGGTAGAGTGGAGTGGCATTCTGTGGAGTGGCATACAGTGGAGTGCCATAAAGCGGAGTGGCCTGGAGTCGAATAGCATAGAGTGGAGTGGCGTAAACTGCAGCATCATAGAATGGAGTGGTGTAGAGTGTATTAGCTTATAGTGGAGTGGTATAACCTCCAAAATGAGGTTGGGTTGGTACTACGAAATAAATGTACATACAAAAAAGACTACCTATCCATTGAAAATACTTAATAAACTTTCATAATTGCTTTCCTATGTTGGAATAAAATGCTATTAAATGTTTGCAAATGTTATCAAATTTGTAAAAAATGTACTAACAGTAACATAAAGAAAATATCATAAAAGGTACCAAGATAATTCTTCACAATTCTTTTTTCGGTTTCGAACCATCAAAGGAACAAACAAAAAAACGACCATATAATACATACAACAAATTTCGCTACATTCAATAACTTGCGATATAAATATAACAAATAAAAACAATACAATGCAATCGTAAAACTTGGCCTGAACAACCATTACAATATGATTTCATTACTAATGTTGTTTGATAACTAGTCGATCATGTTATAATCTTACGTCTGCAAAAATGTTTACATTTTCCCCAGGTCCCGATGGCTAAAATTCATTATGTATTGAAAAGTGTAAAGTTCAAAAAAGTGTTTTAATGAGAAATAGCCAATAAGTAAAAACTCTAAAACATGTATACGTGACGCAAAAATACTTAAAATTGTTTACTCAAGACAACACATGCACTGAGGATACTTGAATTTACAATATTTTCAAAAACTTCTGCTTGATCCAGATGTTAAACAAGAACCAGCTCACAAAAAAACCAGACCAGATGTATCAGTCATTAATATTCTTTTTGCCTCTCTAAAATGAAGTACCCCCAAGGACAAACAGATTGGGTGCAACCATTTTCTGCATGCACCACAATATTCAGGACATACAAACATCACATGATCAAGATCGAAGGGGCAAACAACCTATTCTAAATCTGAAAAACGAGCTCTTGGCCAGTGGTGGCATAATAATGTCCATGTCGTTTTCAAAAGCTGGTATAGGTTTAAATGCCAAGAACTGCTTGGTAAGGTTGCCAAGAGAGCCCCTACTTGTCTCTTGCCACACCAGGGACCAATAAGTCGATTTTAAAATCTGTTTATCTGCCCTACAAAGTACTTCCGACGAATCCCATATTCTGATCAAACCCAATTTTTTGCCCCAGTCATATACAAACCTTAACCACAGGATCTCCTTGGCGCGATCATCACATCGCTCAATTCAGGAGTAATCCAAAGATGAATCAAACATATTTATATGTATCAATTTACAGTATTTAAATATGTGTTTGTACAAAATATTGTTTGATAAAAAATATTGTGAACTAGTTAAAAAAGCTACAATATGTAAAAGAAAAATCAAATAAAAGTAAAATGTTTTGTTTAAAAAGTAAAAATATAAAAAAAATGCAAAACAATTTATTATAACAATGAATGTGAACATAATTGTAATGAAAATATAATAGAGAATAGAAATATGTAAAAATTATTAAAAGTAGTACTGCCTGACTTTAATGAGGTTATATTTACCATACCCACTCAAATAAACCATGTTTAATAAAAAAATAAACTCCAAAAGTAAACATATTTATTTATTGTAAAAACAATGTATTAAAAGAAATTAGAAATATTTTAAACGTACTATATTAATTATACAATTTAATTTAAATAAATTAATATTATTTACAATTTTAACAGAATTGCAAAATAATATTTTTAATTATGTAGCTTTAGAATACACTTTGTAATTTTTCTGAAAAAAAACCTTACACATTTATTTAAAAAAATAACAATTAGCATAAAAAGTAAACAATAGATCTCTAAAAAAACTTCTTAAAAATCATTTTTTTTATTTTACATTAATTTTACTTTAATTCTATTTTAAAACCTCTTTTAAAAAATAAAATAAAAAAACACAAAATATTATACATAGAATAACATTTTATGAACAAAAACTGAATATATAATATGGAATATTTCTTTAAAAATCTACACATTCTAAAGAAATCTCTTAATGAACATAAAATAATTCTAAATAATTACTTTTAAAACAAGTTTTCCAACAGATATAAAAAGAAACTAACATTACCTTGCCAAACACATCTTAAAACAATCCCTACCGTTTTCCCCTTTTAACTCTACATCCTGCCACTAAGAAAGAAAAAAGGTTAGGCGTGGCCAGCGGGCTGTAGATGGCGGATGGTGTTTGCTGAGCTCCGATTTCATAACCCGTATTCCGGCATTATCCTGTGAGAGGAAGCCAGCCGGGCGGCTCCCAAGTGCTGGCGGTGATAGCGGCTAGGGATAGTCATTTCTTGTCTCCTTTGGCACTTCGTAATGAGGGAGAGACAGAATCGCCAGAGCGGATCTGCTTTTGGTACTCCTGCTACTGCTTGACTGAGCACTGAGGAGCCACACAAGGTGAGGGAGAGAAGTGGTGCCAGCTGGCAGCCCTGTAAGTCTTGGGTGAGTGCAGGTGGGATGCAATACTCCAGAAAAGTGTCCAGCCTATTTCTGGACCTGGTGAAGTCTGCGAATGAGCCTTGCTCCTGAAATGAGAGGGCTCTAGGGGGCTGGGTAGTCCCTTGGCCTTACGGGATGGTGCGGTTGAACTTCCCTTTGACTCCCAGGATGTGGAGTGACATCTCCCTCTCCTTGCTGGAGGAATTACACTGCTGTTACACACTTGTACATGCTGCCGAAATAGCAGGCCTTCTCTGTGGGCCCGCACACATCTCCCACCTCATGTGCACTGATTAACGTGACATATTTGAGCATCATTGGTGGGTGTTATAGTGCCACTCTTGCTTGTGGCACTAACCAAGCACTGTCAATCATACCATCACTGTCAATCATACCTTCTGCATCACTTTGTGCCCCCTCTCGGGCAGGGACAAGCAACAGCCCTCATAGGGCAAAACAAGACCATTTGCCAGGCCTGGCAGTGTGTCAGATGGGAAGACCCTAAATAGGCATCAGCGGCCAGCAGGTGAGCCTCCCCTGGACCCTACGTCAACGTCATTGATTCTACAGGAGATACAAGAGTCCTGCACATCCTGGAAGAGAAAAATCAGGGAGCTGAGCCTTGATCTCTCTCAGTTCTGACAAGATCTGAAAAACTCAATTGACAGCATAAATGAGGAAGAGTGTCAGAGGCTAAGGTCTCTATCAAATGATTCTGGACAACACTTACAGGACTCAAGAAAGTAATTTGCCAACTAGAGGCCCGTCTGGAGGATGCTGAAGGGCGTTTACACCGGAGCAATATCAGGATCTTTGGCATTGCGAAGGCATCTGAGGGCCCATCGCCTACAAAATCCATCCCCACGTGGTTGAAATTCTGTGTCCCAGCGGATGAAGTGGATAAAGTATCAGTCTTTCTGCTTGAGAGTGCTCACAGGTCACTGGCCCAACGCCTGCCACCAAGAGAGCCACCACAACCTATAGTCACTTGTATTTTTAACGTTGTGGACTGCGGACTGGATACAGTAATAAATTTCACCGCCAGGAATCTCTAAAACGTACCTAGACACATCACTACTGTACACTATTGTCACCAAGTTGGAAGGCTCTGTGCCAAAAACAGGACCTACTTTAAACTACTTGCCCTAGTTTTCAAAATGGTAATCAACCTCATGCCAGCTTTGCTCAGCTAACCATTATCTTTTACTCAATCCCAAACCTCCATGAGCAATGTCAAAATTCTAGTCGTTTAACCAGCTTGGACATCAGCACCATTTTCACCTCCCTTTGCCCCTGTTGCCATGTGCTTATGCCAATCATATCCCCACGTAAATATACAAGCTGTAAGATATATTAATGTACATAAAGTCTTCTAATGTATGCATTGTCTTGTATCTCCACTCACTTATCAACCCTAGTAAGATCATCCTGTTTATGATCTACAATAAACTGTTCGCTTTTTACCTCTGCACTACAAAATATGATGCTATGTAGAGCAATTCTAGCCGACAATCTCTTGCTACTGTTCTAAAGAGACAATGAAATAAATAAGGCTGCTTGATTCAAAAGCTGAAGAAGTGATAAGGGTTTCTTGCAGCAAGACTCAATACATTTTTCTGACTTTTACATGTGTGAGGAAGTTTATATTTTAGTGAAGTCACCTTTATCACCAGCAAATGAGTTAATGGGTGCACACATTTTGTTGTCCGAAGATATTGACATAAGTTACTCAGAAAGTGGCTTCTTCTAGGCTTTCTTGGTCTTTTAGAGGATTTAGCACTAAATTCTAAACACTGTCTGAAGTAGGGTAAGGAGGGAAAGCTGAAACAAACTGCAGGATACCAATGGACTAAAACTTTTATTAGTGTTACTAGAACCCGCTGGTTCTCATCAATAAGGATGACAACAACTTTCGTCAGGAGGGGCTCCAAACCACACAAGTGAGCAAACAAAGGGGAACAGGGGAAGGCTGTGCACTGATTTAGGGAAAGAGGGCCATGGGCACATATGATGCATGTCTGTACATCTATTACCAGCCGTTCAGTGCTATGATTGAATAGCTGATGACCTTGCTAATAAGTGACACGGCACCCAAATGTGGAGGATGGAAGAAAGCTACAAAGTATTAGTGGTTTCCAGGTAGCACAATTTAATAGCTTCTCTGCATTGGGGGAAATATGGTCTTACACATCGGATCCCCCATGCAAATACAAAAAAGTCAGTTTTCACCTAATTCAATCGTAACATTCTTGCAAGTGATTCTATAGTTTTGACTCATGTTTGAGAAGATTGTTGCGTGAGCTCTTTTTTCAAAGATCATTTTACTAAAGATGCTCTCAAGTAAGGGGAGACTGAGGAAGGTCTCTGTCTTCTCCACCAGTGTGAACAAAAGCAGGTCCTTCCAGTTAATTGCTTATGAGAGGAATCCTAAACTATTATTGACTTTCATATGGATACCCACATACAACTTCTGACTGAAAAGAAGAGTACGGTTTGGAAAACAGCACATTTCAGATTTTGGAAAGTTCAATAACATAACTAACTAGAATCGAAGTAGTTTCAGAATGTAAAAAAGCTATACTGATGTGTGCTTGGTCTGTTTGCACCTCAATATTTTAATGCAGTTGCAATGTGGTGTGAAGCTGAATTTGCCCGCATGGTAAGCATATATCACAAGGCCATACAACAGTCTTCCTCAATAGAGGCACTTTTCAGATATAAAGTTAGAATTTGTTGCTGAGGCCACACACAACAGACCATATATTTAAAAGAGGCTTCAATAAGGTCAAGAATAAGGATTAGAAACACAAGATATGAGGAAATTATCTCAATGCAAAATACGTGATTCTTCTGCACTAGTATCCCTGTTTTAGTCAAAATAGCCTAAGATTTCTTTAAACCGACCAACTAAGTAGGAATTGGGTGATTTCACTCAAACAGCTTTCTGAAAAGCAGCTTAATCGCACATTACTGCATATATAGTAAATGAGCAACAGCAATATGAAATTCCTAAAACTTGGTACCAAATTTGCATGAAAATGTACCAGATATAGTAACTCTTTTAATCTTTCATTCTTTATTCGTGATATTTCACTTTGTCAGTGTTGAATGCTACGAATGGGAAACAAACCAAAAGCACAGTGATCTTTCAGTTGCTACAACTGAAGCAATTTAGAAAGTGAAACCTCGACTACACAAAACAGAAGGTGGAACATATTAATATTAAATTAAAGATACAAAAAATATTGAGCCGTGTCACGTGTCATTCTATTCAATTATTTTCTTATTTATTTATACAACTTTCAAGAAGAACTATGTGCATGTATACTGCCATGTATTTATAGTTATAGAATTATAAAGCATACTTTGAACTTTCCAAACATATGAAGATCAATTTGGGTTGACAAATGAGACACTTTCTAAACATATGTTGAACTGCCTGGGACACAATGGCTTTTCAAGAAGAGGAAATAAAAATGAAATTAACCTATTCCGAGTCTCTTGTAAGTGCAGATAATGATCATTGTAAAGAATGGCCTAACGTGAAACAAAAGTCGAAGAATAGAATAAAATGGAATATGAAGTCATTAAGCATTTCCTACAGGGTGGGTTCCTACTCAAGAAAGTAGCTAAAACATGTGGTCTCTTTAAAAATATGATAAAAGTTAATTTTAGATGCTGCTCAGTTTTACCTCTTGCAGGAGTTAGATTTGTGATTAAATATTCTAGCACTCCTTTCGAAACTTTTCGATCTCTTGTACCTAGTCTGTCTGAGCTGCACTATCTGCTGTGAATATCCAGACTGTATCTTGCTCATTTTCGTGCATCAGTTGCCAGATAATGACTGGAGAAGGCCAGATCCACGCTATGATTGGTTGGTTCAATGTTCACGATTTTAAACTAAACTCCCCCTCCTCTCCAGAACGGCCACAACCTTGTTAATAAGTCAGACTCCAGTATAGGATTTAGCTTTGCCAAATTCTATAGTGATCTGTCATTAAGAATGATTTTTGAGAGTAGCCATAAAAGACTGGGCACTTTGAGAGTAGTAATGTCCAATTAGTTACTGGTAATCTTCATTACTCCTTGTCCAGTTGTCCTTGTCCCATCTTGTAACTAAGTGGAGTTGACCATCTCCGCGACAGAAAAAAAGAACAGGAGCATGCTGGGATACCCAACCCACTCCCTCCCACTGGGAGTAAATAAGCGGTACCAGCCCAGCATGCAGCCTGAAAATACCAAGCCAACAACCGGAAAGCCGGCCGCCAGGAAGGGAGGGGCATAAGGAATGGGACGAGAACAACGGGACCAGGAGTAATGAAGATTACCGGTAAGTAATAGGACATTACCCCCAAGTCCCTCCTGCCCTCGTCCCATTCCGTAACTAAGTGGAGAATACCAAAGCAGACAACCTGGACTTTCTGGACTCCCACCAACGCCAGGGGCACCAGACCGAAAAGCGGCACCCCACAGGAGCAAAAGGAGCCCACAAGAAAGGAGAAAAACGCAGGCAGGAGCACACAACCAACCACTCCCCCAACCAAGCGGACAGAGCGGAGACCCCAAAACCAGCAGGGGATGACCAGCAAAAAGGCACAGGAACCCCCCAGCAAGCCTGAAGGAGGCCCTACACACAGAGCCAAGTCCCAAGGGAACAACCAGAGGGGTCAAAACAAAGCCCCACCACCCTGAACGACCAAAGGGGGCCCAGGAGAAACGGAAGCACCCCAACGAAGCAACTGAGCCAGGAAGGACAACCGTCCAGGGAAAAACCGCCAAAGGCGAAACCCACGGCCCCAGGCACCACCAGGCAGCCACCCAACCAGGGACCAAACAGGCCAAACCAGGCCAAGAGCAGAGGAGAACAGGTCGCACAGTGCAGCAGGGCCGAAGGCCCAGGAAGGAACACAGCAGAGCCAAGACAGAGAATGAACAGCCCCCAAACACAGGGAAGAAGGAGACCCAAAGGCACAGGAACCACAGAGGACCACACCAAAAAGCGAGGAGAAGGAAGACAAAACCGAAGAAGCACGTCAAAGCAAGGGAGCAAGGAAAGATACGACCAACCACAGGACCAACCCTAACTCACCAGGGGAAGCCACCAGCAAAGCCGCAAAGACCAAAGAGGGCAGAACCGGACAAGAAAACAGGCACCAACCCAGAGGAACAGTCAGGAGAAACAGGGAACCAGGAGGCCCAGAAACACACAGAAGGCCCATGCCACAAGGCAGGAACGACCAGCAGCCAAACCCAGCCAAGACACCGAAGAGCCGCAGGAACAAAAAGTCCGCCACACCGGGAGAAGAACCGGGGGCACAGGAACCAGCCAAGCGTCGGGCCCGAGGCACACCGCCAAAGCAGGAGACACTGGGACACGAAACCCAGCAACCCGCCCAACGGAAGCCAGGGAGAGCAAAGAAGCGCAGCCCTAAGTGGACCTGGGCAAAACCAGGGCACAACCAAGACAAAAACAGGGGCCAAACACAGAACCGGGGAAACCAAACAGGAAAGGACAGAAGACCACTCCAGGACCGAGAACACCAGGGCCAGAACCACCGGGCACCAAGAGGCCAAAAGAACGCCAAAAGCCCAAGAGAATGAGCGGCCAGGGAAGGGCCCAAGCAGGGACCAAAAGAGAACCCCATAGCAACCAAGGGCCCCACAGCACAAAGCCCGACCCAGCCAAGCCGAGAGACTCAGCTGCGACCCACACGCACAAGCGAACGGGAGGCCAAACACAGGGACTGCAAGGGCAAACCCAACAGAGGCAGAGCCCAGGCCCCAAAGCACACCGGAACAACCCAGGCACCAGAAACCAAAGGAGAAGAGCCGGGAGAAGCCAGAGGTGCACCACCAACCAAGGGCACGGGAACAGACTCAAACAAGGGGAGAACGAATACCCCAGAGCCAACAAGACAGCAAGGGCCACAGACACCACAGGCCGCAAGCAGCCCGCACGGGAGCGAGAAAATCGCACAGGCCCAATGACAAGCCCTCAAAATGAAAATGCCAGAGCCCCAGACCCAAGGCAATTCCTAACGCAACCCCAAGGTGGAAAGAGAGAAGCGGGAAGCAGCAAAACAGCCCACACACGGTAGGAAAGACCGACACCCAACAACCACAAAGCAGGGAAATGGCACAGCAGACCGGGCGGGGCACAGGAGCCGAGCACCCGAGGAACAAGGGGCCACCCAAGGAAGACCAATGATACCCAGCCACCACAAGAGACAAAGGGAGCGGCAGGCGAGATGCAAAGCTCAAAGCGCAACAAGCCACCAAGAGAAACACAAGAGGGGAGAAGGAAACCACAACCGGCAACCAAACCCCAGCAGGCATCAGAACCGGCAGCAGACGAGAAGCCAGCCCAGCCAACTCCAGCCAGACCCCACCAGGGGCATAACCAGCACCGCCCCGGCTCCAACAGCCCAACAAGGCCAAGGGCCCACCATGACAGAGGGAGGGCACAATAGCACCCCCGCTTCCACCCACGGAAACCAAGGGGGAGGACCCAGCGAGCCCGCTGAAGGGCAAGAAGAAACCAGACACCCTGAGCACGGGCTAAGCAAAAGCACCCAGAAGGATGCAAGAAGCGCCCAACAGAGAAAACCGCAGGTAGGCACCCAGACAGGCATGCACCAGGCCCGAACCCACAGAAGGGCAGGAACCAATGGGCAGAAGGGCAGCAGGCAGCCGAAGGAAGCCCAAGAATAGCAAGGCCCCAGGACCCGAAAAAAAGGCAAAAAACGCCCGACAAGCTGCCAGTGACGACCAGAGCAGGCCACAGTAACAGGCAAACCCCGGCGGACCCAGAACCACTCACCAACTAGGGCCGAACAGGGAGAACAGAAGTCGCGGGGCAGGACGGCCGGAGGCCCAGAGGACAGAGCAAAGAAGCCACAAAAAGAAGCCAAGAATCCCAGTGAGAGATCGCACCAAAGCGAGCCACGGCCCAGCAGCTGACACCACACCACGGACAAACCAGGGCCGACGTGGCCGAACCACAGAGCGGGCAGCAGGAGGAACAGAAGCCAAGGCCGCAGGCCAGCACAGCAGGAAAGCACAGCAAGCAAGAAGCCACCAGGCGGCATGCACCAGGGGGACAGGCCAACAGCAGTCCCACAGAGACCGACCCCCAGCCCAGACGCCAATCAGCAACAAGCGCCGAGCAAGCGAAAAGCCAGAAGGCTTGGGAACACACATGGAGGAAGCCCACCGAAGGACCAGCCCCAGGCAGAACCCACAACAAAAGGTAGCGACACAGGGGAAACCACGGCCCAAGACAGGACAGAAGACCCACAGAGAAGGCAGGGGAGTCAAAGGCGCAGGCCGCCGAAGGTCTGCGAGGACCCCGGGAGCAGGGGGCATAGAACCTGGCCGGAGACAACCAGGGCCCCGGTCATAGACAGCACTCGAACCTACGCCTCACGCAACCAGCAAAGCACAGAGGGACAGTACGCAGGAACAGGAGCCTGCAAAGAAAGCCCAAACAGGAATCCACCAGCACCTGGAGGGACCTGAGGATGACGGGATACACCGGCACCTGAAAGAAAGCAAGGAACCCACATGGCAAGGCCGCAGGGAGACCAGCCGTGACCAGCGCAATGTGGAAGAGTGCATGTAAGAGGCCCCAGGTGCAACCCCAACAACTCCTGGAGGCTCAGCCACCCAACTAGGCATCCCCCAGAAGGCCATCCTGCCAACATCCCAAACAATAGAAGAGGGCATGTGGAAGACACACCACACCATGGACGTAATGTGCCATACCTGGAAAAAAATGGAACCGCTACGCAGTACTTACCAAGGGGCCTGAAAGAGCGCACCACAAGCTCATTGCCCCCCCAATTGCCAGCCCAGGCGCCATCCAGGAAACCAGCACCCGACAGAGAAGCCGGCCGAAAACGGCCTCCGATGCCACAGTAAGGCCCGCCCTGCACCATCTGAACAACAGCAGGGGCGCCAGGAAGAAGAGGAGGCCGGCGGGATACAAAATGCCAGGCAGGGAGTCCAGGAGCATCGCCCAGCAAAGCCCCAGGACCCGCCAACCAGCTACAGTAGCGAGGTCCCCCAGACCGGCCAAGCCATAGGGATATGCGCACTGCAACCCGGAAGAGACCGAGAGGAACGGCCCCCCAGCCGCAAAGGGCCGGTTGGCAATCAATGCGACTCCTGGCAAGCACGGCAGGCCAGAAGAACGCAGTAAGAGGACGGCGAGGACAGCCCAGCAGCCCGACAAAAAGTCCAGCAAAGAATCCCAGCAGGTAAATCCAAACATGTCTCATCCTGTCGGAAGACAGAAAAAAAGAACAGGCTGCATGCTGGGCTGGTACCGCTTATGTACCCCCAGTGGGAGGGAGTGGGTTGGGTATCCCAGCATGCTCCTGTTATTTTTTCTGTCGCGGAGATGGTCATCTCCACTTAATTACGGAATGGGACGAGGGCATGAGGGACCTGGGGGTAATAAAAGTCTAGGCCCTTAAATAGGAGCCTTCTTTCTTCACATAAAATATTATCATTCTAGTAGCTCATAGTAATTGCTAGAAATCTATCCAGGCACGAAATACAATCCTAGTCAGGGTAAGTCAGATACAAACTTGAAATTAACCTGTGCTCACCGTCTGCTAGCTTGGCACAAAGCAGGCAGGCCTATCTTAAGAAGCAACATGTAAAGTGTTTGTGCAACTCAACAGACAGTAACACAATGAAAACACCACAAAAAGACTCCACATCAGTTTAAAAAAATAGATCTGATGTTTATAAGTAAAACAAGACCAGAACGACAAAAATCCAATTAGTACAAGTCGAAACATGAATTTTTGAAGATTAAAAGGAAAAATAGCGATTGAAGCAATACACGCCTGTGGGGGTTAACAGGACGCTCTGGACCGGGGCAAAGTCAAGAGTTCAGGCCAACCGCAATCCAGTGCTGGCCAGAGGCAGGAGCCACGCAAGGCCCGCTGAACAAAGTACTTTGATCCTGGTCGCAACAGCGAGATTTGGCATGCAGCTGAGTTATGTGGTGGTGTCTATTCCGCAGTCGAGGGGATGCGTTGATTTTCTTAACGTTGTGGTGGCGATGCACCCGTTCCGATGCCAATGTACTGAGCCGAGAGACGTTGGTTCTGTAGAATATGTGACGGGTTTCTCCACGCACTCGAGGGGATACGTCAAACTTCCTACACTGCAGTGGTGGAGATGCAGCGGTTCCAATGCATCGGTTCATTAGGTAAAGTGCTGGTTCTGAGTGCGATGGCCGATTCTGCTCCTGCAATAGGGTCGATGCACCGGTTCTACTACACGCAGACTAGAGATGCATCGATTTTACTGTAGCAAGCACCTGGGTCCACTTCTAATGGACCAGGCACAGGATCAGATGATGAGACTTTGATATTGCTGAGCCTCAGGAAGCAGGAGACAAGCCAACAAGGCCTTGGAGCTCACTCTGGGGTTAAGGAAGAGTCTTGCTCTCCCATTGGGTGAAACAGCAGGAGGGCTTTCAGCATGAATTGTTCACGTTTACATGTCGATGTTGAAGCCTGGTTGGGCACGCAGAAGGCAGTTGAAAATTACATGAAATAAAGAACTTCAGTGGCATCACGCTGTCCTCGTTATGATTACGATATATTGGATTCCTTTTTGGATTCATTTTTGAAAAAAGAATTTTGTGAAACTACTGGTTTAATGTGGAGTACGACTAGTTAACTTGTTTATCTTGAGGATCAGGTCCTACATTTCGCAGTGCAACTGATCGGCGCGCCAGACACGTGCCTTTTTTAATTACTTATCGTAACCCGTGAAATTCGGGATAGTTCACGGAATCTGTTTGCACGCAATTATTGAGTGAGATAATGAATCAGTTCAAGGAAAGGAGTGCATTCTGCTTCAAACAAAACTTTTTGCAACTTTCTAAAAGTGGCATTTCTAAAATAGTAATGTTAAATCCAACTTTGCCTGCAAAGAGGATTTATCATTACCATTCCAATGACATGAAACTTGACAGGGCAACTACCTCTTTCACAATCAGGAATTACAGCTTAAAAGTCTAAAAATGAATTACGAACGTTAACCTATGAGAGGAGTAGGCCTCACAGTAATGAACAACAAATGTAGGTATTTTTCACTACCAGGACATGCAAAGTAAAAAGTACAAGCTCTACCTTTTATTTACACCGCCCCCTGCCCTATGGGCTACCTAGGGGTGACTCATGTGTAATAAAACGAGAGTTTAAGGCTTGGCAAGGGGTTTTAAATGCCAAGTCGACATGTCAATAAAATTGCACATATAGGCTCTGCAGTGGCAGACCTGAGACATGCTTAAAGGGCTACTTGTGTGGGTGGCACAATCAGTGCTGCAGGCCCACTAGTAGCATTCAATGTACTGGCCCTGGGCACATGTATAATAAAAACAAGGGATAGAATGACAGCCATAATTGTAGCTTGACAGATATAAATGAGATAATAAAATTACTATGTGTGACTGTACAAAATAATAGAAATAGAAGAACCATAATTGTAAATCCCCTGAAGTCTCCAGTTTTAGAATTAGGACCTAGGATGGTAGCTACATAACAGCCATAAAATAAACAAATGAACAAGAACTGGATGGAAAATACCACACAAGCCCCAGTTAACAGGCAATTAAGATCAATTAGACTCGCAGCATGATATCAACTGTTTATCACAGCCTGGGACAACACAAATATGACAAAATAACAGAAATACCACTGAAAAATTCCAATATCCCTCAACTTTGTGCATCTCCGTGTTTGGTTGTATTTAGCAATTAGAGGTGTAAAATACAGCCACCTCCAAAGAAAAGCAAATTACAAATGTCTCATAGGTTTTACCTTGATAAATATCTTGAAATGGCCTGGATTCTCAATCGTAGGCTAAAAATACATATTCAAAATAGAATCAAGTTCAGTACGTATCTTTTAATTTCGTTTGAAATATTGATTGGCCATTTTAGTTGTCCCCTTCTTCTTTGAAGGCATGCTTCCTTGCATTTACTAAAAGTACACTGAATAGTTTCCCTGATATAAGTCTGTCTAGTCTTAAGTCTGCTTGTCACTGAGGTCATTTACACTGCCAAAGAAAAGGTGGCAAATCTCAACCTGTGGAGGTAGAACATAGGTCTGATAAGGCTCATATTTCTAAAGGAAATGGTACTTAACAGGAAACCAAAGGGAAAACCCTGCAAAAATGAACAAAGGCAGCAGTCAGATTGTACAGAAAGGGACTAATATGAGCCAAAAAACATTGCTTAACATCGTACAACGTAACATGTAATTACCTCAAAACACTTTTGCCTGTAAGCCTCCCTTAGCATTTCATCCATTCCTGGAAGGAGAATTGGAAATATAAAGGTTTCCAGATATTCTCGAGTGGGACCTGGAAAATGAATGTTTTAGGTTAAACATACTTAAAGCTCAACTTTTTGTACTCAAAGAAAAAGAAACATTTAACAATAATCAAATTTGTCAGGAAAGGATACACTGCCAACTTAAACATTCACTTATAAAGACATTGTCAGAATACTTTCTGTAAAAGTCTAAATATGCAACAGAAAAAATTGTAACTCCTGAGTCGCCGTAGAATACATATAAGACCCATACATGTGAACCAAATTAAAGACCCTGCCAAAAAATAGAACATCTGAACTTGGTATTAAACCCAGTGTACAAACCAACTTCCAAGACCTCACCATTATGAGAGCACATGATACGCAGAAAACAAATCTCGTACATTTTGGCTTAGAGCCCAAGTTCTCCTAGTTCATAGGACTTTTAAAAATGTCCAACTGTTGTGTATCCTTTAATTGCGGTGTGAGGATGAGAAACTTACAAACTATGCTCATATGATGAAAAGGGTTCCAGCATGCACAGTTCGGTCACAAGGTGCTGAAAGACCCGGCACTCTGAGCCAGAATGATATCACCCATGCTTGCCTTACATCATTTCTGAATTATGAAAGCAACAAAATTCATCTTTTTCATAGCAGAACCATCAGTCCTATAGCAGAACCAGGTATGATGGGAAGTCAGCTGTAAGAAATTGGGTTGTTGGTTGACTGGGGTGTAAGCCCTGGTCAAGCAACAACCAAAATCCTTGTTAGGGTAACGCATAAGCAAACTCCAAATTAACATGCTCACCCCCTTGGTAGCTTGGCACAGCACAGTTGAGGCTTAACTTAAGAGACATTGTTTAAAGTATCTGTGCAACACTTCAAACAGTAAAATAGTGAAAACACACCACAAAAGGAGCCCACAACAAAGTTAGAAAAATAAAGCAATATATAATAAACTAGCAGCCCGTCCCGACGTTGTCCGGGTATGAATTGCTGCCGGCCAGTAGTATATTGTTTTGTAGGATTTCGTTTTGATAGCATTTCTTATCTGTGACAGGCCTGTGAAATGCTCCGATTCACAGTGCACTGCTGATGCACTTAAGAGTGCGCGTTCAGTAGTGTGTGAACTCGAGTTTCCGTACTTTATTTTTCCTTGCAATATTATATAGCGCGAACTCGACAACATGGCATGAACACAATTTACATTACAGAAGAACACATTCATTTGTGGTAGGCACGGGGAGACAAAGCGATTTGCCTGGAATCACAGGATGTTGAGCTGATGCCGAGATTCGAACGTAGCTCCCCAGCTCTAAAGTTCGCAATTCTAGAACTTGTGGCGGGAGGTGTGTCTAAAAGTGTATGTCGGTGCTGGCCATCAATGAGAGAGACCTGTGCATTTTTCGAATCGGAGGTGAGTATGTTGCTGGAGATGTGGGCCGCCGTGCCACCAATGTACTTACCGGGGGAGGGTAAATACCCATTATTCCGCAACTTTCTTTCCGCATACCATCACTCCGCATACTTTCATTACGAAAGTACCATGACTCCGCAATGCCATTATATCGCATGGCATTACATTTTATATGCTTTTACCACGCATACATTTACAACAAAATTCGTTGTAAATGCATGAATGGTAATACCATGTTTTTTTAAATGTTTGGATAAGGTAAGTATGGGTATAGGGGTATATGTTTTGGGGGTACTGAGGTATATGTTTTGGGGTGTTTGGGTATTTTAAGGGTTCAGATATAGTTTTGGGTTATGAGGTACAGGGGTAGTTTTAGGGTTTAGGGATAGGTATGGGTTTTGGGGTACAGGGGTATTTTTAGGGTTCAGGGCTAGGATTGGGTTTTGGGGTATAGGGGTATTTTTAGGGTTCAGGGGTAGGTTTGGGTTTTGGGGTACAGGGGTATTTTAGGGTTCAGGGGTAGGTTTGGGGTTTGGGGTACAGGGTTATTTTTATGGTTCAGGGCTAGGTTTGGGTTTTGGGGTACAGGGGTATTTTTAGGGTTCAGGGGTAGGTTTGGGTATTGTGGTACAGGGGTATTTTAAGGGTTCAGGGCTAGGTTTGGGTTTTGGGGTACAGGGGTATTTTAGTGTTCAGGGGTAGGTTTGGGTTTTGGGGTACAGGGGTATTTTTAGGGTTCAGGGCTAGGTTTGGGTTTTGGGGTACAGGGGTATTTTTAGGGTTCAGGGGGAAGTTTGGGTTTTGAGGTACAGGGGTATTTATAGGGTTCAGGGCTAGGTTTGGGTTTTGGGGTACAGGGGTATTTTTAGGGTTTAGGGATAGGTTTGGGTTTTGGGGTACAAGGTATATTTATAGGGCTAAGATGGGTTAGTGTTTAAGGGTGTTGGGGTATTTTAAGGAGTAAGGGTGGGTTATGATTATGGGGTGCAGGGGTATTTAAAGAGAGCAGGGTGGACACCCGGAGCTGGAATGTACAGAACCTGGGAAGAAAAAACAATGAAATATTGGGCAAAACGCTTGCTTTTTTTTCCGTAATCCCGCGCCCCGCACACGCCCACGCCCCCAGCACACGCCCACAGCACACGATATGAGACATAGTATGAAGGGCGGAACGTACCACATGCCCCCAGCCTTTGTCACACCCCCAGCACACGCCCACAGCACAACGCAGACACGCCCACAAGGGACTACTTTGCTGGCACGGTTCTTTTACCTTTTAAATGTATATGGTGGGCGTCTGCATAGCCTATGTCCTTCTGAGGCAACTGCCCTTTCCAATGCTGTATTGGGTGTTGTGATTGGTGCTGTGGTTCCTGAGATTACCCGCCTCAAAGGTTTGGGCTCTCTTTTTATTATATTAGTATGGATAAAACAAGCAAGGCTCTTGTGTGAGGTCCTGTTGCTTAGTCATGGAGGATCCTGTTGATGGGGCTTGCAATGCGTAGTCCGGTTTAGGGGATGGGGGAGGCATCTGGTGATGCATCCTTTCCGAGGAGCTGTGAGGCTGAGATGCGGAGTCCGTCACCGTGGTCGAGGCTGCCTTCGACGAGAGATGCGAGAAACTGGGCTGTGGATGCAATGCACCACCATGGCAATATGTCAGTTCTGAGAAGCTGTGGTGGGAGATGCGGGTCTTTGCGACGGGCCTAATCCAGACAGCATTGGCGATGCGTCGGTTGTGCTCGGGGATGAGCTGTTCAGCTGAGGAGATGTGTCAGTTCTGCTGGGGGATGCCTCACTCAGCAAGGAAGTTGTGTTGGTTCTGCTGGCAAGCACTTTAGGCCCACTTCAAAGGGAACCGGGCTGGGGTGGCACCACTTGTCATGGCAGACACACAAAAGGCAGAGTCCAAGTACAAATGTAAGATGTTTGGAAGCATGTTATGTCTCTGAGGCTTCAGATGAGGAGGCCAAACAACTAGCCCCTCTGAGTTCTAGGTTCAAGAGAAGCAGGACTAGTTTCTCACCCAGGCAAGAAGGCAGCATGCACAGACCAGCACAGCAAAGCAGGAGTCCAGCAGAGTGGCAGTCCTTCAGCAGCACAACAATACTTCCTGGCAGAGTATCCACAGGTCCTGAAGTGTAGTGAATTTTCTGGTGGCAGAGGTCCTTTTTTATACACAGTTGTGCCTTGGAAGTGGGGAGAAGCTTCCAGAGGCTTGCCTTTGAAGTGCACAGATGCCCTGTCTCCCCTGCTCTGCCTCAAGACTAATTACAGGGGGTATGCAGCCCTTTGTGTGGGGACAAGACACAGCCTATTTAGGTGTAAGTGAGACAGGGTCCATTTTCTGCCGCTGTCTAGGAGGACACAGTCATGTGACCAGAGACAAGAACATGCCAACTTTGTAAAAGTGCACTTCAGAATTGTAAGTTAAAATCCAACTTCACCAAAATTAGGATTTTACATTAATAATGCAGAGACATCAAACTTGAATCAGTTATATCTTCTCATTTGGAAATTACAATTATTAAATGGAAAAAGGGTAATCCCATTGTTATCCAATAGGAGATATAGTACCTGCAGTAGTGAGAAACACATTTGAGAGTTTTTCACTACCAGGACAAAACTTAAAAGTGCATGTCCTGCTTTTTAAATACATTGCACCCTGCCTCTGGGCTGTCTAGGGACTACCCTAGGTGTGACCTATATGTATTAAAAAGGAAGGTTTGGGCCCAGGAAAATATTTATTTTGCCAGGTCGAAATGGCAGTTTAAACTGCACAAGCAGGCTTTGCACTTGCAGGCCTTTGCCATGTTTGAAGGGCTACTTAAGTGCATGGCACAATCAGTGCCCACGGCTGATTAGTAGCATTTAATTTACAGGCCCGGGGCACTTATCGTACAACTTTACTGAGGACGTATAAGTAAATTAAATATGCCAATTGAGTATAAGCCAATTCTACCATGTTTTAAGGAGAGAGCACATGCACTGAATCACTGTTTAATAGTGGTAAAGTGCACAGAGTCCTAAGGGCAACAAAAACAAATCCAGCAAAAAGGGGAGAAGGAAGGCAAAATGTTTGGGGGTGGGGACTGCAGAAAGGGACATTTCCAACATCAGTGATATTGGAGTGTCTCCATAAACAATGCTAGGACTTTACAATCCTAAACTAGGTAAATTGATTAACATGCATAAAAAATGAGGGAAGCAACGCCGGTGTCAGCCATTTGAAGCTGAGTAATGTTTTGTTTCTCAAGTGTAGCACACATACATTTAATAGGCTGCATGCATGCTACGCGTGGGCCAACATGAACATCGTAGCTGGCTAATGCCCTTGTGTTAGAAAGGTCCTACATATGTCCATCCTTTTTGATAAGTCATGTGGGAAACCTTGTTAAGTGCAAAACATGTGGTTGAAATACACAAGTATTTTCACAATCTTGGCAAGACATTTTCTGTCCTAATAAAGTCTCCTGTGCAAAAATATGATGCAACTGACTAGACATAAAACTAAACCAGCACAAAATTATACAGTTGCACATGATTCTTCACATTCTAGTAATGTAGCCTCTAATCCATCTTCGTCTTCTTGCAAAGAGTATCTCCAATCTGCATAAAATATCAGGAGCTGATGAATGAAAACCAGTCTCATAAGAAACAATTGCCATTTCTCTCATTCAGCCATTTAGAGGTGTCGCAGCATCAGTCCTCGATTTTCTCGGTTGCATTGAATATTGACCCCAGACCAACAAGAATATTTGTGGTCAGAATATAGAGGGCCAAAATATTGAATGGTAAGTGCTTACAAGGGACTATAGATTTAGCATTCATAATTATACATTTAAGTACCTTGAAGAAGTATAGATTGCCTAGGTACATATATGTGGAGTTAGGTAGAGAAAATCTATACGTACTTGCCTGTTGATATATCAGTTTCAATATTTTGTCCTCTATATTCGGTGCCATTGGTATTCTGGTTTCAATATTCAAGGTTCACACAGATTTTCTCAGTATGAAGAGTTTGGGTTCTGCCAAGGCTGTGCCAAACCATCTGATCCTGTGGGAGTCTAACTCTGAGTTACGGAGACGTAGTGAAGGAGCACCATCTGTGCAGAAATGGTCGAGTCAATGCCACTGGACAAATATACTCCAGTTTAATGCCAGCATTGCATTAAGCGGGCACAAGATCACAAAATGTGCATTTAATCATGTTTAGATCATTTCAAATGAAATCTGGCAGGATTACACACACAAGAGCTCCTACAAACTCATTTTGAATGACATTTTGTCAGACATACAAAGCGCATTTAGTAAAGGTTATTGAAGTAATGAGGTGAATAACAAAGATAAATATTCATAGAATACGAAAAATAAACCTACAAACTAATTTCATCAATTTTTGTGATGCGAGGATACATAATATATGTAGCGCACCTTTAATCGTAACCTTATATTAACAGCAGTTTAATTTACCCCTTTGAAGTTCTGCATAGTGAATTTGTGCAGAGTTGTGCGCAACAAAATATTCTTAATTGGACTTTGTGGGACTAAAAAGAGTAATAAGTAAAAGGTTATCAAAAAAACAAGCTTTGGCAAAGCCAAAAAAGTCTGACCTTGGCAACTTCGAGCAATGATTACATTTTTTTAACGTTTTATTGCAAGAAAATGGCACTAATCTAAAATGAATAGAAAATGTTACCACCTAAAATTGTAGGTAAATGCTGGTGATAACAAATTGATATGTAAAACCCATTCACTGATGTACCATCTTTAATAGTGATGTTTTTAAAAAACAAGACTTTAGGATGAGACATGTGTTTTATTATGAGAAATAGACACAAATAAATAAGGACATGACCAAGCACTCATCGCAGGCAACTGCAATATTACAATATCACTTAAGCACTTCCGACACCACCTTTACAAAGAGACGGAAAATAAATCACATATCCCTGGGCACCCAACTGCAGGCAAAATAAATAGCAGTTATTTAAAGAATAAAGATAAACAAACAAAACAGACTGTTTGAATCAGTTATATCACTGAAGAAAAACACTATTGTAGGCGATGTTTACAACACCTACAGGCTTTGTGCAGCCAATCAAATTGAAGGGAGTCAGTAGGTAAAGTGGGCTGGCCTACAACCCCATGTGATTTGCTGGGGTGGGCAGATGCAACATGTCGGTGGACAAGTCAGCCGACCAATAGATGAAATCCACTGACCAAAAGCCACTCTTTTTTTTTTAAAAGAATATTTTTATTTGAAAGATGGCAGACAAATTCACTGTTACTCATACAATTCATAATGCAAGTTACATTTAGCGTTATATTAGGAATCAAGTTCAGTTAGACATACATATTACACATTTTGCTCCCCATCTCTGTTCCTTCGCAATTCCAATTCCACCACAGGCGATACACAAATCTCCCCCCCTATACAAGTTCCATTTGGACCATTTCCTGTCCTACTTCTTCGGGCACCCACTCGCAACAAACACTTCTTTCTCAGCTATCATGCACCTCTCTAGCTCCCTCTGCCAAACCGCCACTGCAGGCGGTCGTACTCCACCCCATCCCCTAGCAATTTCCCTCTTAAATAGTGTAAAACCTAACATTACAAACTGCTGTTCTGTCTCCGTATGATCAGTCGCCTCCCATATATTGAGCAGGCCCAGTCGTGGCGTCAAAGTAAGCGGCTTTCCTAGCGCGGAATGCATATGTGTCGTGATCCTGTCCCAACGGCTCTGCACCATCGGGCATTCCCATATCATATGGTAAAAGGTGGATGACTGCCGGCAGCCCCTAACACAAAGATCATCTGGCCTAGACCCAATCCTCGCAAGAGTGACCCCAGTCAAATATGAGCAGTGGAAAACACGGAGTTGGATAAGGCGGAATCTAAGCTTGATGGCAGCCTCTCTGGGAGACATTAACGCCTGCCTCCAATCCTCTTCCTCAATTGTCCCTATGTCCCCCTCCCACTTCTCTTTAAGCTTTCCGAAGGAATCAGGTACATTATTACTAAGTTTCCTATAAGTGAGGGAGGTCGCCTTGGTGTTCAGCTGTCCATCCAACAGACGGTCCTCCAGAGGGGACGACTCTGATATATCTACACAACTAGGGAACGCCGTCATCAAAGCATGCCGTATTTGTAGATAGCGAAAGACCTCACTGGGCGCCAACCGGTATGTCTTCTGTAGCTCCTCAAACCAAAGGATTTTACCCTTCTTAATCAAGTCACCAACCGTTGAGATACCGATCATATCCCATTTATCGAATCCCAGGTACTGGCAAAGCATACCTAGCTTCTGGGAATACCACAGCGGCGTCATTTTGGTAAACCTGCCTGTCCAACCCAAACAAGAATTGGCTAGTCTCCGTATCTGCAGCGTGTGTTGAGTGGGACCCACAAAATGCTTCTTCCTAGTACTAGAGTAAAGTGCCCCAAGATATCCAGCTCTAACCATCTGATATCTATCCAAAGCACATGCCGGATCATCCGGCGGGGCGTATAGCCACCTATTCACAGTCACCAGTTGCGAGGCCCAGTAATACAGCCGTATGTCAGGTAGCGCAATGCCCCCATCATACCATCCCTTCATCAATTTCTGACGCGCAATCCTCGGGGCCTTCCCATCCCATAGTAACGTACGCACCTCCCCTTCCACTGCCTTAAAATAGGCATCTGGAACTCTATGTGGAAAATTTTGTAGAATATAAAGTAACCGCGGAAGGGCGAGCATCTTAAAAAGAGCAGCACGGCCAACCAGTGACAATGGCAAAGATCTCCAATGTTGGACGTCAGCCCGCAACCGTGCCAACAAGGGCACTAAATTGCGACTATGAAAGAGGGCCTGATCTGGCGTGACAAAAATTCCCAGGTATCTAAAACCGTCATCCGAGACCATTACAGCACAGTCTTTTGGAAGACGTGGGGTCTGTCCATGAAGCACATACAACACCGACTTGCCCCAAATAATCGCGTACCCCGAATATTTCCCCAAATTTGTGAAAATATTGAGGACCATATGGATGGACCTGTATGGGTTCGCAAGATATAACAGTATATCATCTGCATAGAGTGATATTCTATCTTCGCAATCTGGGGACCACCTCAGACCCCTTGTCATAACATCACGCCGTATCCAGGCCGCCAAGGGCTCAAGCATGAGCGAGAACAACAGTGGCGACAGAGGGCAACCCAGTCTGGTGCCTCTTCGGAGAGAGAACAGACTGGATGTGTAATTGTTCAATCTGACCTGCCCAAAAATGTCCGTATAAAGTAGCCGTACCCACCGTAAGAATTTAGGGGCTAATCCTGCTCTTTTCAGAACTTCAAACATGTATAGCCATTCAATCGAGTCAAATGCCATGGAGGCATCAAGGGACAGTATGACTGCATCCACCTCTAGATATCTCTGACGCGCCAGAACGTTATGAAGCTGACGGATATTAAGGGCCGTATTTCTCCCTGGCATAAATCCAGACTGGTCTGGGCGCACAAGGGAGGATATCACTGTTCCCATCCGTGTGGCGAGTACTTTCGCCAAGACCTTCGCCTCTACATTAATCAATGAAATCGGTCTGTAGGACCGACAATCATCCACCAGTTTACCAGCTTTGTGTATCACCACAATGCTTGCCAGTCGCTGATCTGGCGGTAGGGTTCCCTTTTCCCAGCTTTCCTGATACATTCCTCCATTGGGCCCCATCGCCTTTCCAGATTTAATTTGACCAATGGCCTTCCGAATCTCCTCGTCGGAAAGGTCTGCCTCCAGTAGCTCCCTATTCGCTTCCGAAAGAGTCGGCACGTTGCATTCTGCCAGCAATTGGCGTGAGTCTTCCGCGGTATATACGGCCGAGGGCGAGTATACTTTTTCGAAATAAGTAGCAAATGCATCTGCTATTTCACCTGGGCGGTAAAGAACTTCCCCACTCGGCATCGTCAATCGGGGCACCCATCTAGCACCTTGCTCCTTCCTTTCCAACCATGTCAGGTCTTTCCTGCCCTATCTCCAAGTTCATACAGCCTGTGGTGGGTAGCCGCCTGCTTCGCCAACATATGTTCCCGAGCCTTTAGTTTGTATTCCTCCTTTTTAAGCGCCAGGCTATAGAGTGCCCCATCCGAAGGATGTATCGCATATTCCGCCTCAAGCTGTCTAAGTGCATCCTCCAGTTGTTCCAGAATCTCACGCCGTTTCGCAACATATTGCACTTTCAGCGACAGGGCATATCCCTTCAGAACCACCTAGTAAGCCTCCCAGATCGTCTGTGCCGACGCTACCGAGCCCACATTTTCCTCCAGAAAGTATCCAGTCTGCACCCGAGCTCCTCCCTGATATCTGGGATTTTGAGCAACCATGGGTTAATAACTATAGTTCAACTCAGCTGCCTTTCCCCATGAGGAAAGTCTATCCCTACTGGGGAATGATCCGATAGGCCTCAAGGATATGTCCTAGGCCGCCTAAAGTTGCCAACCGAGGCCGCATACGTTAGAAAGTAGTCAATCCGGGAAAGGCTGCCATGCACATTAGAGAAATAGGTAAAGTCTATAGGAACACCTTGTATCTCCCGTCCCACATCTGAGAGACCCAGTGCCGTGGTAAAGTCTGCCATAAGCTCATTAGGCCTCATGCCCTGCCGTCTTGGGTGCCTATCAGTTGCGTCGTTCATGGTCATATTGTAACCCCCCCCCATTAATAGAACCCCATCTGGAAGATCAGTTAGCACCCGGCCCATCTCTACCAAGGCCGCCCTACCCAGCGCCGGCAGCAAGTAAACTGAAGCTATGTTTAAGGCTCTCCCCTCCCACTGAGCCTCAACCACTGCAAACCGCCCAGCAGAGTCCGCCCATGTATTACAAACTATCAAGGGAACTGTTTTCCTAACCAAAATACCTGTACCCCGAGAGCCAGTGGAATAGTCAGCATGCACAAGGAGCTTGTACCCCCATCTATTTAGGGCCTTACTTTTGTTACCAACCAAGTGGGTTTCCTGTAAGAGGACTAAGTCTGGGGCTTGTCTCTTTAGGTATTGTTGAACAATACCTCTTTTTATTTTATCACCCATACTACTAACATTCCAGGTAAGAACTGAGAGCACGGAACCATGGTCAGCCATCATCTAACATCATGATACACATCATATCCCAGGTCGGAAACACGGTCAACAATATCATTGGCAACTTCCATAGAAAGGAATTTGCAACATTCTGCAGTCTGTCATATATAAACAAAACATAAGAAATAAAACAGTATAGCGCGTTACAATCACAGTGAGGACAGTCTATCAGACCCTTGGTAAAGAAATAAGCTTGTCCACCATGAAAACACATATCAGTACTTTGAAAACAACCACAATCCCTCCAACACCCCCATCCCCCTATCTCCCCCCCCTGGTTCCCTGCCTGTGGATTTAGAACTACCCACCCCCTAAACATGGCAGAGTGCCTCTTACCCCCCTACAATGCTAGAAATGCAGAGGGAACCGGTCCCCCCTCCCGCAGATACACTATACAGTTAGCTAAAGTCACAGCCATCCTTGTAATGCCAAAGTTAAGCAACATCATATCACATCAATATAGTGAACAGATAATTCACATCATTTACTCCGAGTGCAAAAAACAGTCTCAGTTCAATGAACCAGAGTCTCTACCCCTGATAAACCCCCTACTTGCGTTTAGTTGCAAATCCAGGTCTCGCCGTGGAACACAGAAGCTGCTCATTCCTGATCCTCCAGCCCACTTGTTTCCACAGCAGCCTCCGTACCCGCCGCCTCTGCGCGAGTGTCTTTTTGAAGTCCAGGTCTATCAGGTTGGTTTCTCCTCCGGGGTCCTACCGTGCTCCAGCCCTCCATCCAGTCCCACACTGCCCCCGGTGAGTCAAAGAACCACGATTTGCCATCTGATTCCACTCTCAGCCTCGCCGGGAAGAACATCGCATATATAACCTCTCGTTCCCTCAGTTCCTTTTTGACCGCTTGAAAACTTCTCCTCTGCGCCTGGACCTTGGCCGTGAAGTCCGGAAAGAACGACACCTGGTAGTTATCCATTTTCAGAGGGGGGCCGGACCTCGAAGTTTGCAAGATTATATCCCTGTCCCGGTAGTTGAACACTCTGGCAAATAGCGGCCTCGGGGGCGCGCCCGGTTTAGGTCGTCCACCTGGCACCCTGTGAGCTCGCTCGATAGAGAAATTGCTAGACAATGTCTTGGGCTTCAGGTGCTTCATGATTAAGTCCTCCACATATAGATTTGCTGCTAGCCCTTCCGTCCGTTCCGGAACCCACAAAATTTGAATGTTGTTGCGGCGGGCCCGCCCTTCATAATCATCCAGCTGTTGCGACATCCTTTCCTCTTTTTTCTGCAGCTCTAGCATCTGGCTCTGGAGCTCCGAGGTGACCACCTGCAGGTGCAGGGCACTCGTCACAATTTTCAATTCCTTCACCTTCTCGTCCATTTTCCTGAAGTCAGCTCTGAGCAACGAGACCTCCACTATGACCGAATCAACCGAGGTACGTGTTCCACCTATCGCCGCCATAACATCATGTAGAGTCGGCTCTGGTCCTGGTGCCTGGGTCACCACTGGTCCCTCCTTGTCCGATCGCGGTGAATCACCTTTTTCTCCCCCTTTAGCCCAAGCAAATTTCGCTTGTTGCCTCTGGGTGTTGGATTTTTTGCCTTTTCCTCCCGCCGCCATTTTACAGATGTTCATTAACCTCTCAGAGCAGGATGCGGAGAGCAGGCCTCGTAGATTTATACTGCCCGGGTTCACCACCTATCGAAGTTTGGTCCAGCCGTCTTTCACCCTCACCGCCAGGTAGTAGAGCGATCAGTCCCTGTTGCATCTTAGGGCTCGTCACCTCCGGTCCTGCCCCAGAGGCCGGGTAGTATTCGCAACAGCACACCACCTCTTTAAGGAAGCTTTTCAACCAGGCCCACCTGAAAGATCCACCACTCACTGCTCCCCTCTAGATCTTCGGGAAGGGGCCACTGGAGGTCGCAGCACGGTCTGGGATCCGCATTTAGGGGACCGCCATCGACCCCAAGCAGGACTATCAGGCCGTTCAACGTCTTCCAGTAAACCTCCCCTATGTACAAAGGCCGTTATCCACGCACCTAATCTTCTGCTGGGATGGATTATTAGGCTCCACTTTAACCTCTTCTGGCCATCCCTCACACCACTCTTGTCACTGGCGTGCCACCCCCTTGGCTCCACTCACCTTCGAACTGGACACCAAAACCTCACGCTAGGTGGCTACTGTCTCACCCCGTGTGGTCCACACAGCTGTTTCCCAGAATATTTGCCGCTGTAATCCGCCTGCCGCCACCAGGGTCTCTCCAAAGGGCCCCTTCAGCGCTGCCACAAGACGGTCCGGCCACCCGAGACTGGAGCGTCACTGCACCTCCATCTTAGACCTCCAAAATACTCCTCACTATAGAAGGGAGGGGCGGGCTGACTGCAGCGCCCCCCCCTGTGGCACACACTCGCTTCGCTTTCTTACTGGTTGCCAGGCTGGGCCCCAATCACATCTCTCTCCCGCTCTCCGTCTAGCTATCCCCGGGCCTCCGCTTAGGCCCAAAAGCCGGGGCCTCGATTTTGGCCGCTCCCGGCACAGCGAGCCAGTTCGCGCCGTACCTCTTGGGGCGTCTCCACTCCACCTCCACGTGACTTCCGCTGCTGTTTCTTGCTCGCCGGTAGTGCACCGGCGAGCTGCAACACTTCAGAGGGGAAATAGGGATCGCACCGGGCGGCCGCAGTAAGCGGACGTGGGCCGGGGCCGCCATCCTCGATTCTCAGAGCTTCAGGGCCCGGGCTGCACCAGCTAGCCGATTTCGCACCAGGGGGTCAGACAGTCATCCACGATATGGAGGGGGGGGGGGGCTAGATGTTATGCCCCCAGCCTCTGACTCTCCGCACTCGGTTTTGGATGGCTAAATGTTGGGAAACAGCCACAGAAGGGCAGGAGCACTCTCAGGCTGTGGCCATTGCTCTTGGCTGCAAGCCACGTCCCCCAAAAAGCCCCTCTTTAATATTAAGCATGAATTATTTGGAAAAACAACAACTTGGAGAAACAAATCTAACAATCCCATAGCTCTGGTTCTTTTGCCAACTTATGACATTAATGTATACCAACACCTGCATACAGCAGCAAATGTACGAGTAGAAGAAAAAGAACACTAAGCAAAATGCCATAAACCAATAAATTAAACAAAAAAACACAATTATGTGACGTAGCATGAATGAATAATTTATTACAGTTGTGGTTCTTACATTTTTTTGGATCAGGAAGAACCGGAAGTTGTTCTTGAGGAGGCTGGTCGATCACAATGGTCGAACCTGCCTCAGCCACACTGGTCAAACCTTCTGGACCCACTCTGGTCAAAGTTGCTTGAGACACCCTTGTTGAACCTGCTGGTGCCAACTGAGACAGTTCTCGTCTGAAATGCATTTCTACTGAAGGCTGCAAAGAAGTCGGTTTTAAAAGATTACAACTAGACAAATATTGCTTTTTTCTCCAAGGAATACAATTTGCAAAAGGTTTTCATATTAGTAGTGTTTAGAGTACCTTGACCCTCATTTTTGTTCCAAAGGTACAAATACTCAGTCACAAAAGGAGATAAGATCTTACCTAACAAAAAAAGCACAGTACAAGCAGATGGAAGGTTGTACTGCCAGCTTCCATCACACACACACACAAACACAAATAGGTACAGCATTACAAGCTGCAATGCAAATTTCCCTCAGACACACAAAACAGTTATAGAACTGGAAGCAACAACAATATACGCATCCTTTACACACAAAAATGTAACAGCAGTGCACGCTTTCTTTGTTCTTAAGCATTTTCACCTCTGTCGGACTTAGAATCTATTGACTGACTTGCTTTGGATTCCACCCCACCCAAGAATGAACTATGACATCACTGACCTGCCATTGTCTTTGTAGGTCGATTATCAGATTTGGATTCTGCAAAAGGGCCCATTACAAAGTTTGTCCGTTGGAATATGGCTGGCACTTGGTGTAAACAGCAGGGCACAATGTAGTTGGACTTTAGGGCTGATTATGATGGCGGTCGGACGAGCATCCAACTGCCATCCTGTTAGGAACGAGAACGGCCGACAGGGAGTCGGCGGTCCCGCCAGGCAAATTACAATCTGACCGCCATGGAGGTGGTCGGAAACATGCCTCTTAGCACTGAGGCTTGTGCTGCCGCCCGAAAAAGGGCTGCAGCACAAGCATCCCTGCTAAGAGGCATGTTTTGAAACATCCCTGTACCTTGTGATAGGCACCAAGCAGTGCCTGCCACATGGTGCAGGAATGTTTAGGGTAGCACCATAGGTACTCCCGAGACCCCGTAGCGACTGGCCAGTGGCGAAAAGTCACTTTCCACCTGCCTTTTTCATGGTGAGCGGAGCGACTTGAAAGGGAAGGTGGAAAGGGACATTGTAATCCCTACAGCAGTGCCTGAGCTTGCACCACCCCTATTGTAGGGATTACTGTCCCTAATGAGCCCGTCGGTTGTACGCCAGACAGTCCTTCCAGCAGATGCCTCCGCCAGCCTCATCCTAATGCGGTGGGCGGACCTGCAGGTTCCGATGGTGGTGGGCTCGCCAACTACGGCCTGTCGGTGGCGGTCTCACCGCAATCCTATTCAGGCCAGTTGTTACTATGTTTGATAATATAATGCTACAAGAGACTTAGGGCCCGATGTAGGTAATTAGTATTTACCGATTCGTAAATACAGAATTTTACCGATTCGGTATTTACAAATCGGTAAATGCTATGTAGGTATATTTACCGAATTAATTAACGAATCGGTAACATTCTGTAATTACCGAATCGGTATTTACCGATTCGGTAATTGCCGGTAAATACCGATTCGGTAAAATTACCGAATTGACAAGGGGGACAGGGTGTCACTTTGACACCCTGTTGCACCCCTTATTCAGGCTTGTGTGCCCTAAGGGCATGTATGTGTGTCACATGGCACAGGGGTACATGCAAAGATGTGCATGTACACAGGAATTCGTTATTTACCATCAAATACTATTTGATGGTAAATAACGAATTCTTAAGGGCCTGTGGCACTGTTTTTAGTGTCACCTACATCCCACATTACCGAATCTGTAAATTTACCGATTCGGTAATTTACAGAATCGGTAATATTTAGGCCTCCTACATCTGAAACTACAAATACCGGTCGGTAACGGCCGAAATCGGCCGTTACCAACCGGTATCTGGCCACCTACATGTGGCCCAAAGTCCTTAGTGGAAATTGCGTGAGATGGTTATGAAAGATTTTCAGTTTCTGCTGGTGGATCACCTGGACTGAGAGCGCGGGTGGGTCTAGCCATCATGATTTGAGTCTCAACGTTTTATAATAGTGCCCCACTTGTCTGTAATCATGGTGGGATCCAAATTTTGTGGATTGTTTCATCTAACAAGCTTAATTTTGTTCTTGTTAATTTTTATATTGCAGCCATTGACATAGATTGACAGATAGACCTTTTATTTCAGACGCTATCGGCTTTAAAATCAAGGCACTTTAGCCTCTTCAATGACTTTTTATATGGTTGTTGGGGGTAATTTCAATGCCAAGTTGGGCACTAACTCAATAATGTATGACCCCTTTCTGAAAACTGCTAATCTATCATGTACCCAAGTGTTTGACTACAGGGGTTTGAAGTTGTTTCATCCTTTATGTAACTTCGGCCTACTTAATATAGTGGAAATTGTGGGCGATTTTCACAAACGGTCTCCCACCTCTATTGGTGGGGGCAAAGATTTAGTAATAGATTATATTCTTACCTCTAAGAATCTGAAACCATTTGCCCACTCGGGGAGGGGGGTGACTGAATCTAGTTTTAACTATCACAACCTGCTTGAGCTTGCTCTTAATCTACCAGAATGTGTTCAATCGCTTGTTTACCCTGGTGTAACTGGCCTGTCCCAGAAAGATAGTGGGCTTAGGTCAGAGATCTTCAATCTGTGCGGCGCGACTTCACAATATAAGGAATCAATACACTCCTATTAGGCATCGCCCAAAAACCAAATAACCACTTCAATGATCCCCTACCTTCGAAATGTATGACGACAACCAAGCAATTTGTCATACCCATCTGGACAGAGATAATAAACCCTTCTTTGTCCCAAGGCTCCATACCAGACTGCCTAAAACAGGTCAAGTCATCCCCATCATAACAAAACCGACAGTGACTCCTTCTGACCCAAATCATTTTAGGCCGGTAACCAATATTCCCTTACTAGCAGAAGTTCTACAAAAATGTGTGCAATAACAGCTGAGCCAATACATTGCTAAATTTAAATTGTTAGATGACTACCATTCGGGTTTCAAGCCAGATCATAGTACGGAAACTACAATACTTCATACAGTGGATGACGCCTGACAAGCACTGGGCCAAGATAAAACTTGTTTCTTAATTATTCCGGAGCTGTTGTCTGCTTTCGATACAGTAAACGATGATAAATTGCTAGATTGACTTGAAAACAGGATGGGTTTAACGGGAACCGTTCTCGAATGGTTTCAATCTTTCTTGTGGAACAGAATGCAAAAATTTTTTGTAAATCAAAAACTGTCATCACCGTCCCCTAATACAATTGGAGTATCGCATGGCTCAACTCTTTCCCCAACACTATTTAACCTCTGTATGGAACCACTAACTGAAATACTTCGTCACGCTAACCTCTCTTTCCATATGTACGCAGATAACACACACATCTACATTAAAACTTCGTCTCTGGAGGAGATCAAAACAATGAATGAAGCATTAAAAATGACCATTTAATGATTAAAAGGTAATCAGTTTAAACTAACCGCCATATAAAAAGAATTCCTGCTAATATCTCCGCCCAAAAGCTCTTCGGGTATAAAGAAATGGACCAAGCTGATCACCGCCCTAAACTGCACCCGATCATAGTGGACTCAACCGAATCACGCTGGAGAAGAACGTGAACATGTGAGCCCACATCAACTTGTTGGCTAAAAACACCCGGTTTCACCTGAGCTATCTTAGAAAATTGCAAAAAAAATCTTAGAAACGTCAGACCTCAGAAAGGCAGTCCAAGCTTTAGTGATCGCGAGGATCGAATATGGATGCACAACTCTATCAGGACTTCCCAAGATCTCAACAGCGCCTCCAAAAGTCTGTCTCAATGCAGCCACAAGACTTATAAAAGGTTCTAGAAAATTAGGCCACATCTCTCTGCACTTGAAGGCTCCGAATTAGCTGCCATACAAAGCCAGAATCCAACTCAAACTGGTTTCATCACACACAAAGCGTTACACGAAAAAATTCTGCCGTATCTAGCTCAGAAAATTGAGATATCCGGAGGAGGCAGGTATTGCCGGAGTGCCAGAGATCTAGTACTAAAACCGCTGTTCTTCCGCAAGAAGAAAACATACAATAGAGCTTTCTCAGGTGCCGCATCTAGAATCTGGAATTCGCTACCTCCAAACTTCAGAAGAATCCCGACCACGTCAAGATTCAAGAAGGAAGCTAAGATATTTCTAATGGGCAGATTCCGGCCATAACTCTCTTTAGAGCAATCATCTAATATTTTTCTTAGTGATTCTCACCTGTCCCCTATGGGTATGTAATCCGGTAGTCCCTCAAGACTTCCAAATAGAAGCTCATAGGAACTATACAACCCTCATCAGATAGTCTAACTACGTAATTCACAGAGGCTAGTATTTTTATGGGGTTCAGTTGATTATAAAAAAAAGGTAATACGACGTATCCTTTAGGCTCAGGTTTTATTGTAATCGCATATGTCTGCTTGTTCATTTATGTAATGTTACGCTTGAGAGTTAGGTATGAATGCTTGCTCCCCAGTAGGATTACTATAGTACTGTGAATCGCTCTGATGCCCTAACAGGTTACGTTTCTTCTATATAAAACACTAGATACATTAATAAATAAAAAATTACAATTGTAAATGGCAATGTTTTTTACTTGTGTTATGGAGTGTATGTATGCGGTGTGGAATTATGTGGGTTGGATTGGATTAGTTAGTTGTGTAAATGTGCGGTGTATCATTGTGTGGTGTGGAGTAGATTTGTACATTTGAATTATGTGTCATGGTGTGCTGTGGAATTAATTATGTAGACAATAATTATGTGGTATTGAGTGTACTGGAATTATGAGGAGTGTGATTCGGTGTTCTGGAGTGTAATTATCTGGAATAGTACTTTGTGTTGTGGAGTGATATGTAGTGGAGTTTAATGAAGTGACGTGCTGTTGTGGGCAGCTTTCCATGGCACAAAAATGCATATAAATAATATTTTCAGAATTACATAATACATGAAGTAAACATCCAAATATTAATACACTTGGTAAGGATCTGTCCTCCCCACCTTAATAAAACAAAGAACTTCGTTGTTGTCTTTTTCTGTAGAACTTTTTTACAGCATGCTTATTACATAGCCAGTCACATAGCGCAGCTGGAAAGGCGGCTCACTGTATCAGCTGCCAATGGCAAGAAACTTGAAATAATGATAGAATGCTGTATGTGGAGCAGGCTACCCCTTAGCATAGGAATATCTTATTCATTGCAAAAGCAGGACCTTTGCATGATGATGCAACTGACTGAACAAGGCATGCTATGCGCACACATGATGATGTCATTTTGGGACTGCAAAGTGGGGTGTTATATGAACCACAAGGTGGCAGCTTGGATTGATGATGTTACGATAGCTATACGTGGCACAGCTAACCACTAGCCTCAAGACAGGATGCTGATGAAATGTTATATGTGTCTCTGGCCTCCCCTCTGGGTCTGATGCTAAAGATACAGTACATGTGGCACGGACTGGTCCTGGTATAGTAAGTTGATCAGTGCTATGTGCCCCTTACACCCACCCCCCGCAGAGGGGATGTATGACATTACAACGCATGCTTTTACCACGCATGCCTTTACAACGTGGTTTTTACAACGCATGCCTTTACAACGCATAGAGCTTTGGGGTGCTGGATAGTGAATAGTTTAATTTACTATTCCAACTCCAGTCCCCGTGGACACTAGGGAAGGTGTTGGATAGTAAATTAAATCTATTCCCTATCCTAGAGCGCCCCCCAGTGCAATGCGTTGTAATGGTTTGCGTTGTAAAAGTTGCGTCGTAAAGGCACTGCGTGGTAAAAGTTGCGTTGTAAAGGATGTTTCCCCCGCAGAGGCCACGGTGGCGAGAGCAAAGGCATGTGTCTAGTGAGGCACTCTAGTTACTTACCTGTCCTTGCTGATCTTCCCTCTCTGCGGCTCTTGGAGTTGCCGTAGCCACAGATAGGCTGCTATGCTGGAGCAACTCTAGGCTCCACTCTCTTCCAGCGGCTTGTTCTAACCTGCTCTGTCTTCCAAATGTAAGACTGTTGTGGTGCGGGGTGGCAAAGAAGGCGAGTGGGTGTCTCACTGTAACAAGCTGTTTGTCATTGTTTGCCGGTGTCCTGTGTTGTGAAATGGTTGGAGCACCGGCACAGCAAGCTTAGCAGACACAGCTGCTGTCATCAACAAACAAGCTGTGGCGCAGGAAGGACAGCAGCTATGACGGGAGAGAGGGGGTGCGAGTGAGGAGGCAACAGAGCCCCAGAGCTGGCCAATCAAAAGAAACAATCAGTGATGTCCCCTGGGAAGAAACCAAGCAGCCAAAGCCAGTACAGATGGACACTACTGACCAACCAGAGTAAATGGATTTCGAAAGGCAGGCCCACCAACTAACCAGAAGCTCTGGGCGTGTTGTAAGCCCATAGACTTAATACAACATGCCTCACAGAGCATGCGCTGCCCAAGTTAGATCTAAAAAACGGTGAATGGCCTAAAACAAGCCTGCATATTACCTCCTCCGTTGTTCTTTGTGTTTTTGTATGATGTGCTAATTTAACTTTTAAACTTGAAGAATTCCTATCCTCCCAACCGCCCAAAATTAGGTATTTACTCACTGCACTTACTGATGTATCTAGACAACATAGTTATTTTTTGACCTACCCCCTAATGGCCTGCAACTCAACCTAGAGACATTTAATGAATATGCTGTAAAAAATGTATCAATGTTTCTGAAAGAAAGATCGTGACTTTTAGAGAACAGAAACAATGTAAATCTTGTATTTGGGTCTTAGGTCATGAAAATCTCGAGATTGTAAACACATACACATATATGGGTAGGATTTTTTCTCATGACTTGAGCTATAAAAACACGTTACTTAACTTCGGTAACGCTTTTTCTGGTGGATACAGTATCTATCTGCCCGTGGATTCTCACCTTTTGAATTACCCCTTGCGCAGCATTCCACTGAAACTTTTTTCATAGCTCTCCCGCGTCGATGAGGATGGCACGGCTCCACTCACGACTCCTTGTGACGTCATCTGAGCCATAAGAAGGCCTCGTCAGCATGCTGACATCAGTTCCAAGCATTTTTTCTGTGTCATCGAGGCGAACGGGTGAACCGACAACATTTCACAAGTATACATAGTATACAAAATATATTCATACTATTCAAAGAAGAAAGGATCATGGGAATTCCTAGCGACAAGTAACATATCATTTTCAATGACAATGAATACAAGACGGTCATACCCAAAATTCTTTTCGGTATAAGTAGGTATGCAACGGGGTGGTGGGTGGGTCAGTCAGGAATCCACAGGCAGATAATGTATCCACCAAAAAAAGCGTTACCGAAGGTAAGTAACTTGTTCTTCTGATGGACACATCTGTCTGTGGATTCCTCACCTTTTAAATTGAATCCCCAAGCAGTCCTGCTACCGGGGGAGGGTGTCCAGGTACCTATACCAAAAAATCCTACAGAACAGATAATTCAAAATGGCTGTCCCTCCTCACCTCTGAATCCAAGCAGTAATGCTTCGCAAAAGTGTGGAGGGAGGCCCAAGTTGCCACCTTACAGATGTCTACAACAGGGACACCTCTAACCAAAGCCAAAGAAGAAGACTTAGCTCTAGTGGAATGAGCTCTAATACCTTCAGGCGGCTCCTTCTTGGCCAAAGCATAGCAGATCTTGCTGCAGAGGATGATCCACCTGGACAGTGTTTGCTCACAGACAGGCTTGTCCCGGATAGTATGCGCAGGGAAGCCACCTTACTCCCGTTCAGGAGGAAACTTAAGACCATCCTGTTTACTGAGGCTTTTGGATAATCCATCTCTTTGTGTGCTGAGTATCAGCGGGATTAAGGGATCCCCGGGTTCCTGGTCTATGCTGCTAGCGCCTAGAGACATTTTGGTGATTTGGCGCTCTATAAATATAAACTAACATAACATAACTACCATCACCTTCGTGAAGACCCGTGGTGCAGACGTAAGACCGAACTGAAGGACCGCAAACTGATAATGTTCAGACCCCACCATAAAAAGGAGATACTTCCTATGCGACTTCCAGATGGGAATGTGAAAATACGCATCCTGTAAATCGATCGACGCCATCCAGTCTTCCTGCTGCAGCGTCAGAAGAAACTGAGCTAGGGTCAACATCTTGAATTTCTCCTGTTTGATTTAAAAATTAAAGACCCTGAAGTCTAGGATCGGCCTCTACCACCCGTCCTTTTTGGGATCAGGAAATACCAAGAGTAGCATCCCAGACCTCTTTCCTGCTCCGGAACAACCTATATCGCACCTTTCTGTAAAAAGGACAGGACCTTCTGTTGCAGAAGCAACAGATGGTTTCCCGAACACCTACCATAGTGAGGAGGATAAGGAGGGGGAAACTCCCAGAATGGAAGGGCGTACCAATTTTCTACAAGATTCAATACCCAAAGATCTGACAACAGATTTCCAATTTAGTAGAAAATGGGACACCCGACCTCCCACGAGTCCAACAAGCCCCAAGGTGTGGGATCTAGAGCTGCTTTCCTGCGGAGCCAGTGGTGGGGACAGGGAGGAGGAGGAGGAGACCAGTTGGCGAGCAGTCCCTCACAGACGACCTCTTCCTTTCCTTCTGTATGATCTATACAATGGGTTCTGTTGTTGCTGTTGCTGTTGGCCCCAAAATGGAGCAGCCTTCCCAAAGCCCCGAAATCTCCAGTAACCAAACCCCCTAGGCTGGGATTGTAAGCCTAAGGAGCTAGCAGTAGCTCTGCTATCCTTAAATCATTGAAGGGCTGAGTCAGCCTTGGTTTCAAAGAGTCTTGAGCCATCAAAGGGAAGATACAACAACGTGGCCTGGACATTCGGAGAGAATCCAGACCCTCTCAACCATGCATGCCTCCTAGCTGCCACCAAAGAGCCCATTATCCTGGCAATGACAGCCGTATCGAGCCCGTACTTGATCACCTGATTAGCTGCATCCTGCGTGTCTGACAGTACCTCAACAAAGTGACCTTGGACATCCTCTGACTGCTTAGGTATCACCTTCTTAGCTGAGTCCATCAATGCATGGATGTAATGCCCCAACAAGCACGTGGCATTAGTTGGCTTCAAGGCAATGCTGGCCGATGAAAACACCTTTTTTGCAGATTGTTCCAATTTCTTGAAGTCTCTATCCCCCGTAGTGGAGGGGACGGAACCAGTGGATTGCTTAGGGGAACAAGACACTTGAACCATCTAGCTTTCAGGTGAAGGGTGCGATGATAAAAATGCTGGATCCCCAGGTGCAACCTTGCCACTGTTCACAACACGGCAGGAACAGACATTGGCTTCTGCCAAACTTCTAAGATTGGCTCTGTCAAGGCTTCATTGAACGGAAGCAAAGGTTCCACCGCTGATGAAGGGGAGTGCAATTCCTCAGTTATAATGTTAGACTTGACCTCTGCAGTTGCCAACTGCAAATCTAGAAGGTCAGCAGCCTTTCTTATGACTGAATGGTATGAGGTCACATCCTGAGAAGGAAGAGCTTTGGGAGAAGAGAGTTCACTCTCTTGCGATATGTCCAGTCCACTGGCTTCTTGAAGCCCTTCAAAGTCATCCATAGGATCCAGTATCTCCCCCTCCTCAGGCTGCTCCTCCTGCTCCTGGAATCCCTCCTTTTCCAGAAGCCTTTGAGCCCTCCTCCTTGATCTCGACTTCAGAATCGGAATCGGCATATGCGCCGCCAGACACGGCGCCGATGAACACGGAGCCGGCATTGACAGAGGTCCTTCAGTAGAGGGCAGAAGCACCACCTGAAGTTGAGACAGCACCGGAACGGAGCCCGACGGCTCCGGAGAAAAGTCCATTCTTCTATTCTGGGACGGGATCGGTCCGTGGAATGCTGTACAAGGGGTAATTCAAACGGTGAGGAATCCACAGGCATATGTATTCATCAGAAACATTATTATAGCCAATTAGGAAGTAGGGTTTGGCCTATGCTGGTACTTTAAAGAATCTGTATAAGTATTTGGAGAGGAGACATTTAAACTATTAGAAGTCTAAAATATAAAAATACCTCCCATTCTAAGTGAGGCCTTAGAATATTATGATAACTGATTCTTATAAAATCTTTATGAGGGACAGAGTTTGCAAAATTGTGTACGTTAGGAATTGCAATTTCGATTCGAACTTTCAGCTACGAATTTGTACTTTGTAGAATTTATTAACAGGCAGTTACACACATAGTCTGATGGGACTATTGTAGAATTCATGCCTCAAAGAGAACCTTGAGAAAAATTCTACATATGAAATGTTTAATGTCACTAATACCATAAGTACCATTTCTTCCAACATTCAATATGCACTAGATACTTTTGGCTGTGCAATTGAATCACTTCCACTCTGGTCTCCATGATAGCTACGATTATTATTGAGAAATCTACCCTCTATCAAGCTAGTCGGTTGATGGTGAGCCTGGTGCAAATCTAAAAACATATATAAAGAACTGTTCAACCAGGCACAGCCATATTTGTCATTTTTTTAGGGCTCGCCTGGCGTTGGAGCGCGAAGCGCTCCCGCCAGCGAGTTCTATAGTCGCCTTCCTCCCTGTCAAGGGAGTAGCAGCCCGACACAGAGCTGTGAACGAGCCGACTCAGGTCCGTGAACGCGCGGGAACGTCAACGTGCACGTTCACGCGCGTCACGCTCCTGTCCTCCCGCTTCTCTGCCGAGGCGCACTCCAGGCCGACTTGCTGGTGTGCGTCACAGCGTGTTCCAGCGGCCGGAGGTAGGTAAGTGAGGGACGGGGGGCGGCGGGATTTTTTGCTTTGTTGCTAGCTTGTTGGATTCCCCTTTCTATTCCTTGCCTGTACTCATCCCATTGGCCTGCTTACTTCTTTGTTGTCATTACTTCCAGTTCTCCATTTCTTAGCTCCATCTCTTGACCTTCTGTTGCATTTGCTGATTCCCCGTTCTGTTTATTGCATGTGCTCTTCCGTTTGCCGGACTCTTTCCTTATGTTGCGTTTTCTCCCCATTATCCATTTCTTGACTCCGTGTCCTCGTTCTATTGCTTCTTCCTTGGATCTCTTTCTGTTTCTTGTCAGTATTTTTCCTTTGTTGGCCTTCTTCCTATCTTTGTTGCTATCACGCCTTGTTAATTTCACCTGCAGCATCGGGTGACGTGCGACGCTTGATTATTATCGGTAACGTCAAGCCTTATGTTAGTAATTTGTATAGGTGCCTCTGTAATTAAATCCTGGGTGGAGGAGAGTGAGTGACAACTAAAACGGGACAGGACAGAGCTCGCCCTCCTTGCCTTTCCCTGCCGTCCATGGTCCCAGCCAAACCATTAGAACGAGTTCACCTCACGCCCTTACTCTTGAACACCCTTCCATTGCAGGCCTGGATGTTGGATAATAGTTTGACCTTTTTGCAAGCTTTGAAAACCTTTATAGCACTCTGACTTTGTCTCTGCTGTGTGTTTCTTTGCTGCTAATTTAGCACAAGGAAACCATTAGATGTTGGTGCTCTTTACAAATAATAAAATAAATTAAGACAAATAATATAACGAACCTGGGGGCCTGTTTTTAGACTTTAGGTTTTGAATAAACTTCAAAATCTTACTTAATCTCTCGCCCCAATGAAAAATATTTACACCTTATCTCTACAAATCTGCAGTCCACTGTTATTGGGGCCTTGGTGAATTTTTAAATGCATTATTGAAATCGGCTCCTGCAGCACATCACTAAAGGGAGCCTAGCCCATTTCCTGGAGCTCAAAATGAAGTGTCTCAGTTGGCCGTGCGGCTAAAGATAAGAGCTCATGTGAATATAATATAGCCAGGAGAGCTCTCCATTGGCTGATGTCAGTGTGTAACAAATAAGGATACATTTTCAAAAATTCACTCGTATTCCAGCAGATCACTGAAATATCAAAAAATGTGATATCAAAAGTGGCATATTCTCCCTGAATTGGTGTGCTCAGTAATTGCAGTGCCCATTTCACACCAATAGGGTCCTTGCTGGGGCACGGATTCTGTATGTGTTCATTGGTACTGCAGCAGAACCTGCTTGTTTAAATGGAGTAAACATAAGTGACTTAATTACCACTTTTCTCTAGTGTTTAAACTGGATTAAATCCTGTAAGGACAAAAATTGAAAATGGTACGCCTGTTGAATTAAATGATGCTGCTGAGGGACACTTTAAAGCTCAGATATCATTCTAGTAAAATCAGAAGCATACCAAATCAACCAGGTACAGCAGTAAAACTAACATGCATCTGATGTGGTTACCACCATTGTGATGTAGAAGTAATTCCAGCCATATTATTAAGTAGTTAATGTGCTCCTTATGCATGTGTAACATTTGATTGTCCTTCCAGTGTTATGTTTTGTGTGGTGCCTGTACTTCAAATTTCGATTAATTGGTAATCCTGATTTTGTGTTCATGTTACTGTTGGTAGGTTTTTGTGCTGATGTGTTACACTCATTCATGTTCATCTGATTGTCCCATGTGGTGGTGTTTCGATGTGGCTGGATCCATTTCAACATCTGTAATATTTTTTGTTGTGGTCAACAAAGGGATTTAGCATTTTCTCTTCGGCACCTGGGCATAGGTTTTATATTGCATGAATGGTTTTGGTGGAATATATCATCGTCAATCTGGTGTTTCTAAGCTGTTGGCATAAATCCTTTGCTTGTTTTTTTGTTGTAGCAATTTCGACTCAACAGTTACTCAAAACTCTCTTTGTTTTGAATTGTTTCATGTTTTCCATGGTGATGTGCTATGCATTTTCAGTGCTCGCTTACAAGCCACTCTTTGACTCTGTGTTGCTATGCCTTTTAGATGTGAAGTTTTGACCAGGTGTAGGATTCCTGCTTTTATTGTCAGAAGCATAGGAAGTGGGTCAGTATTTCTATAGGGTAGATGCCACCGGGACAGATGATACCCACAATACCCGTGCAGGGGCCAGTCGCTCATCTTTGTATCCCACCAGGATAGAGTTGGCCAGGCCTGTCCTTAGTGACAGACGTGCACCGACCATTGGGCTGAGACGGCTTTAGCACCCCTGTCAAACTCCTTGGCCTGGGCTGGCAGGGCTGATTCTACTTGCTTGGCCTTCAGTTACATCTAAAGAGTTCCCTACAATGACAGTTTAGAGCCCAGACAAGCCACTAGGTGTTTTTATTACTTTCCAAAATCGCTGCTACCTTCCTGTTTCATATTATATATTTGATTGTTTGAATGCCATAACAAAAAACAAGCATTAAAAATGCAACAGGTCTCGCCTTTTATTAAGTTAAAGCCAGTTGCTTTGCTATACAATACCCTTAGCAAAGCAAATGGCTTTAACTTAACCAAAGGCGAGACCTGTTGCATTTTCAATGCTTGTCTTGAGCATGGAGTTAGAAGACTGATACTGACATTTAGACTAGACAAGTTGCCATATAAACCAGTAACAAGCAAATGGACAAAACAAACTTACCCCTGTAGTTGCTACCTTTGTAAAGGAGGAAAACAAGATCCATATCATGGACTGTAAAATTGTCCAGCACTAATTGTTCCACTGAGATGTAAATCAAGCAACAAACATGACGTAAAATATGATAGAGTAATTTTCCAAGTGGAAATTTGTATTGCATAGTTATTTAAAGTCTTTGCAAAAGAATTCACACACATTAAAGTACAAATCTGAAATGTGATAAAGTCTCTTCAAAATCCAAAAAAGTGTATTTCTTTAATATATGTTGGCTTTAACACTAATGGGGCACATTATTGCACTGCATTGAGAAGTACTTATTAAAATTATTTAAATTAAATTAAGAAAAAGTTTAAAAATTATATGTTTTAACTGTAAATAGAACCGCGAAGACTTCTTTGTGCATTTTGTATTTATTGTTATTTATTATTGCATTGTCTCTGTAGGGGTCTAAATCGTTAATAAGCTTGAAACTATGCCCCCCAAAAAACAGCAGATGCGACTGAGCATAGGGCAGCTGCTAAACTGTACAAGGCCTGCATGGCCCTTCCATCTCACCCTTGCTCTTCCAATCACAAAGTCTCTATTTCCAAATAACACACCCCAGTCTTGTCTTCTTGCATGTTCAAAACATTTGACATTCCTTTAACCACATCTAAATATGTACAAAATATGTACTTACAGATGGCCCAAACTGTGAGTCTGTTTTAAATTCCTCTGATGGTACAGCTTGAGCTCGTTGGAAGTCTACAACAAAAACGAAAAAGACATATAGACAAGTTTGAAATACTTATGCTTGAGCCTTACAGTTTGAGGTATGAAGTGAGAAACTTTAAAGGACGAAAAATACAGGGTTCACAATTTCGTATGGATTTTTGTGTGCTGTGTGAGTCGTTTCAGAACAGTCCTGCCGAGCCATCCATCTGCCTGCAGGCAGTGAGACCGGTGCAGCCGCACCTGGTGCAGGCCTGTGTGGGGGATTGGGGGACGTGTTTAGAAAAACCTTACGGGTTTGGAAGCACCTGCTGCAGAGTTCCTTGTGTGTTGGACAGTTTCCAGGCAGCAATGAAAATGTTAAAATAACTTGTGATTCGTGTCGTGCTGGAGAGAGATTGAGTTGTGGCAAGTGCCAGTTCTGGCTCAAGATAATGTAGGGCAGAGGGGGCTAATGTTCCTGCTGCGAAGAACCTGCACCATTTGGATCACAGAGCTGCATTTTATGTGGATAGCTCAGTGGGTTACTCCTTTTGTCACAGAGATCCTGTTATTACTTACTGCATACAATAGGTTAGAGTGTCATATATTTTTTCAAATTCTTTCATTATTTTAATGTTGCTAAAAAAGGGTTTATTAGGGCAGAAATACATTCTTATTAGTAAACCCAACCACTGTGGTACTTTTTAAATCCTACGTTTGTGCTTCTCCAGACCAAACGCTGTTAAAATATACTGCCTACTGGTATGGACGATATATGATTTCTACATCTTGTAATCATCACCTTTCTCTCTCCATTCCCCTTTCACTTAGCCATCCATCCTTCACCCATCTAGTTGGAGACAGGAGAGGCCCATCTAGAACTTCGTCCACGCTGTAGTACCTAAAGCAAGGGGTGGGGTGGGGGAGGGTTCACTATCCCCTGTACATAGGCAATCTGAAAACGTGGAAGTCATGTGTCATGCATGATGCACAGTGCCAGGATGCGAGGTGACTGTGGCATGGTGTTGTTTCCAGGGCTTTAAGTGGAATGAAAAATCTGGGGGTCTCTCCATGGGGTGTGTCTGATGTAATTAAATATATGCTAGCATAATGTGCCGCCCGACTGGTATTTTGCTGTTTCTATCATTGCATCCAGTAACATTGGACTTAAAACAAGCCAGGACTATTGACTTTGTCAATTGGTGTTAGTTGCATAAAATAAATAAAAAAGCAGCAACTATATCTTCGTTTTATATAATAATAAAAATGCTTCAGCTCTGAAATGATGAGACTGTGTAAGAACTATAGCCTCTTCTTTTTAAATTTGTACGTTTGTTTTGTACATTACTTCCATCTAACCCTACCCGAATGCACTGCCCTAGACCACAGCAGGAGGAGGCCACTACATGCTGTTAGAGCCTAAACTGGCCCATCGTCATTCTGTATGTGGCAATCAGCAGCACAGAGAATGACAATGGGCGGGGTGTGGCTGCTCTTATGCTCCTAAACTGAGTGCGAGTCGGCCCCATCGGGGAGCTGAAGCCTCTCCCACGGAACAGCTCTGTTGCCCTGCAAGGCCCAAAATAACGGGCACAAGGCGTCCATAAAATGGATCCTCACGGACATCAGAAGTGAGGTCCAAATTACGAACGTTCCGTGAAATTTACGGATGGTTGGCCACCCTACTAACAACACAACTACTAACCATCACATTGCTACAAGTGTGACAATTCAGACAATTTCAGGCCCCCAAAGCTATGAGTGTAATGAGCAGCAAGTAATCGTCAGGGAGATGGAGTGAAAGAACTGCCTTGTTTCACAGCGGCTTTGAAGGTAGCTTTTGTTTCCATCACTGAGAGAGGCGGAGGGTGATGTTTCTTTATATTTCAATTCCACTGCAAGGTTGCCAGAGGATTCCATAACAACAATTCACTATTTAAAAAATTTCAGTGCTTACATGTATCTGACAGGGGCGTAACACAGGCCCCCGCAGCCCACGCGGTGCGGGGGGGCCCCCTAGCTCCAAGGGGCCCCCTCGGCACTGCACTCTGGCTGGAGAGCTCCTGAATGAGCCTGGAGGGACCCCCCTAAGTACCGTGCAGGGAGGCCCCCTCACTTTTCGTTACGCCAGTGGTATCTGATGGAAGCAAATGAAGAATGCAACTCCCAGAATGCACCAATAAGTTAAATGAAAGCCCAAAACTGGTAACGTGATAGCGGAGTGGCAAATCAAACCGTCTACAGCAGCATAAACATTGAGAAGCAGACTAGCCAAAAGCCCAAGCAAGGCACGCAAGCACTTTCTGAAGTACAGCAACAAACAGATATGGAATAATCAAACACTCACTGCGTTGTACGCATTTAAACTCTGGAAACGAATGAACACTCTGGCTGGCAAAAGCCATTTTTGAGGGTTGGATGGGACGAGCAAAGTTATATTTCACGTACATATGCTCAGGTACAGAATTTAGGATTATTTGGCTTGTCTGCACCAAATATTTGCTGTTGAGCCTTTTTTTAGAATATAGGGGGATTAACAATGCAGCAGCACAGTGTAGACAGATAAAGCAGGTCTTCCAGCAATACATTAACTACAATAAGAGACTTGAATCAATAAATGAATGAATATTAGCCTTATAAAGCGTGAACTTTGCCCAGAGGCGTCAAGGCGCTGCGAAAAGGGGCCAACAGACGATAATGTGTAAGGCTAACGGTGATGAATGGGTGAAAAGCCAAGTCTTCAGGGCCTTACAGAAGAAAGAGTGAGACTCCAGCCCAGAGATTGAGGAGGGAAGGGAATTCCAGAGTTTGGCCGCAGCAGACGAAAAGGCTCTACCCCCCCATCTTACTTTCTTAAACCTCAGGACTTTGATTGGCACATCAACATCATAATATCCACATACAGCAGGCCACAGTCAAGACCAAGTCTCACCGTCAATAAGGGCCAGGTCATAATATTTTACCCAGACCCCAGACTTTGTCAAATGTAGGGGGATATCCCCTGCTCTTGTAGGTGACTTTCTCTGCGGCCATGTACTTGTCCATCCCCTTTCCCAATTCTCATAAGGTAGGGACCGTTCAGCACCCCTCAGTGTTTAACAATCACCTTCTTCGCCACAACCAATCCTAAACTACTGAAGAGGAGCTTGGTGCGTGGGACGTCCACATCATTTGGGATACCTAGGAGGATATATTTCGGCTCCAGTGGGATATCAAACCCCAGGATGCCGTGGTATTCTCGTACTATCTTGTTCCAACAGGCCTGAATGGCAAGGAAGCCCCACAACGTGTGCAGGAAAGTCCCTCTGTCCCCATTACATATCATGCAGTCCGGGGATAACGCTCTCCTCGTTTTATATAGTAGCTCCCGGTTGTAGTAAACCCTGTGCAGTATCTTGAGCTGTATTATCCTTAACCTGCGTTTTATAGCTACTTCCCTTGGGTGCATCAGGCCCGCCTCCCAGTCAGTATCATTCTACTTTCCCATGTACCTAGCTTATCTTTCTCGTAGCTTAATCAGGGTCTCTGGCATGTTGTGATTTAGTGTTGTATAAGTGAGAGAAACTGCCCCCTTCCCGAGCTCTTCCGTGAGCAGCCTACCCTCCAGGGGAGCATAGCCAGGTATTTCAGCCTCTCTCAACCCATAAGTCTACGTATTTTCGGTATTGATTCAGGTGCAGTGGTATTCCCTTTGGAATGAGAGGAAAGACATTAGGTCTCCATCCTCGAGGAGATCCCCGACCTTGGAGATCCCTATTGGGTCCCAGGCCTAAAATCCCCTCAGCTTCCTAAATACCCAGAGCATTGACCCCTCCCACAGGGCTTTTCCCTGGTCACCTTCTGTGTCCCCCCCCTTATGTGTCGTCCACACCTCCAGGGCCACTAGTGTAGTTGACATCAGCTGCTGGGCCCCTTTCCTTCCATACAGAAAGTGCATGTGTGATCGCGCCCACAGTCAAGACCTTTCTAGCCGGTATGTTGGGTGAGTGTGGGGTGTAAATATCCAGTTGTTGATAGTTACCAAATGTGTAGACCAATAGTAGACCCTAACGTCTGTGGGAGGGCAATACCGTCATTGTAGGGGTTGCAGGCGTGGCTGGCACAGGTAAGTGCGGTAGGGCGGGGTGATGCGGCGAGCGCAAGGTCAGTGGTTTAATTTGTATTCTTTATTTAATTTTACTTATCCCGTCGTCTGTCGACTTGCCCCCACCTCGCCCCTCCCCACTGCTCTTACCTGTGCCGGCCGCGCCTTACAGGGTGTGCTGCAACGTCTGTTGTGATACTCTGGGGTGACCCTTGTTCCACAGTAGGGTCCTCAGCTCTCCCTCCATTTTGGTGAACATTTACTCCAGAATTTTGAAATATGTGTTTTGGAGGGCATATAGGAGCTTGGGAAGTGTAACCATCTTAAAGATAGCAGCACGTCCTAGAATCATCAGGGTCAACCCCTCACCATCTCGCTGCATCTCCCTGAAATTGCTGGACTACCTGCCCCAGGTTCCGGGCTACGCATAGTTCTCTACTGGGGGGGTCACCTAGATGCCAAGGCATTGAAAGCCCTCTCCATCTACCACCAACCACTGGTTGGGGCGGTCAAATCTGGTGAGCCGCAGGGCTGACAAAGTACTGACTTTCCTCAATTTTTTCTATACCTGGAGTAGTCACCATATGTTTCGAAAGTCTGAAAAATGACCGGGATCGTTGTTGTGGGTTTGGTGATGTAGAGGAGACTATCATCTCTTACAGTCTTCCTTAACGTCAGAGGGCTCTATCTTAAAGCCTCGTATGTCAGGATATTTTTTAACCATATATGCAGGGGGCTCAATGGTGAAGGTGAAGAGAAGAGGGGATAGGGGGCATCCAGGTGGGGTCCCTCTCTCAATCGGGAAGACTGATGAAACAATACCGCTAACCCTCACTGCTGCCGTGCTTGATAAAGCAACGTTATCCACTTCCTGTATTTGGGTCCAAAACAACATTTCGTTAGCGCCTGTTTTAGGAAGGGCAAGTGTATAGCGTCAAATGCTTTTTCAACATTTAATGAGAGGAATACACTAGGCTCCCGCCTATCCCAAACCTCAGCCATCCAGTTATGGAGCCATCCCGAGTTGAATCTGGTAGACCTACCAGGCATAAAATCAGACTGTTCTCCGTGTATACCTGAGACCATAACCTTCAGGAGCCGGATGGCCAATATCGAGGCCAATATTTTGACTTCAGTGTTCAACAACGAAAATGGACGATATGAATCAAAACTGTTCTTTGGCTTACCATCTTTGTGAATCACAGAGAACGATCGCAGAGTCCACTGACTTTTCATTCTCAGTAAAGTAGAAAGTAGAGCTCTGTGTCAAACTGGGGCTCCCGGGCCAACTCCACATCCCGCAATTCCCAGGGATTCAGTTTCCAACTAGTTCCTAGCCTTCTCCCCTTCCTACCCACGGAGACCAAAAGGGTGAAGTGATCAGATAGACCCCGCACCAGATATTCAGCCCTGTCTATGTGGTCTACCTTCCCCGCCGGGACAAACACATGGTCTAGCCTGGAGAAGACCCTGTGTAGTCCAGAAAAATATGAATAGCATATCTCTGCATGATGATGCCTCCACAGGTCCAGGAGACCCAGCGTGACTGCAAATCACCCCAGAGGTGTGTCTCGTAAGGCACCACATTGGACCCAGAACGGTCCAAGTCAGGGGCCATAATATCATTGAAAATCCAAGAGTATGGCTGACACCTTTTCCAATGTGGGTGCTTGCAACTGAGGGGGCCCATACACACTCAGCAAAGTTATATGGTTCTCCCCAAAAGCCCTGGACTCCCACATAAGTACCTTGTGTGTCAATCCATGTGTGCATGATCAGGAAGGGGGATTTTTTTTAATCAAAATAGCTACACACAGGAGTTTGAGGTAAAATCCATTTGTCAGTGCTGTGTATGCTACTCTACCAGCGAAGCGACATTGGGTCCCCAGAAGATGTGTTCCCTGAAGAAGAACTATGTCAGGTTTTGGTCTGCATAAATACTGCACTGCCAATCCCTGACTGACCTTATTCCCTAGCCCATTGATTTTACATGTTAATACTGAGTTTCTCACATCCACTGAGGGTCTAGGCTGTAATATCAATGTGGAGTGTAGTAGTACTCAAGTGATTGCCTGTTGTGAATCCCAGTGTGCTGCATCCAGTCCAGCCTCCCAACTTCCATGAACAGTGTAACATATTGAAAATGAAAACAATAACATAACTAATTTCCCACCTCCCCCCCATGCCTGTTAGTGTACAACCTTATTACCGGAACACAGCTACTTGCAAGCAAGGTTAGAGAGGTCTGTAGCACACCCCACCCTTCCAACAGATAAGAACAACTACTTCAAGTTCTGTACAAGAAGAACAGGGCTTGAATGTCCTAGACACACTCACACTACCTCACCAACTGGTTGACTTAGCTATCTCAGCTGAGCCCAGGTGTCTGGGTGCTGTGGAGGGACACGCCCAAGCCTAGAGAGAGACACAAAAAATGTCCACTTAACTGAACCACCGAGGGCCCATCCAGTTCACACCGATGTTAGAGTTCAACATGTTCATCCAAGGATCTGCCTTCCATGTCAGGAGTCACTGCAGCTACATTTGAGTTTTGAAAGTTTCCGGCGTCTGTTTCGTGCTGAGTCCTGGCTCCCTCAATCCGCTCCAAGTGGATCCAATGCACTCACAGCGGCACGCCCACCTCCGAATAAGTCATCCCATCGCCCTGTCCCTGGGGGCCGCTTGGCGGGCCTCTCACATTGCCCATTCTGCGCCGCTTTTTCTTCCTCTTCACTGTGTGCAAAATTTTAGGTTGGGCTCCCAATTCCTCCCGCCGCGTCAATGGCAGTGGACGCTATCAAACTACCTTGAGCTGAGGCCATTCCTCAAGCCACTGTCATGCATCCTCGGGTGATTAGAAAACAAAAGTCTTTTCTTGATAGAGCACCTTCAGTTTTGCCAGGAATTACATCATGCATTACAACTGTAGAGCATGAAGCTTGGCCTTAAGTGCATCGTATGTCCTCCTTTGTTTCTGCGCTGCTCTAGAATAGTCCGGGAATATCATGAGTGTGGAGCTGTCATATTTGATGACCTCTAGGAGCCTGGCTTCCCTGAGGTTCGTGTATCAGTCTTGAAAGTTAAGGAAGCACACAAAGACTGGCCTTCGGGGGCCCCAGGTGGAGGCCTACCGCCGAGCGCCTTACAATCCCTTTCAATGACAAAAAAAGTAGAGAATTTATCAGCTGAGAAGGTGAAGCAGAGTCACTGGTCCAAAAATCTCACCATATCACCCTTTCAAACACCTCTGGAAAGCCTACCAGGTGTAGGTTATTCCTCCTTGCCCTGTTGTAAGTAAATATAGCATGTTAAAATGCATGCCATTACATCGTGTTCTATTACAACGCGGTCGTAACAACGACAACATTGTTAGAACACAATACCTTTACATCGCAAGTCCTTAGATCGACTTGCTGTAGGTGGCCCGTTGGACTTAGGAATAGTAAAATTTACTATTTCAACTCCAGCGTGCGCAACAGTAGGGAAGGTGTTGGAATAGTACATTATACTATTCCCTGGGTTAGAGCGCCCCCTACAGCAAGTCGATCTAATGACTTGCGATGTAAAGGTATTGCGTTCTAACAACGCGGTCGTTGTTACGACCGCGTTGTAATAGAACACGATGTAATGGAATGCATTTTAACATGCTATATTTACTTACAACGCGGTCGTTGTAATGGACGTGTTGTAAGTGTAACGCGATGTAATGGCAGTATTGTAGACGCTGTTTCCCGTTGTGACCATCATCAGCTCTCCAGGCCAGATCTTTCATGTCCCCATGACCTCAGTCACCCCTTCCCTGAGGCTATGGACCACATCCTCCAGGTCAGCGATTCTGCCCTCGGCTGTGATTTTTCATTCCTCAACATTGCGCAAGTCCCAGTGCAGGAGCAACATCTTAAAGCGCACTTCCCCAGTTCTGGATTACAAGGCTTCCCTGGAGGTTTGGATCGCCACCAGTAGTGCTGCATAAATGCATTTATTGAATGACTGTCATCATCAACAGCATCTTCAAGTCTGTGTCATTCAGTCAAATCAGATTTTGAGCGTTTTTTTGTGCAAATTGCAAATCCTGGTGGGTCTTTGTTGAGTTGATTAGCTTGCTCAGTCGAAATGTTTACATTCTTGTCACAAACTAAATGAAGGTAATCTTCTCTCTTTCTTGTGATCTCACTTTTAGTAACCTGTATGCTTCCTTTGTTTACATGTACCAGGTCCGGAATGGCTTATGACGCGCTATGTGTATCTTGCTTTTACACAATGAGCATGCTCCATTCCAGGTTTCTAGGGTAACCTTTGGCCAGCTTGACCCAAGATTCACAGGTCTATTATTATTTCTTTAGTTGATAAACCCTTTAAGACTACGACTGGCAGGTGAGCAGATTTTGTTATCTTGGTTTATTTTTTACAACATAACCCCACTCATTATGTGAACTTGGGACTAAACACTCCCAAACCTACCAACATTGTGTGAATGGTAACTCCAGGCTCTGCATAATCACAGACACTATTCAAGGTTTACATGACCCCTCTTACCAAGATCCTAGACTCCTCTGAGATAGTCAATCACATGTATGCAAATGATACACAGCTCCATCTTAAACTTGTTGAGAACTCTGGAAACTTACCAAACTTATAACACCCTCTATCCCAAATTAACCACTGGATGGAGAAAAACTAGCTATGCCTTCATTGTGCGAAAATCAGCTTCTGATGCTTGTCGATCATGGTCCATGCCGTTCTCTTGGGCTGAGACCCTGGGTTAATCCACCACCAGATCCTGTGGTAAAAGTTTGCAACCCTGTGACACAGTCTGACAGTGATCTTCCCTTCACTCTGTGGTACTGAAAATTCTGGACTCATGTAATAAACTTTGTCGTAGCATAACGATTTTTATATCAAAAGACCGAGAATGGCCAGTACACTATGTACAAGCATTTTCGTTATGTTCCAGTAACAATTTCACCTCGAAATTGTCATTTTCGTTTTGAACCCTTGGCTTCCATCTTGTGTACAGCAGCCATGTTGTGTGTTGCCCTTTACATAGGCTATAACACACAGCTAAATTCGATTCCAAAAAGCCACGTACACCTTGATTGACTTTCCCCTGACCTGAGCCTGTTGGAACCATTGCCCCAGGCCGGACCTGTTTGGTCAGTTCCTCTCCCAGTGGCCGAGCAAGATAGCATCAAGGCCCAACATGCCATAAACCTTTTCATCGCATACACACCCTGCCTATCTTACTTCCATCTGTCCCTGTTCCTGCCTCCACGAGCTATTTACGCCATGGGCTATGACCTTACTGTTTTGGGTTTAGCCGGCCTTGTCAGCTAAAGAATGTATTCATTATGTGGACATTGTTTATGGCCTGGACTTATCTTGAAAGTGGGTTTTGCATCTGTGTGCACGTTCTGGGAATGTATTTCAAATATGTGCCTAAGGCATAACAATCTGTATAAAAGGACTGTGCGGAGTCCATGAAGGCAGGCTATCTCATTCAGTCGCTTTTAGGTGTGGCTGGGCGACGTAGCCTCACAGTTGTATGTAATAAAGATGTCTTTTCATATTTCAGATTCTCTGTCAATTCCTTTGCTGCTTTTGAATGGACTACCTATTGGTAAGACCCCTGAGAAGGAGTTTGAGGATTTCTAGAACCAAAATTGGCGCCCAACTCGTGGCTCAATCGTCCAGTGGCTATCTGAGGAGTAATTGTGTCAGAGGATGGAAAACTGCTGGGGAAGGCAAGACAGAAATCTACTAAAAAAAGGTACTCTGGGCACAGAGGTTCTGGGGGATTCTCTGTCTTTGCGGCTCAGTATGTTTTTGATTTTTTTCTGACTCAGAATCTCCAAAAGATGCCACTCTTGATTGAGAAACCCTTTCTTTTTGTGGCGTAAGTATTTTAAAAGAGACTGTTGGCACGGTTGGGAATTGGCAGTTAGAATTTGGACAACTATTTGTTTGCTATAGCTTTGATAGATTTGTATAGGTTTGGATACGCGAATTGCAATTTGTGTAGGCGGATATGAAGAGACTTTTCTCCATCTGCTCCAGTTGAAGTATTTGTGGGTCGCGCCCATTACTTAGTTCTTTGGTATTGCGCTTAAGATTATTTGAACATTGCAATTTTCAATAACCAAGGGTCTTGTAAATTTACGAGTGTATCGATAGAGATAACCCCTTGAAGTTTAGAAGCTAGATTAGTGGGATATAGGATGCCTGATCTTAGCATTTTTGGAGATTTGTGTTGGCCAACTTTGGTATACGTTTGAATTTGCCGGCTTCCCTTAGGGAATATCTAAATAGGTTTAGATATACAAACATATTTCTTCCTTGGTGATTTTTGTATCCCCAGGGAATTAAAATATGACATAATGCAAAACAAGGATCCTTTGCTCTGGGCAATTTTACATGCAAAACGATTTTTGGTGTTCTGCCACCTAAAGCTAGTGTATTAAGTGTATTTCTGGTTTCCTGCACATACAGTGGTCTGTTGAGCTGTTTATGCAGTCTTTTTTTGAACACTATTGAGAAGTGTTTCTTGTAAATATGGTCACAGCTACACTGGTTGGGTTTTGAGTACAGTCTGGGCTGTCCTGTTTCCGTCCTATGTATTGACCTGTGGGTTCCATGTGTGTTTAAATGTGGTTTTTGCCGTTACTGTAACTTCTGTTGTGAATAGCGTTGGCGCGAATTTATGAAACAAAATGCCTAAAAGCGCTGTATTGTGTGTCCTGAATGTTTCAACACTTTCTGTCTCTGTTTGAAATGAGCTCATGTGTGTATTAAGAGGTTTTGATGTTTTTCAGTTTGTTGAGTGAAATGTTGGATTAATTAATATTAGGTCGAAATTTACATGAACAATGCAGAAGTTTACCATGCGACATGCTAAAATCGCTATATGTTGCTATTTAATTTATACATTAAGCAAAGCGCATATGTGCAAAATGTTAAAGGACTGAAATTAGATCAAGTTAAAATTCGCATTTAAGAGGAATATGAAAGGCCTCAAAAATAAATTGTGTGTTTTATAGAAAAACGAATTTATAGCATTTTTTGTACCTACATGCATTAGTATATGCACGCATACAAAACTGCCGTTACACGCTTAAAAAGGATAAAATTAGGAAAAACATTCAATGGATATAAATAAGGCCCCAAAAAGAAAAAAAAACGAAATTGTCTATTTTTGCAAAAATAAATAAACAGCATTTTTCCTTAGTTGCACTGTATTAGATGTTTACAGGCAAGCCTTTCAGCTGCAGTACATTTGATAGGAATGTTCATTCAGCCAGCACTTTTCCAGTTAAAGATGGGTGGAACTTTGCATAACCGTCCATTTAAATGAAAGTGGCGCAGAAATGTGACGCAGGTAAATGTCATGTTTAAAGTTAAGCTTTTGTGCTTCGGCGCATAAATGAATTCATAAAATGATAGGCAAGGGATGCAACTTACATTTGTATGTGGAATTCTCATAAAAAGATAATTGGTTTCTTTGAAAGAAAAATTATTCAATATGAAAAAATTATCTGAAAAAAAAAAACAAGTGCTTTTTAATATCGTTTTTTGATATTTATAAAGCTTAGTACTCATGCTATGACCCCCTAGCATTAAAAATTGATTTAAGGGGGGCGTGGCCGAGACTGCGATGTGAGCAGACGCGTCTCCTGAGAGCTCCGTCGCCCCGCTGCTCTACTAAGCTTGTTTGAGCGACTTTCCGGGGGGTACCTGCTCCTGGGGATCCCCTGACCGCTGCCGCCCTGCTAGCGATCCCCTCCGGTGGCGGACTGCCGCCGTTGGGGTCCACGACATCGGCGATTAGAGCCCGGGGACCTCCGAGATCGGCCTCTGGCCGCCATCTTGCCGCGGGGTTTGCAGGCGGGACGCCTGTCCTGATCCCAGCGGAGCGGGCTGAAGTGACGGTCTGCGGGGGACACCGGAGGCCCCCAGACCCCTCCAGCGGCTGCGTCCTTACAGCGGACCCCACCGGCTGCCTGCTCGGCTGCTCTGAGGCTGCGGGTGCCGAACTGCCTCCAGCGAGGGACGCAGCGATCGCCTGGACGCCGCTGCTACGGGAGGCCCCGGCTTTGGCGGGAACACCAGGCCTGACCCGGAGGGATCGCCGGAGGACTCCCTCCTGCGAGCGCCGACCACGACCTTCACATCCGTCGAGGGATCTCCCGGTGAGCTGCAGCGCCGCCCCCCCCTCCCCCTGTCTTTTCCTGGAGGGGCCCGGCGGTGGGGACCTGACCGCGGATTTGCCCGCCATCTTCGCCCCTAGGTGAGCTCTTGGCTGCAGCGCGTCTGGGGAATGTGCCTTGGCTTCCCTGGGCACGCGATCCCTGCCTGCGTACCTTGCTACCCTGGACACGTCGGCGGCGGGCTGGGGGGCTGACTGGAGTTCGAGTGTGGGCGAGGCCCGGACCCTGAAGGGCCCCAGTGCTGCAAGCCTCTGCTCCTGGCCATTTTCCCCACACGGCCCTGCCGGTACATTGCCTCAGCCACCTTTTGCCTAGCTGCCTGACGCCCCCGCCTATCGTAGGGTTGGTGGCGCATTGGGGGACCCTCTTGACCACACTCTCCGGCTCTCTGCCTGTGGGCCCTGGACACAGCCCGTCGCGGGACATCCGCCGGTGACGGCCCTCCGCGGCCCCCCCTGCCAGCGTGCCTCCCCGGCTGGACCACCTCACCTGCACAAGCGACCCCCCAGCGTCCTGGACCCCTGCTGCTCAGGCGAGCCCAACCTGCCACCAACGAGCCGGGCCTGCCCTACCTCGGGCTTGTGGAAGTCGCCCCTCGCCGAACCCCTGATCGTAGGACCTAGGCTGCTTGACCACCGAGGCGCTGGTGCGACCTCCCCTGAACTTTTCTACGTCACGACCCGGAGGATCCACGCGACAGCCTGCCCTTCATCTCACTATCCCTGGTCACTCCGAGTGGATCATGACTCGGGGCAGAGGGACCAAGCCGGACCCCCCTCCAGCGACGACCAGGGGTGCATCTGTGGCTTCCATGTGGGGTAAGGCGGGCTCGTCGCCATCTTCTGGGGGTCCCCCGCCATCGGGGGAGAAGCCTCCGCCGCCGGCCGACTCCCCTCCGGTGACTCAGGCCTTCATGTCCTCCTTCATGGCAGATCTTAAGTCCGAAATTGGGTCCCTCAGGACGGAGGTCCACACATGCGTCAAGGAACTGCGCAAGGAGGTCACCGACCTCGGCGACCGGGTTGATGGCCTAGAGAAGACGGTCGACTCCCGCACCGACGACCTCGAGCAGATCTGGCAGAGAGTGGCGACCCTCGAAGAGCAACACATCCAGCTCCAGATCAAGCAGGAGGATTTGGAAAACAGGGGGCGCCGCAACAACCTCCGCATACGGGGTGTGCCACTCGGAGAAGAGGGGACTAATACCATGGCCTATGTGGCGCTACTCCTGCAAGAGGTGCGGGGGGAGGAGGACGCTCCCCCACCGCGTCTTGACCGCGCTCACCGAGTCTTTGGAGCGGGGGGCAAAGCCGGCCTCCTTCCGGACATTGTCGCCAGACTTCACTACTTCACGGAGAAGGAGGCCATACTCAAGGCGGCCAGGGACGCCCCGGACCTGCGGTACGAAGGCCACAAGATCCAGATCTTCCAGGACCTGGCCCCCACCACGCTCCACAGGAGGAAGGTCTTCCGCCCGATCACGGAGAAGCTCCGGACCCTCAACATTTCCTATCAATGGGGCCACCCTTTTGCTCTCATCTTCAAGTGGGAGGGCAAACGAAGAGCCCTCCGGTCCTACCAGGAAGCGGCGCAATTGCTTGACTTGCCGGAGTCCCCGGATCACAGCCCAGCCCGCTCTCACTACCTAGAGAAGGCTCCTCCGCGACCCGACTGGTCCACTGTGCGTAAACGTCGCCGGTCCCCCCCTGTGGACGCCCTCTCTGCCTCGCAGGCCAAGCAGGACATTATTGCTCACATTCGCTCCCTCGAGGGCGACCGCGGGGAGCAGGACTCACAGCTTCCCGCTTCTGGCGCTGAGGGCGGGGACCGTCCTACGACACCAGAAGGCCACTGATCGTGACCACTGAGACCCGAGCTGCCTTAAGCCTACACTCGCTCCTTGGGCACACGGACTTACCTTATCGCACCACGGCGGCCTGTTCCTACTGCTCTTGGAGGGGGACCTCCCCTTCTCTCTAGCGGGCCGCCCCTGTGGCTTCCCCCTCCCTGTGGGGGTCGGGAACATCTGACACTGGACAACACCTCTCCTGGGTCCTGCACCACTCCACGGAGCTTCGGTGCCCTCTTGGCGACGGGTCTGCTCATGCGGACACATGACTCACCCCCGGACTACCTAGCGGCAGCGGGGTGGACGAGCTGCGAGACGACTGGATTTCATTTCATCTACCCAGATCTCTGCTCCCTCCCTTTGTTCCATAGGAAGTGACATTCCTGAGTTCATCCAAACCCTCGGGTAGAGGATGACTGGTACCTGGGACAATGAACACTGGCCCTGTTGGCCTGTTTTGGTTATACCTCTTCTTTGCGCCCTTTATATTCCTTCTCTCTCATCTCTTCCTACTTTTCTCTTGCTCTGCCTTCTCTTACTGTTCTCTCCACGCGCCTGCGGAGGGGTGGCATGGTGGGTCCTACGGGGGTTGACGCGCTGGAGGCGAGGTGAGGCTGCCGCTGCCCTGGCTGCGGGGGGATTTGCTACACTGGGTCTTGCGCTGCTCCACTCCCCCTTGGTACTATGACAGCGAACATCCCTACACCCTTGAAGGTCCTCTCACTCAATGTTAAAGGGCTCAACTCCCCTAACAAGCGGAATCAGATATGGCGCTACCTCCTACACCACTCCCCTGACATTATCCTCCTCCAGGAGACGCACCTTCTCAAGGGAGACACCAAACGCATGGCACACCCTAGATACCCCACACAGTTCTGGGCATCCTCCGACACCAAGACAGCGGGGGTGGCAATCCTTTGCAGGGCTGGCATTAGGCGGGGGCCCACGAAACCCTTCAAGAGTGCTGACGGGCGTTTCCTCCGAGCCACGGTGCAGGTGGGTCGTATGCAGCTTACCCTCGGATGTGTATATGCGCCCAACCAGTCGCAGGACAAATACCTCCAGACACTCCTGCGGGATCAGTTCCCATCGGGTGACCCCAACGTGATCCTGGGTGGAGACTTCAATCTTGTCTGGGACCCTGAGCTGGATCGTGCGGGGGCTTCCTTCAATGGCACGGGAGCGATGTCCGCTACCCTTAGAACGCAGCTTATAGATCTGGGACTCGTGGACGTGTGGCGCTACCACAACCCGGGGACCCGGGACTACTCCTTTTATTCGCACTCCCATCGGACGTACTCCCGTATCGACTATCTCTTCACATCCCTTGAATTGGCCCGAGACTCCCTAGCTGCCGCTATATCCGACATTTCCCTGTCAGACCACGCCCACGTGGAACTTTTGCTGCAGGACCCCCTGGCCCATGCCACTCGTGAACGCCGATGGGTGCTCCCGCCGAGAGTCCTTCGGGACCCGGAGGACGTCGCCAGCATCCGTGACGCCATAGACTCGTACTTCGCTGTTAATGACACCCCTGACTTGCCCTTTCATACGATCTGGGATGCCTTCAAGGCCACCATTCGGGGCCATATCACCTCCCTGGCGGTGGCGCGGAGGAAGGAGGCGTTCAAGTTGGAAACCGACCTGGCTAGCGAGATCAAACAAGCGGAGGCCCGGGACCGGGACTCCCCTTCACGGGCGTCAAAGAGAGCTCTCGCCAACCTCAGGGGGCAACTCCGCGCTCTGCGCACTAACAAGGCGGAACACTCCCTGCTGGCGCTCAAACAACGCTACTATGAGGGCGGGGACAAAATTGGCCGCCTGCTGGCCGGCAGGCTGCGGGCACGTGCCGCTAGGGCCCACATCGCCAACGTCAAGCGGCTGGACGGCACCTGCGCCACCACTGAGAAAGCCAAGCAGGCCGCATTTGTCGCTTACTACACCTCTCTATATGCTGAGGAGCCTACCTCCGCGGAGGCGCGGGAGGCCGTTCTAGCGGATTTCGAGGGGTCTCCACTGTCTCCGGCGTGTGCAGCTGCACTGGAGGGCCCCCTGCAGGAGGAGGAAATAACGGATGCTGTCAAAGACCTTCCCACTGGGAAAACCCCGGGACCGGATGGCCTGCCGTTGGCCTTCTATCGCCTGTTCCTAACCCAGCTCCGTCCGCACCTGCTGCGGCTCTACGGTTCCTTTTCGGACACCACCGGCCCGTCCCCTGACATGGGCCTGGCGGAAATCGCCCTGATCCCCAAGCCTGGGAAGGACCCCACCTTGTGTGCCTCCTATCGCCCCATCGCCCTCCTGAACACTGATCTTAAGATCTACACTAAGATCCTGGCCAAACGGCTGGACCCGTATATGCCGGGTTTAGTAAACCCGGATCAGGTGGGTTTTATACGGGATCGTCAGGGGGCCGACAATGTTCGCAGGCTGGCACATTTGGTGGGGAAGGTGCAGCATTGGGATATCCCGGCCTGCCTCCTCTCACTAGACGCGGAAAAGGCCTTCGACCGGGTGGATTGGTCCTTCCTGCGGGCGGTCCTCCGGAAACTAGGCCTAGGCCCTACCATGATTTCTAGGTGCATGGCCCCGTACCTCGGGCCGCAGGCCAGAATTCGGGTCAACGGCCAACTGACATCGCCGCTTTCGATCCACAGGGGCACGAGGCAAGGATGCCCGCTTTCACCGCTCCTGTTCGCCCTAGCGGTGGAACCCCTGGCGGAGCTGATTAGGCGCACGCCCGACATTCACGGGATCCCCCACGGGGGGCGCTCCAACAAGGTAGCACTGTTCGCGGACGATCTGATCCTTACTCTTACGCGCCCTCGGGACTCTCTCCCAGCGGTGCATAAAGCCCTCACGCTGTTTGAACAAGCGTCCGGCCTTAAGGTTAACCACACCAAATCTTGGGCTCTTAACCTTACCATCCCCGAGGAGGAGGTCTCTTTCCTGAAGGGAGTCGCGCCCTACCGTTGGGCAGAAGATCACATCAAATACCTGGGTCTGGACCTCACGCCCCACCTCGACTCGTGGTCATCGAGAAACTGGGCCTCTTGCCGCAAGGAGGTTCTGGCGGACCTGAGGAAATGGAAGCCCTTGATGATCTCTTGGCTGGGGCGACTAAACGCGGTCAAGATGTCGGTCCTCCCCCGTATTCTATATGTTTTCCAGTGCCTACCCACCCCGATCCCGCTCCACTGCATCAGGAATCTCCAACGTGACCTCACGTCCTTCATATGGGGTGGAAAGCGACCCCGGTTCTCGCAGAAGGTTCTCATGGAACCGAGAGACAGGGGCGGTCTCGCCTGCCCAAATCTCCTCCACTACTACTGGGCGGCGCATCTTCGGTTCGTGATAGAATGGGGTGCACGCGAAAGCGACAAGCACTGGTTCCACATGGACCGAGTAGTCACGGGGCGCACCATATGGGATCTCCCCTGGCTGCCGCGTGTGGCGCGCTCCAGAAGTGCATACATGGCGGTCCCGACAAAGACGGTTCTTGACGTGTGGGACAGAGTGGCAGTGCCTAAGGGTCTAACGACGTTCCCCTCTCCACACACCCCCATTGCAGGTAATCTGCACTTCCCTCCTGCTGCCCGGACTCGGGCTTTTGAGAGCTGGACACGAGGAGAATGCAGGGTTGTAGGGGACCTCTTTCTGGGAGGGTCGCCTAAATCATGGCCAGACTGCAGGGAAGAATTTAACCTCCCTTTAACCGCCAGCTTACAGTATGCGCAGCTGCGCCACTGGACTTCGGGAGACGACATGTTTCGGGCTGCTACCAGGGCATACACTCCATTCGAGAAGTTGGCACGCTCCCTGGGGGGACTGAAGCGGCTCATCTCCCAAATATACAACATCCTGCAACACCCCACCACTCCGCCCGCGCACCCCTACCAAAGGCAGTGGCAGTCGGCAACTGGCGCCGATATCTCACCTTCTCAATGGGCTAGGCTGTGGACTGACATTCCCAAAACCTATCACAGCATCCCGCAGAGGGAAAACGCATACAAGATGCTCACGCAATGGTACTACACCCCCCTGCGACTCAGCAAAATGTTCCCCACTTCCTCCCCACTGTGCTGGAGGTGTGGTACTGCGACTGGCGACTTCGTACACATCTGGTGGTCGTGCTCTACCCTGGCTGTCTTCTGGAAAGAGGTCCTTAGTCACATCAAGAAGGTGTTGGGTTTCCCCCTCCCTGAAGAGGTTTGCACACTCCTGCTGGGCATTCGACCCCCCACACTTAGGGCCCTCACGCGCAGCGACTGGATCCTCACCCTTCACATGTTAGGCGCTGCCAAACAACTCATTGCTCTGTACTGGAAGCGGGCTGAAGCACCGCCGATAGCTTCCTGGTTTGTGCGCCTCTGGCAGGTCCTGACTATGGAGCTGCTCACGGCGCGGATACAATCGAGGGGGGCACGCTTCAAGGCGGTGTGGGAACCTCTTGTGCGCCACCTGTGCTCCATCAGCTATGCCCGCCATATGCCTCCTAGACTTCGTGCCCTGCAGCTATTTGAGGACGCCCTCATCCCTGCTGATCCGAGCAGACTAGGCTCTTAGTCGCCTCCCCCGGTGTGGGCTTACATCTCCTGTCCCCGACCAGCGACTGCGGCTTCTCCCCCTAGACCCCTCTCCGTCTCGCTACTGCTCAATCCTCCTCCGACTTTTTCTTCTTTCCTACTTGCCCCTCTGGCTTCCGCCCCTCTATGGGGCAGTTTGGGCCCCGTTGGGCCTTTTGAAAATGTGACATCACTGCTCTCCCTCCTATACGCGCCTCCCCCACACAATGCTGCATCGCCAGAGTATGGCCGCCTCTTGCCATCATTGCCCCTAAGCCATGCAGCCGGCCCCCTCCAGGGGTTGTAGGCAGGGCGCTGTGTTAATGCTTCATCCTTCCCTGGCTACATGAGTCTACACACCCTTTTTTTGCGCGGCCGGCCCCGACATGGGGTTGTAGGCTTATCGCTGTGTTCACAATAAAACAGTTTTGAACAAAAAAATTGATTTAAGTTATGTGTTACTGAATAATTAGGTAATTTGCATGTTGGTTTTCGCTTGGCGCAGGCGTAAAATACTTTTTTTCTAGGATTTACATGAGAGATGCCCAATGTTCAACCTCTGTCATGTGTAAAGGACATTCTGAGGATGATTAATATGTAAAGCAATCATAGGATATTAACTTTTAAGTTCCCTAAATTCCAAAGTCGAAAATGGGTAAATTAGACTATTTAAAGAGGCATTCTTGCCATTAGAGTAACTTTTACAGTGTCTCAGGCTTTAGTAAAGACATATATTTAGGTATCATACAAATTTGCCAGTTATTCTTATTTGGGCTCCTTATGCTGCCTCAGTGAGCCAATGTGACTGGTGCACGGGTTTTGTTTAATATCAGGATTGAAGGTTCTAGCTTTGGCAGGGCCTACTTGGACATTCATGTTTAGGGTTGATGAAATTAGTATCATTGCATAGGGTGGTAACAAGCAGTTGTTTTAAGCTGGTATGTTGTGTTGTTGTGCTCAGCAAATTCTTCACAGTGAATGTTTTAATAATCTACGCATAAATGAATTATAGCCACTAAAAGAAGTCATTTATAAACATGTGTGAGGGTTAAAAAGAGTTGGACAGTTTTTGCCTTTGTCAGCTCGAGAGACGAATAGGAGGGTGGTCAAGGAATGCACGAAGTATGTCAGGCAGAGTTTGATCTGAAGGTCAGTGAGGTGGGGGTTTAGGAGTACGTGAAACCAGATGTTCTGCTGAGGGCCTTTCGGACCTCAGGGCATTCTGGCGCAGGGGATGTAGAGTGTCTGTGAATGAGTTCTGCTCTTTGAGAAGTTGGAATTAGTATGTTTTCGGAAGATGGTTAATTACAGTTGGTATTTTGTATGTTATGTGCAGTCAGCAGTATGTTGAAAAGAGATGGTTTTTATTATGACTTCTTTGCAAGGAAATGTTTGTGTGTTTTTTTCATGATTCAGCATTTTCCCCTTTATGAATCGTTCCTGCTGGTCGACACTGTAAGCTTTATTTGACAGTTCAATCTCCAGTGCTGGTGATGATCTGTCAAAAGGATGGGAGTAAGTGAAAGTGTAAATTTTGAGATTAAATGAAAGTGTGCAATTTTGATTTTTGATTCTAAACCTGACAAATTAAGCAGGCCTGCATTGATGTGTTTTGGGCTGCATGAATACATGCGTCACTGCTTATGTTATTGTGATTTGTCCATGCCTTTGTTTGTGCTTGCTATACTGCATGTATATTTGATGGCTTGGTATATGTTGGTTGTGTTTTATGTTGCTACTTAAGAAATTATTACAAGTTTGCCTTTATTGCAAGGAGGCATGTATGACGATATGTGTCACTTTTACAATAATTGGGTAAAATTTGTATTGATACTAAATTTCACAGACATGATGTTTGCATGCTGTTGACACGAATAGACAACACCTCACCAGTGTATGTCAAAATTTGGCCATAATAGTATTGAAGTAAAATAAAAGAGATATACATGAGTCATGATATTGCCCTCTCCCTTATGGACCAGGTAATTCTAAATTTATGTATCCTTGATTGGACCTAAGGATGAAATTATAGATTTGTGGCTCTTGTTAAAGGTGACCTAAACTTTTAATTTTTTCCCCTGCAGAAGGAACTGGACCATTAACTGATTGGGGATTTTAGTTGTGTCCTATTTCCATTTCCCTTTTTCATATTCCTTTCACCAGTCAGCCCATTTATTACTATGGGTGTATTGTTTATGCGCACACTTTTAGACTAGAGTGTTGTATCAGGGATCCCCCATGTTATGTAAAATGTTTTTTTCAGACTGATTGTCGGGGTAGTGACAGGCTGGTTAACTGACCCAATGTTATAGTAAGACACGTTTTCCATCTCAATAGGAGATATCTTAATTTTACCTTTTTAACATGACAAATTTTCAATGTCTAATTTAATTCCTCAGTTCTCTTTTATTCCTGCTGCTTTAATTTGTGGTGGGATCAGATGTGTTCTAATCATGCAAATAGCGGGACTCTCCAGTTCTGGTCTTGTTGTCTGCACATTTGATCATTAGCCTTTGTATTGCATAGTGCACTTAATGCACATTTTTAAAGAGATTTTTCTTCATGTCCTTGATAATCTGTATTTTGTCATTTCTCTATTTTGAGATGTTCTAGATAAGGAATTTAGAACACCTAGGCTTAATCATTGAGGAATATATGTATTTGCACCATTAGACAATGCCACCATATGTAAAAACATCCATTTAGATAGAATTTTCATGTAGTTATTTACCCTTCGATGATGAAGGATATGCTCTCACACGAAAACCCAATTGAAAAGCCCAGAGACACCGTTTGCCTACTGCCTTTATGTTTGAAATTGCTTTTTTGAAAATGACAGTGCATTCTAGACCAACATTGTCCCATGGCGTGTGGCCACTACTTTGCAGATTGCAGGCCACTTGCTTTCAGTCCCCTTGTCAAAACCCATGAACTATTTTTGTGCTTGATTTGAAGGAAACTAACAGTTGTCACATTTCCTATATCACTAGGTTCTGCGGGAATCTTCCAGAGTCAAAGGAAGAGTGATACCCTGCAGACCTGTGATCGAGACTAAACACACTCTCCATCAGTGACAGATGAAAGACAGACTTCTTGGCTCTACAATTCCTGCAACCAGAAAGTAGTGCTCAGCAATCATCAGCGTGACAGCGATCATCAGCGTGCCCCCCCATGGTACCTCCCAAGCAAGCCATTTTGTTTAATCAGAAGGCGTTGTACAAAGAAAAGAAAAGAGGAGCTGGTTTCAAAGATGCGAAGGATCCCTGTTGTTGATAGCAGGGCTGTCATCCAGTTTGTTCAGTTTGTTCAACTGTCATGTGCTTGAACCTCTGACAGCGCGCGGTCCCCTGCTCCCCTTGGCCTGAGTTTTTGGCCACACACCTCTTTTCCTTTGCTCCAGCGGAAAGGCAGTGCACCTGAGGATAAGAAGGCACTACATTCCGGTGCCCATGAGAGAGCAGCTTGAGCGTCCTCTGACACTCTGATGAGTGTTGGAGTCTGAAAGTGCTGCTGATCTTGCTGGGTTGTTCCTCAGTAGTGCTTGGATCTGCATGAAACGCTTTGTGCCCTTGATCAATGAAGGGCGCATCATATGTAGTATCTGCCACGAAGAAGAGACACTGGTGCACTGCCTTGAGACATTGAGACTTTGTAATTGAGCTATGAGTGTTTGCCAGGAGGGCACTCCAATGGATACTGAGTCATGAAGAGCCGGAATGAAGAGGCCCAACGCGAAGAAGACACTGGAAGCGGATTTGATGGACAATAGAAGTCTACCAGCAGAGGCTTTGACGGACTCTGGGTATTTTCTGTGAGCTTATATAGAATTGGAGTTTGGAAACTAATTTTTGCAGCTTTGCTAGCATTGTTTTAAAGTACTATTCTCTTTAGTAGAGCAGAATAACGTCCATTTTCTGTGAAAGAGTATTCCCTTTTCACCTCAGAGCATTAATGAGAGTCACCACTGTTTCACTTGAACATATAATGAATTACAGAAATGCATAGGAAGACCTAAAATGTACAAGATAATTTTAGGATTTACGTTTGCTTAGGGTTGTGGAAAATTATGATTCATTTGTAATAGCGGTCACCACTTTGTTCTTATGTTCCTAATGACGTGTTTTCTAGTGTGTTTTAAGCAGGCATTGTCTTTTATGGGTGGGATTGTTTTTGCTGCCCAAATCACATCTGCACCCACCTCCCAAACCTATGTCTTTTCCTACTTCTACTTCTTTTCATCTTTCCAGATGTTACCCGAACACGGATAGTTAGGAGATCAGAGTTTACTGATAAATTCCTTTTGTACCGTTTTCATCAACACCAGTTAGTAGTTGAACATCACTGATTGTTGGGTGCGTGGTCTTGTGCCACATACTCCCTATTTTGGTCCTGCCATATATGGCCTTTGTGCTACTGCGTGTGTAGGGAGACCTGTCCCGAGAGAGTCGCTAGGTAATAGGATTATGCTTCAGTAACATCTTGAGGATTTTTATAAAATATAGATCTGGACTCAGACTAGCGTGAGTATAGGTTATTGCCTATGTAAGGGCAAAAGGTGCGTCTGTGGTACTGAAAATTCTGGACTCATGTAATAAACTTTGTCGTAGCATAACGATTTTTATATCAAAAGACCGAGAATGGCCAGTACACTATGTACAAGCATTTTCGTTATGTTCCAGTAACAATTTCACCTCGAAATTGTCATTTTCGTTTTGAACCCTTGGCTTCCATCTTGTGTACAGCAGCCATGTTGTGTGTTGCCCTTTACATAGGCTATAACACACAGCTAAATTCGATTCCAAAAAGCCACGTACACCTTGATTGACTTTCCCCTGACCTGAGCCTGTTGGAACCATTGCCCCAGGCCGGACCTGTTTGGTCAGTTCCTCTCCCAGTGGCCGAGCAAGATAGCATCAAGGCCCAACATGCCATAAACCTTTTCATCGCATACACACCCTGCCTATCTTACTTCCATCTGTCCCTGTTCCTGCCTCCACGAGCTATTTACGCCATGGGCTATGACCTTACTGTTTTGGGTTTAGCCGGCCTTGTCAGCTAAAGAATGTATTCATTATGTGGACATTGTTTATGGCCTGGACTTATCTTGAAAGTGGGTTTTGCATCTGTGTGCACGTTCTGGGAATGTATTTCAAATATGTGCCTAAGGCATAACAATCTGTATAAAAGGACTGTGCGGAGTCCATGAAGGCAGGCTATCTCATTCAGTCGCTTTTAGGCATGGCTGGGCGACGTAGCCTCACAGTTGTATGTAATAAAGATGTCTTTTCATATTTCAGATTCTCTGTCAATTCCTTTGCTGCTTTTGAATGGACTACCTATTGGTAAGACCCCTGAGAAGGAGTTTGAGGATTTCTAGAACCACAACTCCCCCAATTAAATGGTATTTCAAAATTGACTTTCCACCACTTACGTCTGTTAAGTGGTGTTCTATCACTCATGCAGCTCTCTCTGACAGCTGTCATAATACTTAGGGTGGTTATCTCCTGCTTTTCATATTGTTATCACCAAGAAATGAACCTCCAAAGTCCAAAGAGTTCAAAATCCTACCGCTGATCTCCTAGTTGCCCTGAACTGAAATGACCATATGACACCTGCTCTAAAGTTCCTGCACTACTGCTATTAAAGTGCAAACTTAAAAGTATCAAAGGTACAAGCAGACCACTGGTGCCATGGGAGCAGCTACAGAGTCACATAGAATGTGAAATTTAATCGCTTTGTATCCTTTGCAAGCCCTCATTAAAAAATGTTTTTTTTTATTGAATCCATTTTTTAAAGAACTAACTCAGTAATCGGTACCATAATTTGATAACAAAACACCCAACGTGGGTAAAAGCAGAAACAATTGCAATTAACAGGCGAGAGAAGTCTATTCACAAAAGCATTTATGAATAGGGGAATTGGTACTACTGCCTTTTACATGCCTTGGTGAATCAGCCTCGAAATGTCCAATTATTTATTAATAAAAGTGCATAGAGGGCACAGTACTTTCTATATGTACTATTGTATTTGAATATTCCCTGAGTGATCCAATTTCATAGCCATTTCAGATCGTTTGGTGCCCATTAACAAAAGTATGTAAAAGAGTCCTGCAGGATTACTGCCTTACTACTCCAAAACGCCTACTCTAATAGGGTCCTGAATGCTGAGATGTGAAATGTAGAACAAGGCTGCAAACAAGACTTGAAAATCAGCAAAATGGATCTGGTCCAGAATTAAACAACTGAGTAAACAGTTTGCTGTCATACAAAAGAAGAACCTCTTTGTTAAAAAGAAATCAGATGTTCTCAATCGTCTTTGGAAAGGGGCCTAATGATAACACAGCTGGTCCAGCGTTGCCTCTGTTCTATCTTACACCTTTGGCATTAATGCTGGCCTTGCTTTAAATGAATCACAGGCCAGCAGTTACCCTCTTGCACAATATTTGGAAGGAAGTTTGTAAACGGAGACCAACGTTTTGTTCATTTCACATATGCACACACATAATTTTACACACATAATGAATGCAAGCATAATCTAGAAATCATGCTTCGTGAAGCTATAAATAAAATGTACTGCTTCCAACCAATGTGGTTCTACAAATGTATAAAATAACACTCCTACAATGTTTACTTTTAGGTAGAATGCTATACTGTAATATTTGTAACATATATTAAGTCGAAACAATATCCGGTAGTGTAATGTCCTCTAAATCCTCAGTCAAAGCTACAATCAACCCCACAGTGTTTGTTCTGGGGCGTTTGAGACAACTCTCTGAGCAAAGAGACTCCTGATTTTGATATTTAGGGTGCCAGTTATAACCACCAAGCTCATTGATTTCAGCAAAAAGTCACACAAGTGGGGGTAGCTATTCTACTTAGTAGCAGCATAAATTAGAATCCTTTGGTTTTTATTCACCCGTCCGATCTCTGTATGTGTTTAAAACTGACCTTGGGTGATGTAACATGAGGTCAGTATGCAACTCTTTAATTGGTAAACGTATACATTCCTCCTGGTAGGGTTACAAATGGGGGTGGGGTCGCACACTACTCACACACCGGCGGTGTCGCCCCTAAGGACTCTGGTCAATGTAGTAAAGTGTTCGCGATGCATCATCTTTCGATCTTCCACTATCTTAGCTGTCCTCGCCCTCCCTGGACACGTGTTTCGGGGTATCACCCCTCGTCAGCAGGGATAGGCCGTGTACTGTGGTTGCCGATGGCTGCCAATATCTGCCAGGTATAGTACCACTCAGGCGCGTAGATGCGGGATCCCAGGCTCGTCAGCCCACTGCTCACGGGAGCTTCAAAGTTACAAATGGGGGTGGGGTCGCACACTACTCACACACCGGCGGTGTCGCCCCTAAGGACTCTGGTCAATGTAGTAAAGTGTTCGCGATGCATCATCTTTCGATCTTCTACTATCTTCGCTGTCTTCGCCATCCCTGGACACATGTTTCGGGGTATCACCCCTCGTCAGCAGGAATAGGCCGTGTACTGGGGTTGCCGATGGCTGCCAATATCTGCCAGGTATAGTACCACTCAGGCGCGTAGGTGCGGGATCCCAGGCTCGTCAGCCCACTGCTCACGGGAGCTTTAAAGTTACAAATGGGGGTGGGGTCGCACACTACTCACACACCGGCGGTGTCACCCCTAAGGACTCTGGTCAATGTAGTAAAGTGTTTGCGATGCATCATCTTTCGATCTTCTACTATCTTCGCTGTCTTCGCCATCCCTGGACACGTGTTTCGGGGTGTTACCCCTCGTCAGCAGGGATAGGCCGTGTACTGGGGTTGCCGATGGCTGCCAATATCTGCCAGGTATAGTACCACTCAGGCGCGTAGGTGCGGGATCCCAGGCTCGTCAGCCCACTGCTCACGGGAGCTTCAAAGTTACAAATGGGGGTGGGTTCGCACACTACTCACACACCGGCGGTGTCGCCCCTAAGGACTCTGGTCAATGTAGTAAAGTGTTCGCGATGCATCATCTTTCGATCTTCTACTATCTTCGCTGTCTTCGCCATCCCTGGACACGTGTTTCGAGGTATCAGCCCTCGTCAGCAGGGATAGGCCGTGTACTGGGGTTGCCGATGGCTGCCAATATCTGCCAGGTACACGTGAGCTGTGGGGTCATCTGGCTTAGTGGAAAATCAGTTCATTCGGCAACTGGTAGGTGTTCCAATAAACACTCCCTTATTTACCCTCAGACTTGATTTTGGGTTGAGAGCATTGTCAGATAAGATTGGCATGCGCTTGTCCAGTACTGGAGTAGGATCTGGGTTACCTCAGCGCTCCAACTGTATTGTGCAGGTCCACTAGAGATACTGCGGGTTCCAGTAAAATTCCCTGGGTTAAGTATGTAAAAGCTATCCTGGGAGAAATTGGGTTTACAATTATATGGACTGCACCTAGTGAAACTAAAGGGACATCTAAGAACACCATTAAAACAGCCTACTGGCAGCATAAAGATCTCGCAATACACTCCAAGGAAGGCCCAGGTTCTAGAACTGAAGCATTACTTATTGTCTAGGATACATACAGCAGAGAAGACTTCTTGGATGAGATCGAACCTCCTTTAGCTAGGCGTCTGTTTTTGCAACTACGCTTTGGTACTCTCCCCCTTTAGTCTTTTACAGTCAGATGGGCTAAAGGCCTTATGCCGACAACTGGTCCGTCAGTGATGTCACTGACCACGTCATGAGTGATGTAATATGTGAGGTCTTCCTTTCGCCATTGTCCCACCTACGAACTGTTTCGAAAAACCCTGAAAACTCACCTCTTTAAGTTGGCTCTTGAGTAATGTCTCCCGCCCCGGCTCGCCAGGTCTGTTATGAGCGCCAAGAAACCGTCTCGGTGTACGTGCGCGGTATAAATTGTTTAACATAACATAACATAACATTAAGCAGTGCATTGTGGGGGCGTCAGTTATAGTTGGCTCAGGTAACTATAACTGCTGAATTTAACTGGTTTTGTGCAAGGAAAATCTTAGCCTAACTATAACGTCCCTGTAACCTTTGATGTTTTTAAAGAATTTCTACTTTAAACAAATATATATTTCCTAACTATACCATCCCTTTAACCATTGTTTTTTTCAGTGAATTTCAACATTTTAAAAAAATTTGCTTGCTTAACTGTAACCTGTAACATTTGAGAGGGTGTGAGAGTGGCTATATAGGTAGGTGAGTGTGTGTGTGAGTGGTTGTATGGGTCTCTGAGTGGGGGTGTGAGTGGGTTTGTGGGCGTGTGAGGGGCTGTATGGGTGTGTATATGGTTGTGTAAGTGGCCATAGGAGTGCCTGTGTGGATCTGTGAGTAAGTCCATGAGTGTCTGGGAAGGTCTGTGAGTGGGTTCATGACTGTCTGAGTGTGTCTGTGACTGGATGCTTGGGTGTCTCAGTGGGTCTGTGAGTAGGTGCATGAGTGTCTCAGTGTGTCTGTGACTGGATGCATGAGTGTCTGAGTGGATCTGGGAGTGGGTACATGGGTGTCTGAATAGGTCTGTGAGTCGGTGCATGCGTCTCTGACTGGGTCTGTGAGTGGGGGCATGAGTGTCTTTAAAGGTCTGTGAGTGGATAGATGAGCCTCTCAGTGGGTGAGTGAGTGGGTACATAAGTGTCTGAGTGGGTCTGTGAGTGGTTGTGTAAGTCTCTGAGTGGGTCTGTGAGTGGGTGAGTGAGTATCTGAATTGCCTGTCAGTGGGTGCATGAGTCTCTGAGTGGATCTGTGAGTGGGTGCATGAGTCTATGAATGGGTCGGTGAATGGGTGCATTAGTTATTGAGTGGGTCTATGAGTGGGTGTGCGAGTGCCTGAGTGGGTGTGTGAGTGGGTGCATGAGTCTCTGAGTGGGACTCTGAGTGTGTGCCTGAGTCTCTTTAATGGATCAGTGACTAGGTCCATGAGTCTCTGAGTAAGTCTGTGAGAGGGTGTGTAAGTGTCTGAGTGGGTCTGTGAATGAGTGAGTCTCTGAGGGGTTCTGGCAGTGGGTGCATGAGTTTGTGAGTAGATCTGTGAGTGGGTGCATGCGCCTCTGAGTGGGTCTGTGAATGGGAGCATGAGTGTTTGAGTGGGTCTGTGAGTGGGTGGCTGAGTGTCTGAGTGGATCTGTGAGAGCGTGTGAGAGTTTCTAAGTGGGTCTGTGACTGGGTGCATGGATGTCAGAGTGGATCTGTGAGTGGGTGCATTAGTATTTGAGTGGGTCTTGAAGAGGCTCTGTAAGTGGGTGCATGAGTGTGTGAGTGTATCTGTCAGCTCCCACTAAGCAAAAGCAAATGGCTACCCGGGACATAGCAGGAGCAGGCCCTGGGGCATTAAATTAAACATAAGCCCCGGGAGGTGGTGGTCCCCGGGGCATAAAAATGCCTATGGAGGAGGGCCATGCACACCCTTCTCCTTTAATTTAATAAACTTGGCATGCCCTCAGGACCTGGCCCACCCAGGGGGTTAAATAAAAAAAAGTGAGAAGACAGTGCTTGAATTTGTTTTTTGTTTGTTTGCCATAAAACCTGAATTCCGCAAATTCACAGCAATTTTGTTTTAAAAAAAATGTTTTTTTGTCCTGCCGGCATCCCTCTGGGACCCCAAAACCAAGACTTGGGGGTCAGGGTATTCCTACCCTGCCCCCTTTTCTTTTTAAAAAATGTTTGGGGACTGGGCTGAAGCCAGATCCCCAGATGGCTGCCAACACCTCCTGGTTGAAGTGTTGGCAGCCAATCAGAGCTCAGCAGTTCTCTGCACAAGCTCATTATTATTCGCGAATTTGCCATGATCCCTGATATCCTAATTTGTATTTCCTCAAATTTCTCAACATCTACTGAATGGATGTATTCCAAATAAGTGAAAGCATGATCTGCGTAACCAAATCTACTTTTCTGCCAAATTCGCTGTAATTCCGTCCAGCGGTTCGAGCTTCGAGTTCCAATAAGGTGGAGAGAAAGAGGAAGGATTAGTCAACAACCCTACTCTAGAGAGGAGTGTGGGTGTCTCCCAATTTGGGAAGTGGGGCCTCACACACCCAATTGGGTGTCAGGCTTCATCACAGGGCTTGCTCCTCGTCAGGCCGGCAGTGCAATGATTGATGGGCACCCTATGAGGAGCTCTTTGTCAGAGATTTTTTTCCCAAGCCGTATGGGTGAGGTGTGTGTGAGGGGCCTAGTGGTGTAGATGTGAAGTAATGTGAGGAATAATGAGGCGAGGTGGTGCTTCAAAATCGCACCCCTTGAAGAGGACGCCGCTCCGCGGTCCGCGTTATCGCTCCCGAACCAGGACCGCCCCTGGCACCCACCCGTATCCCCTGCCTGGAGTGAACTGATGGTCCTGAGAGCCCCTGCCCCTATAGTTCGAGGGTGCACCTCGCTGCTCCTCACTGAAGGAGAATTAAGCATACCTACCTAACTTACCAAGACTCGTCTTGAGCCCCACCACCCGAGGACGCTGATCTGGACCCCCTAACCCCGGGATGGCCCTTGAACTGGAGCGACCCACAGATGTCAACTAAAAATCTGTATCCTTAACGGACCGGCTGTATAACTAAGGAACCCGTCCTCTTGTGAAATATCCGACTCTCCCCTCCCCATCTCAGAACTGTCCATCCCGTGGGCCCCTTGGAAACTGAAACCACCCCGCGGGGAAACTAAAGGGGAAGAAAAATCACCTGGAGGCTGCAATTAAAAATTTGCTTAGTGCCTTCCCCTCAAGTCGAACCTGTCACTCCACGAAGTGTTGACGTGTTGACCCCTCTATATAACCTTCGCACTGTGTGTGTTAAATTGTGTACCTGTCCCTGCCCCCCATGGCCCTCCTCGCCCTGATGAAGGTGCAGCATAAATAGGCCTTGCATCGAAACCCGCGTTAGCGTGACCCATATGGATGGCACCTATGTTACCCATGTTTTACCATCTCATGTACTCCATGTTGCCTCCATATTACTATCTCAGTCCTAGCAGCCATTGTTAAATCTGCCCTGCAGGCTACCATGCATCTTTATAACTGTTTGTGTGTGAATGTGTGAAATAGTGTATTGATTGAGGTTGTGAGTGAGAATATCTGCAGTGGATGACTGTGGGAGTATGTGGGACCTGTATAGATGTATGTCATTGTAAATATTGTATAGCACCCTATATCTCAGATTCTAAATGAACTGGCATTTTATATGTTTTTCTTAGCTCCCATTTTGAATTTCTTACATCAAATCCAACTTAATTAATGATCAATAAAATATATATATTTTTTCTCAAAAGGTGTATGTCTATCTGTGCCCGCTCTGATATGTAACATCTTGTCAACCTTGTTTAAATGTAAGGATCCCCTAGTGGGACCTTTAAACTGACCCTGGCAGGGTTTCTTGTTGTTCTATTCAGCGGTGCTTCAAAATGAGTTTAATCTGTGAGCCCACTCGTCTCAATTAAAACCAACAGGGAAGTCACCGCCGATTATATTGGTCGGAGGTGTCTAGGTGTGCGTAGTCGTGGTCAACACGTTTCTCGCCTTAGGTGTAAAAATCATTTGGCAATTCAGGACCTATAGTGATGCACTGTCTACACGGGTGGTTGGTTATAGAAGTTAACCAATCACTTAGTCGAACTGACAATGAGGTACCTTAATTATTCATATAGTAGGTCCCACCTAATGAGATCAAAAAACAAAGAAGAAACAACGATACATGAATAAGGTATTCACATACTGTAATTATGCCTCCAAAACAAAATGTACAAGCAAGCCACAAACACATGCACGAGTGGTTAGTGCAACACAAGAGGTGTATGGCCAGACAGACTTAATAAGTAAATCTGTTGCACATGTGACATACACAGAACATTCTAATGCCATCGGTGGTACCAACCACCGTAGAAAATGGCGTGTTAAAACTCACCCAATTCGGTTTCAAGTCACACCTCATCAATTAGTAGGCAGAGCAACAAACGTTACTAAAGTTAACGTCATGCTGGTTTGAGAAGGAGGGGGGAAGATACAAAACACGATGGATATGAGAGACAATAATAAGCAGCCCACAAGTGGCTTTCTGCCAAAGTGACAAGGGTCTTTGGGGCCAGAGGGCATAGAGTTCATTTACTTACAGTTTTCATGGAAAACAGGTGCAAACAACCTACTCCTCGCTCTACCTCATTAGGAAGCATGGTGAGTGCGGGCGGTAGGCTTAAGTGACCCGCTCCTAGTCAGCGGTACAATAAACCCGGAAGAGCCTGGGTAATGTGTGCGCATGTGCGCGCTAGTATGTTACAGGTCTAATGGAACAAGTAGCAGCCATCTAGGGGTGTTGACCAATCCAGCCTCCTACCTCTTTCTCCCCCACCTATTGGAACTGCATACTCCTTCGTTGCTATGTTGTATTCTTTGGGGCCTGTATGCTGGCCCTACAAGCGCCCTTTTCCCCTCATTTGTATTCATGATATATAAAGCCCATGCCATGGTCACAAAGAAATGCAGAAACTGTTTTATTGAGAAGATCCTGCAATTTCTCAATCTTAGGCCAAAACTCATTTGACCATTGCAATTGTCGCCTTTGATATATATTAGAATATACAAAGGCAGTGTGAGGTAAGGGAGACATCAATTGTTAAAAGGTCTCCGTTATTTTGATTTCAAGCACAGCCCTTGTGATTGTGCCTACGTAATTGCCACCACAGTGCACAATCAACAGGTCTGGGTGCTTACAATCCAAAATTCTCTCAACCATTGGTAACAACTGATGCCACTTCACACCTCTAGAACCAATCCAAGTTATGTCCAAGTTTGGAAATCCAAGATTATTGTTCATACCATAATTGATGGCATAATCTCTAGCCCAGTGGATTAATCGGTGTCCTAAAAACTAGAAGTGAACCATGACGCATGGATATCGCAGTCACAAAAGGAGTTGTCAGCAGAATGAGTAAGCTCCAGAAGCAAGGTACTGCTATATGAGGAGTGATAAAATGGGACAATGGCAAAATTGTAAATGTAATTGATAGATTTTTGGCAGTTACAAAAGTAGGTTGGGTTGTGACCAACGGCTATTTGCATTGGTGCACAGTTTCATGGTAAACAGTATGAGCTTTTCTATTTGGTGATTTTCACATGTTGTCACAGTCTCGTGAGAGGCTCACCGAGTAAAGCAGGCAGCACTGTCCCCTCGAACTGCACGCAAGGGATTGTCTACTTGGCTCGCTCTGGCTTCTTACAAAATCTGATGAGAGACTTGTGAGAGCCACGGACTATAATGTACATTGCCTGGCTCTTGCGAGACCTCCCAAGAATTTTTAAGAAGGAAAAAAGGGAAATATACTACATACACCATAAATAATGAAATTTTAAGGTAGCTCTAAAAAGAGCCATTTTTGTTAACATCTTTTAACAATTTAAAATTTTCTTTTGTGCTTTCTAACTTTTTTAAAAAAATGTTTGTCTTTTCAAGTACTTAGAATAGGGTAGACTAAAACATACAAATTGGGGTGGGGAAAACAACATCTCCTTAAAAACAAAAAGAAGAAAGTTCAGGAAAAAATAACGGTTATGAAAAAAAGCTACGGCTTAGGGGGCATTTTAGATCTTGGACAAGCTTGCCCTGTGCAAACCTGCTCACATAAGAAGAAAAATTATCTGCTTACATAAGTAGCAAAAAAGTGCTTTATTAAGATAAGCAGGTTTGTTATCTGCTTCAGCACTCAGTACCTGGGCAGGCAAAAGAGGTGGAAACCCCTGAAGAGTTGTCCAGTTCCATAGCACAAGCTAACTCTGCCCGAGCAAGCCTTTGTGGATGCACAGATCTGAAGCGCCTCCACATGCCTGTAGTACTCATGCTGTACTGTTGGTTTCAATGCACCCGACTAAATTCCTTCATGCAAAGTTTGTAGATGACATACTTTGCAGATACTTTTTTTGCTGCCTGGCCTCATGTCAATAAATTGTCATATCAAAGACTCTTTGGCAGGCTGAGGTGGCTGAGTTTCTGCCACAGCACCAGGTTGCTCACCAGTTTTTCAGGAAGGCATTCTTCGATGCCAAAACAGAAAGGCACACAGATCACAACAAAAGGTCTATCTAAACCATCTCCAATAAGCAAATAAACCAAAAGGATAGATTCTGCCTTTTGCAAATAAAGACATCCATATCAACCAATCACAACACTTCCTTGGGGTGTGTTTCTTTTCCTGGGCCTCCTGTGAGACTTTCGCGAGCATCTTGCAAAATCGCAAATAAATTATTGCTTTATATATTGAATTAAACCATTCATAATTATGTTTTCTAACTTAATCAACACCTCTAATGTCTTTCTTTATTCAGAATAACAAGAAAACACTGTAATTAACTTAATTCCAAATGTACAATCTCACAGGTGCTTCGCAACCGCTAAAAAGGAAGTACAGCCCCCTCAGAGTCCACGCAGATTACTGTGTATTCAACTTCCATGAGCATCTCATGAGAGTTGTCAGTTTCTAAAAATGATAATAAATATTACAAACATATCTAAATGACTCCCTTATTATATATTACCATTAATCAATAACTGAAAACATAAACAGCACTCTATACAGCACTCTATACAATACCTTAAAATTAAATTTATAACTCTAGAGCAAGTGTCCCACAAGGAGATCGCAAGACTCTCGTAAGAGTAATGAAACACCTTAAAGAATAAGTTACTTACCATTGGTAACGCCTTATCTGATAGAGACTAGATCTAGCCGCAGACTCCTTACCTTAGAATTATACCCCGGCACCAGGCCGGATCCAGAGATTTGTTTACACCAGTACCTGTCTGTCTGTAGAGGGCACCAGATGACTCCACATGAAGTCCACCGGATATGACATCGTCAAAGTCCATATAAGCCATCGCCTGATGTGCTGACAACAGTTTCTTTCCTGACTACTTTCTGTGCTAAAATGCAGAGCCACGTATATAAACTGCCATGTAAACCGTGTGCCCAAAAAAACCCAATGAAAAGCACAAGGGTGCTGGGAAGGAAACTGGATGAAAAGGAAGAACCAGGTCACAGAGCGAGGAAGATGGGAATCTGCGATCATTCAATGGGGATTCTTGTGCAAGTTCTCACTATACACGGGCTAAACGGGCTCCTGTCAGCCCCCATTTTCTTTCTAGCTTCCTTTTGTCCATTTCTTGTCTATGCCTGGCATGGGTGGCCCACTCGGCTGCCCTAACTCTTCAATGTCTCTACAACATATCATGAATGATGTCATAGTCGAGGTATTAAGCAGTGCATGGCGAGAGTGCAAGTTATAGTAATTTCTGCATTTGTTTCGGTTCAAAACATTAATGTTGTCACCGAGAAATTGACCTAACTATATCTTTACTTTAACCTTTGTTTAGATAGATAGATAGATAGATAGATAGATAGACAGACAGACAGACAGACAGACAGACAGACAGACAGACAGACAGACAGACAGACAGACAGACAGACAGACAGACAGACAGACAGACAGACAGACAGACAGACAGACAGACAGACAGACAGACAGACAGACAGACAGACAGACAGACAGACATGGAAAACAAAGGAGTAGAAAAAACAGGATATAAAATACAATATACATTTTTGGTTCTTACATATTTTTGATGCAGGCAAATGTGAGAGTGGTTCTGCAACATGCTGGTCTGTCAAACTGATCAGATCTGTCAGAGCCAAATGAGTCGGTCCTCGCTCCACATGCAGACCTGGTGACGACTCCAAGGAAGCCTGCTTTTTAATAAAAAATATATATACACGGAAATCAATGTCATTAATATTTCTCTTAAATATAATAGAAGCTACAGAAGGTTGTTTATATTAATAGCATTCGGGGTACATGAATTTATCTTTAGTTCCAATAGGTGCAAAAAGCTTCTCTGACACACTGGTACAGCATGGACAGCAGCAGGGCAAGCCTTCATCACACACAGAGAAGAGGGGAAGTATGTGCATAGCAACAGCAGTTGGCACTCACATAAACACAACTATTACATCATGGTGGAGAGGCAGGCCTAGCTTAAATACAGAAAAGGCACAGGAAGGAAGGAAGGAAGGAGGGAGGGAGGGAGGGAGGGAGGGAGGAAGGAAGGGAAGGGAAGGGAAGGGAAGGGAAGGGAAGGGAAGGGAAGGGAAGGGAAGGGAAGGAGGGAGGGAGGAAGGAAGGAAGGAAGGAAGGAAGGAAGGAAGGAAGGAAGGAAGGAAGGAAGGAAGGAAGGAAGGAAGGAAGGAAGGAAGGAAGGAAGGAAGGTAGGTAGGTTGGTTGGTTGTCTAGAACAACTGATGGGCAGGAAGAGGCCTTTGGCTGTTGTTGTAGTCGAATGAACGAAGATACACGTAGCACACTGGCAGTGCAAGTTGCAGCTCTGCTCAGATGTATGTACGTGGAGCTGCCAGTCAGTCATATTTTGTAGTGTTTTGTTGACACTGCCCCAGTATACTACTGACTCACACCTGGTTTCTAGCTGAACCCTGAAATTTCGGGAAAAAAACATGGAGGATGCGAAGCAACGCAACGCATAAGCAGGGAGATGTGGGCAGCATGGAGTGCAAAGGGGCAGGGGCAAAGTCAAGAAGGAAGCAGCACAAGAGGGCGAGAGCATGAAAACCCATGCACTGCCACTGAGGGCATAGAAGAAAAGAAAAAAGTAGTTCCCAACATCAGCAGTGAGAATACAAGTCAACCAATTAGGACACTGTGAGACTGAAATGTGCCTGGCAGGGACAAATACAGGAATAGGGAGAAAATATTTAAATCAGGAGGAGACAACTGAGAGAGACAATAAACCCAATCACTCATAAGCAGGGTGTTGACCCAAAGCCCACTGTGTGTGTACTGGAAATGATAAGTCAGGCCACTGACCGCTAAAATTGTCTGTAGCCAAGTTCTAAAAAAAGGAAACAATACAATCTACACAATGGTATTCCAAAGATCTGACAGAAGAAAGGAAGCCTTACTGAGCGGCAGAACTTATATGGCAACAACATCCATCTACAGCAACCCTGAACAACCTTTGAAATTAGAGAACAAAGATATATAATGGGCATCCTTGAGGCTATGGTCTCAAATTTCAGATGCTAGTTTTACCAAGCAAAAAAACGCCACATAATCTTTTTGACAATAGGATGGAACATGACACTTTCTAAGTTACTGTTAACACCACCAAATAAAGAAGTGAAACATTCTCAGTGTTCTTTCAAGAGAAAGATAAAACTCCTTCCTCATTTCCAGTCCAGTAATCAAACTGCCCACCAGTGTTCTGGAATAATGTCAAAGACATTATTGAAAATCGGTAGATAGTATTAATGGCTTAGATATGAAAGGGAAAGATCCTAATAACCTATGGAAATACATGGTGGTCATTACTGCTTTAATGCTAAAAGACAGAGTTCTAAAGTCACACAGTCTGGACCGAGAAGTCTAAACCGCCAACCCCAGCCTCCTTGAAACCAAGAACAGACAAGTGGTGTGAAGGAGTCTATTAGAGATTCATATGTGTCCTGTATCAGTTGAATCAATTGACCAGGGAGGTGGGGGTAGTTGCTAAGTAGAACTCAATGAATTAAGCAAAAATATTTATTGATCTTCGTACGTCAGCAGTTTAAGGCAGAGTGTAGAGTAACATAACCCTTGTTTCGGATAACAAAGGGCTGTCACTACCACATTCTGCAGGCACAGCATTTTAAGGAGATTGTGAGAGGAATCATAAATAATCAATATTGTAAGGTCCAGCTAGAGAGCATGAGTGCCATTATCTTTAGCCCTCTATGCAGGAAGGCAAGTTGACACAGGTTTGTTTTCTAAAGGTACATATATGTAAGGAACCTGTTGTCTCATTTGATTGAGGCAATGACAGAATCACCTGTGTATCCTAAAACATAACCCAGATTTCTTATAATCAGGACAAGGGAAGGAAGTAGCAAGCTTCAGATTTCAGGCAGCCTGAGATTTGGTGGGCCGCAGACCAAGAGACAGACAGAGGATATATTTGGCTTCTATGAAGTTGATGACATTATTTTTAGCAACAGATGCTTACTGTCAGTAAAGTGGAGAAATTAGCTCCAAAGGAGTGTATCTGTCACAGATAAAGCATACAGGCACAGATGGCCTTTCGTGGGTGAAAGTGGCCATATACATGCCTTTCTTTTAACCTGAGGACACTCACGGCACTCAATAAAGTATGTTTTGCATGCGTGCATGCGAGTGGTACCCCATTTTAATTGTGAGAATAATTATTCTCTTTTCGTGGTTGGGTACCAGTGGGCACTGGGTGAGTAATACATTCTCAGTGTTGTTTGTCACATTTTCTTGATTCATTTCTTGTTTGATTTCTCACCTCTGAGGAAGTCTAAGCACACACACCCTTTTTTCTTTTTGGCCACAGGAGCAGCAGATGATGATAAGGTAGGAATACTGGCAAGTACCATCCAGCAGCTCCTTGGGTTTGCTTACGTGAGGTGCTTTCCTGCCATTTCTCACACTTTTTTCTTCTTTATTGTTGCACACATTTATGTAATGGTTTGAAACCACTTTGTTGTGTGTATGTGATGTGGTTATTGACGTTTTTCTGAAATAGAACACTAAGGACCATCAGGTCACGTGCAATAAGCTGGACCTGTGGGGGAAGTTGAAGGTATCAAGAGATGCTAGCCAGGCTGCTAGCCATTCCACTGAAGGCGAAGGCCTGGCTGAAGTCCCAACGCATGAAATATACATTACGGACAACACCAACAAAGGCGGTGCATCTACCATTTGCCAATGCCCACAGGCAAGTGTGGATGACACCAGTGTGATAGAACTTCGTTCAGGTTTATTAGTAATGCTTTGCGCAGAGCGTAATCTATTCAGTGAGCTGCCTTTAAAGACGTCGTGCTAAAGGTCATTACAACAGACAGGCGATGGGGTTCCCGCGACAGAAACACGTATCAAAGCAGCTGACGTAGCAAGTGATACAATTGAACCAATTGAAGCCATTCAAACCAGAGCACAGTACTCACGGGGATGGGATGACCTGAGCAGAGGTTACCCACAGCATGGTCATATGGGAAAGAGCTATAGCAAGGACCGAGGTTGTTCAACAGGAGGGATACAATAGACATGCAACCCGAAAATTATCAGGAGGAGGGCAAAGAGACAAGCCAGGGCCTGCTCAAAGATCAAGACAACCGGTTGTCATCGATCAACGACACACTTGCAGCAGCCACCAACACCCTCAACAGGCAGACACACAAATCTGAGGTCCAAATGGACACAATGCAAACTATAGCCTTGGCCATTGCAAACATAATCACCAAGATGGCAAACCTGGAAAAACAAGTCATCATAAAGGACTGCCACTGTAGAGCTATTGTGGTGAAGCTCTCAACACTGCCGGACGTTTTGACAACCTTGATCACAGATCTGAAAAACCTGAATTTAAACAATGGACTCAAAATAAACTCAGAAACAAACACTAAAATAGAGGTAATGGCCACAGGAAATAAGGCACATGAAATTCAAACAAGACCAAGGAGCCGAATGTAAGAAGCAAGCTCAGCTGAGGTCCAACCAACTGCCACCATCCTACAGAGTTACGGCAACACAAATATAGCTGGGGTAAATAGAACCAGTAGCCCCAATACCATTAATAACAACAAACGGCCCCGGCGGATGAGTGGGACCTCAGAGGGCAACAAGACTGGGAGCACTAACAACACAAGCCCCACAAATAAGGACAATAAACCGTTGTCAATATGAGAGAAAAAAAAGGCTAAAGAAAAGGCAAAAAATGCTGCGGCAAACCCAAGCACAGAGGAGCTGGGAGTAGTATCTTAAGACTGAAGAAAAAACAGTCAAGAAAGACGATGCCTGCAAGAACAAAATTCTTCCCAATTTTTAAAAAACAAAGGAGGGCCCCCTAGAGGGTCACACGAGACCATGGATAAATGACCATTGAGGTAGACGGAGAGAGTGCGGTTCAAGCCCCCGGCTAAAACCCAGAGAGAAAAGAACTCAACCTAGCCCAAGGGGTGGCCAGAAGGGGCCTGGAACAAGATTGCAGGCCCATGCAAGAGGCTACTGGAGGGACCATGAGACATGTAGGAGCTCTGAGCACAGATGTAGCCTGTCAGGCGATGCAGGAAGTGCTAAATGAAACAAGAAGAATGACCAACGGCCCAGTGGAGACAAATAGTGACTGGCCAAACTACGGACTGCCAAGTGACCCAATGAATGGCATCCAGACAGAAAATAGGGCCAAACAACTCATTATATAAATAAGGAATTTGATCCTTGGGCATACACAGTGGCCTCACAGAAAGTGTTGTTTTGCTCACAGTTTACGTCACCAGGAAGGGCAAATATCTTGAAACTGTTTCAACACATCCCCTCCTTGGCACATATAACGAGTAAAGACCTCCTCAGCATCCACTTTGAGGAAAATAAGCAGTGGAGCACCATAGAAAACACAATAACAATATGAAAGACATCTGCCCACGCTCATTTGGCCTGCGGGAAAAGAACAGCTTTGAAAAATGGGGCATTGTGGTCCAGGAGCCAGGCGACGAAAAATACCCGCACGTGCTCGATAACCAAGAGGGTGGTTACTTCGAACAAAAAAGAAATGGAGAACCACACATAGTTTGCTACGGGGGACCCATCACTTGGACATCTCTTCTTGCTTCCACAATTTCATCATAGAATATAGTGAAAATGAAGGCCACATTGAGAGAAAAGTAACTGAAGGTAACACAGCAGACAAAGGCTAGCACAGGATCCAGACCCACAAGGCCACTACAATGCAGGGCAGGCACAATAATTACTCCTAGCCCAAAGATGCCAAAAAGGGCAAAACCAGAAATAACACTAAGAAACAACGGTGAAGACCCCTCAAAGAGAACAAAAAAAAACTAGCCTTAAGCTTATAACATGGTAAGTGGCAGGAATCACAAGTACATTAAACAGCAATTCGGGGGGCGTGGCCAAGATGGCGGGGTGAGCGGACGCTTCCTCCCGTAGCTCCTCCGGCCCGGCTCAACTCGAGCCCCGATTCTAGCGCTTCTCTCCCCCCGCGGCTGCACTGCGGGCGAGGGTACTGTGCCGGAGTGCCTGGGGCACATTTTGGTGCCGCTTATACTTCTGGGGCCCCGGGGTAAGTTCCCGAGAGGTCTCTCCAGAGATCGCTCCGGGGATTGGAGCCGGGTCGCCCCGAGGAGAAGAGCCTGGAGGCGGAGCGTGGAGCGGCGCTGTCCGCGCGCCTTGGCTGGCCCGGGCGCTGCACGGCGGACTGGACGGACTCTGGGGAGTGAGGCAGCTTCCTGACCGGTGCCTGGTGGCGGGCACCATAGCTGGGCGACGGACCTTAGCCCTGGCCGCGATCCCCCCACTGCCCGGGGTCTCGAGGGGCGGCGCCTTCCGCATCCCGCGCCCGGAGGCGCTGATGGCGGTGTTTGGACGGAGCCCGAGCAGGGCACTCGACTGGTAGTGGAGGGGAGCGCCGCTTTCAGACTTTCCGGACCCGTCCTCATTTGAGTGTTGCCCACGGACTTGCTGGCCCGGGCTGCCTTCTTGGGTCCCACCCTCCTGCCATCTTGTCTTTGTTTGGCTGTACCTGGTGAACCCTGCCCGCGCCCTTTTCACACGGGAGCCTCGTCTCGTTCTGGCGCCAGCTCATCTGCTGCCCTCCCTGGGAACCCGGGGCGGGAGACCTGCTCTTCGGACTTTGCTGCCTGCCTGCCCTGTTGGTCCGGGGGCCGTCTTGCCCGCGCCCGGTCCGCCATCTTGTCGCCTGTGACGCACTACCCTTGTCCTCGGCGAGGGCCTCGCATCTTGTGCCCACGAGCGGTGGCGATCGCCTGTGGCAACTGACCCTGGACTTTGCTGGGCCCTAGGATGGCTGGAAGACGTGGCGCAGCACGGGGAGATCGCACCTTGCCGGAAATGCTCGGCAGGCCCCAGCAATTACGCGACAGGGCGCTGCCGTCCCCGGGGGCTTCCCGGGTGTCCACGGGCGCAACTGCGGTCGAGCCGCCGGTCACGCGGTCCTTCATGGAGGACTTATTCGCCTCCCTCAAGGAGGACTTTCAGACTCTGAAGGCTGAGGTGGCAGGGGAGATCCGGGAGGTGCGCAGGGATGTCGAGGGCCTGGGTGAACGGGTCGACGCGGTGGAGACGGCGGCTCAGAGTCGCGATGAGGAGATAACCCATCTCCAACAGGATGTCCTCCGCCTCCGGGAGCAATGTGTCGAGCTCCAGGCCCACTCGGAGGACCTCGAGAACAGGTCCAGGCGGAATAACATCCGGGTGCGGGGTGTTTCATCCGCCGACGAAGGTGCGGACCTGGTGGCTTATCTGCAGGACCTGTTCCGCGACATCTTGGAGGAGGGAGCGGATTTCCCCATCCGCATTGACAGAGCACACAGGGTGGGCCGCCAGCGCCAGTCATCGGCGCCCCCGCCTGATATCTTGGCGTTCTTGCCGGATTCCCCTCTAAAGGAGCGCATCATGACGGAGGCCCGTAGGAAGCAGCCGCTGACCTTCCGCGACCGACCTGTGGCGCTTTATCAGGACCTGTCCGCTATCACGCTGCAAAAGCGCAGGTCCTTCCGCATCGCTACGGACTTTCTGCGAGAGCACGAGACGGCCTATTCTTGGGGTCACCCCTTCCGTCTTATCTTTCGATGGAATGGGGTACTGCATCAGCTGCGCTCCTTACAGGATGTTTGCGGGGTGCTGGGTCTTACTACTACGGCGGAGGACGGGGCTACGCCCGCGCGGAGGCGCCCCGAGCGGCGGGGCCGACGGAGGTCGAGAAGGCGCCCATCGTCAGCGCCGGTGAGTCGTCCGGACTCGCCCACCATCAGAGCTGAAATGGCGGAGGCCCTGAGGACTGCGGCCGGGGACTTGCCTGCATCTACTGGTGTGGCCTTAACGGCCTAATTTTTCTCCGGGGGGAGAGGTTCTTAGCTTTAACGATGTTGGGCTGGGGCTGGGGGGGCGGGGGGGTGGTGCGTGGCTGGACGTCCACTTGACTGTTTTCTGCAGACTCGCCCATTTGGGCTAGACTGAGACTATGGGGTGGGGTTTTTTCCTTTTTGTTTTGGCCGGTTGCCATAAGTGGTTTTTGGGGGGGTTTCATTGTTGGTTTGTTGTGGGGGGGGTCCCGTCCGATGTAGTCCGACCAAGTACGAGGCCGCCACTGGCCTTCCCTGCGCCCCTGCCCCGCGCGCCCCCTCCGCTGATCCCCCATCTGCTTCATAGCGTGCTGCTCCCCTGGAGGCGATGCCGCCCCTGAAGGTAGTGACCCTTAATGTCAAGGGTCTGAATAATCCCGTGAAGCGTAGGGCGATCCTCTCCCTGTTAGAAGGGTCGCGGGCGGATATTTGCCTCCTGCAGGAGACTCATTTACTCTCCGGAGATTGCCATAGGTTGCGCTCTGCCAAGTTCCCCACGCAACTATTTTCCTCTGCTGCGACTAAGACCGCTGGGGTGGCCATTCTTCTAGCCAGCTCTTTTAGAGGGGAGGTGCTGTATAAACATGCCGAGCAGAAGGGCAGGCTCTTAGTGTACCGCATGCGCTTGGGGGGTGTTGCCTTTACGGTTGGTTCGGTTTATAGCCCAAACGACCACCAGGATCGTTTCCTGGAGTCGGTGTTGGTGGACGTTACTGCCTCGCCCGATCGCCATATCATTCTGGGGGGAGACCTGAATATAGTCTTCGACTCCGCTCTAGATAGGTCTGCTCAGCGCTTCCCGCAAACGGGGGAGCTTTCTGCGGCGGTGCGGGACCGGCTTGCAGAGACGGACTTGCATGACCTCTGGCGTACCATGCATCCCACCGATAGGGATTACTCCTACTTTTCCCATGCGCACCGCACTTATTCGCGGTTGGATTACCTCTTGGTGAGCGGCCCGCTTCGCTCGGCCGCCGTGGCGGCGGACATCGGGGTCTTGTCCCTGTCCGACCACGCGCCGGTTTCCGGGGTCTTTGCGTGGCCGGCGGCCCCCCCCTCGAGAGGGATGTGGCGGCTTCGGGACACGCTGCTCCATAGGAAATCGGTGGTGAAGCGAGTGGACGAGGTCATCCGGGACTTCCAGACCCACAATGACAACTCTGACACGTCCCTGGCTACGCAGTGGGCGGCTTTGAAAACGGTCGTCAGGGGAGAGTTTATCTCCATTTCCTCGGCCGAAAATAAGGAACGCCTGCGCAAGAGGGACGAGCTGACGGCGCAGGTTAGGGAGCTTGAGCAGGTACACCGCCGTACGGGGGCTCCTCGCGTTTGGAGGCAACTGAAGGCGGCGCGGAAACTCCTCTCTGCGCTGGATCTTGATCGGGCGGAGTACGCGGCGCTGCGCCTGAAGCATGCCTTTTACACCGGCGGAGACAGATGCGGTAAGCTTCTGGCCCATAGGCTCAGGGCTGCGCAGCAACGCAATGTGGTGAAGGAGCTGGTGGGAGTGGATGGGATCCCGGTTTCCGGGGACGCGGAGGTGGCGGATACCTTTCGATCCTTTTACGAGGCACTGTACGCTTCGGAGTCTTCCCCACCGGGAGAGGCTGAGGCCTATCTGGAGTCCGTGACCCTCCCGGCCCTGGACCCCTCCCAGGCGGACCACCTAGAGAGGGACATTCACGTGGAGGAGGTCATCTCCGCGATCGCAAGGCTGAAGCATGGTAAAGCCCCGGGCCCGGATGGCTACACGACCTTGTTCTACAAGACCTTCTGTCCCGCTGTCGCTCCTCTCTTGGCTCGCTTGTTCAATTCCTTCTCCGAACCGGGCGCCATCCCACCGGACCTCCTCTCGGCGACTGTATCGGTTATCCCCAAGCCGGGGAAGGACCGGACCTTGTGTGGCTCGTACCGGCCCATTTCGCTCCTGAACGTGGACCTCAAACTTTACACCGGAATCTTGGCGGCCAGACTGGGTCTCCTCTTGCCGGGTTTGGTGGAGGCGGATCAGGCCGGTTTTGTGCCTGGTCGGCAGACGGTCGACAATACGAAGAGGGTGGCGCATGTGCTGGAAAAGGCCTCACGCGTCCCGGGGGAGCGGATGCTGCTATCGGTCGATGCGGAGAAGGCCTTTGATAGGGTTCATTGGCCGTACCTCGAGCTGGTCCTTGGGAAACTGGGGATCGGTGAGAAGTTCCGCACTATGGTCTTTAACTGCTATAGGAGACCGTCGGCGTCGGTTCGTGTCAATGGACACAGCTCCAGCAGCTTCACCATTGAGCGCGGCACGAGACAGGGTTGCCCTCTCTCGCCGCTCCTCTTCGCCCTTTATATGGAGCCGTTTGCGCACAGAATCCGCGACAACCCGGACGCTATTGGGGTGAGGATGGGGCAATACACACACACTGTCAGCTTATACGCGGACGATGTCTTGCTGACCCTAGATGACCCCAGGCGATCACTCCCTGCCTGCGTCCAGGAGCTGGATGCTTTTGCCCGCGTTGCGGGCTTTAAAATGAATGTGGCCAAATCGGCGGCACTGGATGTGTCGCTCTCTGCCGACACCAGACGAGACCTTCAGAGTCTCTTCCCTTTGCAGTGGTCCTCCTCCACGGTGCCTTACCTGGGCATTTTGCTTGCTCCCACCCTGCCTGCCATGGTCGCAGCTAACTATTCCTCTTTAGGCAAAAAGATAAAGGAGGAACTTGGCCGATGGAACAAGGGCTTAATCTCGTGGCTGGGCCGTGTTGCGGCGGTGAAGATGACGATACTGCCCCAGATCCTGTATCTCTTTCGCGCTCTGCCTCTTCAGCCCCCCGTGGGTTGGATACGGCAGGCGCAGACAGACATCTCCCGCTTTGTGTGGCAGGGTCGTAAGCCTCGGATGAGGCGGGTCCTCTCCATGCTTGCTCCGGAGGCGGGAGGGCTCGGAATCCCGGACCTCCGGAAGTACTTTCAGGCGGCGCAGCTTAGGTACCTGGTTGAGTGGAGCCGGTGGGAATCGGACAAACACTGGCTCTTTCAGGACCAGGCAGTGGCTGGCCGTACCCTCCAGGAGGTCCCGTTCCTACGGCGCATTCACCGCCCGCCTAATCTCTACGCCTCCTTTATCACCCGGGTCCCGCTAAGAGTGTGGGACGCGGTGTGTGAGCTTCGGGAGCTCACCACTTTTCCGTCGCCGTTCACTCCCATTGCTGGCAACCCGGACTTCACTCCGGGCCTGGAGCCGGGGGCCTTTTCCCACTGGGTGCATGCGGGATGTAGAGCGCTTTTCCAGATTTACGGCCCGGATGGCGTGCTCCCCTTCCAGCAGCTCCGACAGGAGTTTGGCTTGACGGAGGGGGATAGACTGCGTTACATGCAAGTCCGCCATTGGGCTCTTCAGCCCTTAGTGCGTGACGTCGCCGCCCGTACGATTACGCCCTATGAGCGATGGTTGGTGACCCGGGCCTCGGACGCCAAACTCATCACTGATTTGTATAAATTTCTCCAACCCCCGCCGTTCCACTACCATAACCCAGGGAGGGAACGTTGGCATAGGGAACTGGGCAGGACCCTGAGCCACAAGGAATGGGATGGGATTGCATATCGGGCGAGGCACTCTGCGTACCACACTGGGCTGACGGAAACCTTCACTAAAGTGTCCACCTATTGGTACTACACCCCGGTGCGGCTCTACGAGATGCGCAAGCTAGGCGATAAGGGATGTTGGCGCGGCTGCGGGCAGGAGGGCACCCTCACGCACATTCTCTGGGAGTGCCCGGTGCTGTCGGCCTACTGGAAGGAGGTCTTAGATGAGGTGGATAGGCATTTTGAGATTGAGCTCCCGCGCTTCCCCGCGTATGTCTTGCTTGGCCTCCCCAATGACTTAATGTACCCGCTGAAATCCCGCAGGGGTAGGCAGATTGCGATTGCGCTAGGCTCAGCCGTCCAGAATATACTTGTCCTTTGGCGCACACCCACTGCCCCCTCCTTTACTGGCTGGTTGCATAGGCTCTGGCAGGTACTGGGTATGGAGAAGATGTCGCTAACGGTGGCTGGGAAGGTTGACCAGTTTGAGGAGCTCTGGCAGCCCTTTTTGGCGCTGCTGTCCACGGAATTTCACGAGATAACGTGTCCACGGTACCTGCGCCTCCTTAGGCTGACGCCGCCAGTGCCAGCGGCGGAGTGATTCTGCGGGTTGGGGACCGGGGATCGGGGGTGGGAGGTGGGGGGTTTTATGCTTCTATTGCTGACTTTCGGACGGGGTTGTTGGGGTGTTGTTTTCTCTTTTTTCTTTTCTTTCCTTCTTGCTTTTTCCTTCTTCTCTTTTCTGGGGTCGGGGGGCTGGTGGACCGGTCTGCTTCTCCTTAGCTGTGTCGCGGAGTGCTCTTTTGGCTTCGCCTTGCCTAGGGAGTGGGGGCCTACGGGGGGTTGTTCACAATGCCTTATTGCCTTCTGTTTTTGCCCTGTTACCCTCTGGGGCACCCTACCTTCCTCCTCTTCTTCTGACTCGCTGCAACGTTTTGCTCTTTGTATTGTATGGTTACCTGACCTCCTGCTCCCCCCCCCGTGTTTTTTATGCCTTAATAAAATACTTTAAACCTAAACAGCAATTCGGCAATGGAAAAGATGCAGGAGGGTGACATTCTCTCTATGCAGGAAACCAGAGCAACTACGGAAATACACATGCAAGGCTTTTCAAGCACATATATACAAGCCAGAAAATTACACTCCCACGGCAAGCGCTCGGGCGGCCTTGCAATATATGTAAAACATGCAATAGAAAGTGTTTTTTGTGTTTTTTGTGTATTTTTTTGTTTGTTTAGAGTTTCATATAGCGCGATCTAGACACAAGAAATCGGATATCAGAGCACTTTACATGAGTACCAATTTCGTTACAGATAGACACATTCATTTTTGATGTGCACGGGGAGATTAGGTGATTTGCCTAGAATCACAGGATGTTGAGCGTCGTTGCCGAGACTCAAACACGGCTCCCCAGCTCCGAGGTCGCCCGCTCTAGCCGTAAGGCTACATCCTCTCCCCTCAAAATTTCCATCAAAGAGATTAGGAAACCGCTGGATATGCTATAGTGTATCGTGATAAATGGGCTATTTGATGGCAAATCCAGAAAGGAACTTTTAATCAACCATACATATCTCATTAGGAATGGCTCCTCGAAGCTGGAGACAACAAAACAGATTATTGCAATTTTAGAGGAAGTGCTATGAGAACATGCCCCCATTTATATGATCATTACAGGGAATTTTAATCTTCACCATCTCAGCCTGAATAACGGAAATGGTACGCCGGCAGAGAGCATTTAACAACTTCCCTAAGTGCTTTGGAACAAATTTTCAGCTCAGGTCTGGCTCGAGCAATTGAGTCCTATGGAATCAAATTTTCTCACCTTCAACATTCAAACAATAATTGACTACACCTTCATTATGAAAAGCATCAGGCACTGGATCTTAGACCTCGGGACAGACCAATATGGAGTAAGCGACCACGCAATGCTCATTACAGAATTCAATTTCCAGAGTGAACATCGAGAAAAATTGGAGCTCGTAAGTCACACACGAGGAGTGGAGGAATATAAATTACTAAGAAGGATAAGATGGAACCCAAGTTCAAGTTCAAAATACTTTATTCGGTTAAAAACAGAGAATAACCATAAAAGTAGCATGAAAAGTACAATTTACAGTGGGTCAGGTGATCATTATTTAAAATCTCAACAGAAGAACATATTCAAGAACATAAATACAAAAAAAAAAAAAATTTATTCATGTGTAGAGTTTTACGACATTTAAAAACTAGTTTAAGAAATTCAGAGAGTGACGCTACCATAAAAACAGTTTCCATTTTTTGAAGCTCTAAAAACGCTAGGCGACATCTATATACATTCAAATCTTTGAGAATAGGGATAATGAGTTTTTTTTCGATAAAAAGTATAAAATTTACAAAAGAATAAAATATGGATATCGGATTGCGGGGACACATCATCACATGGGCATGGACATAATTCTTTCGCCCAACAGTTCATCACAGGGAAAGATAATAACCTGAAGACGATGTTAAGTCTAAACCGGGTTAATAGGAAACGTTCATGGTTGGACATGTATAAAGGTAAATATGGCTGTAGTTTCTCTCCACTTATAGTTGCCTGATGGGCAGAGACAGTCTTCTTTTTCATCTCCTCCAAATGTCTCTTTTCCATGAGATGAGCGATACACAAGTTTTTTAGTCCTTTTCTTGAGATGTGTACCATAGATAATGGATTCTCAAAATATTGAGCACAGCCTAGTTCCTCAAGAAACTTTCTAATATAACATATCCAGTTACAATTATTAATATTATCCAATGCTAGGACGTCCTTTAAAATTGCCCGGTTGACCACACACTCGTCGTTTGTCCAAACCCTGTGCCAAAGCAGAATCGGCTGGATCTTAATTGTGTCAGTAACAAACACCAAACCTAATTCAGCGTGGCATATAAAGGTCGCAGTACTTTCAGGAATGGACAAGATATGCCGTAAGAACTTATTTTCCATGGTTTGAATTGTACTGACATTTGAGTAGCCCCATAATCCTGCACCATAGATGGCTACTGCTATACAAGTTGCATTATAAATGGTTAAAATCTCCCTTATGGGTTTTTTCCCTAACTTTTTTATAAAGCACTGTAAAGCCATAATAGTTTTGGAGAATAACAGGGTTCTAGCATTAATGGCACTACTCCATGAGCCACTTTCCTGAAACAGAATGCCCAGATATGGGAAAGTAGGAGTCTTCTCTAAGGGATTGGAATTTATAAAGATAGGCTTCAATTGCCTGTTTGTTCTTGTCCCACAGTACATAGATAGAGTCTTTGAGCAGTTAATTTTCAGATCCAAACTAAGCATAAAGGTGTTAAAAGATGTAACCAAAGTTTGAAGTGCCATAGGGGTGCGTGCCATCAGGACTGCATCGTCCGCGTACAGTAGGGCAGGGACCGGCCTCCCACCAACCATAGGCATGTCCCTGCCCTTCTGCACGAGGCGTTGCTCCAAACCATTTGTGTACAACAAAAATAAAAACGGTGCTAAAACGCATCCTTGGCGTACACCACGACCAATCCCAAAGTGTCTGCTACATTCTCCCTCTTTCCCATACCGGACCGTTGCAGTGGCCCCAGAATATAAATCTCTGAGAAAGCATATAATAGCATTATCTACCCCCAATTCGGCCATTATTACCCACAACTTGTTATAGGACACGCAATCAAAAGCCGAAGATAAATCGACAAAAGTGAGGTATAGACGTTGTTTTTTAACCCTTATATATTTCTGTTGCAAGATAAATAAGTTTAGCCCTTGCTCTATAGTCCCTAAACCCCTTTGGAAGCCATATTGAAAATCACTCAACACCCCATTTTCTTCTGCCCAGCGTTGCAACTTAACTAAAACCACTCTACCAAGAATTTTTATGGAGGAATCTAATAAGGAAATTGGCCTATAACATGTGCAGTTCTGCCTATCACCTTTCTTGAAAATCGGGACTATAATTGATGTAAACCAGGTAGTGATTAGGCCTTTCGCCAAGGCAACATTAAAAAGCTTAACTAGCATTGGCCCCCATAAATCAGTATTGGCCTTATAAAGGTCGGCTGGTATACCGTCTGGTCCAGCCGCCTTACCCCCTTGGTTGCCTTCAAACTCTCAAGGACTTCTGGAAGAGTTACAACCAGAGCTTTAGGTAAATCTATGGTTACCATCATGGAATCATGACCTGTATCGAGCACTGGTTCAGCAGCTGTATAAAGAGAGGAAAAATGGGCCACCCACTCATCTTCTGTGACGGCAATTTCCATGCTTGCTTTTTTGTCAAACAGGAGCGGAGTATTTATAACCCTCCAGAAAGCGGCTGGGTCCTTCGATTGTGAAGCCAAGCATAGTTCATCCCACGCCTCCCTTTTTATCACGTTCTTCCTATCCTTCAATGCTGTATTGTAATTCCTCCTTGAGTCTCTGATTAGGGTTACATCCCGCGGTCTCTGATGGATTGCATGTCTAAGATTTGTTAAGGCCTTAGTGCACTTCTTATCAAACCATTTCCTGGTAAGCTTTAAGCAATTTTTTCGTGTAACCCGCAGCACCTCCTTAATTGTGGTAGCAATAATATTAAAATGGGCTAAAATATCATTGCTCTCTGCTTCTTCATTCAAACAGATCAAAAAGCTATTCATACACTTTTTCATTACTTTGGACAAAAAGTCATCCGGGACCACTTTGCTCCATTTAAGAGTATAACCATTTTGGGAACCTAACTTCACATCCTGTACCGTGTACTTAGATCTTACTACATTTTCGGATGGGACAAATAGATTCTCCATTTTTATTACCTGTGGAAAGTGGTCACTTAATGCTAAGTCCATTATACTAGAGCTAATCAATCTTCCAGCAGAGCTATTTGTGCAAAGACTAAAATCAATAATAGTCGAGGCCCCCCGACCCACAAAAGTTGGAGCAAATGACATTGTGTGGTTGGCTATCTCATTCGTGAACCCAAAATCAAAATTAAAAATCAACTCATTTAATGAGTCTCCAAGTAGGGTATGTTCGAAATGCGTTAAATTAATATCCTGTTCCAACATCAGGCCGCATATACCCTTTTGACCCTTTTTGCACAATGTACAATTAAAATCACCCCCCCCCCACAATATCATTACTTCGCCCCTTTTTTTCTTATCAATTTCAGTCTGCAATTCTTCAGTTATTAATGCAAGTACTTCCTTAATCCTGCTACTTGAAAAATTGTTATGGAAATTTAAAAAGACAATCCTTGGGCCCTTCCTTGTATCTATCACTATTTTCTGAAAGAAGCTGGATCCAGGGGAGAAAGAAATCTTATCATATACTAGCAGGTTAGATATATATGTTATTAATCCACCCTTGGGTCTTCCATATACCCCCCCTACTGCAGGAGTAAGGAAGGTTTTGTAACTATTTAAGTGTATCGGTGCAGTGGCCCAAGTTTCTTGTAGAGCTAGTATACCTACACCAGTAATTACATCATCCCAAAATGGATTAAGCATTTTTTGTTTTATGCCTGCCACATTCCAAAAGACCACTTTACAGAATTTTTCTTTAGGGAGCACCTCTACAGCTGCCCCAGCTTGGCCACCCCGCATCCCTTGTGTTAGCATAGCCTCCACTCGAGTTTCGTGTGGCACATCATACCCGGATAGATTAGTCTCCCCCAGGCTTACAGGAATAGGAACCTTTAAAACCTCTTTGGCCTCAGGGAGTCAATCCAACATTTCTAGGCAGTCGAAACGATTATGGCATGGAATGGGAGGAAGTTGCTGATTACCAAACCATCCTGGGTCATACCTTTGCGGAAAAAAGTGTGGAATCCTCCCCCTATGTTTCACCACATTCCATCCATCCTCGTTCACCCCTCCCCATTGTGTGTTATACTGATTCCTATCATAACCCACGCCACCTCTGTCTCTTGAATATCGGTTGTCCCTAGTCCAGCTCCACCCATTGTCCGGGTGTTCCCCATCATTATAAAAAAAGGGTAGTGCCCTAGCCACAATGGACAGGCCATGGTTTCTAGGGGCCCTCGTTGTGATGTATTCCGCAGTACGTGGGTTGTCAAAAGTTATCACCACACAGTCGCCTTGAGCCCTTTTTTTATTATACCCAATCCATGGTGCCCTTTCTGCCATTAGGATGTTACTTTTGATCGCTGGCGGGAGAGGATAGTTATTATTAAGCCAATGAATGGCCTTATTTATTAATGCCCCGTTGGTTTCAATTGATTGAGCATCTAGTTCCGGAACTCCGGTCAAAACCACCACATATGGTGAGGCTTTTGGTGGTAAATTTATATTTCTGCGCACATCACTTATAACTGGTTGGCCTTTGACAGGTAATTGAACAGGAGTTTGTGGAGCTGGTGCCTCCTTGGTAGGTACGGCTGAGTTTTTAGGTATTGATGCCGTTTTTAATAGTTGATGGTTAGGGAGTTTTCCTTTTACGGGATTAGTTGTACCTAGAGGGGTGCCATTTGGGACACCCTTTGTCAGTATAGGCCCAGGTTTATTAGATGATATTGCTTTAGCTTGAGCCTTAGGGGCGCTTACGTTGGCTATTTGTTTAGCCAGATTCTCATACTGCGTAGGTGTGTCTTTTTTCAGGTCTTGGATTTGTTTCTCCAACTCCTTAAGATGATCTATCAGGGGGATTAATAAAGTTTTCATTGAAGTCTCCAACAGGTAAAGCATTGTAGTTTCTCTTTCCCTGCCAGCATTAAGGCTACCCTCAGGAGAACTATTACTAGAGCTATTAGATATTAAGTCAGCCATCGAATCGTCCAAAATGGTGTCATCCGGGATAGCTAGGCACACTGTGTTAGGGGGTAGGCCATCTTCTCCTTGTGTATTGCCATTAACAATAAGAGAGTTTCTTGTGTCTATCAATAAATCATTGCCACTTGTGTTAGTGAGCATTTTTTGATTTGTCCTCTTTTTAGGGATTGCCCCTTCCTTTATCCCCTGTAGCACAACATTTGTAGCATTGTTATCTTTAGGTGTGGGTGCTATGTGTATCAAAACACTAGTAGTTGCCTGGGGGGATATAAGAGTTTGAACCAAGGGAATCTGAGTAGTTTCGAGAAGAGTTTGTGAAACAGCTGTGCTGGTCACATCCATAGATAAAATGTTATTCTCTCCTCTGTTTGGGCTCCGTACATTAGCAAAATGGCCCATAGAGGACCGTTTTGCGTGTTCCAAGTCCTGCGATACCCTTCTTTGCATCAAAGAGATCCCGTCATCAATCAATGTGTTAGTTCTTACAATAAAATCATCTAAGGTGCCTGTTAATTTCTTCCCCCCCGCTGCTGCCCTGCTTCTTGTCTCACGCATCTCCATACTATTAACAGAATGATATTTTGAGATGTCCATATATTACGAATCTGATCTGAATACCTCCACAGTTTTTGAAGCAGGGTAACTGGCCCAATCCAGTCTCTTCCTGCCGATGAGGGCCGTAGAGGGCCCGCCCTTTGCCCGGGCTTCGCCCCGGGCGTCCCGCTGCGTCCCGCGAGACGGGGATGACGTTCTATTTGAGCGCCTTCTGGCGCCAAACGCTGTAGTTTTGCCCCGCTGGGGCTGCTGGGATTTGTAGTTTTCGGATGCCCGCCCACGCTCCGCTCGGCGGCCCTACTCCACGTTGGTTGAGGGAGTTAGGCGGCGGGAGGCGGGCAGGCAAAGACCCCTGGCGTCGTGTGTCGGTTTCCCACAAGGTAATGGCACGACCAAGAAGCTGTCAGGTAAACTCATATTCTCCAAAAAGATCCCGCAGATGGAACCCATTTACTGCACTAAAATGGGAGACTTGGAACCAGGAACCAAGATCCACAGAAACAGTGTGCCACACACTTCATCCATCTGGAATTGAGTAACCTGGATAAAAGAGCTGCGAGCGGTCTTGTTAAGTAGAGCCAGGAAGACAACACAAAAGATTGCTGGGAATCCAGAACGAAACTGGAAATACAGCAGAAGCCAGAGGGGCATCACCTACACTCTCAGACATGTTGAATGGGAATATCAAAAAAACGGGACCATGGAGGCAGAGAGTGCTTACACAGAAGCCCATCAGAATCATAAACACCTAATATGGGAACAAAAACTTTTGATGATTGAGACGGAATGGAGTCAAGTATTTGATCTGTGTAAAAATAACAAACAGAAGCAATTCTGGGAATACATAGCCAAGATGGAAAATGAAAAAACGGACAGGCGAAACTCAGTGACGGTGGAAGCCTGGTTAGCACATACGGCAGAAATCTACACAATGAAAACTGGGTTCCAAATCAGTAGGAGGACCCCATGGCCCGAATGAGCGGCCACAGAGGAAGAGGTCTTGTCATATGAGTTGCAGCACAGCACAGGAAGCTCATAAAGGTAATAAAAAATATAAGAAGCGATGGGGCTCGAGACCCGGGTGTATTCACACAGGTTGTGCCCCTTGCATGCGGGGGAAGCAAGGTATTCATAGAGGAGGAACCTCCATGACACCGCTGGCGAAGAGGAGACTTGTAATATGCTTGACGGGACTGCGGCAGTCCCGCCAACCATATTGCGGCCTCCTGACCATCATAATACCGCCAGGGAACAGCGGTTCCCTGGCGACTGCAGTGGGCTGTGATGGTCATTCTGCCCGACTACTAATAGGGCCGTTGGGAGACCGCCACTGCAGTGGATCATGGACCACCAGGCTCATAATGGGGCTCAAAGTGTCCCTTGCACGCAGATCAACATAGGTAAAGGTACCCAGGAAATGTATGCAGCCACAAAACAGATAACATAGACTCTGACACTCATACAGACGGAGATACAGACATAAGACACACATGGCTGGTGGGAAGAATGAAAGCAGGACATACAGATGAATGGTCAGATCAATGCATAATTGGTGCTAATGCTACTGTGGTGACGCAACCTTAATGTCCACTTAAAGCTATAACTCACTGCCTACGCAAATAAATAACTTTTGTAGTGAAGAAAGGATTGCCAATGCCAACTCAATCCTTGGGCACTCCATTGAAGAAATCACTTTCACTGAGTGACAACATATTTAATTATACATTCCCATTTCCCCCATGCTCTCATTTTATAGATCATCTTTAGGTAAAAATCCAGTACATTCAGAGGGGTTGACTCAGAGAGGGCGCAGACACCACTAAGGGACACACTGGGGGTAGGTATGGCCGTAGAATAGGGCTAGGTACCGCATTGACGGACATCATTGTGCGACACATAATGACCACGGGAGGGATGGGAGGGGGGGGGGGGGGGAGATAGGGCCATTGACCGAGTTGGGGGTTGGTGTTTGTTTAGTTAGGGCACGAACACTCAGGTAATAATTGGCAGCGGAGAGAGAGGGGGGGGACAGGTAGGGACCAGCTGGTGGACAAATCATAGAAAATGCATATGACAACTGCACCCTGCTCTGCTGGCAGTGATGACTGTGTAATGAACAACTGCTACTAGGAATGCGCCGCCGGACCCCCGGGTTGTCGGCTGATGGGCTGTGTAAGTGTGTGTTCATAGTTTACCTGACATACCTATAACGAGGCCGGCCCAAGGGGTTGTAGGCCTGAGGCTGTGAGATTTAACTTCGTGCAATAAAATAAATTAAAAAAAAAAATATCCAGTACATTCAGTCTTGGCATTTTTGGTATAATTGCACATATGAAGCACTGCAATTCTTTATCTGCACATTTGTAATACCAAAATATAAAATTCTTGGGGATACCAAACAGCATCACGTACACCCAACAACAGCCCTGAGCAGTTATCAAACACGATCTGTTTATTTTACCCTTCAGTCTGCTTGCATCCACTTTGCCAGTCTTCATTTTCTTCACAAAATCAACTGCTGTTTGTGATTTTGACAATTCCACTTATTTTTATGTTTCTATTATCAATGGAATACACTGTGTCATACTGTGGTTTTTGCAATGACAGATGGCTCCACATGTTTTTCATTAGCCTGTTGTTACATATCCCTACAAACACAATGCTACATGCTATAACAATCATGGTTCATGGATACGGAAGAACAACCCCCTGAGATACTTTAATACGTGTGATGTCAGGCAATATAGTGAAATTCACACAGGTTATTAAGGTTAGTGCCTAGCTTTTGAAACAGCAGTAACATTGCCCTAAGAGAAAACAGCCAGTTGTATGGTAGCATGGTGCAGCACAAGACATTCTTGACACTTGCATACCTCACTTGCTCGCAAAGCTTCACAAAGCCTACAGTTCCACGCAGTGCACCGAGTACATTCTTATACCTAAAAAAGATTTAAGGTTTCTCAAGTCAAAACTAAATATGAGCAGCAAACATTTTACTTACAGTTGATAAAGTCCGCTCTAGTTCGAAATCTAGAACAAAAAAAGCAAAAGGGAGTAATAAGCATCACATTTTAAACATTTATGCTTGATCTTTCCAGTATGAGAGTTTGGCTGGAGTACCTTTAAGGTATAAAATGCTATGTGGACTGTATCATTTTAACTATGCAGTGATTCCCAATTAAATCTAAAGAGGTTTTTATAAGGTTTTATAAAGGATGTGGACCTAGGACCAAGAAAAAGAGAACTTTTAAGAAGCATAGTAAACTTAGAAAGTACTATTTGTGTTGATGTATTATTCTAAATCAAATATATAATTTGAACCATGTCTTCTTTGTGGCTATAATACTTTTTTTTGTTCTAGTGAAATCAGACATTTGGGAAATGCCAAGGTAAGAGGAGGTTGAACAATCATGTGAGAAATTTGCTCTTTACTACCTGCTTTCGCTCCAATGGCGGTCTTAACATCATGCTGATGTGGATATGGCCTGCCAATGGGGTTTTGGTAAGGGACACGACACCGTACATGTGCTCTGCTGAAGAGAGCACATAGGCTGCAGCATCAGTTAGTGGTTTAGCAAAGGTGCATGGACCCTAGTGCAAGGAAGATAAATGGGTCCCCAGTCATCTGGTTTGGTGAACAACAACATGTCTGCCAGTGCAACAGAGCCTGCTGCGCTATTGATAGCTCTGGTCCAGCCATCAGCCTATGTTGGGGCCCTGCAGCAAACATCTCTCACCAGCATAGGTGCCAACTAGAAGGAGGACTCCTGACCAGGAGGGGAAGACTGAATTGCTTTGAGAATTTATCTGTGTAGGAGAAACTGCACTTGGGAGAAAGGAAATATCAAAGTGAAGAATGTGCTTAGGAAAGAAGGTGGGTGTGGAAACACTTATTGAGGAAATATTTGTGAAACCTGTTAGAAAAATATGACTGAAAAAACATGAAAAAGAATGGAAGAGAGAGTTCTGATATAAATTGTCTGTGGGAGATTGCGTGATATACAAGGCATGCGAAAATTTCAGCGGGAACACTGCTATTTCCTTTCTACATAAGGTTGTCCTCCATTGCGGATGTGTCTCCTCTGTGTGAGACCCTGTTCTGTGTTTACAGGCCTTATTTATAGTGTGGGTCATGCCGGACATCCACCAAAGCTTTGTCCCATACTCCTTATTTAGAGTGTATAGGGCATCTATACACTCAATACATTTGCAACAGGACATCTGCCACTGTTTGGTGATGGCCTGTATCGGTCAAACTCAGAATAATGGCCTGCATTGCCTGCTGTCCTTTTATCCAGCTTATGTATATAAAGCTGGCAGTTATATGATGAAAGATAATGTATTCATAATAATGAGATGTTTGGGAGGGCTGAGTTAAGCTAGATAGGGGTTCAACACCAATGGGTCAACTGGTTGAGAAATACAAGTCTGTAGGCTGATATTAGATGCTACTATTCTGTCAACAGGTGTCACCCATGAGATCCTATGGGGTCCTGCCTCCCGCCTCAGTTTACCACAGAATTCTGCATGGCACATTGCACATCTTGCTCCACATATCATTCCAGACGTAGGGCCTAATTATGACTACAGTGGTCCAATGGACCACCATAGCCATGATGGCTGTGTGGGCACTGCATAATATTCAAGTGTGTGCTTCTAATGAGTCATTAGTTGCATCCCCTGGTGCACACCTGTATCTCCTTGATGTCTGTCAAGGATTTCTTTCAAAAATATATACCACTACTTCTTGTATGGTTCAATTCTTTTTATTCAACATATGTTCTCATTTTCTTTATGAAATTACTTTCATTTCATATCTTGTGTTTCATATGTTTATTGACATCATAGCTTCTTGTTTATCCTATGCATTTCGGGCATTGTATGCCCTTCATCAGGGAGCATGTGCTGGAAAAATCAATCAAAAATATATTCACAAATGCAGTATAATCCTACATAATAACCATGAGATCTATGTAATTCACTCCATGCGTACATATAGTGCTCACAGTGCTCGTGATATGTTGTGCCCAGTGTGAAAATGTGCTGTCAGAGTGTTAAGGAGATAAAGAGTGGTTCACACGAACGAACGTATCCTAAACTTACATGTCAGAAGTGGAATGAACTCCACTATATTCAAAAAGGGTACGAAAACTTGTTGGACTGCAAAGTAAAAAATATAGTCGTGAGCATTATCGTCATGGTATAAGTACAATGTTATGGCGCGGACCCCAAAGGTCCGTTTGGTAACTTACTGTCAAGGCGCGTGGCGTCCCTTCCTTCTCTTCGAGTTCGCGAGTAATGCTCTCGGAGTATGTCCACTAAGGTTGTCTGTGCCTACTTCCTAGTTACGATGTAAGAAACGTCCTGATTGGATGGCGAGTGCCGATCACGTGGTAATGAAAGTCATGGAAATAATAAAAAGACTATAAGTTCTAGTCAGTCTGAAGTGAAAGAAACACTCAGACAAGTGTAGTGTTTACAAAAACGATCGAAAAAGGTGGCAAACGGCGAAAAATTAAATAAATAATAGGGGATTGTAAAATGTCAGAATGTACAGGTCAGCGTGAGAAAAAACACACAAATATAATCAGAGTAATTAAAAACGCATGGTGATTGATGCACCGAGCATCGGAACAGAATCAAGGAGTACAGCAACATTGTTAATCATTTAACAGCTCATGTTATAGATAGCACGCAAATTCAATGCGATCATTTAAACCAAAAGGTTTACTTGAGTTCATAGTGTAAATCCAACTACTCTCTCTCTGAAGTAGATGTTTATTATTGTCCAGTCCTTCTCTTCTGCATACGGTTTCTAAGATGAGAAATTGTAGTTGTGACACATTATGATGTTCTTCCGTGAAATGAAGTGCAACTGACGATTTCTGGTTTGAGTTCTTATATTTGATTTGTGTTCATTAATCCTCGTTTTGATTTTTCTCTCTGTCTTCCCGGCATACACTTTGCCGCATGGGCATTTCAACATATATATTACATTGGAAGAGTCACAGGTTGCATTGACACGTAATTTAATGTTGGGTCCCTTCATGGGGTGAGTTATAGTGATGCCTCTTATAATATTATTGCAGTTGCCGCAATGTAGGCATGGTCTGGTTGCTCTGTACGTGGCCGGTGTCAGAATTTGAGTTTTCAGAAGTTCACCTAGGTTTTTACCTCCGGTGTATGCAAAGATGGGAGGATTATCAAAGATGGTGTTAAAATCTGGTTCTGCTTTCAATATTCCCCAATGGTTTTTGATGATTTTTTTAAAATTAATAGTGGATGTGGAGTATTTAGACACAATGGCTGTTCTTGCCTCATCGGTTCTTTTATGTTCTTTGAGTAGATCGGTTCTTTTCATCTTCTTGACCCTTTGTTTGGCTGTAGTGATTATCTCGTTGGGATAACCTCTTTTTGTAAATCTCTCTCCCATTTCTTCAATTCTTAAAGAGGCTTTGTTGGGGTCTGATGTGATCCTTTTTACTCTCATCATTTGTGAGAGGGGAAGATGCTGTTTGAGAGCTGTTTGATGAAAGCTATTGTAGTGTAGGGTGTTGTTTTTATCAGTGCTCTTTCGGTAGATGTCAGTTTCCAAGCCTTTCGTAGATATAGTAATTTGTACATCTAGAAATGTGATTGTTTTGTCAGAAATCTCCCATGTAAGTTGAATCCTTTCATCAACTGCATTGAGATTTGTCAGTTCTTCTTCCAATTTTTCTTTTGTGCTGTTCTATATGATGAAGATATCATCAATGTATCTTACTAGCATTCTCAGGTTGGACGTCCAGTTTGGATTATTCAGGATGTTGGTTTCTTCATAGGTCTTCATAAAGATATTCGCATACACAGGGGCTGCGCAATTACCCATGGAAGTTCCCACGAGTTGCTGATACCATTTGTTGTCATACTTAAAATAGCTCTGGTATAGGGTGAAAACCATAAGTTCCATCAGGAAAGTTTGCATAGGTGAATCAAGATCAGTAGTTAATATTGCGTGTTCCATGGCTTCCATTCCTGAGCCATGCGGAATTGAGGTGTATAGTGACTTCACGTCAGCTGTACACAGAATTAGTTGTTCATCTTGTTTAACCTCTATCATGCTGAGTCTGGTTAAAAAGTCTGTCGTGTCTTTGATATAGGTGGTCATTTGTTTTACTGTCGGTTGTAGATATTTGTCTATAAATTGGCCAATGGGTTCATGCAGGCTCCCTCTTGTGGAAACAATGGGTCTTAATGGTGGGTCTTCCAAGTTTTTATGAATTTTCGGCATGTAAAAGGTAGGACTCTTGGGATTTTGTTTTATTGGAAAATTATTTGTCCTTTCTTACCGTTGTCTTTGGCCCTGTAAATGATCTCTGTCAAATTCTTCATGTACTCATTGGTAGGATTGTTCTCCAATGGTGCATATGTGGTTGAATCTGATATATGTTCCAAGATCTTTGTTTCATACATGCTGGTGTTCATTATCACCAAGCCTCCTCCTTTGTCAGCTTTAACACAGGTGATGAGTTTGTTGATTGCCAATCTTTTTAGTATACCCAAATCTTTGTTTGTGATGTTTTTTCTGATGGTTTTCTGGCATTTCAATTTTGTCAAATCCTGTTTTACAAGTGTTTCAAATAAGTCTAAGGTTTTATGACTCATAGAAGCCTGGAATGAGCTTTTCGGTCTGAGACCCATCAGTTGATCTTGTTCCTGTGTAGTTGGTTTGGGAGTTACGTTATCAAAAAAGTGACGCCGCCTTAGTTTTCTCATAAGTTTGAATAGGCTGATCTCTAATTCGAGTGTATTGGTCTGTGTGGTAGGGACAAAAGATGTCCCTTTCTGTAATAGTGTGAGTTCCTGGTTGGATAATGCGTAGTCTGAGATGTTGACTAGTTGGTCTTCACTGTTGTCTTTTTCTTTTCCTTCGTTTTTCCTGTCACACTTCTTGTGTTTGGTAGCTCTTTTTCCCCTCCTGGGTCGTCTGTTGGCTCGGGGCCTTGTTCTAAAAAAGGCACATCAGAAGATATAGTTTCTGTGGAGGTTGTTGGTGCTCCCTCTCTAGTGGTTCCTTGTGGCTTCTTTTGAGGTTGTTGTTTAGTTGTGGGCGGTTTGTTAGAGACATCACTCCCTGATGAAGAGGTGTAGGTGTATTGTGAGTAGGGGCGGTTTCTTCTTCTCTGGGCATACACATCTACCCATGTGTAAACCTCTCCTAATTTGTAATCGAGAGTGTCTCGCCTAAATGTTCTAATTTTTCTGTCATTAATTTCTTGCGTGTGTTTTGCAATTTGTTCGTTGATATCCTCTAGTACTTTTGTTAGTTCTTGGGTGGACATCATGCCTGAAAGTTCTTCCGAAATGTCATCCATTTCTTTAGTCAACTCACTAAGAATGCCTGAAAGTTTCTCAATAATAAGCAAAATCAAATCCAACGAGCACTTGTTTAAAATGGCGTACCATCGTTCTTGAATTTTTTTTAAATTCTTACACAAAGAAGGTTTAAGAGCAATCCGTAGTCCCCTTGGGATGCGTTGTACATATAATAAATATGTAAATATAATAGTTGTTTTATGTTTTGTTCCTTGGTTCTGTTGGTCGATGTTTGGCCAATTTCCTCATGTATTAAAGAATATATTCTGGATTAGGCGTCCAAGACAAGAGACGTCACCCAGGTAGCACGGGAAACATCCTTTACAATGCAACTTTTACCACGCAGTGCCTTTACGACGCAACTTTAACAACGCAAACCATTACAGCGCATTGCGCTGGGGGGCGCTCTAGGATAGGGAATAGATTTAATTTACTATCCAACAACTTCCCTACTATCCACGGGGACTGGAGTTGGAATAGTAAATTAAACTATTCACTATCCAGCACCCCAAAGCGCTATGCGTTGTAAAGGCATGCGTTGTAAATACCGCGTTGTAAAGGCATGCGTGGTAAAAGCATGCGTTGTAATGTCATACATCCAGGTGGCACCCAGAACTGACAAGACAAATAGAATACAACTATTCTGAAATAGTCCATAGGCTGTGCACCAGTCTTATTCACTCTATTCATTGTGTGGGCACTGCCACACCGGTGGTCCGACCACCAGGCCACAATAATATTGGCGGGGATGCTGCAGCACCATTCTTTCCATTGACAAAACATGGCAAAATGACTTCCTACAGATAAAGCTATGTGTGTTATGGTTCCTAGTCCCTAGAGATTCTCTGGCCCACACATATATGCTTGCTCAACCTTCCTCTGTCTCAACTCCAAATCACACTCTGTTCCTGATTTTTCTGTTTCCCTTCCTGTGCTTTGTGGCTTTTTGAGTCCTCTTCAAGTTCCAATGCAGCCTTCCTTCTCTAGTTGCATCTCTGTTTTCCAGCACTTGGTTAATTGCTTTCATCTAGCTCTCTATGCACCTATGCTCCTCCCCAGAGCTGCCAGCTATATCCTCGCAGTGAGTTCAGTGATCAGTGTTCTTGCAACTGTCTTACTGCAGAGACTCTGTTTAACCTGGTCTGACTTGCTGCTTGACTTGAAGGCTTTTTCCTAGTGTCTGAGTGCTTAGCACTTTTCATTCGTACTTGATCTCCCCAGAAACAGTCTTGCTTCTTTAGCCCCTCTGCCCCTGCTCTCTGATTCTGTATCACCATTCGTCTTTCTTTCCAGAGCTGCCTGTTCTGTCACTATAGTTTCATGTCTGCTCTTTTCTGTGAGCAGATTTCTTGCACAGTATACTAGAGTTCCTAGTTGTACCACCATACTACCCACCTTTGCTCCAGAGGCTTACCCAACTTCCCTAGTTTTCGGTGTTTGTCTTGCCTTCCCAGTTCTTGGGTTTAGTCGGCATTCTTTTCTATATTCTGTCATGCTTTTTCAGTTAAATGTTTTTTAGAATAGCTCTCAGGGCAAAAGGGTTATCATAATTACACTGCAGCCTGAGTGGAAGGCAAAAGTGGTAGCCAACTTGGAGGGCACACTTTTTTTAAATGTAGTCCCTTGGAACATTACAGGTCTCCCTTCAAAACTAGACAATGAAGACTGTTGTGTAAATTTGTAGAGTGCACCTAATCTCCCATAAGGGTATCCAGGCTCTGAGTAGGGCAGGCCTGAGGAGGGAGGAAGAGATCATGCCTGTTTCGCCTGGAAGAACCATGTCTTGAGGTTCCTTCGGATGACTGGCAAAGTACTGCAGAACATGGGCCACCTCACCAGCTTTCAAATAGGGGTAGCAACATTTTAGTAGGGAGGATAACACAGACCCTAGAGAATGGCCATATGGTGGCCTGACTATTTAAATTATAGTTTTCCCCATGTGTAGTGTTAAAGTCCAAGAAAATTACCTAAAACATCCGGCATTTAATTTTGTCCACCCGGTGAACAACGAGCAGAGTCAGAACAAGTTGTTCTCACAGAGCACCGTATTAGGTCCTTCTGGCTCGTTGGTGTCCCGAAGTAGAAATATACACCAAGTTTGGAGGTACAGATACCATAGATCTGACCTTAAACAACAAGGGTGCTGATTACAAACTCCCCTTTCTTTCACCTTAAGAGCCACAAAAAAGCTCTTAACCTACTGGTCCTGACGAACGCCTCTAGAGGTCCCAAGAGGCTGAAACATGTTGACCACGATCACCAGTGCGATAGACCAGTAACTGGGTCTATACATGCACAACTTTGTTTTAAGTTTCCCACATCATAGATCTCAGGAATAAAGTACACGAGACTTGGTGTTAGGAATTTTATCTCACATTTTTTAGCACGAGCACGCCCTCTTTTTTATTCCTGGCCACTACTGTCAATCCAGTTGGTCTTCGTCCATGCGGAGGTCAGCATACTGAACAAAGAAAAAGACCCAATGATCATGAAGTTACGGTATACTAAGGCAGAGAATCAACATATACCGCCCAACGCCTGTGTCCGTATATGAGGGTTTTTTACAACAATGGTCTCCCACGTTAACTAAGACCCTGGTGACACAGGACAAGTGGTCCATTCTCCCCCCATCTTGATCTTTGTCCTTTAGTTTGGCAATGCTTAGGCACTTGTTCAATGCATACAGTCATGGTGACAGCAGGCATACTGTCATTTTCATGCAAGGCCCACGGGACACAGTACTCATAACAGATTTGAACATTCAATTTTAACCCCAGGACCAGTAAATTGTGATTTTTTTTAAAGGAGATGCTAACTTCGGCTGCTGGAACGTTTCACAGGCAAAAAGGAATGCCAAACAGTGAGGCCTGAAAGCAAAAGACACACTAGTGAGGCCTGTCAGGTAATAGGGGTTGTTAAAGGTGGATGATTTCCTATAGCTTTCCCTTACCATCTTCGCCTATCAGGTCTGAGGCTCACAGAGTAGCCTCAATTATTGAAAAAAGAAATTAGGCTGTGAGTATTCCCTTTCAGGTCTGTACTCTTTCTGTAACGAAAAGGCTGAAACTGTCCAGTGTTATTGTTTATTCTGTCTTGCTTATTCTGTCTTGCTTATTCAGGCCGCTATTGGTTATGACTGGTCTGTGGGAATCACAGACGATAGGAGGGTCCTGTTCATGCTTGAAGTCAGCAACCACCACATTAGCACAATATGCATTCTGGATTTTCAAAATATTTGTGGAAAATACACAGCACCTTGTTGAGTTCCCAACAAGGATTTCAATTAAATGCCAGTTGGTTATTCTCTTATGAAGCTGTTGGGTGGTTAAAGATCAGTAAACTGGGGCCGTGGCCTGACCAGCGAACACGGAGGCTGCATCCTGATCTGTCACCATTCTACCCGCACTGCATCACGTCCCCCTTTGCAGGCACCTAGGTTGTCAGCCAAGCGGTGGGGGACTGAGGGCAGTGGCTGATTTCAACCGTGGCTCTTTGCAGCGCTCTGGAGTCACCTACAGCCGTGGCTGGGCAGCATAGAACTGGACACAGTGACGCTGCACGGGATGCACAGTGCTGGAGGTGCTGACCGTGTTCTTCTTTCCCGCCCACTGTGTTTGGCCTCCGGAGGAGTAGTTGCCCGCCCTTGAGGCTGCTGAGGCGGAAGGACTCAGCCCTGTCAGAGGTGTGGCTGAGGCCACAGAGAGCCCACCTCAGGCTTGGGCATGGAGGGGCTGAGTGAGGCCCTGCTGGGTGGGTGGCACCCTGCCCTGCAGCCCTGGAGTGCCGGGCATCAGCTGGCATAGATGGGCCCTTCCCCCCCAGGAGCTGTGGAGCCCAGCTGTGCATTGGGTGGGTCTTCTCTTGGCCAGGGACATTGGAGGATGCTGTGGCCCCTCATACAGGTACAAGGAGTGGATCGGGATCCTGGTGAGAGGGATGGAGGGCTGGAAGGAGTGGATCGGGATCCCGATGAGGGGGGATGGAGGGCTGCCCCTTGCATATGAAGATCTAAGTGGGACACCCCGTGCCCCACCCTCCTTTGCCTGGCAGTTGGTGCTGCAGGCCCTGCAGAGGCCTGGGGTGTCGATATACCCTTGGACATACACACGCGGATTGCTTGCCTTGCTCGCTCTGGCTTACGAAAGTTGGATATGGTGCTGCCTGCTGTCTGTATAAACTTTGCCCCTCCCCCTGAGAGGAGCATCCCTTTGTACCTCTTGTGGAGGTGAGCCAACCGGCCGAGTGCGTGCACACCACTGTGGCAGACTTGTGGAGGACATTCCCACCGGGGGCACTGGCCTGCCCCCGGCACTCGCCCCAGAAGTCGGATCAGCCGGGGTCAAGACTCCTTTAGGGAGTGAAATTGACAGTTGGTGCCTATGTTGTAAAGGCAGACGGGCCAGGCCCTGGTGTGGCTTACGGTGCGGCATCCGCTAATACCTGAAAGTGGGCCGACCAGCTCGTGCTTGGAGCCTTCTATTTTTCTGTGCGGGGAGCCTGTGGCGGGATCCTTGGCTGTCGGCTGCTTGTGTCTCCCCTCGTGCTTGCTTACAGGGGGCCTGGCGGGTTGGCTGCATGGCTGGAGCATTGTGAGTGGCTTTGGGATTGCCATGGGATCACCACTCACCATGACAAGGGACAAATATGCGCAGCTCAGGGGTGCAGCCCCAGCCACTGGGGCATGCAGACTGGCAGCGGACACCCCGGATAATGCAATGTTCCAGGCAGCCATCACACAGTCCTGTGATATGCTCACGACCAGGACTGGGACAGTGTGCTCCGACGTAAATATGCTCTATCAGGACCTCAGGAAGCCGGTAGATCGATTCAGTGGCGACTCTACAGCAGAAGGTAAACACACGGTGGTCACAAAAGAACTGACTGCACGGGTTGAGGAAGCTGAGGACCGAACTCGCCTATACAACTTGCGATTCGTCGGCTTTCCAGAGGGCTGTGAAGGGTCCTCCATGGACGCGTTCCTGACACAATGGATCCAATCTGTGGTGCTCCCGGGAGGCTCTACTCTTGCTCTGTGTTGGATCGGTCGCACAATGCAATTCACAAACATGCCAGGCTTCAGGGTGAGATCGTGTTCCAATCTCAAAAAATCATGATCTTCCCCGACTACACGAAAATTGTCCAAGAGCAGCACCAATCGTTTACAGCATCCAAACAACACCTATGGGAATTGAAGCTATAATACATGCTTCTATATACAGCATGTCTGAGAGTAGTGTATAATTTGCAGACTTTGTTCTTCGACTCACCAGAGGAGGTCTTTCGTTGGGAGGACTAAACTGTGACATTGAAGCCTCACCCCCCCGCCCCCCCCCCCCCATCACAAGGGGACAAGAGAGACTGCTCAACAAAGACTCCTGACCGGGTTTGCGATGCGAGCAGAGGCCGTAGATTCGGGCATGGTTGGCCTCCTAGAGGTTCTTGCTCACTTCTGAACAGTGGGACAGTGCAGAGACTCAGTACCATTGGAGTGTCTGTTAATATTTGCATGGGTAGCAGTGTGGGACACAGTATCCAGGACAACAATCATAGAGATACAGGTCCATATTCTCTAGTAGTTCTTCTTAGTGGGGTGTGGCGATCCATTGAGAATGGCAATGCAGCAACCCTCGTTGGAGCTCATCGTCAACACCTCCCGCGATAGGTACTACTTGTTTATTGAAGTATGGGGTGGATGGTTTGGGGAACATTATACGTTTATATGGTTGAACTGCACAGACCCATTGTACACCCCGTCCCATGCCAACATGCAGCCCTTAGAACACACACAACCTGCCCATGATGAGTAACACAAGGTGTGGGGATCCCACAGGAAGCCTCTGTGTAATATCGTGGAATGTTCAGGGTGTTCTTTATAAGATCAAATGAGGGGCAGTTTTAAAATATGCTAAAGGAATGGGGACTGATATCTTGTTGCTGCAGGAGACACATCTCCTTGATACTAAGGCCCCCTGCCTTGCCAGACATGGCTACAATCAGGGATTCCATTCCGGGTTCACAGGGGATCCAGGGCTATAGCCATACTGATCCATCCTAGTGTCCCCTTTAAGACATGAGCTTACTGCCACAGTAAATATATGATAGTCACTGGCCCACATATGGAGATTCACTTACTCTCAGTTGTATGTATGCCCCTCCCCCTTGTGGCAGACATTTGTAGATCTGGTTGTGAGATTGGGGGGATCTGCCGAGGGAGCCAGACAGTACTTAGGGGTGGGGGGGGGGGGGGAGACTGGAACGACATGATGGATCCCCAGGTGGATTGGTGGTGCACCAAGGGCAGCATCCTGGAGATAGGCAGGTCCAAGCTTGGGTCTTTGTGGCAAGTGTGATACCCCTCCAGAAGAGGCCTCACCTACTTCTTCACAGTTCACGTTTTTTTTCCCATCACGATTGCTTTCTTCTCCTTAGCGCATAAGCTCATAGGGGATCAGATGTCAAAATCCTAACAATGGGTCTGTTGATCATTCCCCGGTAAACCTTAAGCTTCATGTGGGGCCTAGGCGGTCGACCTTCCGCTGGGGGCTCTCGTCGTGGCATCTGTGGAACCCTGCTTATGGTTTACATATCGCATGCTCTATAGAAGAGTGCCTGACCCTCAATGTTGACATGGTGTCCTCAGCAGTGGTGTTGCGGAAGACCTTTTAGCCGACTCTGTGCGGAGTAGATATCTGTTACTGTACGCGGGAGCGCCAACGTCAGGCACAGGGCTATGCAGACCTTGAATTGCAAATGTGGATGCTTGACAACCATAGTCGTCTGGCTGACAGGCACGCTGTGTGGCGACAGCTGGGCCTTTCTCAACAGCAGTACCAGTAGCTGCTTTTAGAGGAGGCGAAGCAGCGCAGAGTCTAATATAACAATGGGGGAACAAATCAAGCAAAATACTACACAGGCTGTGTCAAGCCACCCAACACCAATCTTCTTTACCCATACTCTGAGAAGCGCAAGGGCGACTGTTGGAGCGCTCTTGCAAGGTAGCTCAGAGCTTTGCCATCTATTTTAGAGTGGTGTACACACGAAAGAGGTCAAATTGCCGTTTTTGTAGATGAGCTCTCCATGGCCCTTGCGGAGCTACAGCCGGGGAAGGCTCCTAGTCTAAATGGATTCCCATGCCAACTTTTTTTTATAGATTTTATGCCTCAGCTTGGAAAACACCTTTTGGGGCACTCCATTTGGCATGTGAGATGGAGTTACCTCCACCAGACTGGCAGCAAGCAGAAATTGTAGTTTAACAGGGCTGACCACCAGAGAAGCACTCCTCGTACAGCCCGATCTCCCTCCTGAATTTAGAGGTGAAACTCCTTGCTAAAACATTGACCAATAGGCTGATGCAGTACATGTCAGTCCAGGTCCACCCTGACCAGGCGGGTTTCATGCCAAACCGGGCCATGCGACATAACATTAGCATGTATACAATGCTCTTGCTCTTGTTGGTCCACTGGGGAGGCCAACGGCAGTGCTCCTTGCTGACATCGACAGGGCATTCAACTTTGTCAGCTGGGATTACTTTTTTTTTTAAGTGATCTTTCAGCTTTAATAAGCGTACACATTTGTATAAATCAACAAATATTTCCACATCATTGCCATATTGGGTCGGACAAAACCCCAAACCTTTTTTCAATACAGATAAATCAAATTCAGACAAAACTCTGTCCGAAAGGTTTACAATTGTTAGCTCCTGTGGGGTAGTCTCAGTGTGTTCCTCTGATATAGACTTTCTAGTTCTTTTTGGACCTGGTCGTCATGGTGACGGTCTCGTTCCTTACTCTCTTGTTTCTGTTTGTGTTCTTGCCATCTTCTCCCCCACGTTCTTGTTTTTGGTCTCTTCTCATAGTTTTGACCCCCAGTCTTAATCTCCCCATTTCTACTAAAACAGTTGGGATAACTTGTTTACTCTGCTCCAGAGGTTGAACTTGGGCCCCCAATTTGTCTCCTATATTGTGCCTTTGTATACAGATCATTTGGCAATGTTGAGGGGTGCGGGTGCCTCATCCGACCCATTACCAATCAGTCAGGGGATGAAGCAGGGCTGTCCCTTATCACCACTGTTGTTTGCACAAGCCATGGAGCCACTGGTCCCATGGATCAGGTTGAATGCACAGGTGAGTGGCTTTGACTGGAGTGCGAGGCTATTTGATAGGTTCGCCCTTTGCGTGGATGACGTCCTGTTCTTCCTTACCAGCCCAGAAACCTCAGGTCCGAATCCTGCAGATCATGCATATTTTTAGCGAGACCTCTGGCCTCTGTATGAATGCCTCGAAATCCATGATATTCCCTGCAAATGGCTATGTTGAGATGACAGAGTGGGCATCAGGACTGACTTTGACCAATGGTTGATTTAAATATTTGGGGCTATATGTCTCTCCAGACGCGATGCTGGCATGGTCTCGAAACTTAGGGGATGCATTGGAACGTGTTAGAGAGGAGGTGAGCATCTGGTTGCTCCTGCCGTTGTCACTGACGGGTAGGTCAGCAATCTTTAAGATGGCCTCCTTGCCCCGATTGTTATATCATTTACAAAACTATACTTTTGCTATTCCTTGGTCGTGGTTCAGACAGGTGGATGCTGTTCTCGGGGGGATTCCTGAAAAGGGGGGCGGTCTGCATTGCCCTCAGAACCTGTTTTCAATCCACGTATTGTGGGGTATTGCCACAGCTGACATATACTCATACTACTCCTTATCCCACCTCTTGATTCTAAACTGTTGGTGGTATGGCCCACAAAAGCGGCCCAACATATGCAGTTGAGAGGTGGGAGATGGGTGACACCCCCATACTGGACTACCTGTATGCTGGGGGGACGCAGGTGCTATTTAATGTTTGGAGGAGCTCTCTGCAGTGAATGGGCTGGTGGGGGAAGCTGATGGAGAGGACGCCATTATGGCAAGGGGGGCATGCTCAGGCAGGTGGCCCAACTGGAGGCCTTTCGGGAGTGGGACATGAATGGGATCTCCACTCTGGGGGATGTAATGTGGGGTACAGTTTTGAAATCGTTTCAAGAGCTGCAAACTGGTTACCAACTGCATCGCAGCCAATTCCATCCATACCTACAGCTCCGCCATGCTCTCAATCCCTATCTTAAGACCTCACGGACATCCAGAATTTAGCCCATTGGAGGTTAAACTCCTCCTGGGAGACTTGGGGCCTCACCAAATAGCAAAAGTCTACCAGACACTAGTCACAAATAGCTTGAACACATTACCCACCCTCAGAGTGACATGGGAGGCAGACATTAGGGCACTAGACAACGACGACTGGACAGAGGCATTGGGGACTCTTCGTGAGGCGGCAATCTCAGCCCACTACCACCTGATACAGCTCGGTGCAGAGACAGAATATTGATTCAAAAATATCTACTTGCACAAATATCGAGTTGCAAATATCGTGGGTCAGAAATATCGACATACACATTCTCGTGGTCAAGAATCTCGACTTTAGGTAAGTAATATTGATGTTAAAAATATCAAATTGTTTAATATCGTTTGCAAAAATATAGTTGTTAAAAATTAATGTTATGTATTTTAGATTTTATTTTATATGTATGTGTTTTTTGTATCAGAATTGTTTGTATTTTTAATATATGTGTTACATTTTTACTAGTTATAAAAAAAAATATTTTAATTTAGCATTTTAGTTCCATAGCGGGTTGTGGGTTTATGGGGGAAAGGGTGGGAAGTAATTTAATTATATTACATTTATTGATTTTTTTTAAATAATATTTGTTTAATTAAGATGTTATTGTGTTAAATGTGTAAAGTAATGTATAATTAATTAATTGATAATTGTTTGTTAATTTATTTAAATTCATAAATCGGTAATTATGGTAATTGTGTAATTAATTTTAGGTGTGTTTTGAGGTGTTTATAGGTGTTACGGGTGTGAAGTCATTTTTTAATTGATGGATTAATAGTTGGCTGTTAATTAATTAAATTAATTAATTTGTAATTAATTATGGTAATTGTATAATTAATTTTAGGTGTGTGTTGTGGTGATTATAGGTGTAAAGGGTGAGAAGTAATTGATTTTTAATTGATGAATTAATAATTAGATGTTAATTAATTTTAAATAATTGGTAATTAATTATGGTAATTGTGTAATTAATTTTAGGTGTTTGTTTTGGTGTTTATAGGAGTAAAGGGTGGGAAGTAATTTGTATTTAATCATTTAATCAATTAATATATACTTGTTAATTAATGTTAATTATTTGATATGTATTTTGGGTAATTTAATTTTTTGTCTGTTGTTTTTACTTTTAACCGGGTAACAGGTGGGTATTAAATACATGTAATTACTTCATTATTAGTTGTTAATAGTAATAGTTTTTTACTTATAAATACGTTTTGTGTATTAGAGTTTAATTTAGGTGTGTGTTGTGGATATCATAGTGTTAAAGTGTGTGTAGTCAATTAATGTTTATTCGTTTTTCCCTTTATTAATAATATATTTTTAATTGATTATTAATTATGTTAATTTTGGAAAACATTTAATTAGAAATGTTGAAGTGTTTTGTTATTGGTGTGGTGGTAAATACAATAAATAAATTTATGTATTAATTAATTTATTTGTTTGTAAATATTTTCTAGTTAAAACATTTTTATTTATTCATTTATTTATTATTTTATATTATATATTATTTGTAGTTTTTTATATGTAATTAATATTATAATAATTTTAATTTATATATATTTAATTTATTTAATTTTTCATCTTTACATATTGTTCATTTTTTTAATGGTTTTTTAATAATCTTTAATGAATTTTAGTTTTCACTTTTTGGAGTTTGAATCATATTTTTTGTCTCTTTGCTATCCAACACTTTCCCTACTGTTGCACTCACTGGAGTGGACATAGTGATTTTTACCCTTCCGCTATCCAACACCTTCCCTACTGTTGCTCTCACTGGAGTAGGAATAGTAATTTTTACCCCTCCGCTATCCAACACTTTCCCTACTGTTGCACTCACTGGCGTGGGAATAGTACTTTTTACCCCTCCTCTATCCAACACTTTACCTACTGTTGCATTCACTGGAGTGGGAAAAGTAATTATTTCCCCTCTGCTACCCAACACTTTCCCTACTGTTGCTCTCACGGGAGATGAAATAGTAATTTTTACCCCTTTCCTATTTAACACTTTGGGGTCGATTCCGATCCTGGAGAAAATCCGTCCGTACGATTCGTATCCGGAGCCCTCTCCGTACGACTCGTACAGACGCCGTACGACCCGACGAGTACGATCCGGACCGGGGTATCGGGACGCGACTTGTACGGTCCACATCAGGTAAGTGCGATTCGTACGGAAAAGCACACATTCACATACACACCGTACGTTTGGGGGGGTACGCACCATACGCCGCGATCATGGGGTGTACGCACCGTACACCCAGCAAACATGGGATACGGTGCGTACACCCCATGATGGTGGGGTACGGTGCGTACCCCCCATGATCGCAGGGGTACGGTGCGTACCCCTGCGATCATGGGCGGTACGCACCATACCCGGGGGGGCCATTGCGTACCTGTTTCAGCGCGAACTCCGCTTTTACGGCTGTTTTCAGCTGCCGTAGAAAAAGGGTGGTACGGTGCGTACCCGACACGTATCGTACTTGCTGGGTCGTAAAAAACAGCCGCAAACTGTACATATGTTGCGTACAGCGGGTTCCGAGGGAGAATCGTACGGAGATTTGAGACGGCTATTCGGAGCGGTTTTTCCCGAATCGGAATCGACCCCCATATCTACTCTTACACTCACTGGAGTTGGAATAGTAAATTTAATTATTTAGCTATCCAACATTTTCCCTACTATTGCATTGATTGTGTTGGGGAATTTAAGTTTACATATTTTTTAATAGTTTAATGTCTTAAATTATTGTAGATTTTTTTATGTTTTATTTTTTATTTTTATATTATTTTAAACTTTTAAAATAAATTCAAGATAAGTTTATTAATTATGTTAAAGTAAATATATATATATATATATGTATACATGATTATGTTTGTGTGTTTATTTTTTTGTATTTGTTACATTTTGTAAAAATGTATATTAAATGTAATTAACTAATTTTGTTAAAATAATATTAATATTTAATATATATTAATTTATTTTATATATATATTTAAATTTATATTTTTTACATCGATATTTTGTATTCAATATTTTTGTACTTACCTGTGTAGGTATGGGAGTCAATATTTTTGTATTCTATATCATTTTTGTTGATATTTTTAACATTGATGTTTTTGTCATCGATATTCTATCAGTGAACCATGTCTTCTGTGTGGGACAGAAGAGAGTACATTCCTTTATGCTGTGTGGAGTCACACGGCGCTGGACAGGTTCTGGCATATCCTACCTTGGGGAGGTTCTCTACTGGACCATCCCCCTGGACCCAAAACATATTCTCCTTCATATTACTGACAGCATGGGGGGACAAATATAAACGGTTGCTCCTATTCCTGGGACTAATACTAGCGAAGAGGGATATAGCCAGAGAGTGGAAGGCTGAATCTCCACAGTCTCTTGCAGCATGGAAGAAGGGGATGGATCATTGTATGGGGCTAGAGGTTGTGATGTACCAGGCAAAGGGATGTCTATAGAAGCAGCCCAAAATCTGGCAAAAATTGGCCGATTGCAGAGGGATTGTTTTGCCACCCAATAACACAGTAAGCTCATTACTTGAGGCAGAAATTCAGGGGTATGGGACGGGTGAACAGGGGAATGCTACAGATGATTGACGCTGGACATTTGCATTGTCACTTGGTGTTTGGGGGGGATGGGTGGGGTCAACTGTGCAGATTTGTTTGTTCATGTTGATGGGTATACCAATTTCCTCATCATATGTGTACTCATCTGCCTGTGCGGCCACGCTTTTCTGCATAAACCCAATAACATTTGTTATAAAAAAAGAAATCTGTACACTAAGGGGTCCATTAGGATGGCGGGCGGACTTAGTCCGCCCGCCATCCTATCGGTCATTGGGACCACCCGCCATAAGGGCGGGGGTCCCGTGGGGGGTATTAGGATGTGCCCGCCACTGTGGCGGGCGCATTCTGCATTTTTAGCGTGCCGCCCGCCACAATGCTAAAAATGCACAAATGCATTTGCATTAACAAAGCGGCAGGCACCGCGCGGTGCCTGCCGCTTTGTTAATGCAAATGCAGGGGGGTACCACAGGTACCCTCCGTGTGCACCTCCCACCTCTCCTTTACTCCGGGGGCCCACAGGGGGCACCCGAAGTGAAGACCGCATGCCTTTCCGTGGTGGCATCGCCGCCACGGAAAGGCATCTGTTCTGGCCCATCCTAATATGGCTGGCGGTGTCTATTAGACAGAGATATAACAAGGGGAAATCATGTTTTGGGATCCCCCTTTTTTCTCTGCCCACGCTTGACGGGTCACCCCAAAACTTTCAACACAGCTGCTGAACCAAAAAGTGGAAGTTCTTTCAACATTTTGTAAAAATTCATCAGGCAGCGCCAAAAGTATTGGCAAGACAAAGAACGCTTTTCCTATGGAAACTTTCACCCCAACTATACCTACCGTGTGTGTGTGTGTGTGTGTGTGTGCGTGCATGCGTGTGTGTGTGTGTGTAAATGTATTTGTATGCATAATATGACCTCTGCAAGTGGCCCCAGCACTTTTATATGAGGCCCTACGTGTACCCCTCTTTAAATTAATTTCAAGACATTTCAAATGGCTTTTTTACTTTTTTACTTGTTAACAAATACAAAATACAAAATGGCGGGCCTGAGTTTACAACTTTTTAAAGATTACTGTACGCTAACTGTATTCAAAATGGGTTTTCTCTCTTATTTTGGAATAGTTTTACGATGCCTAATTCCACTTATTTCCCTCCCCTCTATTGCTCATAAATTGTTCCCCCCGCCTGCTTTACAACGCCAAGCTAACGAGTTTGGCTGCACACGTGAGCTTGAAGATGGCAGAAAAAATAATTCAAGCGCTTCATCAGACCATCACACTAATTAAAAATCCAGATCTGATTAACAGAACTCTGAGTTTCATACTTCGGAAATCGGCAAAAAAGGAATAAAGAAATAATTAATTCTTCGTAGCATGTCTGATACTTTTTTGTAATGCAAACGCCACAACATCTACTGAACGGTTTACACCAAAGCAGACTTTCCCAATAACATACTACTTTCAGGCTAAGTTTGGAGCAACGTCTTTCAGAGGTGTTTGCATCAAGCGAGCAGGGCCGGCTCTAGGGCGGTGCGATCGGTGCTGTCGCACCGGGCGCTGACTTGGGGTGGGGGCGCCATGTTTATTGTCCTAAAAGTACCTGATGCCGCGTTCCTAGTCCCAGCGATAAAAATGTCAAGATAACTCATTTGATTAATGTTCTTCCTGGAAAGAAACCAGAGCTTTGTCTAAGAAATGTTGACTCTTAGTTCAGAGGGTTTATCTTCTGCTGAAAAGAATGTGTCCCATTCAGATCACAAAGTGCATATAATATAATTGGTCAATGGGTTACCTCTTTTGTCTGAGAGATCCTTTTGTTACCTGCAGTTTATAAGTTAAAATCCTGATATATTAACTGTTATCAAAGAGCTGCATGCAAACTGCAAGGAATGTATTAGAGCTACGTGTTTTTTGCCCAGTCTTTCATTATCCTAATATTGCAAAAAGGGTTCATTTAGGTAGAATCTTATTAATAAAGAAAACCCCTAACAATTGTGTTACATTTTAAATTCCGAATTTGCGTTTTTTCAGACCAAGGACTCTTAAGTATACTGCCTACCAGTATGGATGACATGTGACTCCTACACCTTGTAGGCCTCTGTCTTATGTAACATTTCCTATACACTCATTTACACACATATGATTGTCTCTGTGCAATGTGTGTGTGATATAAAGTGTTCTGACACCTTAAACTGGTATAAGTGGCGCTATAAAACTAAATTAATCTAAGAGACAGTGGTTATGGAGACTTGAGGGCATTGTCAAATGGTGTTAGTGAGGGAATCTGTGTCGGAGGTGGTCAATTGGGGGGGGGGTGTCAACAAACATTGTGCACAGGGCGCCACCTGCTGAACCTGCAAGCGAGTGGCACATTTCATGCAAATTCGTCAAATGGTGCCAAAGCCATTGGCAGATCAAAAAATCGATTTTCAATATGCAGCTGAACCATTACTACACACTCACAGTGAATATGTCTGTCAATAGCAAATATAGGAGTAGAAGGCATAAATACGAATAATACATTAAATTAAATAATGTAAAAACAAAACAGTACATGGGCAGATAAAATAATATACCCCATTTTGATTCTTACATGCTTTTGAAGGAGAAAGAACTGGAATCCGTTGTGCTGGATGCTGTTCTAGCAGACAGGTCAAATCAAGTGGAAACTCTTCTAAACTGCTAAGTGACTTTAAAAAAAAAAGTATAATGCCAATTACTGTCAAAATATTGTTTTAAATGAAATACAGTCACTGAATCTGTTCACATTGGAAGTGTTAGGGGCAAATAATCTTCGCTTTTGTTTCAAATGATACAAACAGAAAAAATATGAAGACAGGTGAAATCTAAGGGGCCGATTACGATGGCGGGCAGACAATTGTCCGCCCGCCATCGCACCTCCTAAAGGGACTGCCAGCAATAGTTGCGGCGGTCTCACCAATTCAATTATGATGCGTCCACCAGTGTGGCGGGCGCATCCTGTATATTTTACTTTGTGGCGGGCGGTGCTGCTAGCAGCACCCTCCGCAATGTAAAATATACATGTTGTGCTTTTACATGCACAACGTGACAGGTACCGCGCGGTGCCTGCCACATTGTACATGTAAAAGCAGGGGGGTACCATAGGTGCCCCCCATGTGCACCCCACACCCTGGGGGCCCGCGGCGGGTCCCCAACAGCAGGAACCGCCAGCCTTTCCATGGCGGCAATGCAGCCATGGAAAGGCTGCTCTGAGCCTGCATCATAATATGGATGGCGGTGCATATTAAACCCCTTTTTTTAGACCGGTGGAAAAGCGGCGAACGGTCTTTCCGTCCGTCGCGGTGCCTTTCCTATTCCCACCGCCATCCTAATTTGGAGGTGGGAATAATCAGGACGATGGCGGGAAATCTGCGACCGCCGGCCCGACGGTCGCGGATTTCCCACCATCGTAATCGGCCCCTAAAATAGTAAAATAGGCATTCACATATTCGTAGGAAGTACTTTTTTCGGATTCTGGTCTTAATTGGTACCCACTGCCCCAGTCATACTACCTCAACATAAAGACTCCATCCTGTGACCGTGGGGGTCATTAGTATGGTGGGCGGACTTTGTCTCCCCGGCATACCCCCGAGAAACGGGACCGCCCGCAGTGCTTGCGGCGGTCCCGCACCTACAATTAGGATGGGCCCGCTACACTGGCATCACCGCCCGCCGCAATGCCACAAAAGCAAGTTGTGCCTTTCAAAATCACAACATGACAGGCACTGCGCGATACCTGCCATGTTGTACATTCAAATGTAGGGAGGTACCATAGGTACCTCCCATGTGCACTACCACCCCCCAGAATCCCTGTCCCTGGCCCCAATGTCGAAGTCCGCATGCCTTTCTGTGCCGCCATGGAAAGGCATGTCCCCGCCTGCATACTAATATGGATGGCGGTGTCTACCAGACACGTCACCATATTCCTGGGCTTTTCTGCCCGGTAGGCAATCGGGCGGATTGCCTACAGGCGGACGGTCTTCCCATTCACCAGGTCCACCCCCGTCATGGTAATGTGGCGGGGGGGGATTTATATGCGGGCAGTAGTTTTTGGCGGACGGATCGTCACCGCCATACGGGCGGTGGTGATCCGCCCGCTATCTTAAAGACCCTCATAGTATGTAGTAGACTCTTATAACCAAGAAATACAGTGTAGACCAGGAACGAGCAAGTCATTTTGCCCAAAGCCTCAAATATGTTTGTTTCTGTCAGGAAAAAGACGTTTTAATGTCTCTTTAGTCCGACACGCACCTAGGCATTTTTTTACATTAAGCAGGGGCAGAGATATGGCACTGTGACACTCACAGCCAGCTAGGAAGCCAAATAGAAATACAAAACCCCATAGAAAAACATATAAAGGCTTTTGATTGGCCAGAAGCCAACAACAACTGTTCTCTAGCCCAGGATTGTCCGGTGGGATCCTTAACCCACCCTCAGGCAAATCATTTCTTCCTGATGGGGATTGCAGTCAAAGGATGTACTCAGGGGCAACCACTTTGCTGCTATTGGATGTTGCAGGTTGGATGCAGCGCCAGCAGCCTGCCTTTTCATTTCTCCGGAGACCAGCTGAGACTGATTGAGGAGCCCTAGAGAAGCAAGATTGAAGGGAGAGAGGCCTATGTAGTTCTGTGGAGCACACATGTAGCCCTCTCTGTTATGAGGCTTAGGGCGGGGACTGATGGAGGCCTATCATGAGTGCTGCATATGTCTCTGGACAGTGCTATTTGCTCACCCCTTGGCCTTTCATGACGGTATATGTGTCCTTAATTTTGCTATGTTCTCCTACTGGTGCTTACATCAGTGTCCCAGCCCGGAGGTATTAGTTCTATTTCATCTTCTCAGCCTTTAATGCATGTCAGCAGAGGTGTTACTGCTGCTCTTTGCCGTCAGTCCGCGATTCAGCTTACCCCTTACCCTCTGTGTTCTGCTATCAGCACATTGCTCCCCCAGCCTCTCTTAATAGTGCTTATCCAGACTATACATTAGCCTTATGAAGTATGGAGTGTCAGTGAGTGGCCTACTTTGTTTACTCAATGGGAAGTCTTGCAACACAGAACATGCCTGACAAAATGATACTTTTGAAATACACGTTTACAGCCGGCTCCCTGCTTACCATGAGAAGGCGTTGTCAATCCTATAGGCTTGGTTCATATTCGACGGCTTGCCTTCCCTTTCTTGTGTTTATTCCTTCCCTGGAGTATAGCCTCTTTACAATCCTTTTGATTGCCTGACTTTTAGCCTTCCACTGCTCACTTTTAAGTGACTACATTTGTCTTGTTGGTTAAGCACTCCAAGAGAGTGAATGTGTTTTCCAGCTGTCTCCTGGGTGCTTCTCTTCCTTCCCCATACTCCTCTCTCGTGTACTTCTCCCTTGTGCCCGTTCTCCAAGTTGCTCTCCCCTCATTACACTCTCCACTAGTCCCCTCTACTGCTCCCTCTCTTATGTTCTTCTCTTCCACCCTCTACATGGCTTTCTTCCTCATGTACTTCTTGTCTTTTGCTAGTAGATTTATTTTTAATGTATCCTCCCTGCCTGGCTCCTCTCACATGCTCTTCCATTGCCCCCAACCCCAAGGAGCCTGTCTTCATGGGTGAGTGGGTAAATGTGGCTGTGCCAGAAAGTGTGTTCCATTAGTGAGTCACTGATGCACTGTCAGATTCCGTCGCGCCTCTTGTGATGATGGGGTCGGCATGAATGACTACATATTCCAGAAGGCTTAGCGGCTGGGAGGCGGGGTATAAGTAGAAACCGTTTCCTGCAGCTGTTGTTGGATATTCTGGCTTGTTGTTCCTGGCGTTCCCAGACGACCGTACGGATTGGCGTTTCCTGCGCTCCTGTGATTATCAGCTTTGCGGTTCCTGTCGAGTACGTTGTTTCCGACTTTCCTTGTTCGTCTCTGTCCTCCGTTGGAGAGCCTTCTTGCACCGGCTATTGCGGAGGGCAGACTTCCTTGAACCGACTTGTCGGCTCCCGTGTCTCCGTGAGTGAGCATGCTTTCCTCGGCTCATGCGGAAGAAATACACATTCGCTGGTTCTGACGTTTCCTCCGTTGGCGAGCCTTCTTGCACCGGCTATTGCGGAGGAAACAGTTTGGTTGCGTATTATACATTGCCATAAATCCTCTGTTGGACAGCCTTCTTGCATCGGCTATTGCAGAGGATTTACTAAGATAAGTCCCAGGGTGGACGAAGGGTCTATTCATCCACCTGATAACGACTTCCTTAAGGTAACCTTATTTGCATTTCTTCTGGGTGACGTAACCCTTATTATTTTTGTTCATGGGAGATACTGAGTAACTTACGCTGCATTGCTTAGAACTCTGTTTACTTTCCTTCAGGACACAAAGGGAAAGAGATTAGGGTATGTAGCGTTCTTACTTACCAGTATATATCATTCAATTGCATTGGTAGTACGGGTAATTTCAATAGTGGGTTTCTATGTTCACAGGGGAAGGCAATCACAGGATATATGTTTGTACTCTACATGGCAGAGAAGCATCTCCTGTGTTAGTACAGTTCACCTTCCTGATACAGGTATAGCACAGTTTAGCTTAATAAGTAGCTTTGTGGAAAAGCACGTTACTAGAATTACGACCCATCAATCATTGGTTTCTTTTCTGTCTTCACAGCTCTCCCTCCCAGCAGTCCCCTTCCTTTCCTCCCTTTTGTTTATTATTTTGTCCTCACCTGATCCTTCTCTAGCCCACGGCTTTAATAGCATTCGGGGCTTGGATAGATCTGGAGGTGGCCTATTTGTACTACAAGCTGATCCTGAGGACGGAGAGGATAACAGAATATCCGACCCCAGTATTAATCTCCTCCCGATCAGTTTGGGGCAATGGCTACTCTGGACGAGGTGATGGCTGCTTTAGTTGTGGTGCAATCTGAGTTAATTGCATCCAGACAAGAAAGCACCGAGTTAAGGAACCGGTTAGACAACATACAGAAAAACCCGTTTAGTGCTGGGGCGTCAGGGTCGGGTACAGCAGGTTCAGTAGTGGTAGAAATTCCCCCTAACATACCGTTAGCACATCCAGAACGATTTAACGGAGATGCTGGATCGGTGCAAGTGTTTTTGACACAAGTCGCAATGCATTTTTCATGCAAACCCAGGTCATTCCCCACCAATCAGTCTAAGGTTGCATTCGTCATCTCATATTTAATAGGGGACGCGGCTCAATGGGCTGTTCCAATAGTACAGAGAAACGATCCAATGCTACATGACTGGGATGTTTTCCAAGCAGAGTTCACAAAAGTATTCGATAGAAGGGCCGATACATATATGGCGGACAAAGAACTCCTAGGTCTACGTCAGGGGAATCAAGATTTGGTTACTTATTTAAACCATTTCAGACGTCTAGTTGCTGAAACCAAGTGGCCTGAAGCCAAACAGGCATCAATCTTTCATCAGGGCTTAACTGAGGAAATGCAAGACATCATAGCTCAAATAGACCCCCAGCCTGAGTCCTGTGAGGATTTGATCAATTTGGTGTTACGATTGGACCACAGGATGAAGAATCGTAAAGGAGGTAGCGGGGCTAAGACCAGGTCAATCCCCTCTTCTGTGGCGGTAAAGACCCCTGATAGTACGGTATTACACGCCTCTTCAGAGCCTATGGAAATAGGAGCGGTCCGTGCGGCCTTAACCGCCACCGAAAAGGAACAGAGGCGTAAGTTCGGTCCTTGTCTTTACTGTGGCAAAAAAGGCCATTTTGTTAGAGAGTGCCCTGTTAAACCCAAATTTGCCAAATTTCGCATGAATAGGGGGGTGTCCGCGGCCACAGAGAAACCGGCGGAAAACTGAAGGGCTCTGGGGTTGATGAAGGGGTTCCCTGGAGTCATGTTGTTATCCCTTCAATGTTGAATACGGTAGTGGGAGCGCAACATTTGTTCATCAAGATAATTTTGATGATTGGCATGATGGAGGTGCATACGCAGGCTATGGTGGATTCTGGGGCTACGGGTTTCTTTATGGACATGAAGGAAGCAGAAAGAATAGGCATACCTCTGATCCCTAAGGAAGACGGTACCGATGTATTCGCAGTGGATGGCAGGAAACTGAACACCGGGCCCATAAGTTATCAAACAGCTCTGACAGAGATGAGGTTTGGGTATCACAGAGAAAGAGTTTCTTTCAGCATAATCAAGGCACCGCAGTATGGGGTAATCCTAGGCATTCCTTGGTTGAAGAGACACAACCCGGAAGTCAATTGGGAAACAGACACAATAGTGATGAACTCTGCTTATTGCGAAGAGCATTGTTTTAGATATGCACAATGTCCTTCGTTTGCTTTGGCATGTGGGGATCACATAGCCACCGCCGCAGAAAAAGCGGTTACACTCCCAGCGGTATATCAGGACTTCGAAGGAGTTTTTGACGAAGTACGAGCTGAGGAGTTGCCCCCACATAGGCCATACGACTGCCAGATCGAATTGATTCCTGGGGCAGTGATTCCCAAGCGCAGGCTGTATGCGTTGACAGAGCCAGAAAATGCTTACTTGAGAAAGTATTTAGACAAACTGTTAGGGTTGGGGTTTATACGCCCCTCACGATCACCAGCAGCGTCCCCGTTGTTCTTCATCCCCAAGGCCAACGGGGAATTAAGAGCCTGTGTAGACTTTCGAGCCCTTACGCGGTAACAATAAAGAACAGATACCCTTTACCGTTAATCAATGTATTATTGGAACAGGTGAAAAAGGCTAAAGTGTTCACCAAGTTAGACCTAAAGGGAGCATACCATCTCGTGAGAATGAGAGCAGGGGACGAATGGAAGACGGCCTTCCAGACCAGGTATGGGTTATTCGAATACCTGGTCATGCCCTTTGGGCTATGCAACGCCCCTGCTGCCTTCCAGTTTTTCCTTAACGAGGTGTTGAGGGAAATATTGGACAAACACGTCATTGTGTACATAGACGATATCCTCATATATTCCGAATCGGAAGACATGCATGTACAACACGTCCAATCTGTCCTGAGGATCCTACAGAACAATCATCTCTACTGCAAACTGTCCAAATGTGACTTTCATGTCACGACTGTGGAATTTTTGGGGGTTATGCTTACCCCCTTGGGGCAGTAAATGGCAGAGAGGAAGATTCAAGCAGTTCGAGACTGGCCGATTCCTAGAAACATCAAGGATGTTCAATGTTTTCTAGGATTCGCCAATTTCTACAGACGTTTTATCAACCAGTTCTCGAAGGTAGTGGCTCCCATAACCAGACTGTTGAAAAAAGACCAAAGGTTTGGGTGGGATGAGACAGCCCAGGAGGCGTTTGTAACTTTAAAGGAAGCATTTGTCACCGCTCCAATACTGAAGCACCCCAATTCAGACGTTCCATTTATAGTCGAGGCGGACGCCTCAGAGGTAGCTACCGGAGCCATTCTTTCACAGCGAGATGAATCCACAGGCCTTTTGCATCCCGTGGCTTTTATGTCACGTAAACTTACGGGGGCTGAACTCAACTACTGCATAGCCGAAAAAGAACTCTTGGCTATCAAACATGCCTTCACGGAATGGAGGCATTTTCTCATGGGAGCGAAGCATACGGTGACGGTTTACACCGATCACCGTAATCTGCAGTTTATGGCAGCGGCCAGGCATCTATCCCCTAGACAACTGAGGTGGATGCTTTTCTTTTCAGAGTTTCATTTTGTTATAACTTTCAGGCCTGGAGTGGACAATAGAAAGGCGGATGCCTTATCCCGTCAATCATCCACAAAATCCTCGGGGGTTGGAGCAGAAGCTCCGATAGTGGATCCTGTCAAGGTGGTTTGTGGCATACAACCTGATGCCTTTTTGCAGGGCATACGATATGGAATCAGAACGGACCCATGGAGGAGATGGTTACAGTCACATCCTGAATGGCACATAAGACACGGCTTTCCGATAAATCAAGGGCGAATGCTCCTACCCACCGAATCCTTGCGGAAACAAATGTTCTCTTGGTGTCACTCTTCACCCAGTGCTGGACACGTGGGGGTGGATAAGACTGTGGATCTGATCCAGCGTAGATGTTGGTGGCCCACGATAAAGGACGATATACGGAGATGGGTGTCGGGGTGTGATGTTTGTGCCCGTGCCAAATCTGATCATCGTCGTCCTGCAGGGCTTTTACAGCCCATGCCTACCCCTTCTACTCCTTGGGAACGAATATCATTGGACTTCGTGGTAGGTCTACCCAGAGATCAGGGTTGTACAGCAGTATTGGTTGTCATTGACTATCTGACAAAGATGGGGCATTTTATTGATTGTCCTCAAGTACCTACAGCGGGTCAATTGGCACAGCTTCTTATGGTCCATGTGGTGCGCCTGCACGGTTTACCCAAAGTCATAGTGTCTGACAGGGGCTCTCAATTTACCGCTAGGTTCTGGAGGGCATGGTGCTCCTCTCTTCATATTGAAACGGCTCTGTCTACAAGCTTCCATCCGCAAACTGATGGTCAGACTGAGCGTCTCAACCAGACGTTAAAGCAGTTTTTACGGTGCTATGTGTCTCAGGGTAAGAACAACTGGGTGGAGCATCTATGGCTCGCGGAAGTGGCATACAACAATGCGACCCATTCTGCCACGCGAGTATCACCTTTTTTTTGTACTTACGGACATCATCCTCGGTTTCTTCCGTTTGCACACCCTTCCCCTGAGGTGACGGTGCCTGATGCGGCCAGGAGGGCTTCCCGGCTGAAGTTGGTGCTGGAGCAGGTGCAGGAATCCCTGAAAGCATCGAAGCTGGCTTATAAGAAATCGGCTGACAAAAGACGCCGTCAAGGTCCTGTGTATCAGGTGGGTGACTGGGTATGGCTGTCCACCCGGAACCTCAGATTCAGGCGTTACAGCGTGTTTAACCCTCGCTTCATTGGCCCGTTTCGGGTGGTGCAACGTATCAATCAGGTGGCAGTGAGGCTGGTGTTGCCGAGACATCTACGTATACATCCTGTTTTCCATGTGTCCCTGCTCAAGCCTGCTGCTGCGGTGGTGCGACGTCTCCCTCCCCCTCTGTTGGTCCCTGACGGCTTGGAGTACGAGGTGGAGAGTATTCTGGACTCCAGGTGGCGGGGCCGTGGCCTTCGATATCTGGTGGCTTGGAAGGGGTACGGCCCCGAAGAAAACTCGTGGGAGCCTGCTTCTGGGGTTCATGCTCCTCGCCTGGTGGCAGATTTTCATCGCCGGTATCCTGACCGCCCCGGGCCCCTTCGGCGCTCCAGGTGAGGGGAGGGGGATGTACTGTCAGATTCCGTCGCGCCTCTTGTGATGATGGGGTCGGCATGAATGACTACATATTCCAGAAGGCTTAGCGGCTGGGAGGCGGGGTATAAGTAGAAACCGTTTCCTGCAGCTGTTGTCGGATATTCTGGCTTGTTGTTCCTGGCGTTCCCAGACGACCGTACGGATTGGCGTTTCCTGCGCTCCTGTGATTACCAGCTTTGCGGTTCCTGTCGAGTACGTTGTTTCCGACTTTCCTTGTTCGTCTCTGTCCTCCGTTGGAGAGCCTTCTTGCACCGGCTATTGCGGAGGGCAGACTTCCTTGAACCGACTTGTCGGCTCCCGTGTCTCCGTGAGTGAGCATGCTTTCCTCGGCTCATGCGGAAGAAATACACATTCGCTGGTTCTGACGTTTCCTCCGTTGGCGAGCCTTCTTGCACCGGCTATTGCGGAGGAAACAGTTTGGTTGCGTATTATACATTGCCATAAATCCTCTGTTGGACAGCCTTCTTGCATCGGCTATTGCAGAGGATTTACTAAGATAAGTCCCAGGGTGGACGAAGGGTCTATTCATCCACCTGATAACGACTTCCTTAAGGTAACCTTATTTGCATTTCTTCTGGGTGACGTAACCCTTATTATTTTTGTTCATGGGAGATACTGAGTAACTTACGCTGCATTGCTTAGAACTCTGTTTACTTTCCTTCAGGACACAAAGGGAAAGAGATTAGGGTATGTAGCGTTCTTACTTACCAGTATATATCATTCAATTGCATTGGTAGTACGGGTAATTTCAATAGTGGGTTTCTATGTTCACAGGGGAAGGCAATCACAGGATATATGTTTGTACTCTACATGGCAGAGAAGCATCTCCTGTGTTAGTACAGTTCACCTTCCTGATACAGGTATAGCACAGTTTAGCTTAATAAGTAGCTTTGTGGAAAAGCACGTTACTAGAATTACGACCCATCAATCATTGGTTTCTTTTCTGTCTTCACAGCTCTCCCTCCCAGCAGTCCCCTTCCTTTCCTCCCTTTTGTTTATTATTTTGCCCTCACCTGATCCTTCTCTAGCCCACGGCTTTAATAGCATTCGGGGCTTGGATAGATCTGGAGGTGGCCTATTTGTACTACAAGCTGATCCTGAGGACGGAGAGGATAACATGCAGAGAGTAAATGGTACAAGTAGGTATTTGTACAGGACATGTAGATTTCTGCCTCTTGAACATGTGGAATACTGAAAAAGTTCTGCAGTATCAACAGACGTCTTGAGCAATTACCCAATGCAAGTTCTTGAAAATGAAACTTAACCCAGTGGCAAACATGACATTTGCATTCATTGATTACACTTTTGAAGTACACTTCTCATGAATGCCCAAAGCCAATACTCAAAACAAACTTCCATTGTCTAATAAACAAGTTAAAAAACACAAGGTCCGGTGCTAGGGGGCACTGGTTCCAAAACACTTAAGACTAGGGACACATCCTCAAGAAACAACAACTAAAACACAAAAGACAACCCCTCATTAACCCAAACCTCTCCCCACAGCCACCTTCCAAACAATAAGCTCCCTGAACAGGAAGACAAACCCTCCCACCAATATCTGCCAGTGACATGATATCTATAATGCCACCTTGCATGGTTCAGTCAGTAACAATTACACAGACACCCAAGGTCTAAGATCACTCCCTGCTAATGTTCTAAAGCACTGGACAACTATCACATAGAAAAAAATCAGCATGATGAGGATCCACTGTAGTTGAAGAAATACCAAACAAACTTCTCATTCCCTAATAGAGATTGCTCTCAGTAGCAAATACGCAGTACAAACCGAAAAAAAGAACCTGGAGTTAAACTAGTCCAAACCCTAACTGATATGTGGCCACCTTCATGCGCTCAGATAGCGATGGAAGATTAATCACTTGTACTTTGGTCCAAACTACATCCACAAACAATCCCTTAATACAAACAACCTAGGAATGAAAATAAATGCAACATACTCAGAATCACAGAATTGTGGTGTGTTGACATCCTCTCCATATCAAATGGAATGCTAACAATAAGCTACAAGAGGGTCTACAAAAATAGAGAAGCATAAAGAGGAGGGAAAATGAAAATGCTGACAAACAAGAAACCAAAACACAAAAAAGTGTAAGTCAAACAGCATTTGTAAGGTGATAAAACCATTAGATATCACCGCACCAGTAATACAGAGGTGTCAGAACAAAGAGAGGAAACTAAAAGTCTAAAAAAAGAATAGTTTTAAAGTCTGCTTTTGAATTCGGTTAAGCTACATGGAGATTATTTCAACATTTAGCCACTGTTGATTAAACAAGCCTGCCCCCCAGAATAGTAGGGCATCAAACCATTGCCAACTCAGAGATCTCAGCAACATCATCCTGGGTGACCTAAACCTCCATTTCGACAACCCCAATGATAAAGGAGCCTCAGAATTACTACTTGATCTCGCAGCTTACCAACTCCACCTCCTCAGTGATCAACCCACTCATAAAATGGGCCATCTTTTAGAACCCCTATTCTCGAACATCTCCAACTTAAAGATTCAAAACCCGACACCTTTACCTTGGACAGACCATTTTCTAATCGGCTTCAGTTTGCACCTGCCAGTTTTGTACAGGCCAAAATCATCCTCTCCCTGTCTCGAGCGCCGCTGGTCGAAACTGGATACAGAGGAATGGAGGCACCTCTTGGAATGCTCGAAGCCACCTAATGACTCCCCCATCCACATAGCAGACACCATGTTCTCTGCTTGGATTGAAAATGCCCTCGACTTAACCCTTCCCAAGACCCCAGTCCGCATCGCTAGGGGTAAGCCGCGATCCCCATGGTTTAACCAGGAGCTTCGCTTACACAAAAAACTATGCAAAAAACATGAAAGAGCTTGGAGGAAAGAACCTACTCCCCAAAAAAAGAAAGACTATAGATACACTATCCTTATCTATAAAAAAGCTCTTAAATCCGCTCAAGCAGCCTTCTTCGAGGAAAAAATTAGAGCTTCCTCCAACCCAGCCAAAGAAACGTTCCGCATAATCAACAAACTTTTAAAGACACCGGACCCTCCCCCACCTGATGACCAGTCTAAAGACCGTTGTAATGAATTCGCCAAATTCTTCAACGTAAAAATTCAAAATATATTAAAATCTCTTCCTCCCCTCACAGATGATACTTCTCCTGATCCAGTGCCCCTCACACAGTTGCAACCCGGCTTCGGTCTGAACGCCTTCTCTCCCGCCACAGAAGAGAACCTTCTCCCTATTTTTTCATCCATCAAAAGTGGCTCTCCACGTGACCCGGCTCCCCCCTATATCCTTAAATCAGTCACACCAACTATTCTTTCACCTTTGGTCCAACTCATAAACACCTCCCTCTCTCAAGGCACTGTGCCCCCAGGCTGGAAAAAATCTATTGTGAAGCCCCTCTTGAAGAAGCCACATCTCGACCCAACCGAATTGGGTAACTACCGCCCCATCTCCCTTCTGCCCATAGTGAGCAAAACGGTTGAAAAATTTGTCAACAAGCAGCTCTCAATTTATTTTGAAAATAATAACCTCCTTCACCCTTCCCAAATGGGCTTTCGCCCAGGTCAGGGCACGAAGGCAGCCATAATGGCTGTCGTTGAAGAAACGTGCAAAATCTTGGACTCAGGAGGATCAGTGGCAGTGATCCTCCTGGATCTAAGCGCGGCGTTCGACACCGTGAACCATCACATCTTGATCCATAGGCTAAGGGCTCTAGGTATCTCTGGGCCGGCTCTAGCCTGGCTGGAATCCTTCCTCCACAACCGATCCTTCCAAATTTGGGAGGGATCCTCTAAATCTCACTCCACTCCCTTATCCTGTGGCGTTCCCCAGGGCTCTTCCTTGAGCCCCACCCTATTTAATGCCTACATGTCTCCCCTCCAGGAAATCGTGTCCCCTTATGGACTCAAGCTAGTGACGTATGCGGACGACACGCAGCTTGTAGTATCCCTTAACCAACCTGACCGCTCTCCCGACAATCTCTACTCATGCCTGTGTGACATTTCTCGCTGGATGGACCGCTCCCACCTTAGGCTCAATGCCGAGAAAACGGAGATTATGGTACTGGGTAACCCAGCCTACTTTAATCCAAGCTCTCTGTGGCCTTCCTGTATGGGTCCAGCTCTGACCCCTAAACCTGCTATTAAAAGCCTAGGCTTATGGTTAGACCAAGATCTTTCCTTCGCAACCCAAGCTAGGAAATCTGCCGGAGCATGCTACGGTATCCTCAGGACCACCCGCAAAATCCTACCTTTGCTTCCTCAAGACACTAGGAAACTCATCATCCAGAGTCTTTTAATATCCAGACTCGACTACGGCAATGCTCTTTATCTTGGCGCCCCAAAGAAAGTAATTGCCAAACTTCAGAGCGTACAGAACTCGGCAGCTCGGCTGCTAACAGGCACTACCCGTAGGAGCTCGGCAAAACCAGCCCTAAGGCTTCTCCACTGGCTCCCGGTGCAGGAGCGAGTTAACTTCAAAGCGCTCTGTCTGACCCATAAAATCCTTCACAACAAAGGCCCACCCATTCTTAAACATCTTATCAGACACCATGTTACTAAAAGAAACCTGCGCTCCGCTCATCTCCATCTTGCATATGTACCTAAGATCAAAAAGGCCCGCTCGGGAGGCCGTCTTTTCTCTTTTATTGCTCCCAAACTGTGGAACTCCCTCCCACTTACCCTCCGAGCGGAGCCCAACCATCTCACGTTCCGCAAGGGGCTGAAAACTTGGCTTTTTCCCTGATTTCTTTTCTCCTCTGCCACTACCTCTGTCATTAGCGCTGGGACGCTCAAGGGCAGCCATGCGCTCTATAAATGCCTATTTTATTTCATTTCATTTCACATAAGTAAGATGTCAATCCACCTTCCTTGAGGATCTTAAAAATCATTTCCATGGCATGAAATGTAATCTTGTTTCCAATTTGGATTCAGTGAAGTCTCTGCAGCCTGAAGCTTATATTTTTATGGTGATTGTGCTCAGTCACCACTCAAGCTAAATCATTCAGGGTCTTTTGCAAGGGCACCAGAATCTTTTTAGAGGTACCTACGAAATTATTGGCACTGTAATCAAGGCAAGATCCAATTATAACACTGTCAGAAGTGGCTCAATTGTCTTCCATTGATTCCAATTTAGCAGATGTGATGGCACAGACTTTAGAAACTGGTTAACCTGCCCCTCCTTAGTCACAGTTCATTGCATAGAGATACAGGTGGCAGCATCACAAACGACATGATTTATTCAGCTTTTGCAATATCACTTTGGACCCAACCAACATAAGCTTAGTCTTGTTGGTATTAAGTATGAGTTAATTCAAGCAAATCCATTCACAGATATTCTGTACGATGTTGGTTAGGTCGTAGTAGTCACAATCTTAAACTCCACTCAGCGAAAGGATCAGCTGGGTACCTTTGGAGTACATGTGAAACTCTACCCCAACCATTGTTACCAAGAGATCATGAACACAGCTTCATATAAACATTGAAAAGGGTTGGGAGGGGAGCCATGGAGCACATCACAAATTACCTCCACTGCTAGGGCTGTAATAACATTAAAACCCCCTAGGCTGTTCAAATCACTAAGAACCACTCAATCCATAAGAGTAGTACTGATCCCCACACCACCTGCAGCAGGTCCTCCATGTTATTATCATTTTATTTTTCCATAGCAGCTCTGTAGGTAGGTATGGAGCGGGGTGGGGCTGGGCTGCCCACAGAACAGGGGAGGAATGGTAGGCACTCTCCAAGTGCGCATGATGTTTTGGCAGGCCATCTTGGACCAGCCAAACAGTCATGTGAACTTTGCATATTCTCCACTGGCAGTAATACACAGCCTGGGTGGAGAACATGCACACGTCCCCAGTACCTGACTGAGCACCGAACCATGGCGCTCAGACCAATCATGGCACTGCTCAGGAGCATTATGATTGACTAAGGAAGTCTGGGAGTCTGTGTTCTTCCTGTTTCCTGCATCATGGCAAGAATGACAGAGGAGAGGCGGCCGTCAGTAAGGTAAGTTTAATTTTTTTTTTTTTTTTAATACCCCTCACCACTGCTGCCCCGTAGCAGCCGCTACTGAGTGAACAGTGCAATAACAGCAGCATTTACTTCCTGTATTTGCCACTTCTTACCCGTCCAGTTACTCCTAACTCATCAACAGCGAATAAGAGGCTGTTGACAGGCTATGGGTGGCTCAAAGGGTAACCACTGTGATGTCAGTGATAACCTAGGAGATGTCACAGAGTGTCAAAGAGTGATTGGTGTCACTTCAGCATTCAATTACATTTTAGTGAATCAACTTATGGAGGAGTCTATGAGCATTTATAGAACAGCCTGTACTATGAAAGATAACATAAAGGTGATGCAATCTCACACCACATAGAAACCCGCTTCCAGAGCTGCACAATTTCAATGTCTTGATTGGATATGCAGCAGCTCCCTTACATGACAAATTCTTACCACCTAATGGAGATATCTGAAGTTGCCCTAGGTCAAGAATGAGTATCTCGTCTAGTCCAGCTTTTAAGGTCTCGCCTTAGCCATTGTGTTAGCGATGCTTTGGCGAGATATTAAGTAAGGGGCTTTCAAAAGTGCTCCCAAAGTCTGCAGGCGGATCGGATACAGTGCATGTGCGCCGGGCGCGTGCACCATTTGTCCACCTGCGTGATCACTTTTGCAGTCGCTTTGGTGTTCTCAGTGAGCCGCGTGGCCACTGAGAACATCAAATCGTCGCGAAAGTGATCTCAACCAACCGTGACTTTTTTAATGTGACTCTTCATGGTGAAAATACAAGACACTGTCATTCATGCTACAATCCTAAATCTAAACTTAAGACTAACCCATACCCAGGTCTTCAATTCGCCTTGCCCTTTCAATTAACGCCACAGTGCTATTTTTTTTTCAAAGTATACACCATTATTATCGTTAAAATGATAATTTTTTTTTTTTTATTTACCTTAAAAACTTGTCGTTTTCGCTTTTCTTTGTTTTCGGTACGTGAAGAATTATTTCTTTGATTTTTCTTACTTTTTTTCGCCCACAGTTAGCTAGATGAGTCATGCTTGCTGAAGGCAGTTCACTCAAGCCTGACGTCTAGTCAGCAGGTGATTTCACACCACCACTGACGTGTCAGAGAAGCCGTGGGTTTTCCACTTCTGCAGAGAGCGTCAATGGGGCCAAATGGCTGCAAACTGAGCAGAGCCAGTGATTGTCTGTCTCTTAGTTTCAGAAATGACAGCGAGAATACCCCCACGCCAGTCAAATGCATCTTCAAAGAACCGTGACTTTTTTAATGTGACTCTTCATAGTGAAAATACAAGACACTATCCTTCATGCTACAATCCTAAATCTAAACTTAAGACTAACCCATACCCAGGCCTTCAATTCGCCTTGCCCTTTCAATTAACACCACAGTGCTATTTTTTTTAAAGTATACACCACGCTCTCTTCTGTCGGCACTTCAAAGGAGGCCACCCATCGTCCATACTACCATGCTAATAAGAGGCTGTGGGGATTTTTCAACCGCCTGTCGGGTTCCTGGGTCGAACCCCTGGCAGCCTCCAACTCGCTGTGCCTTTCTCTCTAGAATGTCGGCATCACCCCAGCAGCTCTGCCCAGTAAGATGCCACCCCCCACCCCTCCTCAGGAGGGAAAGGCAGGCAGACGGGTGGATGCTTTGGCACCCTGAAAGCTCTGCGGAAGTTCTTTCCTTATCTTCCATCCACAGCGAGAGAGACAGTGGCCAGAGCATTAATTCTCTCGCGCCTTGACTATGCTAACGCTCTGTTAAGTGGGTCCCCGGCCTATCTGGTGGGGCGCCTTCAGGTCATTCAAAATGCCACAGCCAGACTTTTATGCAACATTTCAAGTCGCATGAGTGTTTGGGCCCACTTGCAGAGGCTTCATTGGCTGCCAGTGCCGCAGCGCATCATCTTCAAAATACTTACTTTGGCCCATAAAGCCATTTATGGCCATGGTCCTACTTATTTGATTAAAAGGTTTTGCCGCTATCTCCCCAATCGACCTTTGCGCTCTGCCGCCCAACATCTGTTGCAGGTCCCTCGATTTTGGTGATCTCGGCTAGGCGGGCAGTCAATTGCGGTTAGAGCGGCGACCGCCTGGAATGGTCTCCCTTTGCCCTTGCGGTCTAACCTGAACTTTGGTCTTTTTAAAAAAGCTTTGAAAACGTATCTGTTTAAAATCGCTTTTTAGATGCTCCTCCGTCTGTTATGGCCTTTTGCACTTTCCTTCCAGGATTCCGTGCCAGGGTGCTCCGGCAGTAATTGAGCACGTTATAAAACTGCATATAACACCACCAGCCGTCAGTGCACGCTTTCACCGGGCACAAACACCACCAGCCGTCAGTGCATGCTCTCACCAGGCACACACACACCACCAGCCATCAGTGCACGCTTTCACCAGGCACACACACACACACACACCACCAGCCGTCAGTGCACGCTTTCACCAGTGCCGGATTAAGACCTTTAGAGCCCAATGACCATTTGCGAAATATAATTATCTTGACCTTTCTATAGTTTATCTGAGTCATTCCTCTTTCCTATTTTATGTTTATACAAATTTTCTTTGTGCCTTGAACTTCAGAGAACAACTACAGAATATGTGCGTGGTGTCTAAAATTTGCTTGAAGAAGTTATAGTTGCCTGCAGTTTGCTCTGCAAATGTATACTGTCTCTACTTATAATTCTGAATTGCTATGTCATCCGTGTAAGATGGTATCCTCAAGTTCACCTAGGTCAGTGTAAGGAAGCTTCCTACTTAACCACACACACACACACACACACACACACACACACAACACTATGCACACACACCACACACACAACACTATACACACACACAAACACAACACCACACCACCACACACAAATACAACACCACACGCACACACCACACCGCCACACACACACACACACACACAACACCCCCACACACACACCACACACACACAACACCACACACACAAAACACCACACACACACAAACACAACACCACACACACAACCCCCACACAAACACAAAACACAGACACACAACACCACACACATACACAAACACAAAACACACACACACACCACACACACACCACACAACACCACACACACACACCACACACAACACCACACAAACACACTCACAACCACACACTCACACAACCACACACACAACCACACACACACAACCACACACACAACCACACACACAACCACACACACACAACTACACACACATACACACACACAACCACACACAACCACACACACACACACACACACACACACACACAACCACACAATCACACACATACACAAAACCACAACCACAACCACACACACACAAACACACATACCACCACACACAACCACACCGTCAGTGCACACTTTCACAGACACCCTAAGTTGTCAGGGCACGCTTTCACCGGGCACAAACACCATCAGCCGTCAGTGTACGCTTTCACCGGGCACAAACACCACCAGCCGTCAGTGCACACTTCCACCAGGCACACACCACCAGACGTCAGTGCATGCTTTCACCAGGCACACACACACCACCAGCCGTCAGTGCACGCTTTCACCAGGCACACACACACCATCAGCCATCAGTGCATGCTTTCACCAGGCACACACACACCACCAGTCGTCAGTGCACGCTTTCACCGGGCACAAACACCACCAGCCGTCAGTGCACACTTCCACCAGGCACACACCACCAACTGTCAGTGCACGCTTTCACCGGGCACAAACACCATCAGCCATCAGTGCACGCTTCCACCAGGCACACACCACCAGACGTCAGTGCACGCTTTCACCAGGCACACACACTCCACCAGCCGTCAGTGCACGCTTTCACCAGGCACACACACACCACCAGCCATCAGTGCACGCTTTCACCAGGCACACACCACCAGCCGTCAGTGCACGCTTTCACCAGGCACACACTCCACCAGCCATCAGTGCATGCTTCCACCAGGCACACACACCACCAGCCGGCAGTGCACACTTCCACCAGGCACACACACCACCAGCCATCAGTGCAAAATTTCTACAGGCACACACACCACCAGCCATCAGTGCACACATCAATTGTTAACGCATCCACAATTAACTATTGTAGCAATCGCAGTATGGCGCACTTTACTTTTAAACATATTCATCTAAAGCACAGCATGACACCATTGCTACAAAAATAAATACAAATTTGTTTGGCTTACAATTTATAGACTTTTGTTGCAATTGGTGTTGCAATATTTAGCAATGCCAATAGCTCAATATTAATTAATGCAAGACCTATTGCATTGCAAATGCTTGTTATTTTTATTTTGGGGCTTGTAATGGTTCAACTATCAGGCAAAACAACAAGATACATAAATGCAGTGAATATAACCAGGATCGGACACGCTACTCATGTTGACATTGAACAAATAGAGAACCCTACTTTTAATAGATTTATGCAAGCATGTATCAGGATCTATTTAGCGTGCTACATGCAGATCAGTAGATGGTTGCTTCAGAGATTGCAGCAACAAGAATGGTGTGATAGGGAGATCTGCTGGCCTAAAAAAATAGAGACCCTGAGGGAGAAAGAATGTAAGAGTTAAAGAGACGGAAAAGCATCTATGGTAGGAGCTAAGCACTTCCTGAAAATTGTGTGGCTACCAGTGCAATTGATATATGTTGGTAAGGAGTTCAATAGGTTTGGGTGATTGGAGCAATTCTTAATCTTCTGGTAATTTTTTCTTGGCATTGTAAATAGTAAGGAGAATTGCAGAGCTTGGGGCCTCATTACCATGATGGTGGGATCGCCACCGACAGCCCATCCCTGGCGGTCCCACCGCCGTTGTACTGTTATGTGGGAATCTAGGACCCTAGTGTAATTTTTCCCCGATTCATTCCCATATATAGGTATAAACCATCCAGTCCTTATATAGGCATAAAGAATCATTGCCTTATTTAGTTATAGCCTGCGCAGCCCTAATACGGCATGGCTACTTCCACTAAACTCCGAGAATCTACATTGATTTTGTGGTAAAATCAGCCTTCAGCAGTCAGGAACCTCCCCCTGCTTGAATACTGATTTATCCAAGAAATGCGGGAGTTTTCAAGGAACTAAGGCACTCGTGACGATATTATGCCCAATCCTACGTCAGACTCGGCACCTTCAGGGGTATAAATATGCCTACATTTGCCCAGTCAAACACACAGTGGTTCCAGAGCAGATCGACTAACTACTTGTCCGACGCCCTGCTGCTGCAAGTGCTGAAGGAAGCCGACCCTCCAACTGACGCACTGAAAAGACGCTGTCTTTTCTCCTGCCGAGAAATCCAGCTCCAGTGTTTCCAGGCTACCCTTGAGGGTTGCTGGGAGATCGAGTCCCGAGAGAGAGATACAAGACCTCTATCATTCTAAAACCAAGGTACGGAGCTGATTAGATCCCTAGAGAATTCTTGAACAGATTCTTGGCAGAGAAATACTAAAACTTAAACTACTCCTCACTTACTTCCTCCCTCGTACGAGGCTTAGGTTAGGTACACCGAGGTAGGCGTATGTTAGAAGCACCAGTTGAGTACTTTTAGCCACTATTTTATCATTGTATGTATTTTATGCATTCTATGTATTTTATGTATATGGCTCAGAAACCATATAATGCTTTTACAGTACTACTTTATAATACTATTCGTATTATATGCATTGTACTTCTTAACTAGCATTTCAATTGTAGTAGTGCATTTCTTATGCTTAAGAAATAAGACTGTTCAATAAATACTTTTATTGAAAACGCCCGTCTCTCTATTTCTAAGCAACTCTGGTGAAAACAAGCATACACATCTGACTGAGTGAAATAGCCGTCTATTGTTTCCGTGACTCTAGAGGTACGTTTCATTCGGGGGAAACAAAGTTGTCATGTTATATGGTTGTCAGAGACTAATCCCTTCTTGTTTATTGGAGAAAGTTTCTAGTGACCTCTGAGCTAGCTGGCACTCACAATTAAGTCTAAAATATTCGGCAGAGACCTAGTAGACCTCAGTCCTACGTCTAAGCTGCAGGATATATTATTCCAATGCGCAGAGCCTATTGGGAATATAGGAACTACACTACAGTACTGATGATTCCCGCCCGCCACATTACGATGAAGGGCAGAAGGGTGGTGGTCGGAAAGACGACCGCCACTGATCCGACGGGCTCACGGAGCTCATCGGCCCTTGGAAGATATCTTAAGTGGCGGTGCCTGCCAGGCACCGCTGTAGGGATTATGATGTCCCTCCGCGCCGGCCATTTCATGGCGGTTTGCACGCCATGAAAAGGCTGGCAGAAAGGGACACTGGGGTCCTGTAGCGGACCCCCCTTTCTTCTGGCCCTCAGTTCTGGGTTTTGGGGGGCACTTCCCCCCTCCATGTCCCTGCACCATGTGGCAGGCACTGCATGCTGCCTGCCACATAGTGCAGGGATATTTACATTTGCATTTACATTTGCAGGCGGTCGCATCGTAATGCCTATTGCCAGACCACCGATGGCTAGTTGGCTGGTCTCGTTCCTGAAGGGATGGCAGTCAGACTTCCATCCGACCGCCATACTAATTAGGTCCTCAGTTAGGTTATATATTTAGACATATAAGCTGAGGTAGAAGGGACCCTTTTGTCAAATTGGCGTGCTGGCAATGTCAAGGGTTTGAACTGAAAGGGGGTTGAAACTGGAAGCCAGTGAAGACATTTGAAAGTAATTTAGATAAGGTCCCAAAGGTATCAGGGCAAAGATTAGTTTGACAGGTCGGTTTTGCATGCTTTGCAGATTTATAATAGATCCCGAGGAGGTATGATGTAACAGCTACTGCTGTAATCTCCAAATGCTAGTATGGTCAATCTAATGAGCTGACATTTTGGGCCTGATTATGAGTTTGGTAGAAAGGTTACTCCATCACAAATGTGAAGGATATCCTATTACAAGTTCCATCATGTTCCATTGGATATAATGCAACTCTTAATAGGGCAGACGGGATATCCGTCATGTTTTTGATGAAGTAACCCGTCCGCCAAACTCGTAATTTTGCCCTTTGTGTTTGGATTGGAGGAAGCCAGTGATGTTATGTGTTCAAGGATGTTAGTTGCGGGTCTTGACAACAAGGTTCACTGCGCTTATGAAGGCGATTTTATGAGAATTTACTAGGCTTAGATTTTTGCCCGTCTTAAATGGGAATAGGTTTGGACACCTACAATGGAAGAACAGAAGAATTGGGTTTGGAGACGTGTGTAATCACACTAGCAGAATTCTATTTTTATCTTCATTCAAGGATAGCGAATTTTGGTTAGTTCAGGTATGAATGGCTTGAAGGCAGGGAGAGGTGGAAATGTCATGGAACCAGTTCAGTTTCATCACAACCTTGGTAACACTGCATACACCTGGAAATGGATTTGGAAGTCACACCCATAACAGCTGGATGAGGCAAATGTTGAATAGAATAGGAGATAGGCATGAAGCTTGAAATAAGGCAGACAACAGTTTGGCTCAGGAAGACCAGATGCAATTAAGTTTTACTTTTTATTATTACTTACGGCTGGTGTTCTCTCAAAATATCAAATGAAAAATATCATTGGGGCATAATGCCGCCACCTTAATATTATGGCATCAAAAACATTGTGGGAGATAATATACTATGTTTAAAATGTTATTTTTATAATATCATTTACTTAAATGTTGTGTATAATGTTTTTTGTAATGTTATACGGTTGTTTTTCGTTTAGTTTAAATTAATGTAAAGTTTATTTTATTTAAATTATGCAATACTGATTTTGCTCAATATATATTATAACAGTAATTTATTACGTTTTTTAATTAGTTAGAATTTTTTACTAAGGAAATTAGATATTTGTATATTTTCTTATTTTGTTTTTGTAGCAGAATGTTGGTTTTGTAGGGAAACAGGGTGGGAACTGTTTTCAAATTAAAAAAACATAATTTATTGTTTTTCATGATTATGAATTAATTATTGAATTATATGTTTGCCAATTAATCTTTGGGCATTATATATTTATGTGGCATATGGAAGATTTTGTAATGTTCTGTTATTTAAAAAGAGTATAATTATTTGCAATAGTTTTAGTATGTAATTTCTGTAAATTATTAATGCTTTCAATTAGATGATTTTACAAAATAGTTACATAAACCATTTTTTATTAAGATAGATACATGTTAAAAAATTTAGTAATTTATATATTCAAATTTAAGATGAGATATTTTTGTACTTTGTAGTAAAATTAAAGATGGTAAATCAATATACTTTAGAGTATTCTTTATTTTAAAAAGTTTGTTTTTTTCAGCTGTTTTACACCTATGTAATAGATTAAAAGTGTGTTTGTATGGAGTTGAGTTCTGTTTTTTAACCCACCGACCTCAAAATATTTTACTGTCTGGAGTTGAGTTTAGAATATAACATTTTCTTGCCACTTCCCCCTTCTCCATATGCACCAATGTTAATTTTCTTCTCCAATATGTGCTGGGTTTGCCATTAGAATTGTAAATACAATCCCATAAACTCTAAACACTTTCCCAATTTTGTTCAGAGTTGGAGTTAGAATAGTAAATATGACCCCCCAACATTAAACACTTTCTTCCAATATATGTAGATAGATCATTATTCATAAACCAACTCTACTCTAAATGTTTTTCCAATTATGTTTAAAGATTGAGTGAGATTAACAAAAATAAACTCCCATTTACAAAATACTTTTTCTAATATGTTTGGGTTTTAAGTTAGAATATTAATACACTTTCCAAAGATGAAAACACTTCCTCGAATTGTGTTTTGGATTGCACTGAAATATGACTACCCAAAATTAAACACTTGCTCTAAAATGAATGGGTCAGAATAGTGAATATGACACCCCCTCGCCCCAACTTTAAGCCTTTTCCCAGTTATTTTAGGGTTGGAGTTACATTAGTAAATTTGGCCCACACCATTTCTCCAAAATGTGTGGGGTTGGGTTTAGTATGGTAAATTTAAACAGAGCTTCCAACACGAGACCTTTTCACCAATATATGTGGCTTTGGAGTTAGAGTAGTAAGAGTGCCCACCATCTAAAAATACTTCTTCAAATATAACTGGAGTTAGTGTAAACATAGTTAACACAGTTAAAACTTTTAAAAAAAACAATTATTTTATGTGAACATGTATATATTTTTATGAAATACAAAATATACTAGAGTGAGGCATAAATACTTAGACTCATTTTTTGTTTCCCTACTACTCGTTATATATGTGGATTATATATACATATATGTATGAATGTAAAGCATACATATATATATGCACCTATAATTTTTTTCAAATTCATTAACTTTCTTTATATTTTTAAGCAATTAAAGAAATGTGGTTACTTTATTAAAAAAATTAAATAATGTTTTCTATAATATATTTTTTCAACTATAAGGAAGATAAAATTGTACATAGTTTATTACATTTTAACGAAATAAACGTTTTATTACAAATTAAAGGAAATATCTATGTACAGAATTTTATTGATCATATTAAACACAGTCAGCACTTTTTTTAAATAAAAATATTTTTAAAAATTTTACAAGTGAGGGGTGTGGTCTGTGCAGCCAAGATGGAAGAAGCACTTGAAAATCCTCTGGGCCTTCTAGATAATCCTTCTTTATCCGCTGCAGCGCTTCACTGACCCCATTGGATGTCCACTGATGCCCCTTGCCTCCAGATGAAGCCTTCTCTGTCCTGATGACAGCCCACAGACACTGACCTTGTGGTCTGGTAGCATGGTGGCTGACTGCCACGGCAGTGGGCGGCCCGGGTAGCTGGGGCCCACGTCCTAAATCTCTCTCCCCTGTCTTCGCCGGTGGATGGTGTCCAGACAGCCGGGGCCACAGTGAACAATTTGGACTCACTGACTCCGCGGAACTGGGAGAAGGGATGGAAGTCCTACTGCTGGCTATTGGCGCTGAACGCAGCTTGCAGAAACAGGCGGCTGCAGTGCAGATTCCCCGGGAGATGTAGCTGGAGGTAGCCCCACTGACTGCAACTGCGTCACTGTAGAGCCTGGGACTTAGAAGGCCACATCAACGGAGATCTCGGTTCAAGCCACACAGAGGCCTCCTGGACAAGTTTCCCCCGGCCTGAATGCTCATTCTTTTGGGTGGTGAGTCGTGAGTTTTCCTCACTGTCCCCTCCCTGTGACTTGCTGCATGTAGCTTGGCTTCCGGCCTTGCCTGGTCTGATCTTGTGGCCTCTTTGCCATTCTATGTTGGCCCCTACCTAGATGGTGATTCTGAAGGCTGGTGAGGTGAGGCCTGGCCCCAGAAGCAGGCCTCCCCATGGCAGCACTTGGACTATCCGAGACTCATGGGCCACTCCACCTCTTACCCTCCTTCCCCCCACTTGGAGACTGGGAAACGACTGAGGCCATAGAAAATTCTTCACCTGGTGCCACGGGTTGCAGACCATGATATGACTGTACGCCCTATTTTGACTTGTGCAGCTTTGGACCTGCGAATGACTATAGGTGATGCTGTGCTGATCCAGACCTGGCAGGTTGGACTCTATCTAGTTCCCAGGGACCTGTGGGCTGGAGTTGTCTGAGGGTCAGCGCTTCAGTGACTAGCTGACTGAAACCAGTGCTTTTCTTCTAGAGAGTCACCTCTAAAAGTGGATTGTCCCAGAATCCCTGTACAGTGTGTGGGCCTCTGGCGATACCCAGATGTTTATGCTGCCTACCCTCCTCCAAAGTCCTTCGAGCGGGAGGCAAGTGGGTCAGGCTATACTGGATCCTCTTAAGCTTGGGTGGGCCATGATGTTGAGCGGCCTGCTTCCCTAGATACATGTGTTTTGGGCCTTGGTTGTGGGTTCATAGGGAGGAGCCATAGAGGCTATAAAGCATAGGTGAAGGAAGAGCCAGGACATTGCCAAGGTGGCTTTCTAGAGCCGCTTTACCCCCTTTGTACCTACTAGACCTGTCCTCATTCTGGTCTGAACATTGAAAAACAACCATCCATAAATGTTCAAATATCGACAAATTCCTCATTCTACCTCCAAACGCTTTAGGCTCTCCCACTAGGGGTCCTTCGAGCAAGCATTTGACAGACCGAAGTGATGCCGGGGCTATTTTGCAGGTGATTCAGGCCTCGCAGGAGGCCGTAGACACAAAGATTGTTCTGGTAGGGGCGGATGTGTCTCTTCACAGTCAAGACATACGCAATATGGCTGGCCAGGTCTCTGAAGCTGAGAGCCTTGTCCAATATGACCAAACTACTCTCCACCAATAAACGTCTTGACACAGAAGATACTGAAAATAGATCACAGTGCAATAACCTTAGAATTGTAAGCTTCCCGAAGGACGCTGTATTCACCAACTCAGAGAAATTCCTGGGACTCTGGCTTAAATCATGGATCTCATAGGAAACCCTTTGCAATGGTTTGTCACTGAGAGGGCCCATAGATCCCTGGTTCAGAGTCCTCCAATCCCATGACTGCCTAGATTTTTAACTTTCAGGACCATAACACAATACTCCTTGAGGCGAGGAAGGCTGGCAACAGCTCTTCCAATCTACCTGCATCACAGTTTTTCCGGAATATACTAAACTTGTCCAACAGTTAAGGAAATCCATGATGCAAGTAAACAGAAACTCTGAGCCATGAGCCTAAATACATGCTAATTCTCACCGCTAAGCTAATGGTGACCCACAATTCAAACACCCACTTTCTGAGACAACTTAAGAGGCTTGGGGCTATGCAGCTGAGAAAAAATAACTCCGGTGCTATACCCAACCCAGATGAGATCAATCTGAATGGCTTGCTCAGCCATCTCCAGGCTTTAATTGGGCCACACTGCGAATAACGAGATCACACAGGAGCTGACCACAACCCAGGGAATCCCCAGATTCATCTGAGTCGATCCAGAATCAACGCTAGTAGTGAGCTTCGCATAACGCCCACCCAGGGTGGCATCACAAATGAACAGATGGTAGGCCCTGGTGGGGAAAGTTACCTTGAAAACATGAATATCTTGTTTGTTACTGGTGTGCAAAGCAAAAAGGGCATACTACTGAGCTAAGGGCTGCCCCCAAAAACATTCCAATATCTGGAAGCAGTTGTAGGATTACTTTGGACTGCTTAATGAGCACTATGAGATATGATGGAATGGTGTCTATAGGCATATATGCGTTGCAGTGATGTAATAACTGGTTACTTTGTTTGATTTTGTTTGTAATGTTTATCGCAAACATACAAATCAACAAAGTTGATTTATAGAAGAAAATTACAACATAATACTTTTTTTTAACGTGATATTTTTTCAAAGACTTTTTCACTGCTTGGAGGTCCACTCATTTTTATTTCAATTTTGTCACCATTATTTTGTGGGTTACTCCATTTGGTCTTTTCTGTTGAAGCAAAGGATGGTGTGGATGGCAGTATCGGGGAAGTGGCTCCATGTTTTGCATTAGGTCTTTATTTTACTCTTCCTAAGTAGTACAACTGGGACAGTAGGTTGTTAGTAAGGTTAGTTTACTCGAGTTATCATGAGTTAGTCAAGGTAATTAAATAATTTACCGTTGTTTTCATTGTTACAGTAGTACCTAGTGAGTGGTGTATTATGTTTTTAGGAGTATTGTGCTTCAGTTGATTTATTTTAGTTAACATGTATATTATGTTTATGTATTTAATGATATTGTTTTTAGGGTCATTTGAGAATAGGATTTTTTTACAGATATAATGCTATTATTTGGAGAAGAGTTTTGAAGTGTGCTTGGGTTTTTTTTAAGAAAATGATTTGCCATTATTTGTCAACGTTTTTAATATCATTTTCTTTATCTTTTTAAAGTTTGGGGGATTTTTTTTATATATCTATTTTTGGGAATTTTTGTTCCATTGATCATCTGCTACTGAACTATATGTTTCATTTTATACTTATCTTGAACATGTGCAGTGGAATTTTATTTAATTGGAATATGATAACTGAAACCGGTCCTGTTATTAATTGATGTTGTTACCATGTACCTGAATGTATTGCATTATTAAATGTGCTTCTAATATTTATTTTGCTGTTCCTGTTTTCACTTTAATTATACAGCTTGTGATTTGCTAGTAGCTATACTAAAAGAATCTTGTGCTTTAAATGTTATTTTAATTGTTTGGATACATTTTTTCAGTTTATCAAGTATACTTTATTTTATTTCATTCTGATACTTATTTTTGTTCAAATGTCAATGATTTTTTCCAGAATGGAATATTAAGCCCTTGCGTTCGTTCGTCGGCCAACGGCCGTCGCGAGCACTACCTCCATAGTGCTGCGATCGACCGTTGGCCGTTGCGGCCCCGCCCACCCCACTAAACCGCCGCACCGTGGCGGAATTGCCGCTACGGTTAAGTGGTTAAGTATTATACTGTCACTAAAAAGTTTAAAAATATATATATAACTTTGATGCTTTTAATGCATTTTTGTTGTATTGTAATGCTTTTTTATATGTCGATAATGGATGACTTGCTTAGAATTATAGTAATGCTCGGGCTATTGTTTGAAAGTAGGGCAGACTTTGGTTATTTTATAATAAGTGTACTTTGAGGCTAATATTTAATGCATTAGTCTAGTTTGCTTTAGTAATTTATGCCTCAGTCATTATGCAAAGGATTGTTTTTGTAGTATGTCCTGATGGCTGCGTTCTTTTTTAAGTATTCCTATAAATTGGCAGAGGGTAGGATGGTTTATTCCCAGAATCCCTTGAAATGAATTGTGCCATCCTTCCATAGCACTACTGTATTGCTTATTGTGATGTTTTGCTTTGTTATACATTCCACCAGAGGATGTAGAATTTCATTTGGAGCCTGTGAACTGAACGGTACATTCCTTCAATCGAAGTGTCCTTGCAATAACCTAGGACTAGGGTTAATTTCTCTTCATTTATTTGGTAGAGCTGGGATTCAAGCAGTACATCATAATGGTCTACTGCTTGTGTTGGTGGTACAAAGTGTCATGTCCTGCCAGATGCGCCTGCCTAAACTACAATGTCCAGAAGGCCGAGCGAGTGGGAGAAGTTCACAAGGCTACATAGTGAGGAAACGTCCACACGCACGTTGTACGTGATTCCCGTTTTGAACTAGTGTTTGGATTCCGGATTGCTCTCGTCGTTTGTTTGTTTGCTGCAGTCAATTTGGCAAGAGAAGTTTATGGAAGCGTACGGCGGCTGCCGCGCGTGTACAAACAGCTGACTGTGCCAGTGATTTCAACTTTCCATCTGCCGCTCGCGTTCTCGGCTGAGATGCTGAGCGTGACATTTAACTTCTTCCTGGAAGCCTATTTGCAGCTGCTGGTATCAGGAAGGGTAGCCCTCTGCCGTTTGCCTAGGGTCCGGCGGTAAAGAACATTTCTTTCCTGCTCGCGTTCTCGGCTGAGACGCGAGGCAGGACTTTGTTTACGTGCAGCTGGGGATTTAGTTTTTGGTGTTCCTGCAATTACCGGACCTGATTTTCCGTTAGCGGCTGCTACGGAGTATCCTGTGCATTTCATGGTGGGCGTGAGTACAATACATCGCTATGAGAAATAATGCTGGATATGCTTTTGGATTTTGAATTCAAGTGACATTGTTAGTTGGACTAGTTCTTTCCTGCTCGTGGATCTAACAAGCAGGAATACGTACATTATTTGGATTTTGGGGAATTGCATTGATATTGACTTTGCTATCAAGGGTAACCACTTTGTATTTCAGTCAAACGTCAATTGGGGAAGCCTGTTCTTATAGACTTGTCTTCAATCATCAATTTGTGCCCTCTCTCAACAAGCTTTATTTCAGAAGGAGAATATTTGTGTTTATAGAATTATAAGGGAATGCTGGAAGGTATGAATGAGTGTTAAGGCTATTGGTATTGAGTCCTGTTTGATTATCGGATGGAATACTAACATATGCTTATGTGTTGTAGGATTTCCTAGTATCCATACAGAGAGAAGATTCTGCTATTTCCTTTGAGGGAAAGAGAACCTATCAAGTAAGCTAAACCTGGTGGTTGGTTCTACTAGTGAGAATTATCGAGAGTAGTTAGCATGTAAAGTACTTATCTCTGTGTTTTTTCTTTCTTCTCGTTTCAGCTTCCCTTTCCCGTTCCAGACCCTTCCCTACCTTTCCAAAAAAAAAAAAATCAGTTGGATAAAGGAAACAACGCTATCCTGGTGGTTGTGGATAGTTTTACGAAGATGGGACATTTTATTCCCTGTAAGAATCTTCCAACAGCCTCACAGATCGCACAATTGTTGTTAACACATGTGATTCGTCTTCATGGTTTGCCTAAAGCTATAATATCGGACAGGGGCCCACAGTTTGTGGCCAGGTTTTGGCGCATGTGGTGTAAGGCGCTTAACATCTCAGCCGCACTGTCAACCAGTTTCCATCCTCAGAATGACGGGCAAACAGAAAGGCTGAATCAGACACTCAAAAAATATCTGCGCTGCTATGCTGTTGAAGCTGCGAACTCGTGGGTGTCCTTGTTATGGTTGGCTGAACTGTCATATAATAATGCGTGGCACAGTTCTACTGGTGAGACTCCTTTTAGGGCCAACTCCGGGTTCCGCGCGGAAACGTTGCCATCCCACGGTGGCTGGTCAGATGAAGGCTCTTCTAAAGATCCATCGACAGGTGCAAAGCAAATTGGATAAAGCTAAGGCGACCTACAAGAAGTGGGAGGACAGGCACCGTCAGGAGGGACCGGTGTATCAAGTGGGTGATAGGGTGTGGCTCTCCACTCGGAACATTCGCTTTCGTTTTCGCAGCGTGTTTCATCCTCGGTTCATCGGGCCTTATACTGTTGTCCGCCGCATAAATCCCGTGGCTAACAGGTTGAAACTCCCGGCTTCCTTACGGATCCATCCCGTGTTTCATTGCAGTTTGCTGAAGCCTGCTCACGCTGCTCGGCGCCGTGAGGTGCCGCCTGTGGTGCGGGACAGACAGTTCGAGTACGAGGTACGCAGTATTTTGGATGCCCAATATCGTCAGGGACGTCTCTGGTATTTGGTGTCCTGGAAGGGCTACTCGGCGGAAGACGATTCATGGGAACCATGTTCTGCGGTCCATGCGCCCGATGCTGTGAGGAGGTTTTATGTTCGCCATCCGGAGAAGCCTGGTGCTAGGAGGCGCTTGGGGGGAGGGCATTCTGTCATGTCCTGCCAGATGCGCCTGCCTAAACTACAATGTCCAGAAGGCCGAGCGAGTGGGAGGAGTTCGCAAGGCTACATAGTGAAGAAACGTCCACACGCACGTTGTACGTGATTCCCGTTTTGAACTAGTGTTTGGATTCCGGATTGCTCTCGTCGTTTGTTTGTTTGCTGCAGTCAATTTGGCAAGAGAAGTTTATGGAAGCGTACGGCGGCTGCCGCACGCGTACAAACAGCTGACTGTGCCAGTGATTTCAACTTTCCATCTGCCGCTCGCGTTCTCGGCTGAGACGCGGAGCGTGACATTTAACTTTTTCCTGGAAGCCTATTTGCAGCTGCTGGTATCAGGAAGGGTAGCCCTCTGCCGTTTGCCTAGGGTCCGGCGGTAAAGAACATTTCTTTCCTGCTCGCGTACTCAGCTGAGACGCGAGGCAGGACTTTGTTTACGTGCAGCTGGAGATTTAGTTTTTGGTGTTCCTGCAATTACCGGACCTGATTTTCCGTTAGCGGCTGCTACGGAGTATCCTGTGCATTTCATGGTGGGCGTGAGTACAATACATCGCTATGAGAAATAATGCTGGATATGCTTTTGGATATTGAATTCAAGTGACATTGTTAGTTGGACTAGTTCTTTCCTGCTCGTGGATCTAACAAGCAGGAATACGTACATTATTTGGATTTTGGGGAATTGGGGAGACGTGAGGCAGGACTTTGTTTACGTGAAGCTGGGGATTTAGTTTTTGGTGTTCCTGCAATTACCGGACCTGATTTTCCGTTAGCGGCTGCTACGGAGTATCCTGTGCATTTCATGGTGGGCGCGAGTACAATACATCGCTATGAGAAATAATGCTGGATATGCTTTTGGATATTGAATTCAAGTGACATTGTTAGTTGGACTAGTTCTTTCCTGCTCGTGGATCTAACAAGCAGGAATACGTACATTATTTGGATTTTGGGGAATTGCATTGATATTGACTTTGCTATCAAGGGGAACCACTTTGGATTTCAGTCAAACGTCAATTGGGGAAGCCTGTTCTTATAGACTTGTCTTCAATCATCAATTTGTGCCCTCTCTCAACAAGCTTTATTTCAGAAGGAGAATATTTGTGTTTATAGAATTATAAGGGAATGCTGGAAGGTATGAATGAGTTTTAAGGCTATTGGTATTGAGTCCTGTTTGATTACCATTTGACCATTTGATGAAGGACTGTAAAGAGGAACAAACGTATGCTTAACATCCAACTTGTTTAAAAATACATTCACTTCCTGTGAAACAAAATGTGAACCGTTGTCAGAAACTAATTCATGAGGCGTACTCTCAATGACAAATAAACGCTTTAAAAATGATACAACAGACTCAGAATTTGGACTCTTAACAAAAGAAAAATAAATCCATTTAGAAAAATAATCAATAGCTACTATTAAAAATTTAAATTCAGAATTAAAAACAGAAAATGGACCTGAAAAATCCAAGGCAATTTTCTGCCAAGGAGCTTCAGGCCATTCCACTGGTATAAGTGGTGAATTGGATAACTTCCAGTGCTTATCTGAGCATAAACATTGGGGACACTGGTTAACCACTTCAGCGCTAATGACAAGGGTAACTCGTCATGGACTTTCCATTGATTTCAATGGAAAGTCAATGGAAGCTCATCAGGTGCCTTAGCAGCCAAGTGGTTAATGAATAACTTTACTTGACTATCTTTTTTTTTTATTTTATTTTTTTAGTTGATATTAGAAAGCAGGCTTTATTTCCAGAGTAAGTAACCCACGACCAGCATAGAAGAAGAACTGGATCATAATAACTGTGACACTGAAATCATTACATTCTAAGAATATCTATGACACACATAAGAACCTCATGAAAGATTCTTTAAAGAAACAGTATATATTAACAATCATACATACTACAGCGGGCAAGATGCTGTAGGCTTCCTCAGACAGCTACAGCAGGGGTCCGGCTGGAAGACCGCCAAACTCATAATCGGGCCTTTAGTGTTTGTGGAGTGATCAGTGCTTAACGTTGTTTACTGCAGGTGTTTCCAAAGAGTTTGACTGAAATGGAAGAAGTGGTCTTGTATTGATGTGTGTGATAAATCTTTAGGATGGTTTCAGTCGTGGTTTGTTCAAAGACCATGATTATTTTTGAGGGTTAATAATCGTTACTTTTTATGACATTTAGTAGTTCTTGATATGAACTGTTTTGTTTATTTGGTAGTAGTGGATATATTTTAGAGGTATGAACGTCTTTTATACTGCTTATGTATTGTGTAGAAGTGTGCTGGATATGATTTAAATGTGCTGTCCTTTAACTATGTTGTGAATATTGCTAGTAGTGATGTACATTAGTATTTTTTCATTGTTTTGATGTCATATATGATAAAGATTTCATTTGTATGAGTTACTGTCAAATGGTCTGTTATGTCTATGTTTCTAAATGTTTTACGAGCTTTAGGAGGTCTTCTTTGTGGTCTACAGGTTGTTATTATTCTTTTATGATTTGGGATTGATGGTAATTGTCTCATTACTTCTTCAGCAATATTCGGAAAGTAGTCCTTTAACATTGTTCCAGTAATATACAAAGAGCAATTGCTAGCTTCTTTGAGGTCTTCAGCTATATTTCTAATTAAGAATTCTGTTGCATTTGGATGACGGTTATGTTCCTTTATATTTTCTACTACATCATTGAGGTTGCTCTAAAATAGCAGCTTCTTCAATATTATTTTTTGCACGTCCACTGCGTTCTCTCATTAGTGGTGCTCTCGTTGGTGTATATTTACCCCATATATGGGAGGAAAGGGTTCTATTTTTGTGAAGTGATCTAAGTGGCTGTGTTGGCCAATTTACATCTGTGAATAATTTAAGAATATAAATATAATTTCTATTTATTTTAATTACATCTGTTTATGTGTTAGTAACAATTATGAAAATTTTGAATGGTTTATAAATTTTGACGTGCCTTCTTTTTTCTTGTTTTTTTTTTGTGTGCCTTTGTTATTTGTACCTGTCGAAGGTTTTTTCTTTTTAGTTTGTTGTTGTTCGTTCTCAGTGTTATCACTTTTGATATGTACTAGCTATATACATTTAATATAACAGTTTATAAAGGGAATCAACTGTTACAACGCATGCTTTACAACGCATACTTTTATCCTGCATGCCATTACAATGAAATGGCTTGCTGGAGGGGGTATAAGGGGTTGGATTTAACTCCAACACCTTCCCTACTGTTGCACAGACTGGAGATGGAATAGTAAATTATAATGTTCCAAACTCCAGTGCACCCCCGACAGCAAATCGTTGTAAAAACTTGCGTTGTAACAGCACGCGGGGTAAAAGCGAGCGCTGTAACGTCATACAACCGTTTATAAATTTAGTTTTCGTTTTAATATATATATTTTTTAATTATTTGTTGACCTTTTTGGCAGGATCCGCTTTTAGTAGTGAGTGACAGCTCGGGATCCAATGGGCTGGTTGACCTCCACTAATGCAGTGTTTTGCTTGCATCTGTGGTGGATAGATTTTCTGTAATTATTGTGATTCGAGTGTTCTCTTTTTCTATCTCTTTGATGAATTAAGCTGTTAAACAATTTTTGCCTTGAATTTATTGCTTAATTCCTTCATTTATTTCTTTGGTTTCATTATTTTATACTTTACACAGAGAATGCTAAATAAAGAGTTATTTTGTTTTGCAATGTTGAGGGCACAACTCTATAGAACATCCCAAATGATTGAAAAGCAGCATGTTCGAAATGGCTAAATGGAAAAAAACCCGAGGCATAAAAGTGGTAGATAATCTAAGAGTAGTCCCGGAGATTAATGCTAGGCTATAAACTCAATCAGAATACGTTATTGATCAGATGGATGCAAGTAAGTCCAGAATGAACAACCCTGCTGTGGTAAGGCCTCAGGAGAATCAGAGGGCATCAAATGGGATATGTGGCACAGGGGAAGCCTTGTTTTTTTAGATGATGATGGGGCACACTGTTCAAAACTGACTAGACACAGAACTATCATGTGCTGAGGTGGCAGAAAGCAGGATCAGGAGTGAACCGAGGGTGACGTAGGTGGTGCTCATGCAATCTTCAGAACTTGCCCCAACTTTGAGTTGAAGTGGTCTTTTTCCCTTTTTTGTGGGCTGCACTCCCAAACACAGAGAGTGATCAGAAAAAAATAGCCCTGCTCTCACAGCCTCACGTTTCTGTCATTGATCTTTACTTGACATCTTCAGTTCACACACATTTTTTGCCTCAAAAGATGCCTCTTCATAACAAGGCAGAGAAGTGAACTGGCTATTTTTTTCAGACCACGAACTTGAAGGGAAAATTGTGAGGGACAGGAGAGGAACACACCTAACAGAATGCCGGGCTGCGTAAAGGGAAACAAACCTTCCTATACTCAATTGAGGACCTTCCTGCTGATATGAATAAGAGGACTAGCAAAGACACAGCAGTGGAGTTTGTGGAAGAAAAGAAAGAAAGACCAATTGGCAGCTAGAATCCTTGAGGAACAAAGTCAATAACTATGAAAGCGATGAAAGAACAATCTGGATGGTATGACCAAGGCGGCCTTGGACCAGTTAACAATGTTTAAGAACTGTGCTGTGGAAATCCTGGGGAGGTCTGGAGCAAAAATGTCAAATTCAAGACAATTTAAAAAGGGGAACCCAGCTTTAAGTGTGGAGTGTGCCTGTTTTTGTCCGGCACTTGCTACTAAAAGCCTAGGGGGCCCATTAGGATGGCGGGCGGATTGCCCCCGCCAGGCTGGCGGTAGCCACCGCCAGCGTGGCGGGGGCAATCCACCCGCCATCCGCACCTGAATTCCCCTCTGCCATATTACCGTCCGCCGCTTTTCCGCCCGGGTCGCCTTGCGACCAGGGCGGAAAAGGTTTAATATGGTGGCGGTGTCTAATAGACACCGCCAGCCATATTATGATGGGCTTGTTTAGATGCCTTTCCGCGGGGGCGATGCCGCCACGGAAAGGCATGTGGTCTTCACTCTGGGGGCCCCCTACGGGCCCCCAGAGTGAAGGAGAGGTGGGGGGTGCACACAGGGGGGTACCTGTGGTACCCCCTTCATTTGCATAAACAAAGCGGCAGGCACCGCGCGGTCCCTGCCGCTTTGTCTATGCAAAAGCATTAATGCATTTTTAGCATTGTGGCGGGCGGTGCAGAGAGCACCGCCAGCCAAAATGCTAAAAATGCAGGATGTGCCCGCCACTAAGGCTGGCACATTCTAATACCCCCCACGGGACCCCCACCCTTATGGCGGGTGGTCCCAAACCCCGGTATGATGACTTGTCCGCCCGTCATCCTAATAGGCCCCTAGATGTCAGGAATGCCCATGAAACTGCTAGGATATGATGGTGGGGTTGGACAAACTAAAGTGCCTAGTGCTTACATTTTTCATATGGAAAGGCAAAGTGAAAGCTGGTTGACAGGCGGATTTGTAATGTAAATCTGTACTAGACAGACACCTGCAAGAGAGCAGTAGTGCATACCGAGATGGTAATGTATGAAAATAACCACTTTCTCAAGGTCCCAGATTTGGGTCTGGATAGCTTGGCTCTTGATAGCCTACTCAGGAAAGGAAAACTAATGGCAGTAAAGAAAGAATTGATTTTGAGGAGTATAGAAAGTGTGGTATACAGGAAAGACTTGTATGTTCTCCAAGGTGTAAGCATCCAGGTCTTTTTTAAGACACATTGAAACAGAATGATGCACTGGTAAATTGGCTTGTTCCTTTCTCTATCATGTGTGCACACTGGGCACAGGTGGGGGTTGGAACTGAGACTGGCCACATACAGCACAATAGGGCTCCTCAGGGATGGACTGAGAGGAGAGAGCGTTGTTCTCCCTATTTTCTTCACAGGGGCAGAGCTAAGCATTAGGAGAGTATGGCTTCAATTTTGAGATTGTCGAAATAGGAAGTGGCATTTACTGCATCCAATAAATTCTCCTATGCAGTATGAGGTATTAAAGGCGTGCAGTAAAAATCTCCTATTCTGAATTTGTAATGGGAAAAGACAGAGTTACGTGGTCCCTGGCTCTGAAACATTTTCATTAGGTGTGGTTAAGTTTCCCTACAGAGGCAAAGGGCCATCGGCAATACATTGTAACGCAATAGGAAGTAAGACCCACATACGCACTACATTCCGCAGGTGACCTCTGTTATCAGGCAATGCAGTGACATACAGAGGGGTTACCATAGTAAATGTCAAAATCTAAAGAAAAACAGTTGACACTACATGAAAATGGTGCAATAGCTACACCCCACTTGCCAAGCTGCTTACATACTTCTCCTTTTCCATTCAGGAAGCCTCGAAAATGTGAGTCCCTTCATATCTCTCCTAGCCATTTGCCAACCATTAAGACAAACCTAATACGAGCCGGTGTGGCTTTACAGGCTACTGTAAATATTTGGGCAGTATTGAAAGGTAACTTTTTGCTTAAGTTGCAGGAAAATTATAAGATTCATTCCATACTTTACCCTCGGGACCCTCATTGTTATTTAATTGAGGATGGCAATTTAACGATGAAAGTTATTTCGGATGTGTGTTCTTTTGAAAGCAACGACCCATATTTCATCACCACTAAAACTTCCCTGCAGAGGACTGTTCCCTACTCAACTAAATAAACATTATGTGGAGCAATATCCAGAGGTTTGCAGTTGTAATAATAAATACCCTTATAATATACTTCACTTGGCTATTCCATGCCCAGGGGTTAGCAATGTAAATGCGATGTATTATCTGCCATCCTATGGGAAATATAGTATAATGTCTGATTTAAAGCTTTTAAATGGTTTCTTATAATGTTATCGTCACTGGAGTCTTCAGCCTTTTTGTTAAGAATAACATTGATTAATTTCTTACCATGCAAAGTAATTATTTCTAATATTTAAATGGATATTCATTTGTCTGATTTAAACCGAAATACAAATAGCAAACAAGTTACTTACTGGTGTCTCATCCGGTTTGTCAGTTTTTATTGGTTCTGGCAGCTTGATTTGCTCCATATTGTACTCTACAACAAAAACCAAAAGAATAATCAGTAAGCATATTTTAAAATATTTTTGCTTGATGTTTACAGTGTCAGAGTGCGACTGGGGTGATAAGGTTTTAGGAAAAGGTATTAAGTGTAACCTACCGTACATAATTTCCATTCTGCTCGAATCTTAAAAAATGCTTATGTGAGTTTCGTATTTAACCTGATGTCAAAGTGATCTCCCAACTCAGCACATAAAAGGCTGCTGGACACAAGGCCATTAATACAGAACTTTTGAGACACTGACTAATTCGCAAAACTAAATCAGCAGTAGTGCCAGCAGTAGTGCCATATTCTAACAACAATCTGTACTGTAAACCTTTTCATCTTTGACGTTCTTACAGTGACTGCCATGCAGTAATTTAAAACAAATTTCACCCGCTGCTTCCTCTCCCAAAAATATACACACTTTTTCTGTCAGCGTGTTTATTGGGGAATGCCTGTGCTTCAAAAGGTGGGTGCTCTCAGGTACCATCATTCCTGACGGGCAGATTCCAACAGGTCTCCCTCAGACCCTTTGTCTCCACAGAGAAACCTCTGAAATGGGGAGTTCCGCAGGGATCTGCTCTTAGCCCTCTTTTATTTAATGTGTACCTGATGCCACTGGCGAAAGTGGTTGAATCTTGGGGCGTCAGAGTGATCTTTTACGCTGATGACACTCAGCTTGTGTTTTCTTTTAAAGATCACTCTGAAAGCTCTCTGGCTAATTTTCGCCACTGCTTGGTAAACATCGCCTCCTGGATTTCCGCCAACAATTTAAAATTGAACACTGATAAGACGGAGGTCTTATTTTTTAACCAGAAATCTTTTATCCCTTCCAACATTTGGTGGCCATTCGAACTTAATCCCCCCCTGGCGCCAGTTCAAGCTGCCCGTAATCTGGGCTTCCAATTTGACACAGCCCTTTCCTGCAAGACTCAAATTAATAAAGTTTCATCATCCTGCTTTGGAAAACTCTGAATGATTAAAAAAATCATCCCTTTTTTGCCACTTGAGTCCCGTAGAACAGTAGTCCATGCCCTAATATCGTCCCATCTGGACTACTCAAATAGTTTGTATGTCGGAGCCCCGGCGTATTTCATTAACCGTTTGCAAACAGTGCAGAATTTGGCGGCCAGGCTGATCTGTAACATTCCTTATCGCCACTCGATTTCACCTTATTTGGCCAAACTGCACTGGTTACCAGTGAGATACCGCATTCAGTTCAAGGCTTTGGTTCTCGCCTTTAGAGCTCTCAATGGCCGAGGCCCAGCATACTTAAGGCATAGACTCAGGTTGACACATGCGACGCGGGATCTTAGATCCAACCATCTTCGCCTCATGTTTTGCCCACGATTCCGTCTGGCTCGTACGGGTGGTAGGGCTTTTGCCGTGGCCACCTCCAGATTGTGGAATCTATTACCAGTGGAACTCAGATTCTTGACATCAGAGCCTTTGTTTTGAAGGAAACTTAAGACCTGGCTCTTTTCTCTGATCTAGCCTCGTTGAACCTTTCCAGCTGACCTTCTCTGACCTCACATGTTTTCAGCGCCGGGACACCCCCGTTGGGTGTAGCTGTCGCGCTTTACAAGCTCCTGAATAAATAATCCAGGGCCTGCACTTCTGACCAGGTGGTTCAATACTTTTAATTGAAGAGTATCAGATTTCTCATTAGTATATAGGTACTCTGAAATAAGAAGTATTAGAATGTCTATATTTCCAATTCAATTCAGAAAAGGGGGTGGTGATGAACAGAGTGTCTGAATTAAGCAGACCACTCTTACCCAGTCCAAAGATCAGGGCTTGATCCATCACCGTTATTTAGCTCACTGCCCCATCCCAGCTCAGAACCTGGCTATATGCAAATTAGTCTGTCCCTGACCCAGTGCATCATGGGAACAGGGCAGACCAAACTACCAAGCCAATTCTTCACCAGAAAGGATACAAGCTACCGGGGACCGGTTTCTGGCATTTCAGCCTCGTCGGCCCGGCTTCCTTGAATCCTGATGGAGCAGTGAGCAAGGTGTCTGAGTATACCCTGCCACACCTATAGTGGCCAAAAACGATTCAGAAAAGGGGGTGGTGATGAACAGAGTGTCTGAATTAAGCAGACCACTCTTACCCAGTCCAAAGATCAGGGCTTGATCCATCACCGTTATTTAGCTCACTGCCCCATCCCAGCTCAGAACCTGGCTATATGCAAATTAGTCTGTCCCTGTCCCTTGCTCATTGCACCATCAGGATTCAAGCAAGCCGGGCCGAAGACGGCTGTAATGCCAGAAACCGGTCCCCGGAAGCTTGTTTCCTTCCCAGTGTAAGAATTGGCTTTTGTAGTCTGGTCTGCCCTGTTCCCATGATGCACTGGGCCAGGGACAGACTAATTTGCATACAGCCAGGTTCTGAAACTGGGATGGTGCAATGAGCTAAAAAACGGTGTTGGATCTAGCCCTGATCTCTTGACTGGGTGAGAGTACTCTGCTTAATTCAGAGACTCTGTCCATCACCACCCCTTGTTGTAAATATATTTCCAATTCAAGCACTGGGGGACGCAGGGCCATTATGGTGTGTGGTGTTGTCAAGAGTACTGCTTCTGGTCTAAAGGGAATGCAAAGGTACCGGATAGCAAAAAACAGTCTCCAGTACAGACCCCATCTAAGAAGGTCTGTTGACCAGGAGAGAAGAAGTGATCTTGAGACATTAGCTGTTGAGAACATGCTTGCGTAAGAGGAAGAGAAAGTCTGCATGAGAGGGTCTATCAGAAAGACTGTGTACGGGAATGTTTGTAACAGTGAATTTGATATCTGAAAAAGTCTCTGAAAAATAATCAATGTTGCTGTAAGTGAATCTGTGAAACACTCTTTTGTGCTGAATGTGACTTTTTACTTTATGTTAAATTAATAAAAGCTGAGGGCTATATTAGGCATTTAGGGGATACCGACCTCTGCATAAACGCACTAGAGTGCCCTGCCTGTCAAGCTCACAATTCCCTTGCTTTGTTTAGAGTCGGGGAATGCCATGTTTCTGTTGGCAGAGCCTCCACTGGCTTCGCTTGTGAAAACCTTGGACTGGTAGCCCAATTGACGTTGGGTCATTAGTCGAAGTACCTCAGGCTATCCGTCCTATTAAGGGCACATGTTCTAACATATTATTTGCATGCTTGGGACTTGAGCTGCCAGGGAAACACTGGTGGTCCCGCAAAAGAAATCAAACAAATGACCACCACACTCAAAGGAAAACCCCCAGCATGAGAGGGACATTTATTATTAAAAAAAATATAACTCCTGCTTTGGGAGTTTGTTTTTAAAAAACAAAATTCTTTGCTGTGTGGTCTCATTTAACATGGCATGTGCACAGCAAATCTTCAGTGCCTCTGAAGAAGCTACCGTGGCAGAAGCTCTTCTGGAGGCACAGAAATCTCCACCTGCCTGGGACAGGACTCTTTATATGGCAAGCAGAAGTCCGCTAAGGCCACGGATCCACCCCTCTGCCACCCTGGTGGAACGCAGTACAGCCCGCCACATGCTTACTACACTCATAAATGTTTTTAAAATAGTTATTATGAAATTCTGGTTGTGTTGTACCAATTACAACTCCTGAAAGAAAATATTTTTGCAGAAAATGGAAACCATTGTTCAAACACATGCAACAAAGTAACCCGTACATCCTATTACTAAGAAAGAGCACTCCAAAAAGTACTTGAAAGCAGAAACAATTCAGTTCAATTTCACAAAAGAAGAAACAGTGGGCCCGATGTAGGTGGCAAATACCGGTCGGAAACGGACGAATTCTGCCGTTTCCGACCGGTATTTGGCATCTTGAGATGTAGGGGGCCAGATTTGACAGATTCTGTATATTTACCGATTCGGAATATTTACAGAATCTGTAAAATACCGAATCGGTATTTTTACCGATTCGGTACCTTCCAGATGTAGGTGGGACTCTTCTGAGTCCCAAAGGCCCTACAAATTCGGTATTTTAACACACAATCCAATTGGGTGTTAAAATACCGAATTCAGGTGTGCATGCACATGTGTGCATGCACACCTAGCCATGTGACAGACAGACATGTCCTTAGGGCATGTCTGTGTGCCACATGGCGCATATGCCTATTTTTTGGGTGCCAGAGGGTGTCAAAGTGACACCCCCTGCACCCTTGCCAAATTTGGTATTTACCGATTCTGTAATTACAGAATCGGTATTCCCATTGACTCCTATGGGCTTCAAGGCCCATAGGAATCAATGGGCAATACCGATTCGGTATTTACAGATTCGGTAAATACCGAATCTTAACGATTCGGTATTTACAGAATCTGTAATACCTACATCTCCCCCCTTCATATTTACCGACTCTTAAATACCGAATCGGTAAAATTCGGTATTTAAGAGCCGGTAAATATGAATTACCTACATCTGGCCCAGTGTTCCTACTGACAGCAGTACCACCATCACCTGGGAAGATGCGTCTAGTGAGCAGTTATGAGACAATATTACGCCCCATGCATGTCTGTGCATAAGTAGGATATTCACATAAGATTACAATCTCATCCTTGATGATAAAACAACTATAGTCGCATAAGTTTGTCATGCCCGCTCAAAATTCTGAAAAGATTCTTCCCCATGACCTGACAGGCCTTTTAATCCACCAGGCATTTCCCTGGTGGGATGGAGACCTTGGAGGCCGGTTGTGAAAGTCCAGGGCCACTCCTGGTGCCACTGTCACTTTCCCAACTCACTGAGGTATTTACAGCAGGCACAAGGTGGCTTCAAGAAACAGAGAAAGAGAGGGCGAAAAGAGGATTTTAAAGAAGAGGAGAGGGGGAAGAGAGTGAGTAGAGAAGGAGAGTGAGAGAAAGGGTTGATGGAAAGAGAGAGATAAATGGAACGGGCTGGTTTGAGCATTGTTGCCTGGGTTTCTTTTTCATTCCCCAGACGTGCCCTGCTCTTGCCCTTCATTGAACATTCACCTAAATGCCACTGCAGCCAACACACTCAACTGGTGCTGCTGATCTAATAGCTGGGCTTTGAAGGTGGCATCATATTTCGTCAATACTTAACCCCTTCTTCTGTGCAAAAGGGTCATATATATAGTAACAGTGGGGGCCGGAATGGCTTGCGGGTGGTAGTCGGGTCCTGTGTCTTCTCTGCTTCTGCTCTCTTGCCTCTGTCTCTGACAGGAACAGGAAGCAGGCAGCCAGGCTTCCTCCACTAAGCCAATCACAACGCTGCAATGCAGTGTTGCGATTGGTCTGAGCTGTAGGGGTGGGCATGTTCTCCATGCAGACTGTAATGCAGCCTGCATTGAGATGGGGAAACTGCGAATAACTGGTTTGGGTGGCCCGAGAGGGCCGTCCAAACAGTAATTGTGCACTTAGGAGTGAGCAAACCACTCCTCCCCTGCCCTGCTCCAAGAGCAAAGCAACCCCGACCACTCACCCGCCCGCAAAGCAGCAGGAGCAGCCTAAAACGATAATAACGGAAAGTTATTAACATTTTGTTTCGGCTTCCCACTGTTTAAAAGCAGTGGGGCAACGCTCCTCCGCCATAACGGAGGAGCCGCCCCTGTATAGTAACCATATAGCACAATTCATCTAAATGTTTTGCTCCGAATTGTACCATCCTATCTATTCGGTACGGTCCGCAGGGCTTGATTTTACTGAAGTACCCAAAACTAAGCATGCCAGGCACAGCAATAATGTTTACTCTACTCTGTGGCAGATGCAAAGACATGCAGTTTACCCTCCTCTTTATCCACACACAGAAAACGGTCTCACTAAATAGGGATAGCTTGACTGTTCTATTAATTAACCCTTCCTGTAGTTTGCAAGTTTCCCTTTCTTCAATGCTGACGTTGTCTTAATTCTATAGTGCCAAAAAGCTCTGGTGACACAACGTTCATTAAATAACCTAGACCATAACATAGTGCATAACAGACGAGTTACAATGCCCATCCGGTCGCATACAACATTTCAATGATTGCGTAATGTAGAACAAGCCTTACTTAAACATATCTTGAAGAATGTATAAAAAAAATGGATCCCGACCTGAATCTAATAAATAGATTTGCTGTCATTCCAAACAAGAACTTATTTATTAAAAGGAATTCTGATGTGCTTAAAATCTCCAATTATAAGGGCCCCAATAATAATACAGCTGGGACACCTTTGTCTATGTTCCGGCTTGCACATTTGCCATTAATGCCGAGCTTGCTTTTACATTAATCCCAAGTCAGCAACTATCCTCAGACACGAAATTGGGAAGAGAGTTTGTAAACAGAGACTAAAGGGGGACTTGGGAGGCATCCGACCGCAGGGAGGTCTGCCCCCAGGGTGTTTTGGGGAAGTGGAGCAGTTTGGGGGGACTGCTACAGGGTTTGTGCTCCTTATGGGCTACTTTTGTAGCCCAACATATATATAGCCCGCCATTTTATGGTACCAGCCATCATTTCGTCTTGGTGACACCGTGGCTGGTACCTGTGCAGTAGCGTTTTTTGTCCCTGTGCAGTTGGTGGTTTAATGCCTTCCTCATAGGACCCGTTTGAAGGATTACACATCACCTACCGTTGAGCCCAGTGGTCGGAGGTGTAGACGATATAGGCACTTAGGGGCCGATTATGATATCGGTTTCCCCGCATCCTCCGGGCCGGCGGAATCCACCGCCGGCCCGGAGGATGCGGGAAAACCGCTGCGGACTGAAAAAAGACCCCCGCCAGATTAGGATGGCTGGGGGATCATTTTTCCGTCCTCAGCTTTTCCGCCGCGGTCGCCTTCCGACCGCGGCGGAAAAGCTATAACATGGCTGGCGGTGTCTATCAGACACCGCCAGCCATATTATGATGGTGGAAAAAGTATGCTTTTCCGCGGCGGCTTTTCCGCCGTGGAAAAGCATTCGGACCTTCACTTCGGGGGCCCGTTGCGGGCCCCCTGGGTGAAGGGGGGTTGGGGGGTGCACATTGGGGGTGCCTATGGTACCCCCTTGCATTTGCGTGAACAAAGCAGCAGGCACCGCACGGTGCCTGACGCTTTGTGCACGCAAATGCGGTGCATGCATTTTTAACATTGCTGCGGGTGCAGCTTGAAGCTGCACCCACCACAATGTTAAAGATAGAGGATGTGACCGCTACCCTGGCGGTCACATCCTAATCAGTACGGAGGGAACGCCGCAGCCCATGCGGACGTTCCCTCCTACTCTGGGGTTGCGGACGGACTCAAGTCCGTCCGCGATCCTAATCGACCCCTTAATGTGGCAGTCTGAGGCAGGCTGCCTTGACCACTTAGTTGGAGGGACTCAGCAGCGCGGGGTCACCCCCGAAAGGCAGGCCACTTTCAGGGCCTGTGCATCGCTGCGTCACCTGCGGTCTGCAGGGCGTCAGCAAATGAGTGGGGGCCCACTCCTGTATTTGGCCCAATTGAAAGGGGCAGGGCGGGGAGCGATAGAGCTGCACCAGCAGTCATCGAACGGGCAGTTGCCAGGTGGGGAGCAGGAGAGGTCAGGTTGGCAGCACGAACGTGAGCACCTTCTCATTGAGGAGCGAGGTTGCAGGCAGCAGGTGTTCGATGCCTCTGACATCTTGCTGGAGGCCTCGCCTTCGAGTATATGGGCAGTGCACCCTCGGCCAGATGTGAACGTGCGTGAAGCGGAAAGGGCACAGGGGAGTTCTGTGGGCAGCGTGGGGCTTCTCAGAGTGTCAGAGAGTCCTTGCGTTTTGAAACAAGGGGTGGAGCTGCAGGTGATGCTCGCGTGACCTCGCCCAGAGGGAGCAGGGGCCTCCTTGGAGGGCTTCAGGTGACATAATGTCCCCTCTGGTGAACACAGAGAGTGTGAAGTGGGGGCTGGAGGGGATGATCAAAAACATGAGGAGGAGAAGGGCAGAGGGATATGTTCATCTGTAGGCTGAACGTGGGGATATGTTTGCCCTCCAAAGGTCAGTGCAGGCTGAAGTTTGGATGGGGAGCAGGATGACGATCTGTACCCTGTCTCTAGGAGGGGTAGGTTTTGAATGAGATTGAATCTGTAGGATTACTTGGCTGGACAGAGCAACTCTGGGCATTATTGAGTAGAGAGGTACACCTGGGAGCAGCTTTGACTCACCGAGAGCCCCGGGGGGTAGGTGGGGGAGCTTGTAACAACTTGGTGAGGTTGAGGGCCAGGAGAAGGCGTTGCTGGATATGAGTAGGCCGAGAACGGGAAGCCCGGCCAGCCGAGTAAAGTTTATGGAAGGGCATCCAAAGGGGATGCAGAACACGATGCTGGGGTGCATAGAGAGGGGTTTAAGTAGGCCAATCAGCAATGCCACTTCGGCCCCTCTCCAAAGTTTGGGGAACATTAGAGAGTAGTAGGAGTATACGGTTGGTGAAGATAGAAGGCGGAGGTGTCAGGTAGGGGAATGTTTTACCAGCACACCGGACAACTCCCATTTTCCAGTCGGGACGTTGCCTGGAGGGCCGGACTCGGGAGAGCTTGGTGCAGCTCAGTTGACCCGAGGTGAAGAGAGAGTGTGGCCCCAGGCAGCGAGCTGGAATTAGTCGGGGAACGTCAAGATCACGGCCACAAGAATGCCTGGCGCTGCCTCGGCGGTGCACCAGTTGACAGGAGTTGTGCCATCCTCTGGCAAAAAGGTCTAGGGAATACGTCTCCAGCATCGGAAGAGCGAGGGGCAGGGCAAGGTATGCCCCCCGCCCCTTGATAAATTGTACTACAAGTTTGTCATGCAGGCGGGCGATCCCTTGGAGAAGTGGGGGAGAGGGGAGGACAGGAGGTGCAATAAGACCAAACGATCCTTGATTTTGACCAAGAGAGTCTAGAGGAAGGAGAGTTGAGGGAAGAGGTTGAGGATCAGGTTGGAGTTCTCCACTAGGAAGGGGATGGCGGGGTCTTCTAACCCATCTGCACCTAGTGTCTTGCAGGAGCATGCAACACAACGGCACCCACATGGTCGGGTCAAGACCTGTCCGCAGCAGAAATTGGCGAAGCAGCAGGCTCCAGAGAGGGCACCAGCCGTGGTGCCAAGTAAGATACCTGAATAGGGACCACATACTTCTTATACACTATCGAAGGGGTAGAAGCTGGGGAGCCTTATGCAAGTGGGGAAGCCTGCACGAGAATGGTTTTAATTGGGATTGAGGCACAAGAACCTCTAGACAGTTGGGATGGCCACTTAAATAAAGGCTGGCATGTGCGGGACACTGGTGTTGGCACAGATGACCACACAGTGTGCACAGATAAAGATGTAAGGATGCAAGGGAAGAACAAAGGGCAAAAAAGCTCTACTGATCAGTACTGATCAGGTGACTACAGCTAGCAAAGCCTTCGAAAAAGGGGTAGGTAAGGAGTCTGGGGGCGTCAAAAACTGTGACGCAGACAATGAGGCGGGCCAAAAGCTTGAGAGCAAGGTGATAAACATCAAGTGGTTGCTTTATAGAGAGACGTCCAACCCCCTGGGGGTTCAGCTGATACAGTCCACTGAGGAGAAGATTTGGAAAGGGGAGTATGTCGAAATGCTGCAGCTCCTCTATAGAGAACTTGGGTTTAAGGAATGGTCTAAGGAAGAGGAGTTAGAATGGTCCAAACAGCTGCAGATACCTGCAACTATAATAAATTGGACAGCTGCAATTTTAATATATGCGAGTTGCATGCTTTCTGCAGGGACACTGGGAGTGGTAGAGTAGTTCATTCTGTCCTCTGTCATGAGGATAGGGATATACCTGTTGTAAATAAGATGGTTTTGGCAAAGGTATTGGACATTCAGTAGTTGGTTGCAATTACCTTGGGTCACACAGGAAGCTAGGGGTGGCCAGAAACTAGGGGGAGGCTCCTTCCCTCTTCTTCCCCTTGTTTCTGGGTGGCGATTGGCTGAGAAGTTGCCAATAATTTACAGAAGTTTATTGTTGTTGTCAGCGGCAGTTCAGGCGGAAAGAGAACGGGTAGGCAAGTTCAAGCCTGGACGACCAAGGAAGTTCAAGGTTAGGTAGGAAGGTGGATGGGTTCAAAGGTATAAAAAAGGGAAGGGATTTTAGAGGTCCCAGTTACAGTTGGCAAGCCCTGGTAAATGTATTTTATTGATGATTTGAGTTATATGGGAGGGCTATTTTAGGGGTAGGGGTAGCTTATCATAGGTATATATGTATAGTAGGATCATAGTTTTGTAAGGCAAATACCCAGGTTGTGTTGTGATGTGCACCTGTTTCAATAAAGCAACCTTTTTCACACAAACTTGGTGTCAGTGGTCTGGGCTACTCCCCTCTTCCCAAACATTAAGTTCACCTTGTGTATCACAGATATCCTCACACTCTCAACATTTTTAGGCACTATCTTAAATAAGCACATTAAAAGTCATGATGTGTAGAGAAAGCCAGAGCTGTATATTGCAAGTGATTTCCTGAAGGTGTTAGTAAAAGGAAAAAACTCCACAAAATTAAGTCACTTTCTATAAACCTCTAAAATAAGTTATCTTAAGGTGTTACAGGGTGTGGGACAATGAGGCTTTCATTCTACGCCACACATGCCAAATAATAACAATACTTGAAAGTGAAGAGACCAAATCAACTGAAAGGAATGTTTCGGAGCCTCTTCGCTCCTCTTTTGTTAGTAGAATAAGAGCTGCATTGGAGGCATTTTAACAGAGTTTGGGGGTTCTTCGTCCTACAGTGTGACATGTGACAATGCCAGACATGGAAGAGTGGAAATTGTGCCAATGGGTGGTATGGAGGTTCTGTGGGGTGCATGTGGCACAGGATTAGTCCTTGTAGGGCAGCACAAATAATGTAATGCTCTCAGACCAGGGCAGAATTAGAAAGCTTGTAGGTCCCAAAAAATATGAGAAAGGTTATTAGTTCGTAGTATTATCATTGTTGCCTGCTTTCATAACACCACATGCAGCACTAGACTGTCTCACTACGCTTGGAAATGACCAATGAGATATAGTGCAGAGTCCTTTCTATTAAATGAATGGAGTTTGCAGTGGTGTGTGAATATGGTCTGACACTTAGTTTTGAAGCACATAGTACGATGAATGACAAGATGGTGGTATTGAGAGGTGCATTTACCAAATGTGGAGATGCTGGTGCTTGGATAAAATGGAGTCTGGATCACAAATCTGGTATTGGCACTTACGCCTACTTACTTTCGAAGTTAGTTTGTTTGATTACACCATTGATCTGTTCAATACCTGATAACCATGTGTCAAAAATAAAGCCAATATTTGCTACCCATATTGTTTTGTTTGGGAGCTCAGCTAACAGAAAAGGGCCATGTGAAAGGCAACAATATGTTGGGTATGCTGATGTTAATGATCTCTGTTTTCAATTAATTGGGTTTCAGATAATTCTTTTGCATGCATGCAGAAATATATGTAGAGAAACAAGTTACTGAGCCAGATGGGTTAGAAACTGAGGTAGCACATGAGGTAGACGTATTAAATCGAATACAAAGTTGAAAGCCATCGGCATAGCATGGTATGTTAACCTGCATTTCTGATGACCTCAGTGGTTTCAGGTCGGTGTTGAAACAGACGAAATCCATGGATTAGCCTTGGGAACTCCCAAAATACTCAAGATTATTGATAGTGGACAAGTGGCCACCAAATTTCTGCCACCTGAATCCTATGTTTTAGGAAATATTTAAAACCCAGATATGGGCAGAACCGTAGATGGTAAAATTATTGGTTGGTCATTTTAAATCATCTTTATTGATGGCATCTAATACAATCTACAGGCCTAGTAAGTAATGGAGTGCTGGCTAGTCACATCTAAGGCAATGAGGATTTATTCTCCAGTAGTGAGCATGGTGGATTCAATGCCATGCTGAAACCTAAAAACTATTTTCCAATGATTCTGACAATTGTTCTCCTTCTGAATTATGTGGGCAAACAATAGATGTGGCCATTTTGTTGGCAATGGATTATTAGTTGGTTGGGGGAAAAGTGGCAAGGTTAGTTTTCCCTTTAGCACAGATATTGCCATGGCATGATTCAGTGAGTTTGGATCATGATACTCTGACTAGGAAGTATTAACAAGTGTTTTAAAGAAGGGGACATGAGAATCACTGTTGACTGAGTAATTTTGCTGGGTATAGACAATTAGTTGATGAAGAATTGCCTATGAAGAATACAGTTTTTAGAATTTTCAGAGGTTGATACAGCTTTGAATTTAAAAGAATTAAGTAGTGAGACAGGATACTACAGCAGATCAATTCAGATGTAATAGGTTGACAATAGCCTGTTAGGACATCTTCATGATGTCAAACAAGAATACTAGTAAGATGTCATAGAATGTTTTCGATCTAGCGGGCAACAAGCCAGGCATAGGGAGTTATTGAAGCTTTTGATTATTTGAAATAGTTCTTTAATGTTACAATCAGGATGTGATGTTTTTGAGAATAGTATTATTTTCTATTTTTAAAAAATGCTTTAAAATTACCCCAAATCCAATTTGCAGGATGTTGTTTATTCCAGATTCCCTAATTTGTATATTCCCTCTCTTGGGCCCTACATGTTCACTTCCTCTGTAGGGCCCTACTGGTTCACTAAGGGCATGATTATGATTTTGGCAGTAAGGGGACTGTTGACGAAATGGTGTCGGATTCCCCACCGACTAGTTGGCGGTCCATCTGCTGTATTACGATGTTGATGGTTTGCTGAAGGAAAGACCGCTGCTATGTCTCCTGGGGCTATGAGGCCCCCACAGGCAGCTATAGCATGTATTATATATTAAATATATTGTAAACATGTAAAAAAAACATAGAAATTCAATGAAAAAAACAAAGGGTACGAGTTATGTTATAGTTAGGAAGGGGTTATTTCTTATTACAAAACAAAAACAACTTAAAGTACACAAACCTTTGAAATTTCAAAGTTATAGTTATAATTTTCATTTGTGTTCTACACCATCCCACGAATACTATAAGTTGCACAGCCCAGAACACAGTGCTAAGAAATTAGTACCCACACCACATTAACTATAACTTATCACAGTGTTGTGCACAATCTTATGATAAATGATTTCTTTATACCTGTGATAAGTATTGTTAGGGATGCTATGTTTTAGTATGCCAGAACTGATGTTATATGAAAGGGTATAAGCAGTGCATGTAGAAGGCGCAAGGTATAATTAATGATGTGTGGCAACTGATTTCATAGCACTATTTTCCAAACTCTGTGACTTGTAGTATTTTTGGGACAGGGCAGAACATATAAATAAAAGTTATAACTATAACTTTGAAATTGTAAAAGTTTGCTTAGTTTAAGTTGTTTTGTATTGCAATAAGAAATAAGTCTTATAACAGAGAGAGAGCGAGAGAGAGTGTATGTGTGTGTGTGTCTCTCTCTCTGTCTGTCTGTCTCACATGCAAATCAGTCTTGATCCTGCTCCTCATGGGAACAGTCCAGCCCGAACTGCCAGGCCAGATCCTCCCTGGATCGGAAACAAGCATCCTGGGACCGGTTTCAGGGTTTCGCCCCTCATCAGCCAGGCTACCTTGAATCCAGTGGCACAGCGAGCAAGGGACCCACGTCTGGACATTACCTTGGCCACAGGGATGATGGGCAATTTCTGGGTGCTGACCCTCATGAACTGAACTACATGTCCTACCTAATATAACGAGGAGTAGGGGTGCCTCGTCTAACACTAGAATAACTTAGGTATAATCACATCATGAGGCAGCACAGTAACACAGACCATTCCAAACTAACTCGTAAGGCAGGTGTGATTACAATAACAGGTGCACACCTTTTGTTCAGAAGAAACAGCCCATACATTCATTTTGCTTTCGTTTAATTCATAATCCTACGGGAGCAGTTCAGTACAGACTTTGGGTCAACATACTACAGGCTCTCCCCTCTCTAATGCCCGCCCCACTCTGAAGTCACAGCTATCTGGGCTCCAAGGTGGGCTCACAGTCACAACCCTCATCTCACCCAAGCAGATCCGTTCCCATAGGCTCATGGGCTTGGCTTCCACGCTCCCCTCTACTCCGACGCTCTCGACTCCGATGCTCCCATTGGTTGGGATGCGCCCATACAATTCCAGGTTTCCTTGGACTGGCACAATCCCTTCTGCCCCCACGCTTTTCAGCTCTGCTAGGATGGTCTTGACAATCACGCTCCCTTCTGCTGCCACCCCCCCTCCATCGTCTCCAGCGCTTCTTTCAGCTTCTACACTGTCTGCAGCCATGGTCCAGCCTTGCTGCAAGAGCCGGTTACCAGGCAACCGGTAAACGCTGTTGGGAACTACCCAGAAATCACAGCGGCAAGCCCGTCTATCACTTCCGGGTTAGAAAGAGTGGTGTTTTCACACGTGGGCCGGTCGTGCTTATTGGATATGGCTCGGAAAGAAAGGTACGATAGGGGAGCAGCGGGAGCATAAGGAGACCTGCTTTTTAGTAAAAAATAGGCTGGAAAACACATGGCAGGCAGGAGCGCGCGAAGAAACCCTTCTACACTCACAGGGACCGAGAGATCGGTACCGCTTCCTGTCCCCCCAAAACCGTGAACTGTGATTCGTGAGTTTTCCATTTCTCCTCTGAGGCTCTTCAGATGCCTCACTTGGATTTTAATCTTCCATTTTCAGGTTACACCCATAACTCAGAAGGGGGCAGTGCTAAAATTGGGGAAAACACTTTTATAAATTGGAATTCAGTGGGTGCGTGGCAACAATAAGGGGGTCGAGTCATGAAAAGCAGTCTGACAGTCAACGTAAATATTTATTATTTAAAAAACTCTGCTATAAAGAAATGGTCAGCAGGGAGAAGCGGGGCAATACATCTGTTCTGACTAAATGGGTTGCAAAGGCTGCATCTTAAAATATTTTATGGGGTTGATGGGTTATGGCAGCTGTTGCAGAGAGCTTTGCTTGTCCAGATCTGCGTTTTGTCTAGTAAGATATTTGATTTACAAAATAGCACGGTGGGTTAATGTGTCTCCAGCCAAGCATATCCTGCAATATGCAGATGACAGGTTTTCATTTTATCTATATAGGTAAGTAGGTTACTGCTTTTGACACAGATCATGTTATTAGTACAGACAGTCCCAAGCAATGCTCTACGTTTTAAATCCTGAGTGTGTGTTTCTCCTGGCCTTGCACTATTAACAAATAATCCCAACCAGTAAAGACAATGTGTGACTCGTACACTTTGAAAGCCTCATTGTCTTATGTAGTAGCATCCTGCACATTGATTTACACACTTGTATGATTTATTGGCAATGTATATTGTGTACGTTTGATGTAAATAGTTCAGACTCCATGCAGCAATGAGAACCGCTGTAAAAGAATTACATGTAAAAAAAAATTAAGAAAGACTATTTCAAATTGTATTTGTGTAGATACTCATATATCTGGTAATACTAAAGTGTTTGCATATCTCTTATATTCAGCAATTGAACAAAGTCAAAAACTTGGCTCCAAATCGTAGTATCTCTTAAGTACTTGTGTAGTGATAATAAGTTGTGTGCTTTTGTTTCCCTAAATTGTTTTGGCACTTAGGTGTTAGGCTCCAGATAGTTCCCAGCCAGGATCATGCTCTAGCAAAAGGAGGGACTATGGCCCCTTAAATTCGCCCTTAGTTTTGGGACCAGCTGGAATCTTACATAAGAAAGCCCTCTTTCTGCCTGCATGTTTTTTCTTCTCGCAGAATACAGACAACATGCAGACACTGCTGAATTATGTCCCAGTGTTGGCAAATTACATGGGGATAAATTCTGCATATTTCACTGGGGCCAGACAGATCCCTGAATCAGCGCAGCAATAGCTGCCGGATCTGGGATCCAGCCAGGCCGCCCTTCATTCTAGCATTGCTGAGAGGCAGATTTACTAACTTATCACACCAACGCGACAACAAAAGTTTCTACGCTGCCTGAAACTTGTAGAGTAGAACCCCTGTTACACCCCCTGATGCATAACCGCTACTTTTCCAGGACATATTGTTTGGGGTCAAGGGCAACAAGCTTTCATATGTATTTTGCCCTTGGGACAAGTAGGGCCAACCCCCTGCAGCACAAACCCTTTGGCTGTCAGTTTGCAGAACCACAATATGGATCAGGGAGGGCACTGTCTGCAGTTAAGGTAATATGTGTGCCCATATGCTAAACGTATATTTATGGTTCATTAATTGAAAGCCTTTATTATTAGGGTGAGCTCTCTAAGTAAATGTTGTAAGCTCTGACTGCACTACTGACAGTGGTTTCAGTATGAATATGCGTACACACGTTTTCAAAGTTTAGTAATATTAGTCTATGTATAAGGCTCCCAGAATGCTCTCTTGTTTGATGCTAATATTTGCAGAAGTTTGAAAGCAAGATTGATGATTCTTTGCTTTCAAAATAAAATGTTCATAAAAACATGAAGGCAGGAAAAAAACATTTTGCTAAACTACTGTAAAATTTCAGGTACCATTTCTTTGCAGCCTCATTTAGTAACATGTGTTGATGCATGCCAGTATTTCCCAAAAATATTTATAATGGAAAATCAGTGTAGCCAGTTTCAATAAGATTATGGGAAACAAAAATAAACAAGCATTGACCAAGCCAGCGGGTCTGAAATTGGTGTTCAGCTTTTTAGTTTTGTCAATGTGTGACTTGTTTTGGCATGGTTTTTGTAAAACCTTATTGGTGTGAGAGCTGCTGGGCCCTCACCATTACAACAAACATTGGCAAAAGCAAAAATAGTTTTTTTGGTCTCAAAAAGCACATACTGCCACAGTAGTTACTGGCACTGAATAAAACTACTTTGTGTGTCAATATGCTGCTTGTAAAAGAGCAGAATGCTGTCGCTCACAGTGAAGCCAGCCGATACAGAGAGAGAGACATCATTTTAATAAACACAAAAGGACACAGTCACCGTCAGACCAAATTAGGGGCCCAATCATTAAAGAAAGTCTCAAATGTGCACCCATGGTATATTTCCTTGCATTAAGTGCAGCTATATGGTTTTCGTGAATTCCCAAGAATTTACAGAAGTAGGACAATAAATAGTACTCCTAGAAATATTTGTGAACTGCATTTTAGCATGATCAAATATGCATGTGTAGATTTGCTCATGCCGAAATCTGAGTGTTTGCAAGTTTACTTTCCCTCCAACCACTTTTTTCTCAACTCTGGAAGAAGGTTTTCAACATTTCTCAGTATGGGAAAAGATTAGAGAAGATTTGTTGAAAAACCTCTAAACTTGCAAGTTAGTAGGTTTGCACAGACTCAAAAGGGCATTCTACCCCTGGAACTATTGCTTAGTACTACCTTCAGTCTCAGTATGTAGATCTGTGGAAATGTGACAACATAAGTGGATTGCAAGTATTCAAACACTACTATGGTATGAGCCCTGGCATAATCAGAGTGACTATATCAGAGCTGTTATTTAATGATACTGCGTCCATAATTTGTCACTGCACTACATGACACCAATTGGACTTGTGGATTTTGTTCTAGGACAAGGAGATTTATGATGCAACCTGCCTAGTGTACAAGTAGGTATTTTATTAAATTCCACACACCTGGTTACTATAGGCAACTTTCCAATGCAAGTTTTGATTTGCGTTGGAAAGTAAATCCCACCATGATACTTTTCCCTGGGTTTGTGTCACAGCGACACAAAGAATTAGTAAATGTCGGTCTGAAAGGTCACACTAGGATTAGAACCTGTTAGGTGCAGCTTGCAAACAGATGTGTCGCATTTGTATTAAGCTATTGTTCTGTAACTAGTGAGCTGCATGCACACATCTCAGGATTAGATATTAACCCACTGATATACAATGCTCACAATTGTAACTTGTAATATGCAAAAGCCTGTTGCGATTATCCTATGATATTTCAGGAAAGGCTGTCAGAAATGATCTTTCTGCCATTGTGACTGCCTGTCTTATGCTTCATTCAACTCACTATGTGTCTGTGTGATATTTATGTATCACAAACCTAGCTGAAGAGTGTTTCACTAAATAAAAGCCAGAGCAGCTAGTTTTGCCAAATACTTCTTGGATTATATTCATCAACATATCCTCTTTACATTGCGGTACATTACAAGAAATTCCAAATGCTGCAATTGGAGAAATCAGTAAAATTACACTGAAGTACCACAGACTGATTCAGAGCACCTCCCTGAAACCCTAGTGCTTAAATATGGCTTTTACTGACCTATTCGTTAGTCCGCATCCCTGTGAAATAAATATGTGTACTATGCTTTCTGCCTTAAATAAAAGGGCGTCGGCTAGGAGATTTTTTAAGTTTGATACCTAACATTATTATTATTCTCTTCCTCTCTGTTTTGTGTCTTTGTATCCACAAACGTTCTACTCTAAACCTTCAGATTTTCTCTGAACTATGGCTATTGCTGCAGAGTATTTGTGCTTATCTGGCTGAACTGACCCATCTGGGTAAAAGTCACAAAGAAAGGGACTTGGACTGGACAGGTCCAGCATACATGCCCCTATGTATGAATAGAAAGAGCTAGGCAGGGTATGCAGTTCCTAATGGCGCAACAGGGTGGTATTGGGGGGGGTTGTATTCCTGTTGCCAAAAAGAGAGGAGGACAGATGGGAAGTAGCTCCTTTAGGAGCTAGGTCCCTCACACACCTCAAGTGGTGTCATGCTTCATCATCAGGCAGCTCCTCCATGGGCTAGCGTTGCAATGCCCTACAGGCCCCATGAAGAGGCTCTTTACCAGAGGTCTTTTCTTTTTATCGATGTGAGATGGGCGAGGTGGTGGGGAGTGTGTTAAGGAATGGTATGAGTAGAGGTGGAGAAGCGTGTGTGCAAGATAAAAATAGCTACAGGAATCCCACAGGTTTCTTTATTGGCTGCGTTCTATTTGTATTTGTGGGTATTTATTAAGCGCAGCCTATCGCTCCGGAGGGAGCATCATGGCGCTCATTGTGCGTGGATGAGATTAGGTAATGAAAAAAAAATCTAAATAGCGGCCATCACATAAGTATCAGATTGCTGATAGACCCAGGTCTTCAGTTGTTTCCTAAAGAGACTCTCAGTATCGACCAGTCTGAGGTTTAGAGGCAAGTTGTTCCAGGCCCTAGCTGCTAGGACTGTGAAAGTCTTTCCGCCCCTGGTTTTGTATTTATACCTCGGGATCTTGGTGAGGTTACCACCGGAGGATCTCAAACATCGTGCAGGGTTATAGTGGACAAAACGGTTGGCGAGGTATTTAGGACCTGTGTTTTTCAGGGCTTTAAAAACTGTTAGTAGGAGTTTGAAAAGGATCCTCTTGTGCAGTGGCAACCAGTGGAGACAATTTAATGCTGCTGAGGCTGAAGATTTCCTGGGAAATGCTATATGCTACAGTAAAAACAAGAGACTAAAAAGTTGTAGATAAAGAAGGATATTCTAGGCCTCTCAAGCTCAAATTAGTGTATGTGAGGTAAAAGGGATCAACATGTTTCATGCTTTTTATAGTCCGAGGGATCTTGGCATTTCGCCAGGACCACGGGATCCTTGTCTACTCACATAGGGGCGGGTGAAGTGTGTCTGTGTTGTACCGTACCCTATAATTTAAACTTGTGGTGTCGTATAATTTATATAGACATACAATATACCTTCTGGATACACCTGGAGAGGGAACAAATAATGACACTATCAAGTAATCAAGGCATCTTTCATGTCACGCCTAGGTGCATGATAATTGGCTAGAGATCGTTGCACATCTCTCTAAAAACAGTAAATAATTATATTGGTGGTGAAAAATGTACTTGTGGTTATAAAATCTAGAAGATTCATTTAATAAACAGGTATGAACCCATAGAAACACAGAGAAACACATTCTTTAGTCACTCATGCAATTGATCTTATTGGTATAAATAAGGTAATGATGGTGCAAGTAAGTTAGTTTATCACTTAGTCTGAGGCTCCACTGCGAGGGCTGTGGTGGTATGCCATCGCAGGTGAGCCTCAGCGCATGGTCCCCTGATATCATGCCATATTAATTGCCAAACAATAGCATGTGGGCTTCATGATGACTTACTCAGTGGAAAGGGCTACTTGCGCCTGTCGTTATGGCTAGGGCACTTGCACTTTGGCATGAACACGAGCCTGCAAGGAAAAGTACAGTTAGGGATTGTGGTTGCTGATGGTTATGCAAAGTGGAGTTAGGTGATGTCAGAAAATGCCTTTCTCTTCCCTATTTTCTGTAACACCACTTGTCTGTTGGCCAGCTGATTAGTCACAGAATTGGTAACTTAGACTGGCAGATCCAGTTCTCGGTGCAAGAATAGTCAGGCAACCGGGGGACCCTGATGAGGGCCATGATCAAAAGAAGCCAAATGGTAGCGGCCTGTGAGAGCTCTGGGAGAGACGGGAGCGCTGGGCCACGGAGGACTCTCTAGCAGGGCTCGCTCCCCGGAAGGGGAGTGCAGGCTGTGGGTACCGGCTGGCTTCTTAAAATGCGACGGTGCGGGCAGCAATAATACAGCTGCACCACATACTCAAGCGTCAGCGAAGCAGCAGGCTGTTCAAAACACTGTTGGTGCCGACGTATGAGTTGCCGGTGGGTAGATCCAGCTAATAATCACATCAGTTAGTGCTCCTTATGGTAGGGAGCCCACCGTTTGTCCAGCTGTCACCGAATGGGATGGATTCCAAATTGGACAGGGAAGTTGACATCACCGGGGAGGTCAAGATCTAAACAGCCAGAGCAGAGACGGGGTTTTGAAAGTGGTCCAAAATTAGGCGTCCTGTTGTGATTCTATATTTGGGCATCATCTTGGAGTGGTGTAGGGGGAAGTTGTTTGGTACGGGTGAATTCAAAATTCAAGGAATTGAAAATAAACATGGATAACTAAGTGAATCGGGGCCCAAAACAAGGTATAGGCTTCCCAATTGAGCTATTAACGTGTGCGTTCACGTTGATCAGATGGTATGTGGGCCCTATGGGTATGTCCTGCATGGCAGTGCTCAAGAGACTAGAGCAAACAGGAGGTCACATGTGAATCCATTGAATAGTTAGTAGTTTGAAGTGGCAGGAGATGTGGGGGATCCCATACCTATATTAGATATCACTTAAGGGGTGGCATCTACAGTAGTGCTCAATCACTTTGTTGGGTTGGCTGGAGGCTCCTAGAGTTAGCCAATTGGGAAAGGAACATCTCATTCCTTCGTGGACAAGAAGGGGTTAGGTGTACATGAGAAGCTGAGCTCAAGTAAGCTGGTGGGAGGCTTTTGGAGTTAGCCAAATTCGTGTGGAACATCTCATTCCTAGATGGAATAGGAGGGATTAGGGATAGATGGAAGCTAACTGGATAGCAGGGAGTAATGTGCTGGTTAGGGGTGTGTGTTCATGTGCTGATATCAGTATGCCATTGGGGCAAAAATCAAGAGGTAACAGATAGCCTTACCGTGATACCTTTACCCACAGTATGTTGCTGTTGAACCCTGTGCAGTGTGTCGAGAAACGGTAGACCCATTGTTGTTCTTTATTTAAAAAAAGGACATCCATGGTTATGTGTGCATGGGCTTCAAGTATTGTCCAGTGTATGTCTTTTGGGGTATGTCCCATTTCTGTGTAATGGGTAAGCATCCAAGTTGTTCAACCGTATCTTACATTACTGCGGTATTCAGTTATTCTTGTTTTCACTGCCCTTGTCATCATCCCTATGTAGCGTTTGCGGCAAGGACATGTGATAACATAGATACAGTTCTTTGTGTTTCAGTTTGTGTGGGATTTTTGAATCCATATGTCCTTGGGGCTCAAATGAATCTCTTTTGAGGAACGTGTTAGGGGGCATACACTACAGAAGCCACAGGGATAGTGGCCTTTCACTGGAGGCAGGTCCCACAGGGAGTGTTGGGATCCTGGTTTCTTAGTGGGCGGTCTTGTGTGCACAATGATGTAAGTTATTAGTCCGTTTGTAGGCAAAACGAGGTGTGGCAGGAGACATGGCCCAGTGTGAAGTATGGCCCAGTGTTTCTTTATGATTTTCTGTATGTAGTTTGACTGCGGTGTAAATGATGTGACACAGGTAACTAAGTCTTTGGAAAAAAGACCTCCTGCAAAGAGCCCCCTCGTGGGGCCCATTGGGCATTGCAGCGCCGGCCCAACGAGGAGCTACCCAATGATGAAGCATGGCACCCCTTGGGCTGTGTGAGGATCCTTGCTCCTAAAGAAACTACTCCCCATCTGTCCTTCTCTCTTTTTGACACCTGGAATACAACCTTTCTCCCAGAACCCCCAGACCCACCCTGTTGCTGCCATTAGGAACGGCATACCATTGTTCTTCCCATCTTGGTAAAAGACAGCAGGGGAGGCTTCTAATTCAATATCTGAGAAGTGTGTGGAAATGTCTGTTGGTGTAGCAAAAGTTTATAATGCCTCAGTATAGCTCTTTCTCAAATTGTGCTTCACGTCAAAGCCCACTGCACCACAAGAAGGGAAAAGGCTTTAGAATTAGGAATGTATTCTTTGATAGCAGCTTTCAATATAGGTATAGGAGAGCTCCAATACTCCTTTCCCTGCACTGTTGCTTTTTCTTTAACAATGGCTGTCTGGAATGTTGTAATAGTTTTCTACTGTTTTTCTCTTTTGCGCTAGTGTAGAGGTGATTTGTATGTAATAGAATATGTCGCCTGTCCTTTATTATGAAGAACATACTGTAGTATATCCGGTAGTTCTAGGGACCACATTAATTATTAAAGCACATTTTGATCCCTAGCTTATAGGTATTAAGCTGCTAACCTTTATGCCTGCAATGCTTTTAACTGCTCATGTACTTTTCCTTCTAGTCTCCTTCTGAAAATGTGGTTGAAATTTATTTTTAAAGGGGCTTTGAACTTTTGTGTACTGCGGCAATTATGTCCGTTGAAATTCAAAAATCCCAGTAGGGCTTGCAGTTTATGGGGTGTATGTGATCACTATACTATAACACAAAATCGAGTACTTAGAAGATATCCAGTGGGCTATATTTCTAAACTTGTGTCAATCTTGTGGCTGCAATGGGGGTTCCAACCATAGAAAATGAGATCAAATAAAGGGGTTCAGGAGCTATTCGGTGGCCAAACTAACCATTACGTATGTCAGGGCTCATTTTATATTTTTGGCACACAAGATTTGTTATGAGTCCCAGGCTATGCATTTTGCATGATGTGAGGTCTGGTCTGGCTAATGAGATTTGTGTAATGCAATACTTATCTATACGTGTTATTGGTTTAATGATTAGGATCACTGGAGTGTTCATAGAAGAACGTCAAGTTGTTACTGTTTCAGTGTTGTGAAGATCAGGTACTTTATTTTTAAATATCCAGCTTAGCTCCTGCAATAAAAAACATACAAATGTACTGCATCTGCAGGCCGAGTAACTTGAACAATTTGGCACACTTTGGCTGCAGATTAAGGGGCAGTGTTTGAGGCGACATCACTTCCTTTTGCAAACCATTTCCTTTCCAGATGGAAGCAGCTTGCCAATCGAAATTGCAGCACATCAAGAATACAGTTGGGTACCAGGCACAGGGTGCTCCGGGAGTGTACAGCACCTTTGTAAATGCTATAAGGTCCTGACAGTGGGGTTCTTGACAAGCAAGAAAGGCTGCACAGGGCAGGGCTCCATACATTTGGCACACAGTGTTATTCAGTGGACCTTTGTTGCAGAAGTATCACACTGCCTCTTATTCCAAGGACGGGTTGCAAATGTGTCAGTGCACCTGGTCACACACGCTTTGTGCCATGAGAATGCATAACCACTGGTCAGGCAGCTTTAATTATTTTCGAGGCGCAATGTGTTACATTCAAGGCCCTTTGTCAGGTGTTAAATGTCCTGAGTTCAGGCACGTCTTAAGGGTTTTTGGGGCTTTGGGCCAATCGTAATTTGGGAGCTCCTGTTTGGGACAGTTTTGAATTGATGAGCCAGTTTCAGCTCTCGCAGGTCCTCTTGGGCCAGGTCCCTGACACACTGACAAACACACTGGTCCAAATTCTAAATGTGTTTCCATCTATAATACAGGGATAGTAACATGGGTTTCAATATTGTAACACATCAGCAGCTCACTAATATTACTGCAGATAATCTCTGTGACCCTCTCCCGTTGCTAATATGTGGTGTCCTTTTTCTATCTAAAATAAACTGTTTTATGGACGTTGCATGGTGTTGAAAAACATAAACACAACATTTCTCTACAAAATATCTGTGATAGAGTCCCACACGTTACCAGGATTAAAAATAAACGAAAGGACTACAGGATTTAAAACCATCTATGTTTAAGAATCATTCAAATGTATCAGGGCAGGGTTGTTTGCAGAATAGAGCTGGCTCTATCAGGGGGCCCCTGGAAGCATGGGGCCCTGGGCCAGAGCCACTTTCCCAGTGCCGGAAAGCGTCTCTGGCTGAGTTATATAGACACCTTTTGTTAAACTGCTTAGAGTGCTAGCAATCTTCCTGCTCTCTTTGGTTTCCAAGACAGAAAGTTGTCAAGATACAGCACTCCTGCAAGATGTGCACTAAGGTTCATGCATTCATGATTCTGGTGGCAGCACTATGGAACACATTTCCACCCACAGTCCCCAATTCTCAAGTTACATACTTCTCAAGACTAGCAGTTCACCCAGTAAGTACCTGTCTTTAATTATTGTACTCTATGTTGCTCTTGCTCAGCAAGCACCAAGAAGATTTTGGCAGTTGAGCACTTTATTCATTTTTAATAGGTATTAATATACTTTCAAAGCGGAACATAAACATTTGTTTTTTACTTAACATAAATAGCTAAACAAACAAACATACAAGTAGTATTTCAAGAGAAGTACATTCATGTAGTATGAGACATAAATGTTTTATGTTTTGAATATTTGTTTGTCTGAAAACATGTTTGCCTTTGGGAATTTAAGTAAAGTATGTCACTCCACAGCATCGCCTTCATTTGCGGAGACAAAATGTGTGTTTTATATTTTTTACAGCATGATTACTAAAAAGAAAACAAACTCAGTCACTTACGAAGAGCCAATTCGGAAGAAAAAGAAAAAGAAGAAAAAGAAACATCTAGAAGCAGAAAATGAGCCTGCTTTGGAGGCACAATCACACACTGAAGTAGAAAACGAAGGTTTGGTTAAACGCAAAAGAAAGCACTATTTGGCCGAGGAAATAGTCTCTGATCAAGAGGAAGAACATGTTGCAGAGTCTCCGGTTAACAAAAAGAAAAAGAAGAAAAAATTGAAGTTCATGAACGAAAACACAACTGCCGCACTTATCTCTGCAGAAAATGAGGAACTGGGCAATGACAATCTAGATCAAAACTGTTTGGTGCCTAATGATGAAAATGCTGAATCTGAAAGTTTTAAAAAGAAAAGGAAGAAAAAAAAAGACAAACAAATTTTACACGTCACAGAAGAAGTAGACCAAGAGGAATTTGAAATGGATAGTGCTCATACAAGTTCCATGCTCAAAAAGAAAAAAAGAGTCTCTGCTACTCAGGAAAATGTTCTCATCAGTTCCTTGCCGGAGACTATTGAGAGGGATACTGAAGAAGACCACAATAACATAACAAAGAAAAAGAAGAAGAGAAAACGAAAAAAGAAAGAGGAAATAATCCAGTCTGACCTGTCTGAAAATAGGCCTGAAAAGGAGGAATGCGAATTTGTTGAACACAACATCAGTCAAAAGAAAAAAAAGAAAAAGTTGGACAGGACGTTGGACAGTAAAGAAGGAACTTTGAGTAAGAATACAATAGAGGCTGACAAATGCATAATGAAAAATAGTAAGAAAAGACCCACTCCAGAATGCGCAGTTCCGAAAGAAATCTCAACCTCTAAGAAAAAAAAGAATGCCCAAGTGAAGCAAGAAGGAGCGCAGGAAGTAATGGTAAGTTTAGCAGGCATTGTGACATGAACCAATCATTCAGGTGTTTTCAGATTGTATCATTATGAAAACCTGAATTTTGTTATCTCTCAGCTACCCATAATATTCACAAAAACATTCACATTTCTGAGAAATATAAAAATAATAAAATGATGCCTCCTACTGACCTGTGTCAGAATCACGGGTATTGCAGTAGAACTCTGAGCTGAGACTTTAAGGACAACACTTTTTTTCCACACTTCTGTATTGTATTGAAAAAAGTCAGATACAGGTATTTCGTAGCCAAAGGTTGTTGAACACCCTTAGATCAAGTATGATTTCTCAGCAATGTAAAGTATTTCAAGGGAACCGTAAACGTTACATATCAAGAGCATAAACGCTGATAACAGTGAACAATCAGAACATAAATGTGATTAATGGCGGACGGCGAACACCTTATTAATCAGGCCTCTACAGTTTCATGACTAGGAGAAAAAATTATAAGCTTGAGGAGTTTGAAAATCACATGCATATAAATAATATGTTTATCATGGGTGTTCCAGAAAGAAACAAACTGGCACAAAATGTGAAAATGTGTTTGTAAGGCTCTCTACGGGCGGAGCCTCGCTGGTTTGTTTGATTCCAACCATGTTATCTAAATTACATATCCTGTGACCAGATTTCACGAATGAAGGCTGTCACCCTCCTAAGAAGTAGGTGTCCCCAGTGACTCTTTCTCTTTTAGTCTGGCTGAGTCATAAAAAAGATGGCTGAGGCATATGTCAAGCAAGATCATATGATAGACTGTGCCTCATTTTATCTCTCTGCTTCAAACACAGTCATGCTCAAATGGTACAGACTATTGGTGCCATGTCATTGTGAAACCTGCGTCTGTCTGTGTCTCCTGTCTGAACTTTGTTTTCTATTACCCAAGCTTATGTTACTGCTTGCCACCAGTACAGCATGTATGGGGAATAATAAAAACGGCAGCACTGATGTCTTTGGTAATAAAACACATGGCACAGACAAAGGATGGACTAAAAGAGACGAGTTGCATACAGATATGGAACAACTATTTGTTTTAGCTTTTTCACGTGCATGCCTATCTAAGCCCAGTAAAGCCAGGGCAGTATGCAATGCTTGTTGTAAGTTTATTTGACAGCTCTACATTTTACGATTTCCACCACTGAATTCGCATGGGGAGTGCGCTTTGTATTTAAGTTCGTTATATTGAAAGGAATAAAGAAAGTGGTCTGACTGATCTAGTCGGAAAGAGGAGAGGTTTGTGTGGTATTTCTTTACGAAAATCAGCTTTAAGAAAATACCTTAATTGTTTTGTAGGGAAGGTGCAATGTTTTAATTGGTTAATTTCTGATAGGAAGAACTCGTGGAAGGATGTGTGGATTATTTTTTTTTCTAATGGAGCTTGAAATCTCCCAAACAAATACAGATTACATGTGTAGATGAGTGGATCACCATTATAAGAAACGAAACTGTCAATAGATCTCTCTTTGCTGCCGGGTATATGGTATAAGATATTCAGTAAAAGCAGTTTAGGTGGTCATGTTTGTAATCTCCACAGTGAGACACTAAAAAGAGCAAGAGCTTATTGAGGGTAATCATTTAAGGCACTCATAGGGCATAATGGCAACTCCCCATCTGTTGTAGAAAACTGGAGGATGTTAATGGCTAGTGGTTAGATACTGGTATGGAGGATGAGCAGAAAAGCTTTTTCTGAAAGCAGTAGCGTCAACTTTCACCGTCTTGGATGAAGGCAGATATTGTATTGAACCAGCAGATCTACAGTCCGAGAGGGCAGGTTTAATGAGATGATTAGGGGAGAGGACACTGCTTTTAGAGGAGGTGACATTTCTTGTTTGGGCAGATTGAAATTAGGCATTTAACTGTAGAGAATGTGGTAAGAAAGTGTATTCGAAGGTCATTTGTTGAGGAAACATTCAAAAGCATTGAGGTTGACTTGCTTGTTGGGCTATTCAGGAATAGATGTGTCAAATGAAGGGTCACTGGAAGAAGGTCAGGAGAGCAGTCCCTGGGAGGGGAGTGTGTGTGGTAAAGACAGATGGAGAGTGCAATATGCAGACTTTGTATCATCTCATGCAGGTGACCCAGTTTCAGTTTATTGTCAAGCAGTTCATTTCAGCGAGTGGATAAGAATTTGTGCTCTGGTCAGTTGTAAGTCTCTCAAATGAAGTCTGAGACAAGAAATCACAACTAAAATATGAATCATACATGTGGGTGATTATTCCTTCAGTGTAAAGTCAGTCTGTGTGATGTTTTAATGTAGCTTGGCAAAACCAAGAAGTTGGTTGGCAGAGGGAAGTTGTTTCAAGATGGTGGTAGTGGCTACCTGGATTGTTGTAGGTGTGGTCCTTGACAGTGTTTTGGTTTTTGTTGTGTTCCAGTTTATATTACAGGCTACTTTTTATTTATTGCTGGTGTTTTACTGTCTGATTTTGTTCTTTGAGGGTGTGAGTGTGATAAAGCGGAGATGGGGGTTTGGAGGAGGGTTAGCTAATGATGCTTGTCAGTAGAGACAGTAGGCTTTGTTTCAGTGTGAATGTCCTCGCGATGAGATAGTAAGGGACAGGATAAAATGATGCAGAGCGCAGATGGTGTTGAAGGAAAGGAAGTTTATTTGCACAGTTGGTTTGTAGTAGGGCAAGTGGGGGCACAAGGACTTCTCTCTTCATTATGCCCTATTCCTACTTTCCATGTAATCTCTCTCTTGTTAATTCCCCCGTGAATCCCCTCCTATCACAGCCTTATCTGGCATGGCATATCTCTCCAGTACTGCCCACTATCCAAATCTTATAAAACTGCTCAGTATCTATTTCTCCTCATCACAGCCCAACTCTCTCCTGTCATTGTACCCCTTTCCTTTGTCGCTGTTCACCTCTACCTTGCTGTTTCTTGCACCTGTTAATGTCCCTCTCTCTTATCAGTGATCATCTCTCATATCAGCCACCTTTCCTGTCACTGCTCCCTTTCCCATTACTGTATACCTCTATTCTCAAACCGCTCCCATCGTTGCACTTACCCCTTCTTATCACTCACTGCATAGCATTCATACGCTACCGTTTCTCCTGTCACTGCCCAGCTCTCATGTCAAAACGACCTCCTCAATTACTTCTCATCACTTCTGTCATTTTCACCTTTTTCTGTATCGCCTTCTCACTGTCCTCCAGCTGATAGCACTGAAAGCCTGGTAGTGGTGGAGCAGAAGCAGCCTGGTATGGTAGCTACTCTTCTCCAGCACTAACAGCCTATCAGAGACCTGCTGAGAGGCAATTCTTTCCCCCAAGTTTCCCCACTATCACCCTCCTTTGCTGTCTGTGCAATTATCTTGAACATTTTAGAGGTCTCATCATTCTTCATGTAACCCCCACCCACCTCTACCTAGTCCCTGCCACTGGAATGGGCTCTGAAGCGCAAATGTTTCAGACGGCACAGGCATGAATGCTTATGGGAAGAAGCCTAAAACAAGTACAATCCACATTAATAGTGCTAGGAGTATCACCATCATGGTGTATGGTAGGATTGCTTTGGCCAGTGCTTTTTTTTACATTTATGCTCATTGAAACAAATTGTGAAAAAGGGAAAGAGCTCATTCCAGGTGTATTTCTCCAAGTCTAGATTTTACATTTTCAATTGAGACACGCATTTACTGTAACTTAAGCGCTAGATATTGGTACTTAGCCTGAATTCTAACATGTAGCCACGACCAATTACTAATGTTTGTTTGGATTGGTCATGGTACTTGCAAGAAAGTCATAGGCCAAGTCAAACTACAGCCTTCCTCGAATACACTATGTATGTACACTTGTTGAATGTGATGTACACAACCTACCCACAGCTGTCCACGGGCTGTAGACCTTACACTAAAATGTAGACAAGGGGGTAACCACTCAGATAGCAATGTTATGTGGTTCTTGGGCATTTCATCACTGGACTTATACTGATGAACTCTATGGGTAGGTGTTTATGTCCACCATGTTTCTAAGGGGCTGATTTCAAAGTTTGACGATCTTAGCGCCATACCGCCGTGGTCCCAAGAAGTATGTGGCGGTCCCCTTGCCGGCGATTAAATAATCTGCCGGGTCAAGATGCTTCTGTGAAGAGGGGCGCCCTGGAGTAAGGGACCCACGTGGGAGACTGAAGGGAAGAAAAGGAAATGGGTGAGTATGCACCCCAATTCCTTGGATTCTGCCGAATGAGGCAGTCTTCCTGCCTCGGTCGGCTCAACGGAAAGACAGCTCATAATTCCGACAGCGCTGAACTTGTCTGTACAACCCTCTATCAGCTGCTTTTCCCCTACCGCCTTTGCGGAAGTCTGAAACTGGATGGCGTGCAGGCAGGACTCTGGCGGTTTTTCCTTCAACAAACGCCAACATCGTAATTCATTGGGCGGGTTGCCACCGCGTCGATGTCGGTTCCCTTTCTGCCAAACACATAATAAGGTCCTAGGTCTCATCCCCTTCCAAAAATACTCTGCGTACCTTTCTTGTTTTTTGTTTTTTTATCGCTGCTGTTCCATGTTGTTTTAGAGAAATGTCCTCATGTTGCTCGTATGGATAGACAGCGACCCGGATGTGAGCGCAACTTCTGCATCTTACTTTCTTTTCTGTTTTGTTTCGTTACAGTGGTGCACCCTTTCACTTATTCCTTCCCTCGGGCCTTTGCCGTTTCCACAGGCCTTTACCTATATGCAACTGCTGCATTGCTTATTACCCCGACAGGGCAAGCGGAGAAATGTGAGGCACAATGAAGTACACGGCAGGAATACGGCATACTATTTCATGCACCATTACAGTCAGTGAGACTGTATTTAGGAGACTCATGCAACAGTAAAGATCAAAACCCAGAGTTCTAAAAGTTAAAACACTGCTGGTTTTCAAGGGTGGAACCCACATACCTTTTGTGCTGTAAAGCTGCTAAGCATGCATTTTCCATGAAAGAACCCTTATAATAACATGATAGGTATGTTTGTAAAGAGCATAACCAGACGTATATTGGTCTACAACTCAATAGTACTTATTTTATCAGCCTCAGAATGATGAAACGACCCTTAAGGATGTGAACCTTTGAACTGGCGGGCCGCCTAAAGGGTGATTCTGAAGATTGTGTGCATGTGAGTTGTATATGTGTATCTATATTTATATTATGCTGTGACGTAGAAACAACCTAGAGTAAGAGTAGGGAACAAATCAAGCGTAATATCTGTTTGATCATTGGTGAGATGCTCTCAGCCAATGTCAAACAACTCGTTTTACTGACTAAGTGAAAAAATAACTTTAATACAGACTAGTGACGGACGGTCATTAAATGAGACCTTTTCCTTTTTTCTGTGCCAACTCCTCTTGTGCAAACACAAGGAAACGATGGACAGAGCTCTGAAACTTTTCAGACACTCACCCCCAGTCACATATCTGGGTTGAATCCATCATCATTCTTTAGCACACTTCGCTACCCCAGTTCAGACACAGCTATATGCAAATCAGTCTTAACCCTGTGCCTCATGGGAACATTCCACACCGAACCATGTCTTTCCTGGACCGGAACCAAGCATCCTGGGACCGGTTTCAGGCTAACAGCCCTCATCAGCCAGGCTAGCTTGAATCCAGTGTCAAAGTGAGCAAGAGACCCACGTCTGGGCATACCCTGCCAACTTAGGGCAAACACAAGGAGATGATGGACAGAGCTCTGAGGGGTGAGTGTCACAACGGTGATAGATATCCCGTCAGCCAAAATATAAATCCCATAGGATATTATGCGATTTATATTTTGGCAAACGGGATAGCCGTCACCTTTGTCACGGAGTAACCCATCCGTTGAAATCTAAATCAGGCCCTTAACCATTGGATTTACCACTCACCATAGAGTGCTTCAACACCTCGTCGGGGTAGCAAGTGCTATATAAATACAATTACAATCACTATAAATACATATATGTGTAAAATATATATGTATACACAAATGCATAATAATTTAAACTTTTTAAGAAGACTGTGAATTAAAGATTACTGTGGTCTGTGTAGGGGTCAATGTCTTCGGGTATCTCAATCACTCCGGTTCGCCTTTTCACGTCACTCTTTTTTGTGTTCTCGTTGCTAGACATTTCCACTCTTTTTACGCTCACATCTTTCTGAAACAATCTGCAGATCTTATACCTCAGCCCTTTCCTCTTTAGCATGTGAAGAAAGCATAGTGTCAGATTGTGAAATTGATTCAGCTACAACACCAATAAGCAGAGATTCTGGATCACCAGGTGCTGCATCCATCACTGAGACAACTGCCAACAGTATGGATACTGGATCATCTTCACAATCAGTTGCTTTTTTTATACAAAGGTATGGATGTCAGACATCCACCAGATGTAACAACTACCAAAACAGGTGCCCTAAGTCAAAAACAAGGAGAGACCAGAAATCCTAGGGATCAACATCTCATCTCACAAGTTCACACCCAGACAATTGAGTATTTTGAACAAAGGCACATTATTTGTACCAACATACAATTCAAATATATTTGAAACCGAGATCTCCCTGTTCAAATCCATGAGATCCTTAAGAATGCAACACTTTTTTGAAAATTTTATACCAGAAAGAAAACCAGTGGAAGCAGAATACTTGGAATTCAGAAGTAAAGCACGTTTATGCCTCCTTCCTCTCATAAGATGTTAGACACATTTAAGATTTTGGTAAAAAAGAAGATCTCAAAGAAATCACAGTTGAAAGCAGGTAAACAATCGAACCTCACAAAGTCAGAGAGGAACATTTTACGGTCATTGGCCAATAACCCTGACCTCACATTCCAGATGGCAGACAAAGGTGGAGCATTGTTGGTCATGGATACGACATATTACAAGGCTAAGATGAATGTACACATCAGGGATGAATCCACTTACTTAAAGCTAAATCAAGACCCTATTATGGAAATCAGAAGCACACTAGAACTGATTTTGAACAAAGATATGAATTGGATCAGTGACAAAACTAAACAGATTCTGTTAACAATATTTGCAAGACAGCCATCACTGTACATGTTACCTAAAGTACACAAGAACCAACTTGATCCACCATTTAGGCTGATAGTCTCTGGATGTGGATCATTATTTGAGCCCTTGGGCAAATATTTGGATCACTTTTTACAACCTAGACTCCAAACATGGAAATCATACGTGCAAGACACAACAGACTTTCTGGTTCGTCTTAATAATTTGGCTGTTAATTATGATGACAGCTGGCTTTTATGCACCATTGATTTGACCTCACTTCATAAATCGATCCCTTTGTACAAAGGTATGGCAGCAATTGAATGGACATTACTTGGTCAAGCTCACCTAAAATCCAAGAAGGTGTTTTTGCTGGAGATATTGCAGTTTTGTCTCCAACATAGCTATTTGAATGGCAGAATTACTTTTTTCTTCAAATCAGTGCGGCTTCCATGGGTTTTGGGGGAACCCCGTATACGCCATCATCTAGAGTCGAAAGGCATAGGGCGAGCAACACAAGACACAGTACGGATTGACAACAGAATATTGATCTATGAACACATTGAACATAATGTCTAAGCCACATACTGATGATTTTAAGTTGATGTATTATTTTGCGTTTCTGTAATATGCAAACAGTACCTGAATTTAAGAACATTTTCAGTCATCGACCTATTTTTGCATACACCAGGACTAAAACAATTAAAGAACTGTTAAAAACAGGCACCAAGTTGTATCAAGGTATAACAGTGGGCATGCGCAAATGCCAACATTGCGTGCATTGGTACAGCGTGATAATGAGTAACAACATCACTCATTCCAGAACAGGTAAAACAGTGACACTTAATCATTCAGCTAATTGCAACACCATGAATGTTATCTAGTACATCAAATGTCCTTGTGCCCTGTGATATATTGGCAAAACGGAAAGGAAAGTCAAAACAAGGATGACTGAACATAAAAGCACCATCTGGAAGGAGAACAAAAATTCTAATCTTTTTACACATCGGCTTGAATATTGTCATAACATTGCACAACTGCGTTTTCTGGTATTGGAAGCAATATCAGCTTATCCGGGGCAGATCCAAACAAAGAGAGATCTATTGGATTAAGAGGTTCAAAACCATGACCCCACTTGGTCTGAAAGACAAACTAGACAGGAGATGTTTTCTGTAAATAAACCCATGTAGGGGTAGACTCAGATGAGGACCTTTGTAATACGTATCGGTACGATCTCCACATTATAGGTGGGACAGCTACCGGCTTTAAAACATGGGGTTGTCTTAAAACATTAAGCTTTGTCTTGTACTTGTCACCTGGTTCCACTACCTGGAACCAGAATGTTCTACGCCCGCAGGGATCGGTGCGTTTTTCTTTTCACAGGTCCCTGTTTGAATCTGGGACGCATCCGTCCGGATTCTATGATCTCGCTACACCGAGCAGGGTACACATTTTGATTTATCCTTTCGTATGCTCACACGTGGCCGGCGGTGACGATTGAACCGCCACCACACCACTGATTACTTTCAAGTAACTACAGCCCTGATGAGTCACACCTCCTTCACGATGTGACGAAACACGTGTCGGCTGGCCATTAGCACATGTACTGACTAAGATTGACTCATAAATCTTCTTCACATACGAAAACTTGGTGTCTGACCTTCATTTCATCTTCAGAAACGTTGCTTCTATTTTGAGTCCTGACTTCTGGACCACTTACCTCATAAGCGTGTGAACAGGACCTGTTTCTCAACAACATATAATTTGTTTTATTGTATACACGGCTTGGTGAATATGTATTTTCATCATGACTATGATGTACATTCATGTGATATGTTAATGTTATTGTTGACCATGACAAAAAGACAACAGAATGACTCAGGTAGGTCTTCTAGACAGATTCAGATGTCTGACTTGACATATATGGGTGTGACTGGTCAGACTCGTCTATGCGGAAGCATTGACAGAGTCACGTAGCAACGACCGTTGGAAGATGGCTGCCCCTTTGTTTTGGCAAAAGGACATAGAAAACAAGAATCAGTTGATGATTTTGATTTAAATTTGCGTAAATTGACCAGGATTGAGCAGTGGATATTCCACTTTGGATTTTGTCTTTTTATAAATCAGACTTGGAACCGTGTGATAGAGTGGGTTCACTAGTGATGTAACGGCAGGCAATGTTGAAGAAGTTTGGTGGAAAAATTTAGGGTAGGCTGACACTGTTTTTTTTTTTGTTTTTTTTGTGCAGAGTTTTATATAACGCGAACTTGACCCGCCGAACCGAATCAGGTATCAGATCGCTTTAAATAGCACCAGTTACGTAGGACACACATTAATTTTATTTTTTGTTAGGCACAGGGAGATTAAGTGATTTGCCCAGAATCACAGAATGTTTGGCGTCGTTACCAAGACTCGAACCCAGATCCCCAGGTCCGAGGTCGAGCGCCCTAGCCGTTATGGTGCGAACACATTTATGTAAACAAGACACTGAAGGATGTGTTGTAATTCCAGGATTTTGTTTGGAATATTCCTGTTTCCTAGCGTTAGTAGTTGGTTTTTACATGATGCATGTTCCAACAAGGTTATGGATTAGAGGGTGTTGTCACGAGGGATGGTGCATGGCTGGTGAAGTGTTTTGAAGTGGAATGAACTCACAGTTGAAAGGTCACACACAATACGTTGGATCTTGTTCGGGCGCACTATGGATTAGGATTTGGTAGTTATGTTGTGGTAGTATTTTTCCTTGGCATCTGTATTTTTCTTTGACATTTGTGTTGGTAATTACTGACGTTTTGAATCATTATTATTTTTTTGATCTCCAGTGGCTCCTGAAGAAGGGCCAGCTAGTCCTGAAATGCATTGGGCGGACAACACAAGACACCGTACGCATTGACAACCGAATATTGATCTAAAAACACATTGAACATAATTTCTAAGTCACATACTGATGATTTTAAGTTGATGTATTTTGTGTTTCTGTAATATGGCTTTTGATATGTAAAGAATATCGAGGGTGATATTATAATCAGAATAGTAGAAGTATATATGTGAAAATAAAAACCTCGATTTACATTGTTAATACTGGTGTGTTAAACATTGGATTGTTGTATGTTAAACACAATTGCTGTGCATACAGATGATTTCAGGTCTAATCATTCCAAAATATGTGAAGTTCATTATATGTCAGGGAAGAGGACAGTTCCTGAGGCCTGTGTAGCACGCAACTATTAGAGTACTATCTTTTGCGTTTTAGATCAAACAAGATATTTCAGTTAAGGGAGTGCGCCTCTCATCATATTTCACATTCAGAATCAGAGGCTATGCCAACCCCTAAGCAGGCACAATTTGATGGTGTCTTAGCTGCCATCACTGACACCAAAACACATTGCAAAAAGATATCAGTGCCGTATCTGTGGGTTTGGGACTGCTGAGGGCAGACCACAACAAATTGGTGGACACTGTGCAGGAGGTGGAATTGGGGCTCATAGAACTATGACCTGCGCAGCTTGACCTGGCTAGACAGGTTGTAACATTGTCAGACAAGGTGTGCACACTTGTGCGAAGTATGCTGAGAGCTGTAACAGAAGGAGCAATATGCGAGCGGTGGGCCTCCGGGAGGGCATGAAGGGGGATGATATGGTGGCCTACTTAGAAGACTGGCTGAAGACTGTTGTAGCACCTAACCTCTTGATTCTTTTCTTTGCTCATGAGCGTGCCCATAAAGTCCTGGCCAGGCTGTCGTTCCCGGGTAGACCGCTGTGCCCAACGATGGCTAAGCTCCTCCACTTTAGGGACCGCAATATCCTGTTGCAAAAGGCTAGAACAGACAGCCCTTCGGAAACGGACGGGTGACCCGCTTTCCTCGACTACACTCTTGCAGTCCAAACCAAGAGAGCGTCGTATATGGAAGTGAAGAGCGTGTTGAGAGGGGAGGGTCTGCAATACTCCCTCATGTTCTGGCGCAAGCTGAATTTCATACTGGATGGAAACACCCACTTCTGCGAGAAACTTCAGACTGTATGGGATTGGCTGGAGGCCTACCAGACTGGGACATCCACGTGGGGTCACCCAACGGGTGGCTCGGGTGAACTCAACTAAATGCAAACGAAGACCCCCACAGGCCTAGGAACAGGAGTGCACTGCGAGGACCTACTAAAGCGCAGATGGAGCAGGAGCGGGCCGAGGCACCGTAGGTGGCGGCAGACATTGCCATTGTGGCGGGCTGGAATCTAGACACGACACTCTGTTTGGGAGTCTGGCCAAGGACTCGGAGCAAGAGAGTTTACAGATGGACAGTGAGGGTCCTCCCGTGGCAGTCTGCTTAATATCTGGTTTAACCTAGAGATGACATGACCAGAGAGCAGCTTTGTCCAAGGTCTGGGAGCGATTTCTTGAGTACTGGTTCATTTGGTCATGTGTTTGGCCTTGATCACTGACTTTGCCCCTTGTGAAACTGTGGATGTTCCCTGATGCATGCATGTGGAGATTACTGGAGATGGAATGAGCACTGTTTTCCGGTGCTGACCTTATGCACCAGAATCCTGTGGAATGGGTTGAAGGCTCCCCTCTATTCCTCTTGGATGCACCTTTGATGGGTGAGAGCAGTCAAAGCATGTTTGGACTGTTATCGCCTGCCCCGGTTGCCATTTTTTAGTCTGGTGGAACTTTACTAATGTCTGTTTCTAGGTTGTAAAGGGTTTGGACAGATAGCCGTTGCTGATCTGCCCAGGGGGTGGAAAATAAATGTTGAGGAATGTGTTGTTCTTCTTTATGTTTGTCTCTATGGGGGGAAAGGGAGGGGTGGAGTGGGCTTAGGGACAGCCGTAATGTACCAGGTAGCCATTTTTGCATATATCACGGTCATGGCCACTAGCAACCAAATTTTTTTATTTCTGACATGGAACGTTTGCGGGATGGGGTCCGCAGCCAAGCTGCATGATACACACCGATAACTTAGACGAGTGATTATGCAGCAGATGGTGGGACCTATTACATGCCAAATCATTTTCAGCGTATACGTGAGGCACACTGATTGGGCCTAGAGCCGGGACCCCTTTTGAGTGTTTACAATCCCTCATCGACAAAGAGGGCTGTTATGTATTAGTGAGGGGTAGACTACGAGGGAAAGAGATCACACTGGAAAGCATTTATGCCCCTAATCAAGATCAGATGGCGTTCTTTCACTCCCTTTCAGCACAGCTGGGAAACAACAGGGTGGTGATCTGTTTATGGGAGGGGATTTTAATTGTGTGGCGGATATGATCCTGGACTGCTCCACCCCCGCCCAGCACCCCCTCCTCCCTTGTCGGGAGCCACCGCTCATAAGGTAGCATCTGGCTTCTGATACTGGACGCTACACTGGGGCCTGATGGACCTCTGGCGCACCGAATATGGCCACGCGCATGACTGCTCCTACTTATTATCCATTTACACACTGCTTACCCAGTTAGACAAGTTCCTTTGCTCAGAGAAGTTGAGTTACTATGCTGTCTTTACTGAGTACCGTATGTGCACCCTTTCTGACAGATTATATATGGGGGGAGAACCCCAGGGCTATCCGCGCTGTCAAGTACTTGACGTAGACTTCTGTCTCATGACTTGGGGATGCCACATGCTGCAGATGTCCTGGACTGCAGTATTGGAGTGACTTCAGACCGCACTGGGGCACACCCTTCCCTCTACGATACAGGTCTGTCTCTTGGGAAGCTTTCTCAGACCCAAGGCATGCAGATTAGGTTCTAGGTTTCTTGACCTGGGCCTAGCTTGACACAGGATAGCAATGGCATGGAAATCTGACTGGGGCCGAGACTAGAGTCCTGGAAGAGGGATGTCACGACCTGGGCAGAAGGAGAGGCCCCTAGAAGGGAGGATGCCCAGGGAATGCGCAAGCTTCCATTGGCAGACCTATGAAAGGAGATTCCAAGGAGCTGGGAACACCTGGGAACCGATACCGATACAGAGACTGAGACGGGAGACCCCAATAGCGGAGAGCGAGGGGTCCTAGAGGAACTGGCACAGATAGAAACATAGGCGAGGTACGGCAGTATGGGGGTAAGAGTACCCGAGAGAGATAACCCACACCATCCCACATTCATGATAATGAGACTCTTGCCGGCCATACCCATGGGGCAGCCACTACTGATCTCCTTGACCCTAGACTGGCCAGACACTACTACCATATGACATGAGCTACCTGTCTGCCAATAACTTGTGGCAATGCGTGTGCACAGATCTCTGTGGACCAGCCGATGCCCGCCCACCTCCACCCCAGGAGACACAGTTGATGAGATGCCTTCTTGACTATATCATTTATTTAGTTAGGAGTTTCTCCAGGCCTCTCCTCTTCGCCCCCCCCCCCTCAACAACCATTGGTCTGCACCTACAATGTCTGAAACACACAATATATGGAGACACTGAATACCCATTGGATAACACATCCTGATACGCCGGCAATGAGGCGAAGGGTAGTCGTTTACAAGTTACGCACTGTTAAATAACTGATTCCTTAAGAACGCCGAACTTAGATACGTGACGTGTATCAATGTTGATAATTTCTGTTTTATCTCCTGTCTGCCACCTGGCTTTTATGCTCAGTTTGATATGTTGCACTCAGATGTTTGAATATTAAAATAAAAAGCAATAAGGCTGGAATTCTGAATACAAATGAAATGTATTAGACAATGACTTTAAATGCCAATAAACATATCTTTAAGAAAAGAAAATGTTCCTTACATCTCCTTCACTTCAGCAATCCTCCCATACACACAACCCACCCATTCACCTCTACATACTGCATTTTCTTTAACTATCACCCTGTGAATATTTCGACAGATGTGTACCTCCTTCACACACTTTGGCATATAATCACAATTACAATTGTTACACTGAACGATTGCTTTTTATGTTCTAAACAGCTGCCAGGCATTGAAGGTTCATGTATTGTTAACCACTTGATGACACCCTGGCAGGCACTGTGAGAAATTTTCACTGCTTTCGAGCTGAACTCCTCAGCTCTAGATCAAGGCCCACCCACAACCTGAACTCTCAAAGCCATATTGAAGCAACTCTTTTCACACTATGTACTATAAATAAGTAATAATCTGCATGAAAAACCATCCTGAAAAAAGCAAATACGCTTAGGGAATGAAAGAGTATGTAAACTGTAAACAGGAACAACATCGCTTTTCCCAAAGTTAGAGGGCAGTGTTTGTTGCTGGTGGTGTGGGTGCAGGAGAGGAACAGATCATTTACAAGTGGAGCACTGGCTCCACCAGGCCTACCTCCCTCTCCCCACCCCCTGCAGTGACGTCACTGCAGTGCTTGTTTTGCTTTCTCATGGATTTTTTAAAACTTAGAGTGTTGGAAAAGCTGCCAGGCCCTCACCAATCTAAAAATAAAACATTGGCTACAAGCAATACATATTTGTGGGTCCCCAAAAGCCATAATAGTCCTGAGCATGTAAGGGAACGAATTGTGTGTGGATGTGCTCCATGTGATAGGGCAGAATGCCATCACTCACAGTGAAGTTAGCCAATGGCTGAAGTGAACTTACCCAGTGTCCTATGCTGTATGCTTTAGTGGGTGGAATTAAAATGTGAATGACACAATAACAGACCAGTGGATGAAAAGGGCTTGCAGTAAGCCCTTACATAAAAGTATAATATACATATACTTTTTGTAAAATCAAAGGGTATTGCCTACCACCAGTCTGATTGTGTAGTTTGTATTTTTATTCAACTAATGCAGACATTCCAGGACACCTGTTCTTATGGTTAGTCCATCAATCTTACTGTCCAATGCTTCGCAATAGTTCCTTATCTCCACCTGATTCGCGGAGGACTTAGTAAAACCTTTCCTAATCTCCATTGTGAGAGCAGAAAACATCCCCAATAAGGAAGCCGCTGTAATAGAGGATTCACCTTCAAAATTAACTATGCTGGCTTTAACTGAACCATCATCGTGCTGTTCCCTGAGGTTCTCATCGTCCCCCCACCCTCCTCCTCTGGCTGCACCTTCCAACTCCGGCGGTACTGCTAAGTGATTCCCAGGGTCTGGTCCTTCCGCTTTTTTCAAGCTCTGTGGGGGGCTCCGCTCCACAGGGGACAGAACTCCAATGACCTGGACTCCCGTCTCTACTTCTTGATCATCTCCTACACCCGCCATACCCTCTAGGTTAGGGGTGTCCAGTGCCATTACCCCAGCTTCAGCCCCAGCCAGCTTCAACCTCCCCCACTGGGAGGGAGGGTAGTATATCCTGGGCAGGGGGAGAGTAAAGACAATCAGGGGCAGGTGGGACAGACGCCATGTTATGATTTTCAGAAAGATTGAGTAACTGTGGGACCGCTTTAAAATAGGATCGAAGCGAAGGGCTGATTTTTGACCCTAAAGATAATGCAGCCTTAGGGCCCTTAGCTTTAGATTTTAGCTTAGGCTTAGGCTTATGCTTGGTGCCTCTAGACTTCACTTCTGTGCTTAAATAGGAAGAAGATTTCCTCCTAACCGACACACCAGAACTAACAGCCCGCGCAGACTCAGCAGACTTAGCAGTTTCCCCCTCTGGCACGGCTAATTCTTTTTCCGGTCCCCGCTTATCTTGCCTTTTATCCGAGGTACATGCCAAATTTCCAGAGATATTACAAGCAGGACTTGACCCTGGCAACAACTCAGCCAGAGTAACCTCAGAGCTCTCACTGACCTTACCGTGAACCTCAGCCTCCAACCCCACCTCTGCAGCTGCTATCAACGGAGTCGACAGTGGTTGTTTCTGCGCATCTCTGGGAGGTGTTCTGTTAATGGCGCTTCTTGAATTTGCAGCAAAAGAGGAACTGCGGAACGGCTGCACCAAACCCCGCAGTTTCCTCCCTCTCCTTAGCTCCAGCGCGGCTGCCCACAGACGTAGCCTCGGCCTCACCTGAGGGTCTCGCGGCCCGGACACACCAGACAGTTCAGAAAACAGTCTCCAGGGAAACGCCGCACCAGCAGGACCAGCAAGACCTTGACACGACTCAGCAACACACCGGGCAGTAGTTCTCACGGAAAGCGCATCCCGGAGGCAGTAAGCTCGACATCCTCCGTCCTCCAAAAACTAGCAGGGACACAGAAAGCGGACTGCTCGGCGAGGTACCTCCGGGAGCGGAACACTGCCCTGCATCCTCCCCACGCCAGAAAAAAGTGGCAAACAGTAGCGAACACTGAGACAGCAAACGGCAGAACAATGGCAGAAAAACTGTAAATTTAGCTAAAAAAAGGCAAACATTGTTGTGGCTATCTACTCCCACAACTCATCCCGCAAAACTGCAGTCCTTACTGAGGCAGGGAATTCTCTAAACAGGAGCTCGCGGTGGAGTACCACGCCAGCCTACCTAGCTGCCGCCATGTTTTTCCCCACACTTTTCCATACTTTACTTTCGACCCACTTGGAGCAGGCTAAAGTTGATATAAAGAAGCTTACCAAGGAGGATCAAGCACTAAGTGAAAAGATGGAGACGTTGGAAAATAACGCTAGGCGGGGGAACATCCGCATCCTCAATGTTCCAGAGGGAACTGAGGGCTCGGACATTAAGCAATTTATCACTGTTTTGTTGAAGGAGTCCCTTGGCCTAGACCATTCAGTTGAAGAATTGGCATTGGCTGTCCAGAGAGTCCATAAGGATCCCTTTCGGCGGAACCACCAAAGGCCTAAGCCGCGTAAAATACTGGTTAACTTCCATACTTATGTGTTAAAGGAATAAATTCTTAACCTGGCGTTAAAACAAAAGTCACTTGCCGGGAAAGGATATACGTTCCTAATTAGATCTGACCTCTCCAGAGTCACATTGGAGAAACAATGGGAGTTTGGGAGGCGGTTGGATGCCTTTAGGAGGTTAGGTGCAACAGCCCAGCTTATGTTTCCAGCTACCATTAAAGTCATGCATAATAACCAGATGTTTAACATCAGATCGGTGCAGGCAGCCGATGAGCTCTTAATGAAGTTGGGCAATGAGAATAAATAGAATGTGCATAACTGGAGGCAGTATAAGTGCACCTCTTCAGGTAGGCTCAATATCTTCTACGTTATTTATATGCTATTAACACTCCTGGTTTAGAAGCAGTAAACCAACTAGACTAACTAGACCGATTTTTTTTTTTTAGCAAACTAGCTATTCACTTAACTAGTTGTGGCAATTATTTTTGAGGGCATGTAGGGTAATCTTTTTTTATTTATACAGGTCCTTATGTCCTTTTATCTCCATTATCTCTCCCCTTGGGGCAATCTCACCGGGAGCTCGTGGAAGGGGTGCTATCTACTGGACTATGTTCCGGTTAGATAACACAAGGGTTTTTCAAGGGGTGGGAGGGTGGGTAAGGGGGGGCACTGGGTTAGGGGGGGTGGTGGGGGGTGGTATAAACATAAAAAAGTCCTCATCGAGCAAGGATGTGTTAAAATGGATGGTAGGAGACAGATGTTGGATAGTGTTTTAAGTATGAGTAGTGTAAAATATATCTCCTGGAATGTCAATGGCCTTCGCACCAAGCCTAGAGCTAATAGAATTATGCAATACTTGCGAGACTCGGATGCACAGGTCATTGTGCTCCAGGAGACTCATTTAACTCATATTAAGAAGAATAGATGAATTGATTTCGCAGTTTCAACAACTCAAACAACAAACACGAGAGGTGTTTCAGTTGTTTTTAAAAAAGGAGCTAGAGCTAGGCTGGTATCAAAGGCGGTGGACCCAGGTGGCAGATGGGCCATTGCTTTAGTGGTTATGGCTGGCATACAAAGTACAATCCTGGGTTATTATGGTCCGAACCAGGACGATCCCTCTATTTTGGAGTCTATATTCTCACACCTGCTTTCCTTTCCTGAACCTATTATCCTGGCAGGCGACTTTAATGTCGTACTGGATCCTCTATTGGATAAATCGGCCAATAGTCGTTCCCAAGCTTTTTCTAAGACTAGGTCCCTGCTACAGAGCGCAATGAAGCAATATGGGTTTGTGGACATCTGGAGAGAGAGGTCTGGAAAACAACAAGGGGTCTCCTTTCGGAAATACAAGTACCATCACCAGTCCAGAATAGATTTCATTTTAATCAGTCTGAGGCTGGTAGACTCCGTTAAGACCGTTAGCTATCTTCCGTTACATCTGTCGGACCACGTGGCTGTAGTAATGGAAATTGCTTGGCCCAATAAGAGGCCCTCCAACACATGGTCTTTTGATCGCTCTCTTCTTTCCTCTTCGGAGGATATTGCGTTTCTTAAAACTGAAACCCATAACTTTATGAATGCTAATAGGGGCTCAGCGATGACGAGGACTATTTGGGATTCGTTCAAAGCCTTCTTGAGAGGGGTCATTACGGCAAAGTTTCATATCGCAGTAAGAAACATAGGGAGGAAGTTACCACTATTGAAGCTAACATACTTCAAATTCAACAAGATATAGATACCAACCATACTACCTCTGAACCTGTTCTAACCTCTCTTAGGAATCAGTTATTGGTTCTGAAGGGTAGCTTGAGCTCAATATTAAATCTTAGACTCCAGCAGAGATGGGAGGCCAGCAAGTTAGCCCATTTTGAATACAGTGAGGGGGCGGGGAAATTATTGGCATGGAAGACCAAAACAGATCAGGTTCGCAATAACATAGCTGCGATAACTGTTGATAATAACACCTTTTCATCAGATGAGGATATTAGGAGGGCCTTCAGAGATTACTTTCAGGTGATCTATAAGGAGGTTAATGGGATCTCATCAGAAGCTATTGAGGCTTGGCTGAGGAATATTGATCTACCTTCGTTTACCCCGGAGCAGTCTCAATCTTTAGATAATACCATCACTGAAGACGAGGTTAGATCTGCCATTAAAAGAAGTAAGAAAGGGAAGGCGGCCGGACCCGATGGGTTGCCGGCAGAAATTTATAGAGCCCTTGAAGCAGAACTCGTCCCCTTTCTTACTATATTATTTAATCAAATCCTACTTGAAGGACAGACTCCGCCTGCATCTTGGGATAATGCCTCTATCACCCTCATTTTGAAACCGGGGAAGCCAAGGGTCGCCTGTGGATCTTATAGGCCAATATCAATATTAAATGTGGACTACAAGATCTTTACCACAATTTTGGCATCTAGGTTGGCTTTGATTGCGCCCTTGGTCCTCCATCCTGACCAAAAAGGTTTTGTGAAGGGACGACAACTATTTGAGCTTACCTATGATCTGATAGGGGCCCTGGATATAGCATCGGCCCGGAGCCTCCCACTAGCTGCCCTCACGTTGGACGCAACCAAAGCCTTCGACAGGGTCAACTGGGAGTTCCTGTCGGGGGCTTTGGCCAAGTTTGGCGTTGGCGCAGGGTTTCGCCGCGCAATCGGTTTGTTATACAATAGTCCAGTTGCGCGTTTGTTGGTTAATGGGGAATTGTCTGACCCGGTTACCATCTCTAGAGGGACACGGCAGGGTTGCCCGCTCTCCCCTCTACTATTTGATTTCTATATCGAGCCCTTCGCGCAACAACTAAGGGAGGAGGCTACCATCAAATCTTTTTCTTATAGAGGGTGGGAGAGGAAAGTAGCCCTATATGCCGATGACGTGCTCATTCTTACGTCACATGTTGGTACTGCACTCCCTGCAATTTTAAAAATAGCCCACGCATTCGGTCAAGTATCCGGATACGAGATTAACGAAGCAAAGACCGAGATGCTTGTCTGGAATGACGATGGGAGCGCAATGGAGGTACAGGCAGGTTCTTCAATGAGGTATTTGGGCCTACGTATTGTAAAAGACATTGATAAAATTGCCTTAGTTAATCTATCAACAGTAGCTAAAGAGTGCCGTAAGTTGTTACAATCATGGTCCCATATCCCACTGTCTTTAATTGGGAGGGTTAACCTAATTAAAATGTCGATTCTACCCAAAATTTATTTTTTGTTTAGCACTATCCCCTTCTATTTTGATCATGCTTGCTTAGCCAAATTACAGTCAGACATCACATCTTTTATTTGGAACAATAAACTGGCAAGGATATCATGGAAAAAACTTAAGCGGCGAAGAGACAAGGGGGGTTGGCTGCCCCCGACTTAAAACTATACGCATGGGCCTTCCAGCTGTCTCATACTCGTATGTTATTAAAAACGCCCACTAATCATGGGGTGGGCTCTATGTTTTCAGCTATGTTGGAAGGTGAGGGGGTTGGCCAGTCTGCTTTTCTTTTCAAGTTTGGCAACCCGAAATTTTTAAAAAAAATCAAACTGAAGGTCCTGCAAGGATTGGCAAAAATGTGGGCGGAAGTCACTAGATCTATAAAACAAGGGTATTTTTGTGATAGAACACCGCTTTGGGGGCTACCTGAAAACCCTGCCTGGCTCTGAGACAGTTTAGCGGTGCCTATTAGAGATGCAGGTTTAGAAGTTTGGGGAGATCTCTTTGTTGAAGGGAAGTTGCTTTCATGGGAACATCTTCAGGCTAAGATCGGCCCTAACCTATTGAGGTTTAAATATCTACAAATGACCAGTTGGACGCAAGCTTACAAAACTCAACCGCCCAGAAGGAATAAGTTTGCACTTGGAGGTCACAGCCTACTTATCAACAATCTAGTGAATAATTTACCAGCTAAAAAGGAGACTTCACAGTGGTATAAACCCCTCCTTGAGGAAACGGATGGAGAGTTCACCTTACCGGAGTCGTTGTGGATCCCTTTAATCACTAGCCATAACCTGCAAGACCTTTGGTGTGCGTCATTTGAGCTCTTGTGTAGTATTGTGAAGCCCTCATGGCTACGCAGAAATCACCTTTTTACTCTGCACAGGGCATACTATTCTCCCCTTAAAATATCTAAATTTACTGAGGGCAACTCTGTTGCATGTGCAAGATGTGGGCTTTTGGCAGCATCTGATACCCATATGTTTTTTTAATGCCCCAGGCTAGATACATTTTGGGCAGCGATTAGTAAGACTTTAACAACATCATTGGGTGCCCAGGTTAATATAGATCTGCCTCTTGTGATTTTTGGGATTCTGGATGGACATCAAAGTGCAGCTAAAAATTTGGTGTTCTATGCGGTGCTGTTGGCAATAAGGGAAATCTGCAGGAAGTGGAAGGAACCTTCACCCCCCTTTTTTTAGTGAATGGCAGGCTTCCGTCTTGCAGACAGCTCGCATGGACCTGGCCAGGTCTGGTAACCAGAGCAAAAGGGCTTTCTGGTATCTGTTATCATGGGTGTAATTAAGTGTCCGGGTTCTGTTTTTTTTTTTTTTTTTTTTTTTTCCCCGGGTCCGATGATTACTCTACTATGGTGCCCTTTTTGCTCCTGCACTATGTATACAGCCGTTGCCCGGTCTTAGCCCGGTCCGATGTGGCTGTCACTCCTACTAGGGTTGCCATTGCTTAGGTAACCGGTTGGTTTTATGCCTTCTTGACTGAGCTTGCAATAGCTGAGGGATGCTTGGCCCCCACTCCGTCGCTCCTTATCCCTGCCAGTTTTTTCACAAACTGAGACAGCTATTTGTATGCGAATTTTGGTTTGGCATTTGAACCATGGTAGTAATGAGGACAAAAAAAAAACAAACAAAAAAAAACTAATGCAGACATTCAGTAGGTTGGCAGCTTGTTTGCATTGTTTGAGTACAGAAGGTTGGACTATGATGTAGAAATTCATTATGTAACTAGAGCTGTTAGGCATATGTTGCATCGATTGTTCGTCATAATTGCACATATATTGCTATTTTAACACAATTTCGTTTTATTATGGGTATTCAAGTAAAAACCAAAGATGCACTTTTTTAGAGCATGTTGCTTCAAAGCTGGCTTAAATAAAATATAAGTTCTTTGTTGACCTGTACCTCTTCAGCTAAAATATGTCCCTGGTTCATACATTGTAGTCCAGTGAAATTGAATAGGATTGGAATCACTGGGTGAATATTAATGTTTAAATGAAAGAACAAATAAAATCGTGAATTTAGGTCGCCATATTACATAAATTGACCCTCGGAAGTACATTTTTACGGCCTGCTCTGTTACCTATCTTTGTTAGGGCCTGTTCTGTGATATTGCTTTACCTGGGCTCCTTTAAAGTTGAAGAGCTGGTGTATTTTTACCTTTTTGGTGGTACATATTGGTTTTGTACTGCAACTCTAATGATAAGTGCTACATTTGGCTAGAAACTACAACAGTATTTGTTGACTATAATAAAGAAATCTGCACAACACAGCAAGCCAATACAACACCAAAATATGACTCAACAAAATATATAAACAACTCCTTGGGGAGAGGAGTTGGCCTAACGGCTAGGGCGGCCGTCCTCTAATCTGGGAAACTGGGTTCGAGTCTCTCCAACGACGCTGAACATCCTGTGATTCTGGGCAAATCACTTAATCTCTCCGTGCCTAACAAAAAATAAATGTGTCCTCATGTAACGCAACTGGTGCTATGTAAAGCGCCCTGATACCCGATACCTTTGGGTCAAGTTCGCGGTATATAAATCTCCTTAAAAAAAAAACACAATAAGGCCACAACAGAAACAGAACCATGGAACACTGCGACGCACCACAGCAAAACAGCACCATAAGAACAAAGTACAATGAAACCACTAAATAACAGCTCAGCTCACGTACAACACACCACAGCACAATAATATAACGTTGTAATAACCACCCTCAATACAGTCACAGAAAATGCACCACAATAAAACATATCACAAAACACAATTATACATCAGTTGAGTTTTTGTGTGTTGTTGCTCCTTTCTGTTGTTTAGTTGTGTTTGTTGGTATTATTTTGTTGTGTGTTAGTCTATAATGTGTTATATTAGGCTAGGTTCTTCTGGAGAGGTTTGTGGGTTGTTTTTTTGCATTGGGGAGGTGTGTTGCCATTTGTTGTGTTGGTGTGGAGTGTCATTGTGAGCATTTGTGCTGAGTACTCTTGCATTTGTGGTGCAGCATATTGCACTGTTGTGCAATTAGGTGCTTGGCTGTATTGTTGTGCTTTTGTCTTGTGTTCTTGCACTGCATTAATTTGCACCTCAATTGGAGTTCTGCTGAAACGTGCACAAACACTCTTGTCGCATGCCACCTCCTCAAACACACTTTTTTGACATAGTGGTAAAAGGTGTTTGCCGACCAAAATATGCTCTTCGATCCAGCCCAGTGTTTTCTAGTTTAGTGTAAGATTTAGGAGCATGTTACCTGCTCAATTACAATTTTTCTGTACTTGACATATAGTTTCATCCCTCCACAAGACCCACTGCCATCCTTCTTTTTAGGCTATACTAACTGCATCTCGGGTAAAAAATCCACAAAATATTATATAACAGTAATATATGGCCGCTTTTGCTGGGTATGCGGCAGGTCTAGATCCAGCAGGCCCGTAGAACAATGCTTTTATTTTTAACATTGTTTGGGAACCATACCCCTGCTGAACTTAACAATCACAAGTAGGACCTACTGAAAAAATCTACCATGGTAAGATCATTATTTTGTAAGCATAATATTAATATCAGGCAAATTAAGAAAAACAAATTCAGTTATTTTATGTAGCATCTTAGGTTTTTTGTATACATAATCTTACTTAAATTCACACAAAGGTTTTAGACCTACTTATATGGATCCTTACAGCCCACTTTCCAAGAATAGTAGTCATTCTGTTAAGAAACTTGTCACCGCACTTCATTACTATCAACTCATCTTTATTGACAGGAAGAATTCTGCAATATTAAAAATAATTATTTTAAACCCTTGAAAAATGAACCCTCCTCCTTGTGGTAAATATTTTAGTAATTTACCTTGATCAGAATTTCTAGGCAATATCAATAAGTTCAAGTATGAAGAGCAGAGTCCGTGGTGGTTCGAATTCAGGGTCTTTATTCAGTAACTCGAGTTAAGGGAGAGCTCCGTCACCTGAGGAGGATCGGAAGAATCTCTAACATTATTATCTGAACACACAGTATTTATAGCAGGAAAAGAGGAAGGAGCTTCCCTTTAATGCATGCCCGGATCATACGTTAACATAAAACAGAAGTCATGTAGGCCCGGATCATATGTTGCAATAAAACAGAAGTCATGACCATAAAAGGAGGCAGCGTCATGAAAGAGTGAAGACATGGTAGAGGAGATAAGGCTGAGTCATGATTTAGAATGAGGAAGCACAAGAGAGGCGAAGGTGTGGAGAAATAACACTAGGCTGGTTCCTTAGATAAGGGAGAGGTGGTCGTGACAGGATGTCTGTTTGTCGTGTTTCAGCATTCGGGGGCTCTTCTTCTCGGAATTGGTTATCGTGGTTTAACAGAATGGGGCCTACTTCTCGGAATTGGCCCAATTGTAGGGAAATGGTTACAGATGGGGGGGGGGGGGTCTTGTTCTCGGCATCGGCTTAACCACAGTAATGCACGGTTTGAGTGAGGCAGTTGGTTCTCGGAGTCGCTTTGACCATAAGGATGAGCGTTTGACTTTTATTTTGGGGAAGGAGAGCGCGTGTGTAACTACATGAGGCGCATGATCAGCGCGTGATCGGTTCGTGCTCGTTTTTCTCGGGTGCTCGTGCTCTCGTGTGCTCGTGTTTTGGCATGATGGGCTCGGGGATGTGACGGAAGAGGGTGTATGATGGGACATAACTGTATGAAAAATAATCATTTTCCACATTCCCTCCTTGTCCCATAATATACTCTCCAAAAATTCTATGCTTTTTCTAGTCCACCTCTATACTCATTAGGTCGTTTACTTGTTCCTGTAACATGATTCTTTCTCTTTCTTTCTTTCTGGTCTGGGTTTTGGGAATGCAGGTAGTGATACAGAAACTACAGAGTGCTGGACCGCACTGAATACAGAGGCAGCAGGTGAAGAGAATAGCTAGAGCAAAACCTAGGACTGCAAGCACCTTCCATCCCCATGAGGACAGGAGGCTCCAGAGCCAACCCGTCAGGGACCAGGCACCAGTGTCTGCATCTAGTTTTCTGGAAAGTATATGAAGGCGGGAAATAGCGGCATACACTGAGGGTGCATTATCTGGGATAAATATACAGCAGCTGGACCCGATCAGTTCACATACACCACCACGGTCAGCCAATATGATGTCTAGGACCATACGGTTTTGTAACGTCATGAGTCTGTCGGCAGCCATCTCAGCGGTGATGTTACTTAATGCACCGGCTGTTTCGTTTATGGCTCCCTGGACTACACGAGTCAGTTGTCTTATGTGGCGGCTGTTGATCATAGGCCCCCAGAATGGGATGACTCCTTTAAAGAAATCGCCAGCCTCTTGGCCCGCTGTATCTTCAGCATCTATGGCCCCCCTTCGCCGTCTATTAATTACGGTCGGGGGGTCACTGAGATGATAATCCGCTGGGGCGGTGTAGGTTGGGGGAAGGAGAAATGCAATGTAGCATTTTCCAGACCAGCCTTGAGGTAACCAAGTGCGCGCGTGAGGTCCACAGATAAAGTAGGTGTTGGGGGCAGTGGCCATCGTTGGGAAATTTGGATCAGGTAGGGTGTAGGTCTTGTTACATTCACTATCCCCCATTTTCTGACCTTTGCGCTTTCCTCTTACGCAGAATAGGCCCTGGTGGGGCACGGCCCACCCTCCCTGGTCTTTCTGTCTTTTCTGGACTGAGAATGTCTCCCTAAAGGAGGTGGTGTCATTAAAGAGGGAGTAACTGGTGTTTTCACTAATGTCTGCTCGTCCCCATGTTGCTGTGAGAGTTACCATCCTTGCGACGGCTCGTACTGTTTTTGCTTTTATCTCATTCCAGGTACTAGCGTTTTTGATCGGGGTCTCAGGAATGTTCCTAACAGAGGCGGAAAATATCATAGAGAGTGCATAGGTAGATCCAGCATAGCCAAAAGGGAGAGGAATAAAAGGCATTCCTCCGTGCACAGAATGTGGCATTAAACCACAGACCCAACAATTTGTTTTGTTAATCACCAATTGATGTTGGTGAAGTGTGGAGATGAATGTGTTATTGAAGAACTCTTTTCTTCTGTTCATGAGATTTGGAGGAAGATCTACGTGTGAATGCATAGCAGTATTATTCAAGGGCGCGGGGGAAGACGGCGGGAAAGCTAGATGAAGGAACCAACCTAGACAAGCCATGATGCAGAAAATAAGAATCATGATAGAAAGGAAAAGGGTAACTTTGTCATGTAACAGTTTCGCACAATGAGTCTTTATCTTCATAATTTCGGCTGCTTAATCTTTGAGAGGAAAAAAAATGCACCAGTAACCGGACTCTTCCCAGCAACCGCTTCACCAAGCGTCCGTCTTGGGGTTAAATAGCCACTGGCAGGCCGGATTCAGATGCAAATGTCTCAAGTCTGTTTGAGGTAGGATCGCAGCCGCGATTTGTACTCTTCTTGGGGTAAAAGTTCTGGGAGGGGTGAAATAAAGTCTGTCGTTTCGGTGTCTTTAAAGTCTGTTTTTTCAGTGTCTCTGGTCTCAGGATCAGCAACAGTGTCCGGAGTTGGTCCGTAGAAGGGTTTGCAATGCGACACGTGCAACCACCCTTTCCGTCCCTCGACCTTGATGGCGGTCCTCGTCGTCAGCAGCACCAGTTTGGGGGACGTCCACCTTTTCTCCAGAGGGCTGTTTCGATCAAAATTTCTGACGAGCACCCATTGACCAGGCTGAAGGGGGTGCTCATCGGGCGCGGTCTTGTCTGGAAAGGCTGCAGCCACCTGTGAACGGCAAGAACGTAGTGCAGACATCAAAGAAGCCAAGTAATCTGTCAGTACATTTGCATCAATGTCAATTAGCTTTTTAGGAGATGGGACACCCCAGATATTCGGAGGCCTCCCAAATGTAGAAGAGGGCAACCGGAAGAGCTGTAACCCAATCTATTTGTTTGTCAGCGCATATTTTTGCTAACTTTGTTTTTAATGTCTGGTTATGTCGTTCGACTAGGCCTGCTGCTTGTGGATGCCTAACACAGTGAAACTTCCAGGTGTATCCTAGCAGTAAGGAGACAGCTTCCATCAATTTAGAGGAGAATGGTTGTCCGTTGTCAGAGTAAATGACTCTTGGCAACCCGTAGCGAGGGAAGAATTCCCTCACCAATTGCTTGGCAGTCATCTGGGCACCATAGTCTTGGACGGGGTATGCTTCAGTCCATCGAGTTAAGGTACAGACTACTACGAGGACATACTTATATCCCCGACATCTCTCCATCTGTATGTAGTCCATTTGTAGGACTTCAAAGGGGTGATCTGGAGGATGGAACCCTCCTTGTTCAACGGATACACTTTTCCTTGGATTGAACTGACAGCAAATCATACAGGTTCGTACTTTTTGTTTGGCTGCTGCACGCAGATGCTTGTTGTGCCATATCAGATTCAGACTGTCTAACATTCCTTTCTCTCCTAGATGTGCGGGACCATGAGCAGTTTCTATCATTATGGGAACCATTAGGTCAGGGAGAAACCATTTGGACTTGTCCTGTGTTACCCAACCTTGATCTGTGGGTGAACCTCCCTCCTCTTCCCATTTTCTCTTTTCGGTTTCTGTGGCTTGATTTTGGATGTCTACTACATCCTTGGTCGGATCGATAACTGGACAGATAGTACTAATGGTGGTTTCGGTGTTTAGTGATTCTGTCTGAGCAGCATGTTTGGCTGTGGCGTCAGCCAGATCATTACCTCTGGAGAGAGTCTACAACTTTGGTGTGTGCTTTACATTTTAGTATGGCTATTTCTGTGGGTTTGTGTATTGACTCTAGTAGCTGGAGGATAAGGTCTCCATGTTGGATCTTGGTTCCATGAGAGGTCAGGAAACCTCTCTCTTTCCAAAGGATGCCAAAATTATGAACTACCCCGAATGCATATTGTGAGTCGGTGTAGATGTTGACTCGTTTTCCTTTTGACCATTCACATGCTGGGTGAGAGCTATTAGTTCTGCTGCTTGTGCAGAATGTACGGGTATTCTGGCTGCTAGAAGGACGGTGTTTTCTGTAGTGACAGCATAGGCTGCTGAGAGTTCGCCTGATTGGAGGCGCATACAGGAACCGTCTACAAACAGTGTGTGTTCTGGTGTACTTAGAGGGACATCTGTAAGATCAGACCGGGGTTTTGTAACTAGTTCGACCACCTCTAAGCAGTCATGAACCTGGTTGTCAACTGGAACCGTAGGCAGTAGCGTAGCAGGGTTGAGGATATTGCACCTTTTGATGATAATATGGGGTTGAAACAGAGTGACTTCATAACCTGTGAGGCGAGCTATGGTTAAGTGTTGTGTCTGTGTCCTATTCAAAAGCAATTCTACTGCATGTGGAACTTGTACTTCAAGGGAGTGTCCTAGTACTATGGAATCACTTTGTCGTATTGCTAGAGCTGTAGCTGCAACAGATTTCAGGCAGGCCGGCAAACCTTGTGCAACAGGGTCAAGAGTGCTAGAAAAATAAGCACAGGGACGGTGTTTGTTAGCTTGTGTTTGTGTGAGTACTGACAAGGCTGTACCTTCCTGTTCTGTGACAAAGAGGACAAAAGGTTTGGCATAATCATGTGTGGCTAGGACAGGTGCAGAGCATAATGCCTGTTTGAGGGTGTCAAAAGCAAAAGTGTGCTCAGGTGTCCATGGCAATGGGGAAGAGGTTGAGCTTGTTAGCTGTATCAGGGGTTTGGCCAGGTATGCAAACTGGGAAATCCACTGTCTACAGTAAGACGTGAGACCAATAAAAGCACGGACTTCTTTCTGTGTCTTGGGGACAGGAATGTTAAAAATGAGTTGAATTCTTTCAGGTGTGAGTGCCCTACCCTCCTTTGACAGCAGGTGTCCTAGGTAGGCCACCTGCTGTAAACACAATTGTAATTTCGAGGGTGACACCTTGTGGCCATGTTGTGCAAGGAACATTAGGACAATTCGTGAAGCTTGTTCACATTCTGGTTTGGAGCGTGCGGTGATCAGCAAGTCATCGACATATTGTAACAATGTCGTGTTGGCGGGCAGAACAATGTCATCTAGCTGTCTTTTAAGTGCCTGACTGTAGATGCTGGGACTTTCTGTATATCCTTGGGGAGCTCTTGTGAAACAGAAACTACGACCTTGTAGGGAGAATCCGAATAGGTACTGACTATCTTGGTGGATGGGTACACTGAAGAAAGCATTCTTTAGGTCGATTACAGTAAAATGTGTAGCCTCAGGATCTATGGCTGTTAACAGAGTACTGATATCTGAGGCCACAGGGTATTGTGGTACTACACATTTATTGAGTTCACGTAAGTCAACCACGAGTCTGTAGACTGGTGGCGCACCATCATCAGTTTTCTTTCTGACAGGCAGGACTGGCGAGTTACATGTGTTGGAAGGTACTTCTCTGACTACTCCTTTTGTTATCAAATCATCGAATATCTGAATAAGGGCTTGTTCTGCATCTGGAGGTAATTTGTATTGACGGATACGAGGTAGGACAACGCCTTCTTTCAGTGTCACTAAGTGTGGTGTAATATCCATGAATCCTACATCTGTTGGATCAGTAGCCCATAGTGTAACAAGAATGTTTCTTAGTCTGACATCTAGTTCCGTGTGGTGTGGTGAAATGACCCGGACTCCTTCTGGGGAACAACATATTATAGCACCTAGTTCTTTTAGTGTCTGGATGCCAAGGAGATTTTCGGGACAGGACTTTGTAAGCACTAAATCGGTGGAAGTTGTAAGAGGACCAACTTTAAGTGAAATTGGTTCAGAAACTTTGTTGATGACAGGTGTACCAGAAAAACCCAAGGAAATACTATTTGAGCCAGAGAGGGGTACCTTGGGAACTTCGTTGTGCTGCACTGTCGTCCTACTAGCCCCGGTGTCGATCAGAAATTTTGCTTCTTTACCTAGGAGTTTAGCATGTACATAGGGACCCTCTTGGTCAACCGGGACCGGTATTAGTGGACGATTATCGTGTTCCTCCCAGCTGTTTCATGAGATCGTGGGGAATTCAGGATAGGATGACACTGGGTACTGATAGAGTTGGGTGGTAGGTTTAGCATCAGTTGGAGGAGCAGAAGGACGAGGGGATAGTTACGAGGTTGTGTCTTCCCAGTGGCAATATTATGTTGTAATACTGGACAGTCGCGCACGAAATGTCCTGGCTTTTTACAGTAATTACAAGTAACTTTTTCTTGTGGTACTTGGGGTTGTTTAGGGGTCTGTTGGATCGTATTAGTTTGTGCTACTAATACCTTCATTTTAGTATCTTTTGTTCTCTTCTTTTCTTGTTCTTGTTCGTCCCTAATTCTATTTTGGTGATATTGGAGCATCTGAAGTGCTTGTGAGGGGGAGCTTGCTTGCCAAGTACTTTCTACCTTCAGTACTCTATTTTTGATCGTGGGCAAGGCATTTTCTACGAGTAACCTTGAATAATAGTCCCCTATCTCCTCATCTGGTTTCTGTTTACATGCAGAGATAGCATCCCAATCTTCTTTCTTAGTGGTCAGCAACTGGGACAGTATTTTAGGGAGACAGCGAGGGAGTTCCTGAACTAGAGGTCCCAAACCTTGTCCGGGATTACGAGTGGCATCTTCTTTTTCTAAGTCTGCCCATGTTACCTTTTTCCCTTCAATCTCCCAATCTTTTCCTTTTAGCTTGTCGTACATTCCTTGAGGTAACAGGACTTTAAGGAGAATATTGAGGTCTTTATAAGTAAAGGAACCCATTTGAAGAATGTCCTTGAGTTTCCTATGGAAACCCGAAGGGTCCTTTTCGTGGGAAGGGACCATTTTCTTCATCTCGAGTATTTCCAGTTTTGTCAAAGGAGTGTACACAAATGTTTGTTGCAACTTTCCATCGGAATCTGCAACGGGGTGTACTTCTCGGAGGGGGAACTGTCCTTGGTCATAGGGATGGGGATTTGTACTGCCTGTAAAACATTGGATATATCGCTGTCGTAGTTCAAGGAAGATATTAAGGAATTCTTGTCCCCTAGCCACCCACCTCCCTTCTAAACAGTCTCGTAAGAGAGGATGTAATCTTTTTGGTGGGCAACCAGTATCTTCGTACATTGTAATGAGGTGTTGAACCATATAGATGCTAGCTAGTCTTTGAGAGGCTAGAGGGATCGATAAAAACATTTGAGCAACTATATCAGAGCCATATATGGAGTATTGAGATACCCAATGGGTGCTTGATCTAGCGAGTTCTTTTTCTTGTGTGGTGAGTGGAGGCTCGTCGTCCATCCAATCATCTAGAGCTTCTTGCGTTCGTTGGAACAACCTATCTGTGGGGGCTGACAATTTCTTAGTTCTAAGTTTGAATTGTCAGTTATTCTGAGAACGAGGGATACGGGAACGTACTGCACCCTGAAAAGCAGTTCCTTCGTCTTTATCCTCGCTCGTACTCTCATTCTCAGTTCCCTGGGTAAGGGCATCTTTTCGATGGGAATCGGAAACCTTGCTTACGAAGAGCGGAATAAAAAGATCTATTTCTTTTATTTTATTTTCTTGTAATTTCCTGCGACTACTGCTTGGTCTAGTTGTAGTAAATCATCAGGAACTCTTTTTCCTGCACTAGCTATCATTCTAATAAAACAAGTGATCATGAATCGTGAGAGGCATTTTCTATGTGCTATGGGTCTATTTTTTATAGCCTCTTGAAGAGTTTCTAAATTTTCTCCTGTTCGAAGCGCTTCATAAATTTTGTTTAGGCAATTTGTGACATTCGGTACCTCTCGTATACCTTCTAGAGCTTCTCGTAAGCGAAGGGAAATATCTGCTTGTGAACCCTCCCCTGGGGTTGGATCATAATCACATTCTAACAGAGGTAGAACACCACCCGAAGTGTCAGGGATGGGTTCCGTCTGAGTACTACCTGATTCGTATAAGCAGGAGGAGGCTCCATCAAGTAAGTAGTAATAAAATCGTCGGGTACAGCAGGAACCTTAGGGCGTGGCGGTGCCGTAGGGGTACTAGAATCTGAGTTCATCTCGGACCCTGTTTTTGGTGAGAGGACAGGATATATACCCGTTACTGAGGCTGAGACCTCCCTTTTCTTTTGTTCAGAACAAATATCATCATCCTGATCCTGTAACTTTTTCATCTTACTTTCTTCCGACATTCTCTTTGCTTTCTCAACTTTCCCTTGCTCTTTCTGTTCCCTTCGATGTGCTTCCTTTCGCCATATATCAACACTCTCTAACATCGAGGGTCTCGCTTTCTTTTCCCAACATCTTTTCTCAACCACCATGATACAATTCAAATCCCATGTGCCACTCTTTGGCCATCTGATCGTGATGTCTAAATCTTTAGTATAACCTTCCCAAAGATCCAAATACAAGATGGCACCAATCCCATACTTTGTGTACATAAAATAACCAGGAGTATCCTTCGGGGGGACTGGTTCAGACTGTTCCAGTAACCCCTTCCGGGTACCCAGTTTACACAGCTTAGAGAACAAAGGCATTGTATCAGATACAAATAAAAACTTTACACTTGAAAAAACTCGATATATTCTGAGTATCAGAATACAAACATACCTTTTTCTAGAAACCTAGAACCCGTCTTTACCGTGCTCTGAATAACTCCGAACCCGTCTTTACCGTGCTCTGAAAATTCAGAACCCGTCTTTATACACCCCCAGCAGTACTCACCGAGGTGCAGAGAACTTGAAGACTTTGAAGATCTGGACACTTGATTACGCAGTGCTCGTGGACAGGGACTGGTCGGGTTTCAGACGACCTCGGACTCGGCAATCTTCACAGGTTTCGGGCTCTGGGTCGAGACTTCCGCTGTCGTCCTCACCGCCTCGTATGGATGGCTAGGCCGTGGCTCGGCCCCTCTTCGACACGAAGGAGTTCATGCAGGAACACCCTGCAGTGTGCACGTAGAAGTCCGTCGATGTTTTGAAGAGACCGGTCTAGGTCCGCATCACCGGCGTGTGGGGAGAAAGGGAAGTTCCTATTCGGGCGCCAATTTGCTGTGGTAAATATTTTAGTAATTTACCTTGATCAGAATTTCTAGGCAATATCAATAAGTTCAAGTATGAAGAGCAGAGTCCGTGGTGGTTCGAATTCAGGGTCTTTATTCAGTAACTCGAGTTAAGGGAGAGCTCCGTCACCTGAGGAGGATCGGAAGAATCTCTAACATTATTATCTGAACACACAGTATTTATAGCAGGAAAAGAGGAAGGAGCTTCCCTTTAATGCATGCCCGGATCATACGTTAACATAAAACAGAAGTTATGTAGGCCCGGATCATATGTTGCAATAAAACAGAAGTCATGACCATAAAAGGAGGCAGCGTCATGAAAGAGTGAAGACATGGTAGAGGAGATAAGGCTGAGTCATGATTTAGAATGAGGAAGCACAAGAGAGGCGAAGGTGTGGAGAAATAACACTAGGCTGGTTCCTTAGATAAGGGAGAGGTGGTCGTGACAGGATGTCTGTTTGTCGTGTTTCAGCATTCGGGGGCTCTTCTTCTCGGAATTGGTTATCGTGGTTTAACAGAATGGGGCCTATTTCTCGGAATTGGCCCGATTGTAGGGAAATGGTTACAGATGGGGGGGGGGGGTCTTGTTCTCGGCATCGGCTTAACCACAGTAATGCACGGTTTGAGTGAGGCAGTTGGTTCTCGGAGTCGCTTTGACCATAAGGATGAGCGTTTGACTTTTATTTTGGGGAAGGAGAGCGCGTGTGTAACTACATGAGGCGCATGATCAGCGCGTGATCGGTTCGTGCTTGTTTTTCTCGGGTGCTCGTGTTCTCGTGTGCTCGTGTTCTCGTGTGCTCGTGTTTTGGCATGATGGGCTCGGGGACGTGACGGAAGAGGGTGTATGATGGGACATAACTGTATGAAAAATAATCATTTTCCACATCCTCTGCAAATTTCCATCCTATCTTCTGCCTCCCAAATGTTACCATAGTGATGGTAGAATCAGATATTCAGCAGCTGAAGACCTAGTGAGTATCGTAGCATCCAGGTCAAGCAATAGGCACTCCAGCATACTCCGAAAAACATAAGTTGACTTTGCTTTCTTTATTGGACTAACTCCTATTGTATTTTATTGGTATTTGTATAGCCATTTCTTACCCCTTACCTTGGCCCAACACGCTTTGTGGGGGCTAAATAAGTAAACTACTCCACTTCTATTATGTATTGTATTGTATTGTATTGTAATTGCATTTATATAGCGCCTACTACCCCTGACGACACGTAGAATCGCTTTTCCGGCGAGTAGCACGCTACTCCGGGACCCATAGAGGATTAGTGTTTAATTAGTATAGTGAAACATGCAAGTACATTTTAAGTGGTGGATAGGTTAGCCAGTTATTTGGAATGATAGCAGAAGGATAGAGGAGGAAAAAGGTTTGTATTTATATAGCTCTTGTTACATCCGATGGGGTGTTGACATGCTATTCAGGAAGCCCATAAAGGATTAGTGGTGAATTAATATGGTGAAATATGAAGTATAGGTATATAGTGATTCGGATCCCTGGCAAGGTTGTGAAGTGCCCTGATTTGCATTGGGTTCTTAGGTGTCCCTGTAGTTGTAGTGGAGCTGGTAGGTGGGTTGCATGAAGTTTGAGATGTGGTGTAAGGATGCTACATTGTGCATCGCTGTGCATTTGTCTGTGGCTGGGAGTTATGTCACTGCACAGTTTTAGGGAATGTGTGTAGCAGAAGGAGTGTGTTGAATAAGGATCGTATGTGCATAATAATGACCAGCAGTTCTTAAGAGTTCATTCTAGTTAATATTATGTTTCAGAGAAACAGCAAGGTTTTTATCGCCCATATAAACTCAGATAGATTACTAGTTACACTTATATTCTTTAGGGGGTTGTTCCAGAGCACGCAAGTCTACCCACAATCAAATTTGTTTTAGTTTGTTTTTTATATGGGTGGATGGTAAGGAATGGTGCCATTGCAAGACTGATAGTTCTCCTTTGCTAGTAGAATCTTAGGTTTGATAGAAGGAAGAGGGGTCTTTTCCCCATGGTTGTCCTGTGTGCACTGCAAAGAGCTTGGGATCCTTCAGACTGTCTGAAGCCAGTGCATAGCCTTGAGCGAAGTGGACATGCATGCTCAAGTTTACCTCTAGGTTTGCTGTTATATTGTGGATCCATTGTAATTAGCTGATTAAGTGTCTCTGGGGGTGACATGACGACACAAGAGTGCTACAGGCCAGACACTATAATAAAGTCCAAGGTGAGAGAACAACTTGCATAGCATTCTTGTGGTGAAGAATGCATTGTTTGTCACTTGATTGATCTGTGGCTGTTAGGATAGCTTCCGAGCCATTTTTGTAACACCTTGACCTGTATTTTGAAATCCAGTGCAGTAAAGTCACTGCTAAACTGGTCAATATTTCCCCTCCTGTATGATATACCTAAAACAGCACTTCACAAATAAATGAGTTAGAAAGTATTTGAGAGCTGTCCAGATTGTTTCAGAAAGATTATTAGAACAAACAGAGGGCTAATCAGTTGCAGCTGGCATCAATGGGGAGTGGTGGGTGGGGCAGGCAAATGGGTGGTGGATAAAAAAAAAAAAAAGTTACCTTCAACACATCTCCTCCTCGCTACATGTCCTCCTGCTGCTGCAGTCCGAAGTTCAGCATGGGGCCCAGACAACTGCCTTAACCAATCATGGTGCTACTCGCAACCAACATGGGAGAAGCGCCAGGATTGGTGGGAGCGACCTCTACTGGCACACCGCTGCGCACTGGAGGCCTGCACTTGCTCTAACAAGACAGCTGGGTTAGAGCTTTTAAAGTATGCATGTCTGGCTGGCCTGCGCAAGGCAGCTGGCCAAAGGGGCATGTTCACTTTGAAAAGTGCCTAGACAGCCCACCCTCCTCACTGCTGCTGACTCAGCAAGCCCCGCCTCTCGGTTTGGGACGGGTCAGGACTGGTGGATGAAAAATACAATGGTCATTTTATTACCATTTTATTTTTCATCGCTGAGGCTTTTGGGGGCAGTTTAAGTGGTGGGGCGACGCTCCTCCACTCTCACGGAGAAGTCGCTCCGGATCTGATGAGCCATGCGGACTACCCTCTCTTATGCCCCTACCATTGGCTGAATCTTACAGAGAGGTCCACACTGATGGTAGCACCAGTTGTAGTGCTCAAGTTGCAACTCCTGGGGGTACAAGAGCCTCTGGCAATAAAAACACTGGAGGGATTTATGATGGAGAGGTCTCTAGCAGGTCTATCAATAATGCCCATTCACCTGGCCCTGATCCTGTGGCTAATCACAGAAAAGTTCCATCTAAATTCAAGGGGGGATGAGCCTTAAAACTATAAATTCAAGTAAAGGGCAGTCACTCTCGGCTCCTAGTTCACCAAAATCCCACACAGCCACTACCCAGAACGTTTCAGGGTGATTGTATCATTATAAACTTTCTTAAGCCATCATTTGCGGAGGAAACTTTGCTCCAGGCCACGACAGGTGCCTCATATCCCGGAGCAATAAAAGTTCTCCCTGTGGGCTTCTTTTATTGGCATCTGGCTTTATATACCCCCCCATGTCGAGTAGATGTCAACCCCAACTCTGTTGTCATAATCAGCCCCTGTATGGGAACAGATACACGGTCCTTGCTAACCTTGAGGATATTGATTGATAAAGAGAGAGGAAATGTGTCTCTAGCAAGGCTGTGGTTGCTAAAAACTTTACACATGCGGTTATTCATCATCTCTCACCTAAACATACCATACTTCCTATACCAATGCAGAGCTCCCCATAATCCATTGACATATACCCTGACTTCCCCCTCTGAGCTATGTCACCCGTATGTGCCCCTGGACTTGTATTCGAGGGTCAATCTGTATCTGGAGGTGAGTCTGAAGGGTCAGGTGTCAACTCTCGCTTACAAGGACAATACCAATCTTACATTTCTTAGCTGGTATATCTCTGGCATGTCTTCTAAATTACATATTGACGATTGGATTACCCTTGTTAAGGCCTACGATATTGTATTTTTTCAGTAGACATGGTTACAGGAGCAGGGACGTGGAATTCCTATAGCCCAACGCCCAGGACATATTGTTTGGGGTCAAGGGCAACACATTTCATGGCTTTTTTGTCCTTGGAACAAGTAGGCCCACCCCCCTGCAGCACAAACCCTTTGGCTGCTAGTTTGCAGTACCACATTATGGATCAGGGAAAGGTACTGTCTGCAGCTAAGGTAATATTTTTGTCCATCTGTTAATGCTGTTCAAACTTGTATTCATGGTTCATTAATTGAAAGCCTTTATTATTAGGGTGAGTGTTTTAAGTAAATGTGTTAAGCTCTGACTGCACTGCTGACAGTGGTTCCAGTATAAAAATGTGTACACACGTTTTCAAAGTTTAGCAATATGAGTCTTTGTATAAGGCTCCAAGAATGCTCTCGAATTTGATGCAAATATTTGAAGAAGCTTGAAAGCAAGATTGATGATTCTTTGCTTTCATAATAAAATGTTCATTAAAAAATGAAAGCAGGAAAAATGTATTTTTGCTGTACTACTGTAAGCTTTCAGGTACCATTTCTTTGCAGCATCATTTAGTAACATGTGTTGATGCATGCTAGTATTTCCCAAAAATATTCATAATGGAAAATCAGTGTAACCAGTTTCAAGAAGATTATGAGAAACAAAAATAAACAAGCACTGGCAAAGCCAGTAGGTCTGAAATTGGTGGTCAGCTTTTTAGTTTTGTCAATGTTTGGCTTGTTTTGGCATAGTATTTGTAAAACCTTATTGGTGTGGGAGTTGCTGGGCCCTCACCATTATAACTAACATTGGCAAAAGCAAAAATAGTTTTTTGGTCTCAAAAAGCACACACTTCCACAGTAGTTACTGGCACTGAACAAAACTACTTTGTGTGCCGATATGCTCCTTGTGAAAGAGCAGAATGTGGTCACTCACAGTGAAGCCAGCCGATACAGAGAGAGGGGCAGAATTTTTATAAACACAAAAGGTCACTGTCAACGGCAGACCAAATTAGGTGCCCAATTATTAAAGAAAGTCTCAAAAGTGCACCTATTGTATATGTCCTTACATTAAGTGCAGCTATATGGCTTTCGTGAATTCCCAAGAATTTACAGAAGTAGGACAAAAAATAGTACTCCTAGAAAATATTTGTGAACTGCATTTTAGCCTGAGCAAAATGCATGTGTGGATTTGCTCATGTGAAAATCTGAGTGTTTGCAAGTTCACTTTCCCTCCAACCACTTTATTTCCAACTCTGGAATAAGATTCGCGTCTGCCATTGCCAGGAATAAATTTGCAACATTTCTCAGTATGGGAAAAGATTAGAGAATAGTTGTTGAAAACCCTTAAAATATGCAAGTTAGTAGGTTTGCACAGACTCAAAAGGGCATTTTAACCTTGGAACTATTGCTTACCACTACCTTCAGCCCCAGTATGTAGATCTGCAGAAACGTGGCAACATAAGGAGATTTCACGTTTTCGAACACTTCTAGACATGAGCCCTGGCATAATCAGAGAGGCTATATCTGAGCTCTTATATGAGATTGCTTCCATAATTTGTCGCTGCACTAAATGGCACCAAAGGGGCAAGTGGATTTTGTTACAGGACAAGTAGATTTTTGAAACAACCTGCCCCAGGGACAAGTAGATATTTTATTTAATTCCACACCCCTGCAGGAGGATATTTGCTTTGATGGGTATACCTGTTTTAATCTCTCTGCCTCTTCCCTTGAGTAGGGGGTGAAAAAACGGTAGCTTGGCTGCATGGTTTAGAGTAGGTATTGGCTGCAAAATCAATCCAGTATGGTTGTATGCGGAATACATGCAAGTGTTTGAACTAACTTGGCGTTATAATGGTTCATTTTTATAATAATGATATCTCTGATAGGGATAATTGGATTCTGATTGGACTGTTTATTCCAATAGGTGAACTAGCAGCAAATTATGCTCACTCGCGAGGACCTTTTAATATAATACTGGTGTGTGACTTTAATGCAAAAGTTGGTATTTTGCCTTCCTTATCGTCTGCAACCTTTACACCTTTAGGGAAGAGGTGTAGCACAGCGGCCAGGGCACCTGACTCCGGGGTTCACTGTTTGATCCCCGGCGTCAGCGGCAGGCTAGCCCAGCACCATGTGACTCTGGGCAATAGCTCGCTTAAGCTTCCCTATGGCCTACAGCGCCTTCAGACCCTCTGTCTCGTCTTGTGCGCTTTACAAATACTGGATTTCATTTAATTTCAACCCCACTCTAGCTTACCTATATAACACTTATGGTATGATCTTTGCCTATAGGACACCATGAAGTTTCTTAAAGCAGAGGTACACTGATTAAGGACATCACTTGTTAGCTCACATCCAGATTGAGCAAGCCTTTCTCTCGATGATGATGTTGGTTTTGTGAACCTTTCAGGGGAACCACTTTATCCGTGGTCTCTGAAAGCCTTTATTAGAATTGTTTAACTCTCATTAGACAGTCCAGCGGCTGCTTAGTAGACACCTACATGAAGCCATGCAGCTCAGTTTTATTCCATCATCTGGTGAATGTATTTCGTAAGAGGCTCGTGGTGGGTCCCGTTTGATGGTTAAGGTCGAAGTTGATGATGTGAGGGTCACTGAATGTAGTGGGGATATTTCTTGTCACTGAGCTCAGTTTCTTTGGGGCTATAATTGCATAGAAGGTAAGGCCTGCACTATAATATCTTAGCAGACCTCGCAAGTAGGGAATTGCATAATTTGTAGCTCATCAGTCCCTGCTCATCAGTTCAGCTCTCTCTGTTTCACTACAAGGGATCTTAATGTCTAGCATTTGACTGATGTTGCAATCTAGTGAAAGGTAATGAGTTAAATAAAACTATATACAGCCCAATTTCAAAGCAATTTTGTCTCGAACTTAAATAAGTGAATATTATTAGTTGGGGCTTCTTGCAAAATCTTTCTTGTTTACGCAGTTCTGCTAGTGTGATAGAAGGCTCAGTAATTGTAGAGTCCTTCAAAGTAGTCTTTTGGGCTGCTTGTACAATCTTTCTTTATAATATTGCTCATGTAAGAGGGATTTGTTATCCTGTTTTAGGAAAATTTCCTCGTTGAGGCAATGATTCAGTAATTGAATAACAATCTATTATATTCATTACTCTATAACTAAACATCTAATCTCCCTTCGAAATAAGCAAAAAGAAGATCAATGTAGTGACTAACCAAAATTATTTTTTTAGTCTGAAAATTGGTCGGGCTCTGCATAAACAGGCACTGAATGGGGACAAGGGCCAGGGAATAACTACGTCCCCACATGAAAGATATAAAACGGTCAGGGCGGAACCCTGCAAACCAATCTCATCTAAACTGTGGATTGGGAAGACTTGGTTAACTGTATCAAGGGCACCAACACAATGAGAGTGGTAGAGTGACCAGCATCCAGAAACATTCTGAGATATTTCAGCATTGTTACCAGGATAGTTTCAGTTCCCATTCCAGGCTGGAATCCCATCTTAACAGAGTCTAATATGTGAAGAGTTTCATGATGCTTTGTGAGCCAAGAGACCAAATATATTCCCCAATCTTCTTAAATGCTTGCTACAGGGAGATTAGCTTATAGTATGACACTTTCGTGTTCAGACAGATTGTGGGCAGGACTACCCATGAGGAGAAAATGTGTTCAGCAGGGCTATTAAGGTAGAAGGAACAATAAGGGCCATCACTTTTAAGACCGACACTGGCCGGGGTCATCTAGAGAAACTGATTTGAATGAGGTCAGCCAGACCTGTATCTCACTAACTGTAAATGGAGGAATACAGTCCTAAATGACCTTTGCTCACAATCCTGCATTCATCTAGCTCTTTCACTTGCACCCAGGCTTTTATCTATCCAGCCACATCCAAGCAGTTATCTAGTTACCCATCAATGCACTACGTTTTGAGTCCATCCTCTACTGAAAAAACCTACTTTGGACCCCACAGACCCGAGCAGCTACAGGCCAATTTTGCTGCTTCCACTGCCTGCAAAAATCATAGAAAAGGCTATGAACACCCAGCTTAGCACTTCTCTCCAAACCAATAATCCACTTGATCCAACTCAATACAGTTTCAGAGCAGAACATAGCACGGAACTGGCCCTAATTAAATCTCTAGAAGAGGGAAGGGAGGCTTTGGATGGTGGAGGGAAAGCTATACTGATTTTGTTAGACCTATCAGCAGCCTTCGACACGGTCCATCATATGGTTTTGATGGACCGACTATCGAAGGTAGGGGTAGAAGGGGTTGCTTGGAAACTCCTGCAATCCTTTTTATCCAATAGAACACAAACTGTTGACTTGGACAATAACAAATCCCGTCCGTTCTGCGTTCCTTGTGGGGTCCCCCAGGAGTCCTCACTGAGCCCGACCCTCTTTAATATTTATATGATATCTTTGGCGGGCTTGATAAGATCTTTCGACTTTCAATTTACCTTGTATGCTGATGACACCCAAATAGTGTTATCCTTCAATGATGGAGAGGAAAAAGAAACGGAAGTACGCTTGGATGATTGTATGAAGGATATAGCAGGATGGATGGCAACAAACTGTTTAAAATTAAACTCCAGCAAAACTGAGATTATTGTATTCGGAAATAATTCTCATTTATGGACGCCTGACTGGTGGCCAGCAGATTTGAGCAACTGTCCTCCCCTGACTCTGAAAGCAGAGAATTTGGAGGTAACATTAGATAACAGACTGACATTTAGTGATCATATAAGTTCCGTGGTATCCGCATGTTTCCTGATATTACGAATCCTAAGGAAAATAAAACCCTATCTCTCAGAAGGAAATCTCAGGGCAGTGGTCATGCTACTTGTAATGTCTCGACTGGATTACTGCAATAGTATCTATCTGAATGCCCAAAAACAGCACATCAATAGGCTTCAGATCGCTCAAAATGCAGCAGCCAGGCTGTTGTCAGGTATTCCCAAATTTGTCTTGGTGAAAAAAGAATTAACTAGGATACATTGGCTTCCTGTGAAATAAAGGGTCACTTTAGGGCCCTATGCACAGCCTTCAAGGCCCTTAATGGAACAGGCCCTGACCATTTGAGGAAAAAGATCAAGTGATATGTTCCCGGTAGAACTCTTCGGTCCACTGGAGCAAAAAAAGTCCAAATACCCACTTTTTAAAAAACCAGTTGGGGAGGCAGGAGTTTTATTACATATACATCCAAGGCTTGGAATGACCTGCCATTCCATTGGAGGAATGCTACAGATCGCCTCTCTTTTAGAAAGGGACTGAAGACATGGCTGTTTACTCATTGGCCTTCACTCCGCTGATGCACAGGCAGTACACAGCGCCAGGACACCCCAGGGTAACCGCTGCGTTAAAAAATCCAATTAACATAACCTAACATAACATCCTCATACACCCACACGCATCCATCTACCCACCCATCCACTGTTGTATAAACCCAGAGCCATCTACATTTATTCATCTGTGTGAAAAACTTAGAACGACCAGTATATTTCACCGACATCCACATGCCTGCATCTACCTGTGTGTATGTGACAGCAGTTGTGTGCTTCCTTTTGTGTTGACCCAACAGTCAGTAAAGTCAACAAATTCAGAGCTGCACTATATATATATATATATATATATATATATATATATATATATATATATATATATATGTGCGCAGACTCCATGAAACGCCACTTCCAGTCCCAGCGCAACCCAGGACCGGCGAAGCAAACAGGAGACGGACCACAGCTTACAAATCACAGGTTGGTCTTTATTGCAGGAAAGGTTGTTGGCAAAAGGGCAAGACGCGTTTCGAGCTCCACGAGCCCTTGATCACATGCAATGACTCAACGGTATTCATTTGTTTTTATAATGCAGTGGAGCCCGCCTCCCCGCCAATTTTCAAACAGGTCACATGATCATGGTAATAGAGAAAATACTCTATAATATCACTAAAGACATATGCAAATACACTAAATAAGTTTCTTTACAATAAAAGATGACTTAACATGATGGCAATAATTAAAAATATTAACAATTAGAAACCATCTATTTCGTGACGTTTCTCAAAATATTTCGGAATAAATCCCTTATTTTTTAGAAACGATATGCAATGTACAAAATAGCGACCTGTGCAAAAATGGGGAAACGGGTACAATTTAAAGTGCAATTTTCAATGATCATTGAATCATAATCTGTAATACATGGAGTAAATTTATTATGTGCAAAAATGCGGTAAGAGGGAAGGGGAAAAAAAAGTGCTAGAGGTGCATAGTGATAGTAACCTGTGTTTGTAATGCATAAATGCTTATTGCGACATTGAAGGACAATATTAACCTTATATGTGTTGCGTAAAAGCATACATTAAAACATTAATACAGGTTTAAATATTTAATCATATACAAAAAACTGATTTCTTTATATATAATAAAAACATCCTGTGTAAAAAAAGTGCTAAAACATCACACACCTAGACTGATAAAATTACATCTATAAATTAGTTAATTACTATATACATAAGGAAGCGGAGCAGTTGGAATTGTTATTGGAGTGGCTAACAAGGAACTTGACTAACCACACCTGCTGTTGTACAGGAACCCAATAGTATGTAGAACTGATGCTGAAACAATGATCATCTCCCTAGATCACAGGGAACCTGACATATCTAGGGAGCAGATGAGATACTGGACGAACTGTCTCAAACAATTGGGCTTAATTACAGAAGCGAAACATTAAAGAAAGTGGCGCAAATCCTCAGTGTTATTTAGCCCATTTGGCCACTTGCTATCGTACTCAAGAATCAAACTAGATTCCAATCGCCTCAGTTTGAGCTCACGGTTCCCTCCTCTTCTGAGTTTAGGGACAGATGCCACCACATAATATGAGAGACAATTGATATCTTTATTGTGTATGCTCTCAAAGTGGCGAGCCACTGGGTATGCCTGATCAGAATGTAGAATGGCGCGAATATGCTGGAGAATCCTGACGTGCACTTGCTGTTTTGTGCTGCCTATATAATGAAGGCCGCAAGTGCACGTCAGGACATACACCGCATATTCCGTCTTGCAAGTATGGCTGCCTTGAATTGGAATTTCAAAGGTGGAAAATGGGGTTCTATAATGGGTTTTATTAGTCCCAAACTTGCATGCTCTGCAAGTAGTGCATTTACGGAACCCTGCTGGTAATAACCAATTAGGTTTTTGTTGTAGTTCTGGACTGCCTTGGTCCAGAACTGCACCCATACTCTGTGCTCGCCTGAAAGTAACCAAAGGTTTGTTTGGCAACATGCATCCCAAAACAGTATCTGTAAGGACAGTGGACCAGTTCCGATTGATTATTTGTCTGATTTTGGTTTCCTGACTGCTGTAGTCAGTTATGAACCCAGGACAGTCTACACTATTTACAATGGTATCATCAGAGACCATAACATTCTTACTTGTGTTATCTGAAAATAGACTGGCTCTAGAGCGATTTTGTGCTTTAGTTAAGGCTTGATTAAACATCCGTTCCGAGTATCCACGGGCCTTCATTCGATGTTTTAATTCAATGACACATTTGTCAAAATCCTTAGTGGAACTACATATTCTTTTTAGCCTTAGGATTTCTCCATAAGGTATGCTATGGATGGTATGCCTGGGATGAAGACTGGAGGCATGAAGCGTGGTATTGCCTGCTGTGGCTTTTCTATGTAGGGTAGTTTGTATCCGCTTGTTACCATCTACGTAGATTTTGACATCTAGGAATTCTGCTTGTTTGGCACTTATGTTGGAAGTAAATTTCAAATTGAGGGGGTTATGATTGATCTCATCAATAAATGTGCGTGCTTCATTTTCATCCCCTTGCCAAACAATAAAGATATCGTCAATATAACGGAGATATTTTACAATTTTCTCCCGTACCCATGCTTGATGTGTGACATTGAGGACCCGCTCCTCCCACCAGCCAACGTGTAAACACGCATAGCTGGGGGAGAAGCAGGCCCCCATAGCCACACCTCTCAACTGTCTCCAAATCTCCTTACCAAATGAAAAGTAGTTATTACCCAAACACCATTCAATCAAGCCTAAGATCACCTTATTATGTTCATAAAATTCAGCAGGCCGTTGACCAAGAAAATAGGTGACTGCATTAAGACCACAAGAATGAGCAATGCTCGTGTACAATTGTTCAACATCAAGAGTGATTAGCAGCATGTCTTCATGCCATTCTAAGTCCTCTATTTTAGCCAAAAAGTCACTGGTGTCCCGGACAAAGCTGGGAAGGTTGTTAACCCAATTTTGTAGAAAGAAATCAATGTATTGACCCACATTTTCTCCACAGCTGTTGATGGCGGAGATAATGGGTCTGCCGGGAACGGGTGATATCCCTTTGTGAATTTTTGGGATAAGGTAGAGGACTGGCAAGACTGGATGTTCATTATACATAAATTTGTATTCATCCACTGAAATAAGACCTTCCCTGCGATATTTCAAAAGTAGTTTGTGCAAGCTTTCATTTGCCTTCAAATAGTCTTTGTTGGTTGATTTGATATAGCAAGCAGGGTCTTGTAGCTGCCTTTGTGCCTCTGTAGAATAGTCTGATTTTGGCCAAATAACAATGTTGCCCCCTTTATCAGCGGTTTTTACTATTATATTGGGGTTATCTTTTAATTTTTTCATTAGTTCAAAGTATTTGGCTTTTTGCACATTATATTTCTTTTTCTTTTGATTGTTGATTTTTTTGTACAGTTCTTTGATATCTGCGATAATGCAATCTTGGAAAACATCCACCGCGTCTTTGGTCATGATAGGCACAACATCCGATTTTCCTTTGCATGGCGTGATACCTGCACCTTTTTTAATCATATTGATTTTTTCTAATCTTTTTTGTGTGCTAGTATCAACATCCCCACTCATCCTTTGAGAATTTGTTGCAAGATTGAGGTCACACATGTCAAGGAAAACTGGTACATCACATGCTGATATCTGGGGTTCATTGTCAGTGTCATTTGTACTATTGTTGATATCAGTACCATTAGTAGATTTTAGTTTCTGCAGCGCAAAGAATTTTTTCAGCTTTAATTTGCGAATATATCGGTACACATCGACTCTAGTGGAGGCATATCTGAAATTTTGTTCAGGGCAAAAGTTCAAACAAAACTCCAGAAGTTGCTGTTCTGCTTTTGTAAGAACTACATCTGATAGATTTACGATGGATCTCCCCATCTCTACTTTTTCTTTTTCCATGATTGGTTCGTCTTCTTGCTCTTGCCTCCTTTGTTTGTGTTTCCTTCTCCTTTCGCGTCTTTTTTTATTTCTGCAGGTGTTACTGTGTTTTTTTGACGCGGTCTCAGTGTGCGCAGTCTTTAGGCTACTAAAAAACTAAGCTCCTCATCAATGTCAAGAATAGGCATGGGAAGGCCAGTTGCAGTCAAATCTTTGTTTGAGTCAATCGAACCACTTGAGGTTGAAGCTGTATCGGAGTTAGAACTCACAGTCGCATTGTCTTGTGCCTCAAATGATTTAGATGTGGAAGTTGAATTTGGTACTGCATTTCCCTTGCTTCTAAACTGCTGACGTTTAGTGACATTGTATTTGCGCACGAAGGTAAATATCTGGCCATTTGCGTAATCCGCTGCATCTCTTGCAAATTTGCTGACTTTCCTTGCTTTAATTTTGTCTGCATGTTTCTTGAGCCTATCATGCATTTCTTCTTTTAATTTTTTGGCGGCTTCAGTTTCTTCTATAGAATTAATTTGCTCTTGAATTTTGTCAATAGTAATCAATATTGCATCTCTGTCAATGGCAGCGTATTTGATCAGGATACGTACTGAGTTCATGCTGGCCGCCAGGTTATTTTGGCCCCATTCCTTTAACATCAAGGGGTTTGGATTCTCGAAGCTCGGAGCGAGCATTATTCTTAAACCCCTTGGTACACGATTGACATCTGCATATTTCGAGAGTGAGTAATGTTCCCACCATTTTGTAACTTCAAGGCGTTTCTGCTTTTCTAATGCCTTATATAATGCTTTAATGTCTGTGTCTTGTTGGGTCTCAGTGTCAGGTGCTGTTATATTGACACTGCTGCCTGGCGTGATAACCTGATTAAACAAATGTTCCGTATATATATATATATATATATATATATATATATATATATATGAAGAATCTTGTCGCATAGAACCGCAAACAGCAAACAGTTCAAACAGTTCAGATACTCAGCAACAAAGAGCCGACCCAAAAGGTGCTGGTGAACGGTGTCTTTATTTCATAAAAGCCAGCGCTGCCGCCATGACGCGTTTCGCCTCCAGGGAGGCTTGATCACATGACAAACTGCGTGCATCAAGCCCGGCCATTTAAAGTGACAATGCATTACCTCGTGTCATAGAAATGGAAAAAATATTCCACACAAATACAAAACTTTGCTGCAAATATCAACAGCGGAAAAAGAAAGGATGAAGCCCATGTGAGCTACCTTGATTCAAGATAAAGCAATATACATATTTAAAATCAATTATGTATCTCAGTTCACAAAAATACACGATAGAAACATGTAAAAAATTGCAAAACTTGATCAATATACACACTAAAATTATTATGTACATGATAAATTAATTCATCTATGTACAATCTAAAGTGTAAACATCCCAAAAAGTTTTTTCGCCATAGATAGAAAAATAAAGTATTTACAAATAGTGCAAATAGTACAAATCCAAGTAGCAGCAAGAGTAATGACACGCAAAATATGTATTCTTAAATTAGGCCCCAGTGGGCAAGTCACTATAATAGTCATAGGCATTAAAGTGCATATATAAAGTGCAAAAGTGCAAAGAAATAATCATTAGTGATTCCAAGATTAAAATCCAACAGTTGTATACTGAGTTTAAAAAGAGAAAATTTCATCGTATATACATCTAGTAGCAGATAGGAACGAATTGGCAGGGAACAATTTAAAACATACTCAGTAAATGCTCAAAGAGTATGATCAGAACTTGCTCAAATATCCGGACAGGCATGAATAAACAAAAAATGGGGACTAAAGACAAGTGTAAAGGTCTTCCCTGTCATTGAGGCCATTAGGATTCTTAGTATTTAATTCCAGAATGTATCTGGTCTCAAGGAGACGGAGATTTGCCTCACGGTCCCCACCTCTCCTTGACGCCTCAACACAATCAATTAAGAAAAATGTAAGTGAATCTGGGACCCCTGAATGCTTGTCCTGAAAATGCCTGGCAACCGGATAGTTTTGGTCGTGACCCGAAATTGCACGTATGTGTTGGAGTATTCTTTTGTGGGCGGGCAGCTTAGTGCTGCCCACATACTGTAGCCCACAAGGGCACTCCAACACATAAACGGCGTATTCCGTTTTACATGTAAGCCACTTGGAAATGGCAGTAGGATGCTCAAAAAAAGGACTTTTGAAGTGTGTCCTATTGCTGCCAAAATGGCAGGCCTTGCACTGGGGGCAGAACTTAAAGCCCTTCTTCAGCGCTGACCAGGTAGCGGAAACCTTGGGTTCTAGAGTGTTGCTTACCAGGGCTTTAGACATTGAAGGGGATCTTCTGAAAGTCAGGATTGGCTTAAACTCCACCAAGTGCCCAATCACAGGGTCACTGAGAACCAAATTCCAATTTCTGTTGATAATTTTTCGAAGAGCCCCATGTTGTCTATTAAACGTTAGAATAGCCCTGGGGGAACACCTTTGAGCATCCTTGGTCACATCATTAGTCAAACGAGCAATCTTAGTTCTTGGTATCAATGCCTCCTGCCTGCTCAAGGAATTAGAACGTGCGATTGCATTAGCCAAAATTTCAGTGGAATAGCCCCTAGTCAGGAAGCGTAATCTGCAAGCTTCTTGCGCAGCCGCGCATTCGGCATTAGTACTGCAGATTCTCTTAATTCGCAGCATTTCCCCAAAGGGGATACTGCGAATTAGATGTGCTGGATGTTGGCTATGGGAGTGCAGGATGGTGTTTCCTGCACTCGGCTTCCTGTAAAGTCTGGTATTTAGACTAGTGCCATCTACCACAACCTCAACGTCTAAGAAACAGATAGATTCAGTGCTAAAGTTCACTGTGAAATTAAGATTGATGGTATTCAGGTTAATCAAATCAACAAACTTTTTGGCCTCATTAACATCACCCCTCCAAATCAAGAAAACATCGTCAATGTAACGCAAATATAACATAATGTTGTCAGTAAATAAATCATGGTGCTGCCCGACTAGGACCTGTTCCTCCCATAGCCCAACGTGGAGACACGCGTAGCTAGGTGAGAAACAGGCCCCCATCGCCACACCTCTGACCTGATGATAGATTACGCCATTGAAAATGAAAAAGTTTTGTTCCAGGCATATTCTGGTCATGTCCACCAGCATTTTATTGTGTGCCATAGGGAGGGGTAAATCTTTGTTCAAATAGTAGGCCAAGGCTTTGAGTCCATCCTCATGTCTGATTGAGGTATAAAGAGATGAAACATCCAAAGTCACAAGAACCATGTTGTCCTCCCACATGAAGTTTTCAATCTTGGCAAGAAAATCAAAAGAATCCTTAACATAGGAAGGGAGATTTTTGACATGGCTTTGTAAAAAAAAGTCGATATATTTGGACACATTTTCTAGAGAACTGTCAATGGCCGAAATAATCGGACGGCCGGGTGGTACATGGTTGTCCTTATGAATCTTGGGGAGTAAATACCAAGAAGGAATAACAGGATAATCCTTCTTAAGGTATTTGAATTCCTCATGTGTGAGCAAACCCGCACTCCTCCACACCTGTAGTTTTTGATGTTGTGTGGTCCACGCATTCTTGACAATCTGTAAATTACTTTTCCGATAACAGGATATATCATTCAATTGAGAGTCCGCCTCTTGTATGTACATATCCCTGGGCCACAAAACCACATTACCGCCTTTATCGGCCTGTTTGACGATAACATTGTGGTTTTTTTGCAGTTTCACAACCAGTTGTTTATAGCATTGGTTTTGCTTAGAGATGTGAAACTGCTTTTTGTTGGTGGCAGTGTAAAGGTGTTTGATATCGCGGACCACACTCTCTTGAAAAGTATCCAGATTGTCATGGGCCATAATGGGTAGAAAGGTGGATTTTGGTTTGAAGGGGGTAACCCGCTGGTCAACTTGTTCCAGAGGAACATCCCTTGGATTTTCCATAGAAGGCTGATTTTGTAAGTCCCAGAGTGTATCAAAGGTGGCCTGACTTTGGCTACTGGAAAAAGTGGGACTTGATGGATTAACGGGTTCAATAATCTTTTTCGGATGTAATTCAAAGAATTTTTTGAGTTTAAGTTTTCTTGTGAACCTGTATATATCCATCCGAGTATCAGCATAACTCATATTGCACGGAGGGCAATATGAAAGTCCCAAATTAAGAACCGCAGTCTCAGCTGAAGTGAGTTTGATATTCGAGAGGTTGACTACTGATTTTGTTTCTGCTTGCGCGTCTTCCGCTTGTTGCGGTTCCAGCGTCCCACTCTGCCCGGGTCGTTGTCGTTTGAGCTTCCGGGCACGGAATTTCCGACGCTGCCAGCGTTTGATGTTTGCCTGCTGTTTTTTTGTTGTTGTTGTGCACGAGGCTTGTGGGACCTTAGGGTTTCGCGTCGATCCTGGCACAAACAGTCGACCTCCTGTGCCAGGGTGAGCTTGGTAAACCCCAAAGCTGTTGCACGATTTGAATCCGGTTCCGGATCACTTTCTACAGCTGAGCTCAAACTGGAAAAAGAGGTAGCAGGTTGCAAAGTAGCTACATTTTGTTGTCCTGCCGCTATATTTAAACGTGCTTTCGATTTGACAGCATCATACCTCTTTGCGAAAGTAAAAACTTGTCCATTAAGATAGTCAATTCTATCCCTCTCGAATTTGAAAGCTTTTCTTTTCTTTATTATCTCTTCTTCCTTGGCCAACCGGGTCATCATGTCTGTTCTCATTTTATTAACTGTGTCGGTGGCTTCTATTTTCGAAATTTCATCTTCTAAGGCATCAATTTCAATCTGCAATTTAAGACGGTCACTCTCCGCATATTTGACTAATATGCGCAAGTAGACACTCGAGCAGTTGAGGTTGGCTTCCGCCCACTCCGCTAACATAGCCGGATCCGGGTTTTCATAACTGGGGGCAGTGGTGCTTCTAAGCCCCCTAGGCACTCGACCAACCTCCAAATAACGGGTGAGAGACCGGTGCTCCCACCACTTGGACTGCTCTGCCCTCATTGCACGTTCCAATTTTTTAAATAAATCACGTGTAGTATTAGTTCCAATTTCCTGCGTACTAGATGTAGCAATGCTGGACCCCCCGGCCGGGGAATCCAGAAACATGGAATCAGCTGCCTGAGCCCGATTTCGCAGTCTGTCGGCGGCCATGATTCAAAGCGCTATGGTTGTGGCTACTGTCGGAAACACACAAACGGCACACTGATAATTGGAGATGAATGTCCTACCAGTTGCCGCGCACACTTCTCTCTGCCGTTTCCGAGGTGTTCTCCAGGGTTCAAACTCGGATCCGGTCTCCGTGGCAATGGAGATAAAGGAAATCCGGCTGCTATCCCAACGGAACACATCAAAGGTAAGGCAGGGGCGTTGCGGCGTTCTCCTCGCCGGAGACAGTAACACTCCCAGGAAAAACCCGGAAACAGCTTCCTGCCGCGTTGCCCTTGTGAGAAGGGGTCTTGCTCGTACCTGGAAGGCGTAGGTACCGTATATGAAGAATCTTGTCGCATAGAACCGCAAACAGCAAACAGTTCAAACAGTTCAGATACTCAGCAACAAAGAGCCGACCCAAAAGGTGCTGGTGAACGGTGTCTTTATTTCATAAAAGCCAGCGCTGCCGCCATGACGCGTTTCGCCTCCAGGGAGGCTTGATCACATGACAAACTGCGTGCATCAAGCCCGGCCATTTAAAGTGACAATGCATTACCTCGTGTCATAGAAATGGAAAAAATATTCCACACAAATACAAAACTTTGCTGCAAATATCAACAGCGGAAAAAGAAAGGATGAAGCCCATGTGAGCTACCTTGATTCAAGATAAAGCAATATACATATTTACAATCAATTATGTATCTCAGTTCACAAAAATACACGATAGAAACATGTAAAAAATTACAAAACTTGATCAATATACACACTAAAATTATTATGTACATGATAAATTAATTCATCTATGTACAATCTAAAGTGTAAACATCCCAAAAAGTTTTTTCGCCATAGATAGAAAAATAAAGTATTTACAAATAGTGCAAATAGTACAAATCCAAGTAGCAGCAAGAGTAATGACACGCAAAATATGTATTCTTAAATTAGGCCTTGGTACACGATTGACATCTGCATATTTCGAGAGTGAGTAATGTTCCCACCATTTTGTAACTTCAAAGCGTTTCTGCTTTTCTAATGCCCTATATAATGCTTAATGTCTGTGTCTTGTTGGGTCTCAGTGTCAGGTGCTGTTATATTGACACTGCTGCCTGGCGTGATAACCTGATTAAACAAATGTTATATATATATATATATATATATATATATATATATATATATATATATATATATATATATATATATATATATATATATATATATATATATATATATATATATATATATATATATATATATATATATATATATATATATATATATATATATATATATATATATATATATATATATATATATATATATATATATATATATATATATATATATATATTTGCTCCCAACGATACACCAGCCTGCTGCACTCACGAGCGGGTGCTCCTTTAGGTGGGGGTGTGCCCATCCAATATATTGTCGCTACAAAATCCAACACGCAGTCCTGCGAAATTAGAAGCAGCACTCACAGGGGGGTACAAAGCCAAAACTTCTTTATTTGGCAACCAGCACACACAAGACGCGTTTCGGCGATGAGCCTTCGTCAATTGCAACTTGGAACGCGCCGCCATTGCTTTTAAAACAGATACAATGTAATCGTCATAATGATGGCATGAACAACAACAAAGGACTACTCGTGTGCTACAATGAGCACCATCTTAGGAGTACTTTTTACAGTGAAAAACGACAAAGATATATATCACTCGCTTTTCCTGTTGTTATGGATATGAGAGCGTCAAATACATATTTGGCAATCTACAAACCATTTACTCTAGCCCTGAATGGGCATAAATTTTAACCACATATAATTTTGCCCTCAGATGGGCTTACGTTGTGCCACCAATTTTTGCTGACATGATTACATACACACACACTAGTTAAAAAGGCAGTTCATCGCCGAAACGCGTCTTGTGTGTGCTGGTTGCCAAATAAAGAAGTTTTGGCTTTGTACCCCCCTGGGAGTGCTGCTTCTAATTTCGCAGGACTGCGTGTTGGATTTTGTAGCGACAATATATATATATATATATATATATATATATATATATATATATATGTTTTTGCAGAGTTTTATATAGCGCGAACTAGACCCGAATCAGGTATCAGAGCGCCCTACATATTTTTCCAGGTACGTTACACGAGGACACACTTTCATTTTTTTAGGCACAGGGAGATTAAGTGATTTGCCCAGAATCACAGGAGGTTTTGGCGTCGTTACCGAGACTCGAACCCAGATTCCGAGGTCGAGCGCCCTAGCCGTTAGGCCAACTCCTCTCCCCGAGATAGATAGATAGATATATATATAACATTGTTTTTATAAAAGCAGCATTTTTTTGTGACCCCCAAAGGCAAATAGAACAGAGCGGTTAAATACTAGGCCCACAGGGTAAAAATGAATGCTTTGGAGTTACTGAAAGTATACACATATCTTTCCTTGTGTAGTAATTGGAAACCGCACCAACATAGCATTATTGGACTGCATAGTAATATCCAGTTTGGAAAGATGCTTTAAATTTAGCAACCAACGCAATTTCATTCTGATTTTCTTTTTGTGCTGCAGGAGGATGATCCAGATGTGGAAATTGTTTCAGTGAAGAAGGGGAACAAAGATGAGGTGAAGATCGACAAGGTATGATTGGATATTTTCAAATCCACGTTCTACACTATTTGCAATTATTTTAAGTATGGACATCAAAAACAATTATTAACCCTGTTGATAATATGTTCAGCGTACTATGGAGGGTAGTCTGGTTTGTTTGCTGGTATGTGCTGTGGTAAATAGCATAACCACTGGGACCTGGACTGCTTTGCTTCATTTAAGGCCTAGTATATATATATAAAGCTATAGGGCTTACTCTGACCCTAGTGCCTCTTCCTCGTTCCTTAAGTGACAGTGAAGTGTCAAAAGCTGCATGATACCAACACTGTCCCGTTCCCCCTCTCCTTGAAGGCCAGAGTCACCATACAGTTGTTGTGGAGCTCCTTATAAGGGCCTATACCCTTCCACCTCAAAATGTAGTGGCCTCTCCGTTAGCCTCAAAATGCATTCTGAATTTGCCAGCATGGTCTCTCTCCAGCTCCAGTACCATGGCAACCTCCAGGCTTCTTGTTCAGAAGTGGTGGAAAGGCTTGCAGGAAGGAGAGTGGGGATGATTGTGGATTCACTTTCCACCCATGTGTATCTTTCAGCCCCTTGCCTCACTGTGAAGTGAACGTCCACCGTCCCGTCCCCCCTTTTGCCTCTGAACGTCCCACAGTGGCTGGAGAAGTATTGCTGTCTTTGAGCTCTCAGAGCACTGAAGGAGCAAAACAGCCCCTGGAGAGGCAGCCAGGAATCTCAAAAACCCTCTTCCCTTGGACAGAGTCTCCTCTTGGCTGTTTGGACTCCATCCCTAGTCATCCATGCTCAGTTTGCTTTTATTGCAACTAATGACCCATCTCTGATTGGAGCCCTGCAACCGTGCCCAGTGACTGTGCAGAGGCAGTCTCTTGGTGGGTGTCTACTGAGGATTATTGGGGCCCTCTACTCACGAGGAGCATGGTGATGAATTTTTGTTCACTCGGGCAAGGGGTGTGCCAGAATAGTCAGGAGGTGAATGATCCAACCCACTTGTCAGTGTTTGAGGGTTTTTGATACTGCAGGGTACAGCTGTCCCCAGCGGCACAGAGCAGTGGTATGTAGACGCAGTAAAATGTGTATAGTATTCCTGCACAAGATGTGGTGCTGCAGGCATACTATACTATACTATACACCCTGTGTGGATTATTTGGCATTCCACCTAGAAAATAGATCACCGTTGATTGGGCCTCCTGAATGTGTCATCTTGATAATTCGGCACTGAATGTCCAAATAGTGGCTGCTACTCACCGGTAGTGCTCTTGCCCGAATCCTGTCTTCCCTGCCCTAGCTCCTATGGTATGCAGTTGTATGTTCTTCTTCTGGGGCCGAGCTTCCAGAATCAGGAACAGTGATCTTGTTTTGTGCTTTTAGCAAGCTGGCCAATGTGAGAGGATGTCATGAACTGCTAGTCACCGGGTGGCTGCACCACCACAGTAACTAACTGACTCTGAGACGAAGGCTGTATAAGAGGATCATGACCCAGCTGTGACTTGTGAGACAGCGGAGAACAGTTGTGCAGTGGTGCTTCGTGTTAGGGTGCTGGTGTGGGGAGCCCACACTTAGAAACCACCCCAAAGTGGATTCTTAGTGTGATTGGTGGCAGCAGGCAAGGGTTTCTGTGGCCGCATTGTGGCATTTCCTGGTCATGGAGCTATTGCCCATTCAATGGCTGTCTGTTTGCATCTTCCTCTTTTATATTCTGCTTGTCTAAGCCTTGGACTTTCCCTCTTCTGCGGTGTAGTAATGACTCCTGTATACTGCCAACAGCAGTAGTTGTGAGTGTGAGACATGGCTTATCAGATACTCCCTCCCATTTGTGGCAATTCGCAGCTTTAGACATGGCTTTAGTTTGGTATGGGAAATTGATGCTCACTAGATGGTATTACCTTCTAATTCAATGGAGGTTAACTGCGAATGACAGCTTTACCCTTATCGTGGCCCATCTGTTAACTGCTGTTAGCCAACAACCTGATATTGCATGAAATACTTACGAATAGCAGGAACAGATCGCCTGTGCAAGTCCCCATCTACAATGGATCAATTTGCAACCCCATCTTCACCAACCCGGGAAGTGGCCCAGTCTCTGCATAAACCTCCTCAGCTGGTGTGAGGTGACCCTAAGAAATGGTACCATCTTGAAGAGCACAATGAACAAGTTACTTACCTTCAGTAATACTTTTTCTGTTAGACTTTGTCTAACCTTGCGGCACAGAGGTACTGCAGGAAAGTTTCTGGATCCAGTCCGATGCCTGGAGAAGTATTCATAAGATGAGGGAGGAATATGTGGTTAGAAGGCTCTATCAGCAATATGACATGTACAGCCCTCAATGTCAAGGTAGACGCTTTTGTAATTCATGTTGGTCTTCTGCTTATTGACCTGTCCAAGGTATCACACAGGATGTCTGTCATGAAAACATTTGTGTCTGACCGGAAGTTGGAAGTCAACTCCCCCAATTGACAGATGGAATAGATCCAAGGATGCTTGAAGCACTTCTGATTTTGCGGAAAAGATGCCAATTCATATGCCTGTCGAAAATGATAGTGGGCTCAAGTTCTGACAGTTTCCTTGTTACCTGACTCCCAAGGGTGGTCCCCTGAATGGGCTCCAAAATTCTTCTCTGATGAACAGATTCACAGGTCCACAGGGTCTCCTCTGCTACAGGGTCCCCTGCCTGGTTAATCATACTTCAGGTTACCACATACCTAGGGCTACTGAGGATAACAGTCATGGCCAAGGCGATTCCAACTAAACGTCACCACCAACATGAGCCTCTCTTGCTAGGAACAATAAGCTACATAGACACTCGTTCATTGACAAACATGCGATTTCGCACGGACCCACCCTATTACTTCAGCGCCCCGCGCCTACTTAGAAGGCGAACCTCACCGACGCACTTACCCATAACACTTATTAGTGGGAGCGGGCTGGAATCCACCTGGCGACATTGGCAAACACCACCATTGCTTTATAAACGAATAAAAACTTACAGACCTGTACATATATAACGCTAAATGGTTTGATGACTGTGAGTGCAGTAACGAAACACTTTACGCCGCCGAACCTCGGGGCTGTCTGCCATACGGCAGTGTTCATCTGACAATGTTTCATTTTTTTTTTTTTAAGACCTTTATTATTCAAAGTGCATGGTACACAGCATTCAGCTTACAACCCGCCAGGGCCAGCCGCGTATGATTGTAACCTTGTATGCATTAGTAGTTGAACACAGCCTCTAGGCCGACACCCTTGAGGTTCGGCGGCGTAGATTGTTCCATTTCAGCACTGCACAACATCAAAACATTTAGTAATACGGAAGTATAGGCCTGTAGGGTTTTCTTGTTTCCTATGTAAATCCGTAGTTACAGAACTATGATAGCATTCATCAACTCCGTCAGATGGATAACGGCCTGCTCCTACTCATATGTGTCATGAGGAGATGTGTCAGCTAGGTCTGCCTTCCAGGAGTGCGCGGAGCAGCGGTAGCAGAGGATGAGGCTAAGCAACGTCATAAGTGTGTCGGTGAGCGAGTATCCATACAGTTTATCAATCCTAATAGGAGTGGCCGAAGTTTATATTGGTGTTCAGTGAGGATCACCTCGGCTATGGCTGTTACTCTCAAAGGCCCCATGTGGAAGTGTGCACAGTAACTAACTACAAAGAGCCTGGTCATTAGGGGAAGCGGGACCAGTGCGCCAATAAACTTCAAAACGAGAACATGTGAGGTATACATTAAAGGGAGGGGGAGTACGGGTAGATGTAGCCATGTGATCACGAAAAGACGTGTGGTGCCATTGTGTCAGTAGCGGTCGAGTAGGCGGGTAGGAGATTACAGTATGCAGCTCGCATGCATGCCAAGCATACAAGGGATGGGGTCACCACTACAAGGGCATGTCAAGTACGGTAGTAAGATATGGTTCGTGAGGCTGCCCCCGGTAGGACTCCCGATAAGAGCTGGATGTGTGGGGGCGCAAGCGTGCAGGGGGCAGTGTATACGACATTGCTAAACAACCAGGTATGCAGCATGTGTTTTTCGGGACGTGGGAGTCGTGCAGGCAGCAATCAGTATGTCACGTGTAATGGTGCGTGGGCGCCGGGTGGGGGGGAGAAAGAAAAGTAGAGGAGTAAGGAAGGCTGCTGGGAGTGGATATTTCTCATAATGTCCACTGCAGGGAGGGGTACGGGGGTATGGCGCAGATCTCTTCACGTGATCCCTTGTTCCACTCATTTCCGTTGAAAGGATTGGAGGATGTCATCCCATTGTTGTGCAATTGGGAATTTCCTAAGGCCTGCCGTCTCTTCTCGCCGCAGGACTGTGCTCTCTGCTCGCGCCGAGTTTGTGAGGGATAGGCTCCAGTGTCGTATGTGCGGAGGTGTGTCGGCATTCCACCGCTTGGTGAGCAGTCTCTTGGCCGTGATCAGCCCGAGATCCCAGTATCGGGCCTGGACTTTGTTCAGCTTTGTGCGTTTGTACAGTCCCAGTATGCAGGCCTCCCAAGTCCTCGGCACGTGTTCCTTGGTGCAATGCGTAAGCAGCTCAGTCACCCCATCCCAGTAGTGCTGAAGGGCAGGGCAGAGCCAGAGCATATGGAGGAGGTCCGCTCCCACCAAGGAGCAGCGGCTGCAGGCGGTGTCCGTGACCGAGAAATATCTGTTTATTTTTTCCGGGGTGAGGTATGCACGGTGTAGTATGTAGAGTTGTATAATTTTAAAGCGAGGGTTACGAGGGACGTTAACCGGACCAACCAGGACCATCGCCCACTCCTTGTCTGTCCAATCCTTCCCCCGGTCTGTCGCCCATTTCTCCCTCAGTTGTACGGTGGCGAGATGGGTGTGAAGGAGGAGAGCTTGTGCTAGCCAGTGTATTATGTGTGTGCTATTGCTCATAACGTGAAGGTATTGTATAAAATGATGCATGGGCAGCTCGTCAGATATGTCACCCCAGGCGGCAGTCAGCGTGCGGACGAGGGACGCGTGTAGTAGGAACTGTCCAGCTGGGAGAGCAGTGTCCTCCACAAGGCTGGCGAAGGGGAGGAGAGCGCCATCGGAGTACAGGTCCCCCAGCGTTTCCACTCCTGCAGTGGTCCAGCTGTTATAGGCCCATCTCCCTGCTGCCGGCCCTCATGAAGATTCTGGAAAAGCACGTTCAAGGCGTGCTTTCCAATTTCCTTGAATCTAATGAGGTCTTGCACGCCACCCAATCGGGCTTTCGTCCCCATCTTAGCACGGAGACTGCGCTCCTGGAGGTTTCGGAAACCATTAAAGGGGTTCTGGACTCTGGGGGCAAAGTCATGCTGGTGATGTTAGACCTGTCGGCGGCTTTCGACACCGTTCCCCATGATGGTCTTCTCGCGAGACTTCGCGAGATAGGCATACGGGGGACGGTGTTCGACTGGTTTTCTTCCTTTCTTGCCGGCCGCCGGCAAACGATCTGGGCCCCGCCTGATTCCGCCGTGATGCCGCCTCTGGGAGTCGGGGTCCCTCAGGGCTCTATTTTGAGCCCGACCCTCTTTAACATCATTATGACCCCGTTGGCGGCACTGGTGGAGTCGCATGGTGCCCAGATCGTATCTTATGCGGATGACACCCAGCTCCTCTTCTCTTGTACGAGAGGAGGCGACTTTGATGGGGAGAGTATTCGGGATTGCCTTGGGGCTGTTTTTCATTGGTTCCATCTAAACAGCCTTAAGTGCAATTCCGACAAGTCCGAAGTACTTTTCTTTGGGTGTGACACCGAACCTGACTGGCAGACTTGGTGGCCACGGGATATGTTCCCTCCATCCTGCTCCTCTCAGGTTGCAAAGAATCTAGGGGTGAAGTTGGATAACAGGTTAACCCTGAAATCTCAGATCCTGGGGGTGTCGGGTATGTGCTTTGGCATCCTCAGGATGCTGCGGAGGTTCCTTCCTCTGTTATCCGTGGAACATAGGACGCTGACAGTTCAGGCTCTGATTGGGTCCAGGTTGGATTATTCCAACATTCTCTACCTGGGCCTTCCAGAGTACTTGCTGCAGCGCCTTCAAGTGGTGCAGAACGCCGCGGCCAGGGCAATCTTCGGCCTTAGTAGGCGCTCCAGTGCCTCGGGCCTGCTGGTAACGTTACATTGGTTGCCCATCCGCAAGAGGATCGCCTTTAAGGCTCTGACCTTGGTCTATAAAGCTCTTCACAAGGGGGGAGCTAAGTACCTCCAAAAGAGACTGGTCTTCTATCATCCGACCAGGTCTCTGAGGTCGGAATCCCTGCACCTTGCTGTTGTCCCTCGGGTGAAGAAAGCGCGCCTTGGCGGGCGCTCTTTTGGATTGCTGGCATCTCAGCTATGGAACTCTTTGCCGCTGGCCCTGCGGGGAGCTACTAGCTTGCTGGCTTTTAGGAAAGGCCTTAAAACGTGGCTTTTTACTCAGTAGCCGCTCTCTCTTGAATTCCTGGCTCACTGCTCTTTTAGTCTTTCATTTGGTGTTATGTTATTGTGTTGCAGCTTGTTTGCCTTTTCCAATAAAAGCGCCGGGACACTCTTTTTGAGTAGCCGTGCGCTATAAAAAATGAATAAATAACATAACATAACAAGTCTCACAGCCGTCAGCGCCCCCGTCGCAGTCGGGGTGCCCAGTAGGGGGAGTATCGGGGCATACGGCATCGTCGTACGGGTGAGGCGCAGGCAGCGCAGGAAACATCTGCGCGCTACCGCAAGATACAGCTGCGAGGGGCGGGGAGTCCGAGTCAGCGGGTGAAACAATACTTGGATTTGCAGTGGGGACCAGACATCGGCGTCCGTGGCGGTGTCTCCCATGTTCCTACCACCTAGCCACCCCAACACCCACTGCATTTGCGCCGCCAGGTAATACAGCTCCATGTTGGGAACAGCCAGTCCACCCGCTTCGGTGGGCATACATAGTTTTGTCAGTGCAATGCGTGGTCGACCTTTATTCCAGATCAGGTCGCGTAGCAGGACTTCAAGGTCTCGGAACACCCGGTTGGGGATATAGGATGGAATATTGGCAAAGTAGTACAACAGCCTTGGCAGAACTATCATTTTCGTCAGGGCTACTTGGCCGGGAACGTTCAGCGGTAGAGTTTTCCAGAATCCAACTTGCGATCGGATGGATGCGATCGCCCGCATCAGGTTCCCCTCCAAAATATCTGCAGGGTTACGGTAGACGTGGATACCTAGGTATCGGAATGTCGTGGGATACCACTGTAGTCTCTCACCGCCAATGCGTATCTCACTCTCGGGTGTATCCGGGTCAAAGGAATAGGCCCCTGATTTGGCCCAATTGACTTTCAAACCCGACATTTCCTCAAAAGTGCAGAAAATATCAGCAAGGGACGCCGGAACATCACTCAGATCTTTGATATAGAGGAGGAGATCGTCTGCATATAAGAACACCGTATGAAGGCCATCCGCCATCGGTATACCCCACTCCGCTCCTCGGGACCAGAGTATCGCGGCCAGGGGTTCCACAGCTAAGGAGAACAGCAAGGGTGACAGGGGGCAACCCTGTCTAGTGCCCCTCTGCACACGAATAGGGTCAGAAAGCAGTGTACCAGTGCGGACGCGGACAGTGGGTCTGCGGTACAAGAGGCCAACCATAGTCTCGTAGTCGTCCCCCAATTCAAATTTGTCCATGACTGCCCGTAGGTACGGCCATTCCACTGAGTCAAATGCTTTCTCCAGGTCCAGCACTAGACACCCGGCGCGTGGCCATTGTCGTGTGGCGTACTCCTGTATTCGTAATAGGCGGCGAATGTTATGGGACGTGTGGCGTGTTGGTACGTACCCGTTCTGGTCGTGATGTACTAGGGTGGGTACTACGGGGGCCAGTCTTCGGGCAAGCGTAGAGGCGAGGATTTTATAGTCCGTATTGAGGAGTGCTAGGGGGCAGTAGGACCCCAGTCGTTCGCCATCTCTGCCAGGTTTGAGCAGAGATATGAGGGTAGCCTCATTAAGCGTCGGGGGCAGAGAGAAGTCGTCCGCGGCCGCAGTGTACATTTTTAGTAGGTGGGGAATAAGAATGTCCTAGGCGGCCTTGTAGAATTCGGCTGGCAAGCCATCCGGTCCCGGAGACTTGCCATTCGAGAGATTGAAAATGGTGTCGCGGAGTTCCTCGGGGTCTAGTGGTGCTCCGAGGTCATCCCGCTGCGCAGCCGTGAGGGCAGGCAACTGTAGGGGTGAGAGATACTCGGCAATGTCAGGCGGTGGGACACGCAGCCGGGAGCGATATAACCCCGAGTAGTGACCAGTGAACGCCTCATGTATTTGGCGCTGTGTGTAAAGCAATCCACCTCCCTCCGCCTGTATGGCTGAAATGGGGGTCGAGCGATCCTCTCGTGCAATCAGCCAAATCAATAGCTTGCCAGGCCTATCACCCTGCCGATGCGTGCGGGCAGAGTGTGCTGCGAAGTTAATATTGCGTATGCGTTCCAAGACGCGACCATGTTGTGCTGTGGCCTCTGTCAGGCGATCACCCGCATCCTCCTCCACATCCCGTTCAAGGCCCAGCAGTTCAGTCTCTAGTCGCGTCAGGTCGTCTTCTAGCTGCCGCCGCATTCGCCCCGGCGTGCCTAAACAGAGTCCCCGGGTCACCACCTTGAACGCGTCCCATTCGGTCTGAGGGGAGGATGCCGTGCCGGCATTGAGCTCAAAGTATTGAGCCGTCTGTGTGAGCAGGGAGTCGCGGAAGGTCACGTCTAGTAAGAGGTCTGGTTGGAGGCGCCAGGTGGGGATAGGCGGGCGGGGATGTTCCCATGCAATCGCCAGTGTGTGGGGGTTATGATCTGAGTGTGTGCGGCCCATATATTGTGTGTCCTTAACCAACGGGAGAAGATCAGTGGTGATCATGTATCGGTCTAAGCGCACATGTAGGGCATGTGCACCTGACCAGTAGGAATGTGTTTGTGTTGTTGGGTTGCGTGCTCTCCATGCATCTTGGAGGTCCCATTGCATGGCCCAGTTGAGGAGGGCTTTCGTGGTAGTGTGCGTCTGGGCATTGGCCGGGGGCGCAGAAGATCTGTCCAGATTCACATCCAGGACACAATTGTAGTCCCCCCCCAAGAATCCACGGGATGCCATGCCAGGACGCCAGTGTCGTTGAGAGGCTATGAAAGAATTTGCCCTGGTCAGTGTTTGGGGAGTACAATGAGGCAAGTACTACAGGGTGCCCATCAAGTCTGCCCCGAGCTATCACGTATCTACCCTCTGTGTCTATCTGCGTGTCTATGACCGCCCACGGGGTGCCCGGTCGGATCCACATGAGTGTCCCGCGAGCAAAGGAGGAATACTCCGTGGCGTAAAGCTGTCCGCGCCATCTGCGGCGCAGTGTGTGTACCTCTGCTCTATTTAAGTGTGTTTCTTGTAACAGTGCTACGTGAAATTTGTGACGTTTCAGATAAGAATAGATTTGGTAGCGTCTCGACGGTGTGTGCATGCCCCTGACATTCCACGTACATATCTTGATCTCAGCCATATTCATCGCTTCGGAAAGAAATACCCCCTCTCCCCACCTTCCGCCCCCCTGGCGAGAACCCCCATAGGTCCCCTGGCCTCCTCCCCCCACTCAGAGCAGACACAGGCGTTGGCACATGTAGGAATAGTCTAGGCAAATCTCCGGGGGCGGGATAAAAGTTATAAAGTTCAAACAATGCAAAACAGTAACAAATACCAAAAGGTCGGCTTCGCAACATGTCGCCGTCCAAACACACCTATGAGGTAAAGAAACAATACTCGAGTCTAGGGGGTAACGTGTGCTAGTCACAGTCTCGGCGGCCTACTTATTCAAGCAAGGAAGGAAATCGCTGGTCCTCCCCGGGCCATATGAGGTGTGTGCCATGCAGCCAAAGTCATTGCGCGGGGATATGGTACTGCCTCTTGCTTCGAGGCCTCAGTCCAGCTAGTCATGCAAGGGGAAAGCAAAGCAGATCGCGCTTCCCAAGTCTCTGGCATAGTAAGTTCCCTGCGCGGTGGTGCAGGGGGGAAAGAGGGGGAAGGACCGCAGCGCGGCCCCACCAGCACCTTACCTTCTCAGCGTCTATGTGACTGGGGGAATACTCACTGCGTCAAATTCCCTCCGTCCAGCTTTGGGGCAGGAGGAGACACCCCAGGCGACGTCCAGCACCCGCAACGTCCCAGTGTCCATCCGGCCCCCAACTCCGTCCCCGCCGCCATGGCAGGATTTGTTAGGATTTCTTGTGAGGATTCAGTGAATCAGGTCAGCTGTCTGCGGTGTGATATCCGGCAGGTCCACGGATAGCTGGGAGTCTGGTATACCGTACACAGCGTCATCACCGCTCGGGACTATCCGCGGGCTGGCGTCCTGCATGACTTCCGATGTTGGTGAATTGCTCATCTGGGAGACTCTCCGGAGTGCATCTTGCTGTTCCTGTATTATTTGAGCTGCTGGCGGGGAGTGGCGTGTCGCTTCCTCCGGACGGCGGGCCTGTTGGTCCCTGTTCCTGCGACGACGTCTCGGCCCGCGTGCCCTCGCCTCAGAGCTCTGTGCCCGTCTGGGTGTCGTGTCTGTACCACTGTCGAGCCATTCGCTTACTTCTTCTGGATTATTAAAGAAGTAGGTCTTGTCCCGTGCCACCACTCTCAGCTTCGCAGGAAAGAGGAGGGAATATTTGAGGCCTGCTGTGCGGAGTCTCAGTTTTACCTCCAAGAAAGAGTGCCTTTGACGTTGTACCTGTATAGTGTAGTCTGGGAAGAACATCACGGTGGCATTATCTATACGAATCTCCCAAAGTCGTCTAGGGGCTCTCAGGACTGTGTCCCTGTCTCGGTAGTTCAGTATCTTGAAGAGCAGTGGTCTTGGGTTAGAGCCCGTGGTATGCGGTCTCGTGGGCACGCGGTGCGCCTGTTCCACCACGAAGTAGGGCGAGAGTGTGTCTTCAGGTAGCATGTCCCTTATCCAGTCTTCTACACGTTGGGCAGGATTATTGCCCTCCCATTTTTCCGGGACCCCCACGAGCCTGATGTTGTTGCGTCTTGTTGCGTCTCGCCCGCCCGTCCGCGTCCTCAGCGCGGTCTTCCAGGAACTCTACTCTGTTCAGGAGGTCCTGTACTTGTTTGTCCGTTTGGGTGACTCTGGGTTCAAGGTCCGTCACAGTTCCCTCTAGAGTCTTGGTCTGATCAGCCAGTTTCTTATGGTCGTCTCTCAGGTGGGTGAGATCTATGGCGACGCTATCTATCTTGGATTCCAGGGAGGTTCTGGTCAATTGGAGCGACTGTTCTAGGCGCTCCATGGCGGCGAGCACGCTATCCAGTCTCGCGGTTAGCTGATCGGCAGCCATTTTTTTTGCGATTTGTCTGTCTTCCCTTTCGGCGGGGCACCTCCAGTTCCAGTGCGTGTCCTTACCCCTCCGGACATGTGCAGGGCTACCTGGCTATCTGTCCAGCCCGGTTTACAGGAGGATGAGGCGGCTCTCGGTTCGTGGTCTTGGTGATGCCTAGGCGTGGCGGTACTGTGTGGCTCACGGTGGCTCCAACGCGGCTGGCTGGTCAGTGTCACACGCGTCATCAGCGGCGTTCCTCAAAGCAGGCAGTTGCAGAAGTATCGAGCAGTAGGCGCCAATTAACAGCTCTGAGATTGCACGTGCATATGGCAGGCAACAGGTCGCATGGCAGCAAACTGCCCAGTGTTGGCGAGATCCCGGGCCCGACCCCCGGTATCTTCTCCACAGAACGCCGCGGGGTGGGGAGGAATCGGGCTCTCAACAGTTTCGGGAATGGCGTCCCGGCGTTATTGCTTGTCTCCTGGTGCTTCGAGCCACGCTAAGGCCAATGCCACCTGCCAGCGCCCCGTAAAGTTTCAGAAGTCGCAGTCCCTCAGTGGGCGCTCATACTTGTGATTCTCTCCTAATATCAGTCACAATAGGCCCTGGAGGGGGGGGTCTCGCGTTGACCTGCCCCAGGCGGTGTCTTCGGCAGCGATACGCTCCTCTCCCCTGCAATGATGCTCCCTCGGGTCTCCGGCGCCTTCGCAATGTAGGCAGTCGCGCCTGTTACAGGTATTTCGCGGGGCCCCTGAGGTGACGGTCCCCGCTGCGGGCACTGTGGGCATTCGCTGTGCACATCCGGCTGCCTGGCGACTCCAGGCGGGGCGCCCCTTGCACCTTCAGCACCGCGGTCACTTCCGCACATCCCCGGCGGCGGTCTGGGGGCACCCCGCCGACGCCGGTCACAGCAGGTAGTGTCTAAGTGGCGGTTCCCCTGACCGCGCCTCCTACCTCCACGTCGTGCGCCCACAGCCGGGTCAGCCCCCAGGCAGCAATGTCGGTGTTTGTCTTCCAGCCACCTCTCTGTGACACCGCCGACGCCGTCTCAGGTCAGCCGATGAGTCTCCCGGCCTCGTGTGTGGCAATCCCAGAGGCCGGATCTAGTAGCGAGTAGGCCGCGTGTGTGGGCCTGCGTGGCACGTCAGACCACGGCCTCTCGTTTATGTCCTTGCCGATCAACCTGCAGGGAGCCACGCCGGAGTCCTTCAGGAAAGGCCGGTGCTGATCGGTTCGGATCCTCCGAACAAAAAGTGGCCAGCGGGATGGCGGCAGCTGGACAATGCTCCGCCTGCAATTTCGGGCGGCTTTTCAGAGAAATGACGGAGAATTAGCCCGGGGAAGGGGAGCTCGGCCCGGAGCTCTACCCTAGAGCGACTGTCGCCATCACGCTCCTAGCCACGCCCCCATCTGACAATGTTTCATATAGTTATTGATTTACGCAGCTGGCCCCGAGGGGTTGTAAGCTGGAAGCTGTGTAACATGCACTTTGTATAATAAAGGTCTTTTAAAACATAAAAAAAAAAAAAATCATACTTCAGGTTTTGAATTTCAGGAACCTCAATCACATTCTGTAGTGGTCCACTACAATCAATAATAATTGCATTCAAAGTTTGCAACAATAATGCTAATTGTTTGATGTACCCAAGGGACGAGATTCATGTCAGGGGTGAGAAGCCACGTTGTTTGATACCAAACATGACATATTTTAGTAGTGCATAATGGAGATGCTAATCTTGAGAGAGCCTGGTTGGCAGCCCATGTTATTCTATTGACCGCTAACACTTATAGTAGTTTCCAATGGGGAACGCCATTATAGGGACATGTAGGCTTGCACTTATAAGTCCACACCTTTAATATAATGCACCCTGCCTTCTGGGCTAAGGAAGCCTACCATAGAGGAGTCTGACATTTATTATAGGCAGTGCATTTGACTGTACAACACATGGTGAGGGCACAGTCGAGTTTGAGCAGTTTACAATGCTCCTGCAGTCTACATTGGCCTACTGTCAGTAGTTTGCTTGGGTCACCCAGGGTGGCACAAAATCATGCTGCAGCCCCAGGGACCCCTTTACGACTTATGCCCTGGGCACCCTTGGTACCATATACTAGGTACTTATAAGGGGTAAAGTCTTTACCAATTTGGTATTACCAAGTTGAACGTAACAGTTTTGGGAAAGAGACTGGGGTCTGGGCAGCAGACTCCAGTGCCCTATCAGAGTCATATCCATCAGCATGTGAAGCACAAAGTGGGGGGTGACCATACAAAAGGGGTTCTTTCCTACACTTATATTCATAATCCCTCTCTCTTGACCCTGTTCAGGCCAGTGATTTCATGCAAGATGTTTAAATTACACAACTGACCATTGGTCAGAGGGAATCTCTAGAGATACCCATCTTGCTGGGATAAAGGAATGACGTAATAAATTCTGTGTGTGGGGAACACTCCCGTCTCTAGTGAACTCCTGGTGAAGTTTTCCAGTACATGTAAGATGTGCTGACTTCCAAGTTTCAGCAGTTGTATGCATATGATTGATCAATTGAGCTAAATGCAGTTGAGGTAGTGAGTCTTAAATTCTCAGAATTGATTCTTGACTTCAAGAGACTGCAGAGGCTGCTTGCTGCCACAGTGCAGACAATGCGAACCTCTCTGGCACCACACCCAAAATAGATTTGTCCCTGGTCACAATAGGTCTTTGAATCTCAGACATCTATTCCACCTAATTGACGAGACGTTGGGTTGGGATTCCCTCCTTTCGGTCATCTCTCTGGACCTAGTGAAAGCTTTAAAAACACTTGGTTTTGAGTGCACTTACATGGTGCTTTAGTTGCATATATTTATTGTAAAACAATTCAGTTGGGGAAAACGTTCTTGAAACACTAGGGACAAAACGAAGGGCGATCTAGACCAACTTTTATTCTCTCACCTAGCTTATTTGCTCTATCAATGAGGCCATTTGCTTCCTCTGTGAGTCATAAGGTAGTTGAGCTAGGCCTATCCATTGCAGGCGAATATCTCCTGATATATATTCCGAGACAGAGTTCTTCATAATGTTGGTAATCAAGGCTGTGGAGGGCATCCGAGTTAATTGAGGAAAACAGTGTATTTTTTTCTGATAAGTTGGGTGACGGAGATGGAAATGGCCTGTACACCACCTCCTTTGACATTTGCTCCACTTTCCTGTTTCGGCACAGATCTGCCACTCTTTTATGCAACTCGTTCAGGGTAATTGCGAGAGGCGGCTGGTGGTCCATTCTGAACAGTGACCTTAGCACCCTTTATTTTCAAACAAGCGTGTGGCCAGCAAAGCTGACTACTACTTTGTTGTGTTGTCTGGATTGAATTTACTTCCTGCCAGACGGGTGGCAGTGGCAAGATACTGTTAGTGAGAGGTTCGAGAAGGCACTCAACTGGGGTTGCATACTTCTGATAAACCCACTCTGGGGCCTTCTGTTCTTTGCCAGTTCTGGCCATGGAACTCAAGTTTTCATGTGGAAATGCATGAGAGCTGTATGGCACTGGAATATTGTGTACTTTAGCTGGCATAAGAGACACTTTCAGTTTACATTGAGGCAAATCCTGCTCTGGCCTTTAATGTATGCAGCCAGTCTAACCTGGGGGAACTACACACTGAAAATGCCCACACACCAGGGTCTACACACTCAGTGGACCTGGGGCAGGCCATGAGAGCTAATGTGTTTTTGTATTAGTACAGGTGACAATGCATGCCCCCAGCAAGCTTCCATACAATCTATGCATCAACACCCCAGACATTGGTCAGGAAAGACAGACCATATGCATAGGATTTGGTTGTGCCCGGTAACTAATCTCTTTTGGCTCTAGGTCATAGGTGAACTGGAAACTCCAACTGAAAGATCTGGCCTAAACAACCAAGGGGCAAATCTGTTAGATGTACTGAATCCAAAAGGGTCAAAACAGGTGTAACGTAGGCCCTGTGGCGCAGGGAAGACACCACCTTTTAGGGGCCCACTGATTCATCCTAAGGGATGTTTGTAGACACTGACAATTTCAGTTGTACTGTTTCCCATCATACGGGTAATTATGTGCTGAATTGTGTACTGCTGGTGTCTATCTGTTGTTATATTGTTTCATGTAATAACAAACAGAAAGTCCAGTAAAGCGTTTAAACAAATAAAAATATTCTGTACCTTTTCCAGTAATGTTATTTCAGATTTTCTTACTGTTTTTCACGTTGAAACAACGTCTCAGTGCCTGGGCGGTCGAATGTTTTACATAACCTGTTTCTGCCAAAACAAAGGGATAAATACTAGGCCTTCAACTGCTCACCAAAGCACAAATCTGAAGGAGGAAGTCTGGTAATTGCACAGAAATGTCAAGCATTTCCCCCGTATCGAAAGAGATATAATTCCAACATAATAACTTTGCTTTAAGTTTGTTTAAAAGTCATAGTAAGTTTTATTTACCTACAATTGTGTCTAAATATACAATATATATGTATAATGTTTTACATTTGGGTTTAGCCTGCACTAAACTCCATGCAGATCTGAACATGTATATTATCTATTGTAAAAGTTAAGATACATTTGTATACAATATATCTATCAGAAAATGAATTCAAAAAATATAAAGTGTACAATATATCTATCAGAAAATTAATTCAGAAAAGATAACGTGAATTAAACTATAGAACCACGTTATTTAAGTAACATATGAACATCAACAGTATGTTAGCTAATATAAAATTTACAATATTAGGATTGATTACATTATTTCCAATTAAAAATAACCTCTTACGTGGTATATTTTCTTAACCAGCACTGTAGTGCCATCAGCTCAGAAACCATGATATTTGAAAATAGCTTGTGATGACTTGAGAAATGTGTTTCGGCTTATATTAAACACAGTTGCCTGTAGGAGTTAGCATGAAGTAGATTTGTAATATGGTTTGTGACTATTTTTTAAACCAGTGCTTTCATGTGTTGTTTTAATCTAGATCCGAAGACAGGCTTTACAAGATGAAGTGGACAGAGAATCTGGCAAAATAAAGGTTGTATTCATAAATGTGAAATTCTTATTAAACAGTAATGTTTCTGATCCATGTGCCTTGTTAGAACCATCCACCTGTCATCTGCAGCCTAGTCACGTGCACCATTTGGCAGACCCGCCTCCTTCCTGATTGCACATTTGAGGTCATGCTGTGGAATAATTGAGTTGATTCTCTTGGGGAAAGGGAATGGGCCAAAATTCCTCCCATCACAAATGGGATCGGAATGAATTTTAATTCCCTGTCATTAGATTTGAGAAATACAATTAGACATTTGTTTCATTTGAGAGGGGGGACTTGCCGCAAGTGTTCGAGCACCCTGCATATTTATAATCTCAAAATGAGCTCTCCTCCCATTCCATAGAGTTCATGTCTCTGAGGCCAGACTACGCGTCACTGATGCTAAAACAGCTCCATTGACCAACAGTCAAGAACAGTTTCTAGTGAACACGACTGTCATGTGCAAAGCAACTTATGCGGGGAGTCTCAATTGATTAGCATCAGAATTGCAGGCACAGTTTAGCTGGCTGAGTTGAGTATCAAGCAGAGACAGTGCAAACCAGATGCCAGCATGTCAAGGGGGCCAGCCCTTTAAACTGTCATGAAATAGCACAGCATTGACGCTGGGCTGATGGCACATCACGAAGAAACTGTTATGATTGCTTCCTCCTGAAGTTACTTACCTGTGTGCATTTGATCCTGGACACCCATTGCTTCCTCCGGCTGGAGTTTGTACACCATGGGCATTGGATGCACGACACATCTGTCCCTCTTGGTCTGAGGCCATATGTTTCTTTTATTCTGGTCTGAAGACTTGATGATGTCCTTACTCTGATGAAATCGGTGGAGAAGACGCAAGTGTGAAGTTCTTCTCAGAAAGGGTGGGATCCACCTTTTATAAGTAAATCAAAACTTAATTCAAAAAGGTATAGACAAACACGTGAGTTTCCTTCTGATGTTGCTACAGTAAAACTGGTTGAACAGATGTGGCTGGCAGTCCTCATCATCCCCTCTCCGTATCTTTTTTTATCAATGTTCTTTTGCAGTCCTTCTTCTCCCATACCTGATGTGATCCGCGTATTGAATGTCCTCTGTTTTTTCTGGTCCTGTCAAAATGCCCCATACTATGTGAACATTAAAACCTGTGTCCCAAAGTGCAATGTGGGTCTCAGGGTGCCTGTTATTGTGGGTACAGCCAACTCACAGGACTGATTTTGAGTAGTAAGCTGCAATACTCGGAGCCCAACACTAGATGTCGTGACGTGATTGGACACAGCATATGAATCTATAGCATGATCAATTCCCATGAGATAGAGAATTACTTCATTCAAAAGCAGATGCTGTAAACTATAAAAGAAGTAATAATTTGGCCTGGACTAGCCAAGTATACACAATTATTCCAAAGTTAAACCCAGTGTTAAATATACAAATTGAATAATTACTTACGTGGCATTTAAAGAACCACCTTCATGTATAGCAGCAAATTTGATTAGTTGGGTATTTCCTTGATGAGACCAAACCATGCCTCAGAAAAGCTGCATTTTAATCTGTTAGCACCCAGGATCATAGAAAGAGGATAGCACAGATTGTCTTGTTCTCTAGCATGGGGAAGGAAGGGATCTGGTTATGCTCATCAGGGGCGCACTATGAACATATGTTAAATATCTATGCAGCAGACATTTCCAGTCCAGTTGGTGACCAATAGGTTGCATTCAGCTGCCTCACTGTCCTTATACTCTCGACTGCCCTCACTAGCCTAGACACCAGGGACATCCTCAAGCATAACTGAGGCTTTTTGTCACTCACTTATGTGGAAGGGTGTCACATAGGGAGCAAAGGCCACTGCTCACCCTGGAGCGGTCACTTAGATATGAGTTGTCCGAGTTACTTTGAATGCAGACAGATCGATGCTTGGAAACGCACAGAGGTTCCAGCTCCTCTCTTGAACAAACCTCCCCGATCTAGCCACAGGAGAATTGTGTCCTTCCCAAGGTACCATCATCTCAGTAATCACTTTTAGTCTCATTTCTTCTATAGTATTATTCTCTTGAATGGGCACTAGATGCATTGCTTTGAGTTTTACGATTTTATGTGGTAGCTGCATCTCACCTGCTATCTAAAGAACTAAAACAACAAAATATTTGAAGAGCCTTGTGTTCCCACAGTAAGAAAGACCAAGGGCTCGCCACTATTGGCCACTTTTCATTAGGCATTGTGAAAAGAGAATGCAGGCTTGTGCACGTCCAGTGTGTGCACATTTGTGTGTGTGGCTAAGGTATGCAGAGATGAACGTTACTGATGTTCAGGGTGATGGTGGAATGCTAAGCCTTTGCATAGGGAAGAGAGTATTTCAAGTGACAGTTAAGTGAGAGTCAGAAGAGCACCGGAAACCTCATTCTGGGCTGTGAAAGAACATGCGCAGCGCTCTATAAAACTTCAAAAGAAACAATGAAATCCTGTTTGTTGGTTGATGACTTATTCCTTTGACTTTAATATTCAAGATACCATATTTAGTCACACCACCCTCATTTTTCTGCCAACTGGGACTTGCCTGTACACTGCTTTAGCATATCCAACTTGAGGAACTAGTGCAGACAGCTGTTTATTGTGGTTCATTGAGTTTCCTTTGGGCGTCAGGGACATTTCTGACCTGCATCCCCCAGGCCCATTCACATTTTAGTGATTTTTTAGTTGTTGGGTAAACCTATTTGTTTTAGCAGCCTGTGCCCTTGCACAACCATATTATGCTACCTAATGGCATGTGATGCTGTTCTTGTTCATAGTACCACAGTTGTTTAGATTGAGCATCCTGCCTCTGTCGCGTGGAACATCAGCGATCCCCCGGTTTCCCTTTTCTGCCCAGAGTCCTAGTTCGAACAAATAGTCTGTATAATGTATCCCCTTTCAGATTACTTCTTAAAGATGAAAAAGACAAATTGATTGCCTTGTCTGAAGATATATTGGCACTGTGAAAACATTGAGATCATGCATGCAGAAGGACAGTGAAGGACAAGCCCCTTCAATCTATTTTCAAGTCTATATGTTCCTAAAATCTGTGTCGTTTTTTTCTTAACAGTTTTAGTGTTTTGCTTCCCTGTAACTGACATCTTGATTCGTGTCCATCAATCTACAATACAGTCTGCTTCCGGCGTTGTTATCAACAATAGTGCTTTGGTCTTAGCAGCTGTAATCACTGTCTTTAAGAGGGGTGGGTCTTTAGCAACACCCCTTTATTAACATCTAAAATTATCTCAATGATTGTCTCTTTGAAGTGTAAGTAGATGAGTAGCCTTATGAGGCACGTGTGCCTGCTTATTGCCAACATCAAAGAACCTATGAGAACTCTAAAAGGGCAAGGAAACCAAATTAAAATAAATGGAAGCTTCTCAGTTCTTTGAAGAAGAAGATATTTAATCATCTGTTAAATAAGGCAGAAATGATGTTCGTTTGCAATTCAAAATAAATTACTTGGCGATCTCAGTATTTTTGTGATGGAGAACACAGGAGAACAAGAACTGTAGTTATCCAGCTGCGTAAAGCGAGCCAAAGAAGGTTACAGTTAATACTGCTTGCAAAGTAATTGCCAAATTTACTTAAAACCGAGGATTTAATGAGCCGTAATTACATCAACATTTGGACCACTTTCAAAGACAACCTGTTAGATACCCTGAATATTCGTTCATAGCTAGATGTGTTGTTTATTAAATGATATCAGAAATTTGAAGCCCAGGGTTTTTTCATGAGTGGAAAGGCCCCAGACGGTCTCTTTCAACCAATGAGATCAGACAAGAGGGCTCGGACTGGGTGTGCCCAGCGGGAGGGACGCAAGCAGCAGTTTTCAGTGTGGTCGTCTGTTTCTCTGGTTGTAACTGCAGTGCATACACGTCAATAAGGTTTTTGGTCAAACTCTTGCTGTTATAATCCAAACACCCTAGATGCATTAGCCTGAGTTGCATCATTTTTGTGGTAGCTAAATCTCTCCTTTTATCTAAGAGGAACCTAAGGAACTCTATCCCAACACATTTGAAGGGTTATAATTCTAGAGGTTCATAGTAAAGAAGCATTCAGCTAGATGCAGCATATTCAACATGGGCTCTTCATTATTATGGACACCCCGCTAGGAACAGCACATCCTCCAAGTCGACTCTGCTGGTTCTCAAACAGTTGCACCTACAGCATTCAGTCTTATTTCATACCTGTTAGAATGAGCTGGTCAGAAATGGTAAACACACAGGTTTACAAGATGTAACAGTCGCTTGCTTTTCAGATAGACCGAGAACCACACACCTCCAACTTTACACAAGGGGCCAATTAACCACATTTGACCTCCTCTTTGACTACAAGGCATGACAGTAACCCTTCTCCCATCCTGATTTATCATTTTAACCCAACACTCAACCTAGAGGAATAAGCATAGAGCAACACTTTACAAAAGAGCATCTTACAACCCATTCTTCAGCAAAGTAGGAAGTGTGTATTACACAGACCAGTGCTGGAGGCAATTTATAGGGCACATTGTGCATGCACAAATGGACAGGGAGTTTTTCAGCCCACGTTTCACTCTGCTCTCAAAGTATTTCACAAAATGTAACACGAGCTCTCACTCGACCAACTCCATGCCATCATACAGGTTTTCATACAGCTACAGTTCGTTAATCTGTTAATTCAAAAGCTTATTTTGCATAACAAAACACAAAGAAGGTGTCATTACAGGCCTCGGGCCTCCAGAGTATTTTATGGTACAAAAAAAGCGTCTGTACAATGACGACAACAGCACTGGACAACTAAAAAGTCTAAGCGCTTGCTTAGGGAACCCGTCCTGGTATTCCCCTGTGAGATAACCCCGGCAGGGTATCCGCAAGGTGAAAGCCAGGCATCCCACCGCGAGGGGCCGTTGTGGAGATTAAGCAAGCTATTGCCCAGAGTCGCAGAGTGTGAACCCGTGAATCGAGTAGGCACCGGAGCGAGAATTGTCGAGTCCATGGACATTTTAGGACTCAAGACCCCGCCGAGCCGGGAATTGAACCCTGGTCCCGGGCTGACCTCTGCTTCCAGGTCTGCCTCCTCTAACCAGTGAGCCACACTTCTCCACTCAATGATCACTACAAAATCAAACTATGCCTAATATCAAACTCTGCCTAAATGTTGCATGACAGTGACATTAAAGCACAAACAACCATAATATGCAATACATGAATCATTGGTCAGCCCCAATACTCAACCTTGTACCAGCCCAAAACAAAGATGTGTGACTTCCACACCAGAGAACACAAAGAAATGTGCACCATATTCCTGTACACAGTAGAATGTAGTACACACAGTGGCTTTAAAACTGCAGAAATCCCGTTCGCTTTATAGATCTTTTTAAAGTTCCTCCTCCTTGAACTAGAGATGTTATGTTTTTTCTTCACCAGACATTTATTAAAGAGTCCTATGCATTCCTACCTGCCACCTCGTCAACAAAGGCATCTTATCATTCTCTGTCCTTTTTATGCTACAGATTGGATGACTAGCAGTAGGGTAAAGCTCAATGGCAAGAAAACAGAGGTTCTAGTACTAAGCAAGAATAGTCATAGGTGGCTGGAGCTCAAGCAGTGAAAAGCTTGGGAGTCTGGATTGATGTCAAGCTTACAATGGAGACTCAAGTAAACAAAATGGCAGGCTCATGCTTTGGCATTGTATGATCCGTAAGGAAATTCTTGAAGATGTTACCTGCTCCCAATAGAAGATTAGTGATGCAGAGTCTGGTAAATTCTGCCCGCGATTATGGCAACTCGCTGTACCTTGGGAGCTAGAAATACGTTGGCAAAAGACTCCAGTGGTACAAAATTCCACTGCAAATATCCTTCAAAAAGTGCCAAACCATCAGTCAGCCACTCCAGCTTTGGTTGCCTTGCATTGGCTGCCAGTTCAGAAAATAATTCAGTTCAAAGCTCTCTGCATGGTGTAACGGGCCGTTTACGAAATGGGCCTACCCATAATTTGCTTTGTGCTCATTCCCTATGCGCCAGGAATGTCCCTTCGCTCTAGCAACTAAGGACCCCTGGTGGTGCCCAAGATCAAAAGAGCAAGAAGTGGAGGACGTTGCTTTTAATTTCTTACTCTCAGACTCTGGAATGCTCTTTCAGCTTTCCTTGGAAATCAGCCGTCTGAAGCTTGCTTTAGGAAAATACTGAAGCCCCACCTATTCTAAACTGGTTAAGGAAATGCTCTGATTGAGTTGAAGGGTTTTGTGCCATCTAGCGCTGGGAGGCCCATTGGGGTAGCTATGCGCAATACAGATACAACTGAATTGAATTGAATTGAATTCTCAGAAAAAGGATTCGGCCTAGAGAAGCAAGTCCTATTAGGAATCCTCCGAAATCATGAAATGGAGCCCTATGGTGTTTGAGTCAAATGACTTAGTAAAGGAAAGGGTGGATTTAAAATTTGTTTCAGAATCCCTGTCTCATATTTGGGAAGTCACCAAGACTACCGAAAGCACTACGATGCCATGACGGTGACAGATTGTGCACAAAACAAATGCCAGTAACTTAACGTATTAGGGAGTCACTCAAAAACCAAAAGACTGAAAATTTGATATTTATGCAGGGGGTATGTTACACTTCCTTAACTTTGTTTTTGCTCTACAGTATTTTTAAAAACCTTAACCAAATAGTCAGTGGGTGTTCAGTAGGTTTTGTAGATGCCTAGTCGAAAAGTATGATGATGATAGCTCTAAGGATAGTCCCTAGAGGATTTACTAGTTTAATTTCAAACGTTAACAATGATTAAAAAGCATTGGCAAAATCAATAGATTTGACCTTGACAGGGTGCAATAATAAAAAAAAATCCAAACGCATGCAAGAGAAGTCAAAAGTTAACTAGTAAACATTAAGCCGTCTAAAGGTAGAATGCTAAGTTGTACAAAAATAATTATAATAAATAAAAAACGAACCAGTGCAGCAGGTGGCCACAAAATAAGGCACAACATACTTGGAAAGCAGAAGATGCATTTTGTAAGGATTTCCTTTAGCCGTCTTAGACAGTCTAGCCAGTCAAGTAATTTAAAATTAATATGAATCATTTGGTTTGGGATTCTTTTTTGGGTATGTTTGGATATTAGTACCAATCAGAATGACATCTGTTGCTGCTGCACGCCTTTGCTGTTAGATCCACTGGTTCACTTCTAGTGAATTGGGAGATAGTCAAGTTGGTACGGTCTGAAAACTTCTCATTGGCTATTGAACTTGCAGGTGCATATACAGGGTACTCTACTCATTTGTCTTGCATTCTAAAAACACTTGTAGGAATCTATGCAGGTTTCGCTTCATCCTAGTTGAATAATTTACCAACCTGTCTATAAACAGGTGGTAACAGAACGTTTTTTTAAATTGTCTTTGGGTGGAATAGGGGAGGAATTTGATGCAAGATGCCTTGGCTGTTTAAGACTTACTTATAGATTTGACAGTTCGGCATGCGGGTGTAGGTTCAGCTGTTCACCTGGTCTAAGGAGAGAAGCATGTGTCACCTACTAACATGGTAGTTGGCTGGCGTTCCAGAGTCTCCAGTGTATTCTCAGGACTGATTTGTTGTGTCACAGTTTTCGTTGATATTTGTATTCCAGAGCCTTCCTCCTACACACCATAGCACAATGGCCACGATGACAATACTCAAGTCGCCAGTAGTTAATGCGTTGGATAAGGCCGTGCACATTTGTTTAATTGCAGGATATTTGATCTTCTCCCGTTCTTGGCCAATATTCCTCTATTGCCATTGAGTTTGTCCATTAGGTCATTCTAATTATATCCCTTTTTCCAACAGAGTGTGAACGTTGGCCAGTGGCAGACAGCTACTTTTGACAATCCAGAACAGAAGATGAAATTCTTGAGACTTATGGGTGGCTTCAAGAAGTCTAGCCCGTTGGCACCTCTCTCGCCGGCAGTAACAGAAAAACCAATCATGGCTCTCAGCAGGACTGGCGAGGAGACTTTGAAACAGAACCTGCTTTCCGAGTTTGAGAAGGCAATAGATCTGAAGCAAAACCGTGGAATAGGCCTTGGATTCCAGCCGACAACTAAGAAAACATTTTCCATAGATAAAAATAAGTCCACTTCTATAAAGTTTGAATAATAAACATGAAATGGAATTATTGTTTTTAATGATTTACACACCAACAAATTTCTACTTTTTTAAATGAAGTTCTAAACGTATCAAATTTTAATTTACCTGTGCTACAAAGTATGTAGAGAGACAGCTTGGAGTTCTGAAAGTTAGAAACTTGAGCGCAAATTCAAAATGACACCTTATGAAAATTAAAGGGAAATAATTTGTATGTTGGCAATCCTTTTTGTGGTCATTTGTCTCCTATAGTTCCTTCTTTTATTTTATTTCATTCAGTTCCTTCCCTGATGATAATATTGTATTTGAGTTCAGCCTGATGTTACTTTATGTGAAAGGGCTGTATAACTACAGTAGTTGTAGAAATTATTTAAGATAATTACTAATGCTCATACTGCATTATCAAAATAAATTGGAGGTTGGCATTAGGTCATCATTTTGTGGCCATTGGTCCTATGAAAATGTCCTGAAATTCACACATGGTGATTTTTTTTTCTGTACATCCGGTTCAAATGAGACCACCGTTGACTAATAGGGTTTGTTCGTGGTATTGCTGATTGCTAATTCATCATCTTGTGCTAGCCTTTAATAATTTGTATGCATATAACTTTGAAACTGCGACTGCACCTTCCTATCACGCAGTAGTGATCACGGTTCACGAAAACACTGAGCTATGGTATAGGCTCTAATAAATTGACATTCTGGTATCTGCAAGGGAATTCTCCATTCAGATACTCCTTACAGATATCGCACTGCTATTTCATTTAATTTGGAAGTGCATATTAAAATATTGTTATATATGATTTACACCATTTTAATTTTAAAATATGGAGCGGGCATAATGATATGCTTTATTTTGTTTTTTAGTTTCATGTTGCAGTGGGGTGTTTTTCCTTTGCTGCTCATGTTTTTACACTGTTTTTTCCAACTTGATTTCTTTCTTAATGTTCTCATCTTAACGACTATGTTAGTGTGAATGGGGCTCCAGTCTCGTACTTACATGCCCGCTACAGTGGGGTGCATGACTGCAGGGTGTCTTTTATTCTATTTCACTGGTATTTATGATGTAGTTAAATGGTGATACCTCATGTCACTTCTTTGTGGGTAGTGACCTGGTATAGGTGGGCCCACTCATACGCATACGGTAGGCTCTGTGTTACACCATGAACACGTGAAATCCAGTACAATTAGGCCAAGTCTGGCAGACTTGCACAATTATTCTGTGTGCCCTTCCTGGCGCAGGTGGGTTTGCCTCTTTCACCATTTCACGTACACTGGTTGCTTCCTTCCTCATCATATACTGTTTTCGCTATTTGAGGAAGGTTGTGTGTTCCCCTATGCAAGCCTCTCGGATGGCTGGTGGAGCCCCAGTCTGAAGAGGGAACGTAGAATATTTCCGTGTGAAAGAGAGCCTCATTTCAATATTAGACCCAGATATACATTTGAGGATTAAGATTTCCCTGAATGTAGGTGATCTAGTTTTGCTTGAATATGAATTTACCTTGAAAAAAACGAAAGACAAGAGGCATTTGGCAAAATAGATACTGTTGGTTTAATTAAACACTTCGGCCGGGAGCACAGTTACAGAAACGGGTCTGAGTACTATCTCAAAGTACAATTAGCCCGAACAAATTTTTATACATTTCTTTGGGTATCATAAAGTACTTCAGACAATCCTTTTTTGGTAAAGCAATGCTGGCCTTGTGTTTGGTGTCATAAATAAGGTCCCTGATAACAAATGCAGGTGGGCCTTGACCTTGCGTGGACATAATGGGGGCCAGTGGGTAACATGTCCGGCATGAGGGGTGTGTAATCACTGTGTGTGCAGTATCCTGATTGGCTGTGTGTTCCTACCTACATGTGGCATCTGACTTTGTCGTGTTTTGGGAAAGCACACACCCCTCTCGCCATATGGGCTTTATTGGGGCCAATCTCCCTGGACCTTTGTGGTGTCGCTGCGCTTATCTGGGGTATTGTGCGTTTGTCTACTGGCTACGTGCTTTCCCACCTACGACCTGTCAATCAGTAACCTCAAACCTAGGTCGTAGAGCCTGCCAGACAACTTATTCTGAGCCGGGGTTGATGGCGTGTTCATGTCAGGCAAATTTGATAATAGTGATGCGATTTTTCTCGTATATGCGAGTGGATCATTAACATCGGCATTCGTTCTATCAATATTAATACTAGTTTGTACACTAGTGCTACCAACATGCTAGCCAGTACAAGGCAAGGAATGATCAGTAGATCACACAACCGGAGTCAGCGAGATACAAATCCTAGGTCACTGTTTCACACACAAGCATAATGCTTTTGTTGAAAAAGTACATCAGAAAGAAGCAAAGATGGAGACATTAAATAGCTAATCTACTCCATACTATCTGATGTTTAGATGAGATGTTCATTCCCCAGTTGGCCTGTGTTTTGGAACCAGTCCTGAATGCGATTGTCCACAGGCATCTATAAAATATTCAGAAACTAAAACATCAACTGGATCAAGCCTATCAAGTTGCTGATGACAAGAGTACTAGTGTGAACAAAGCAGATAATTATTATTATAGTCGGAATTGTAATGCGCATGGCTGCCCCAGCAACGTGGCGTCCCAGCGCCACCAAAGACATTGAGAGTAAGCATGGAGGAAAAAAGTTAGGCCGGGAAGAGCCAGGTCTTTATGGTTTTACGAAATGCAAAGTGATTCTGGATCCCTCTGATAAAAACGGAGCGAATTCCAGAGTTTCGCCGCAAGACTGCGGAAAGAGCGACCTCCGGCTCTAGCTCTCGAGATTCGAGGAATACTGACCAAGGCTTGGTCAGCAGACCTTAAGGTGCACTGCGGCACATAGAACTCTTAGCCAGCCCCTAAGGTGCTTGTTGAGTCAGAATCCTGTGAGACACACTAAGTGTTTTAAACTGGATTCGCTTTTCGACTGGCAACCATTGTAATTTAGGAAGAACATGAGAAACAGCAAGATTTCGGGAGTACCACCAGAATGCGTGCCGCTGCGTTCTGTATTCTCTGCAGGCACCTAATACTGGACTTACTAGCACCAAGATAGAGAGAATTACCATAGTCCAGTCTAGATAAAATTGTCGCCTGGACAATGGTTTGACGCACTTTGAAAGGAAAAAAAACCAAGAGAGGTTTCAAACCTCGCAGGAGCCCAAAGCAGGTCCCTGCCACAACTTTCGTTTGAGTGTCGAAGGTAAGACCACTGTCGATCCACACACCAAGGTTATTTACTGCCTCTTTGGGCGAAGGATCCGGATTGAGACGATCCGGCCAGCACCGCTCGGACCGCATATCCCGGTCCTTCCCGAACATCGAAACCTATGACTTACTGGCATTCAACTGCAAGCAGTTTGCAGCCATCCAATCCGCAACCTCTAGCAGGTCCTCCTTAAACTTTTCCAGGTTAAAACGACATTTCTTAGAGAAGGCAATCACCAGTTGGGTGTCGTCAACATACGACACCAGTGACAGCCCTCTTCTTTTAGCCACCAACGCAAGGGGTTGAACATAAATGTTAAACAGTAAGGGGCTCAGTATTGAGCCCTGAGGCACCCCGTGCTGCAGGGCGCACTCCTGCGAATAAAAAGGTGGCACCAAGACCTGGAAGGATCTCCCCTCCAAGAAGGACCGAAACGAGGCCAAAGCCAAGCCCCTGATTCCAATTTCCTGTAAGCGCTTTAAAAGTATCACATGGAATACAGTGTCGAAGGCGGCACTTAGGTCCAAAAGAACTAAGGCCGCGGAATCACCGACATCAAGACTCCCCCGGATTTCTTCCGTCACTGCCAGCAGAGCAGACTCTGTACTGTGGCGAGCTCTGAAACCGTTCTGCGAAGGGTCCAAGATGTCATTATGCTCAATAAACTCAGTGAGAGTAGTGTTTACATGAGATTCGACCAACGTAGCCAAAAAAGGCAGCTTCGAAATAGGGGTGATAATTGCCCAGCTCAGAAGGATCCCGAGACCGTTTCTTTAGAAGAGGAATGACTTTATTTTTGGTTCCACACAACTGGTACAGATGCTGTAGACAGGGAGAGGTTAACCGGATCTTTGGTCACCGGTGAAATCAAAGCATGAAACTGACGGAAGTGGCCGGGTGTCAAAGGATCGGCCGGCGAGCCCGATTTGATTTTCAAACAGAGGGCCTCAAAATCAGTGGAGGACAATAGGGGAAAATATGACAAACTGTTGCCCACCGAGGGTCCAGTATCCCCTGGCCCAACCACAACATTAGAGAAGGCTGTGGTAGGAAGGCTTTTATATATCTTCTCTACCTTGTTCACAAAATAGCTGGCCAGATCATTACACTGACGATTCGATGAAATTGGAGAGTCCCCTGTAGCGCCCGTGCCTTTCCGACCCTTGAGCAGAGAGAATATTGTCTTAGAGGGGTTGGTGCTTACCGAAATCTTTTCGGCAATAAACTCCGCTCGTGCTCTCCGGATTAATTTATGATAGTGCTTCATAGACACTCGGTATTTGCTTTTTGCTACCAAATCATACGAGCGTCTCCAAGCACGCTTGAGCTGTTTACAATGTTTTTTGGCTTTGGTCAACGAGTCATTGAACCAGGGGTTAGACTGCCCTCGATTATTACCTCTCAGTTTAGCCGGGATGCAGCTGTCCAAGCCTAGCGTCAGCCAGTCATGGAAACGCATATTTGCAGCCTCCATATCCGGAGGCAGCTGAGGCCTGTGGCTGGTCAAAAAGACTGACAAATGACTAATGTCCAGCTTTTGCCAGGGACGTTTTAAAACTGGAGCGGGACGGTTCAGGACCGGCTTTCCCTGCCACCACAAGGCGAAAGAAACCAAAAAGTGATCTGTCCAGACCTGCAGAACCGGTGGCCGAACCTTTAGCGAAATTAGTTTAGAGAATATGGGGTCCAGTGTGTGCCCTGCAGCATGCGTACACTCAGGAACACACTGAGCCAGCTGATAAGCCTCTAGATCAGCCAGAAAACTGGCAATCTCCGCTTTCCCACTATTCTCAAGATGAAGATTTAGGTCACCTAAGATGGTAAAATTCACTGCTCTACTTGCGTGTAACATGACTTTATTAGTAGGTCTTCCCTAAACACAGTAGATGGTCCTGGGGGATGATAAATACGGAGGCCGGTACCAGTGAGGTTATGATTCAACATAATTTTGTAAAGGGCACTTTCGCAGTCCTCTATATTCTCCTTAATAAAACTGCAGGAGTATGCGTCCTTGACAATGACTGCAATACCGCCCCCTCTATTACCCACTCTGTTTACACTCTTCATCACAAAACCTTGTGGAAGAGCCAGCCTGGAAAGATCACTCTCAAACTGAGGGTGTTGCAAAGAAGACCCAAATCCTGCCATGTCTGTATTGCACCTTGAACAGCCTGGGGAATATAAACTAAGAGTGGCACGGGCTGTACCTGCAGGCTCTTTAAATGTAATGCCTTGCGACACTTTGCGCCAAATGAAATCCCTTCATAAATAACCTCTCTCATATGTCAGAGCCAGAAGCCGTAATCCACAAGCTTCACCAGATGTGCAGGCACGTATGGAAGTATAAATTGGCAAATTCATATTGGCATTGAACGCCGAGATGGCTAGTCAATCTTTGTCCGACAACAAGCTTCACTGATAAGAAAGTAAGGCACCATCTGTGTGCATGAAATCTGGTAGTGTAATTAAGCTTGTAGCCCACCTTCGTTATAGGTTGACTAGTATTAAGTATGCGGTATTCTGAGAGTTGTGTCCAAGAACTTATCTGCCAGCAATTGTTTGTAGAAAATATAATCTGAATAGCAAAATGGTGTTTTAGCACTATATTCCCATTGACTAGGTGAGAATTCTATGAGCCACAAATGAGTTTGGCAAATGCCATGTTTGTCATTAATAAAGCATTTAGTAAGGTGTTAAACATTAGAAACAACTATACTGCTGATTACGTCCATGTATTCAGATGGAAACTTCAAACCTCCGATTCCTCATCTTCAGGATATTCCCCAGGTGCCAGACTGGATCTAGAGTTTTTTATGGCAGTACTCCTACATGCCACTAGTGCTCTTGCACGCCACATAGTACACCTAGTGGTGGGCTGTGTGGCTGCATGTTGGCTTTGTTCCACTCCAATAGTGACAGAGCGGAGACCCATGTAAGCACCACCCTTGTGTGCCAACTTCGTTTCCTTTCTTTTCACTTCTTAGAATGTGGATCCAGAGCTCCGCTCACTCTTTTGTCGGTTTTGACCATTTTTCAACTTGAAATCCAGTGTGCAAGGGAACGGTATCCCTGCTTCAAACTACAGGATTCAAACCATGCTTTCACTGTTAGTAAGGGACCTGCACAAGGTGTAGGTGTGGTGTTTGGGCTCAGGGCACGACTCCAAGACATGCAATGAGTGTGCCCTCATGTACCCAAAGGTGATCTGGGACTGTGAAGCACTGCTGTACACAGCCGAACATAGGAAAAAGTCATGTACCTTGTGTAAGTCCTGCTCTCGCTCCTAGTTAATGGCGTGGACTTGATCCCACTCTTGAGGCCAGTCACGCGACAGGTCTTCTTTACAATCAAAGTCCAAATTGAACCTGAAACAAAAGAAACCGAAGCTGGACTTGACCCCATCCTTCCACTTTATATCTAAGGAGAATCTTTGGAGTGTCAACGTCCCTCTCAGTCTTGTTCCTGATCAAGAAAACGATTGTACAATTGACCCTGATGCGCTCCAAGTTCTGTGGTCCATCGACGATGCAGGTTGACGCCTTTAAGTAGGTCATGCTTTGTATATATAGCACTCTGCCGTCTCCCTCTGATAGACCTTTGGGCCAAGGATCTTCTGGAATGTCCAGTTGGGTTACCGATGGGTTATCCGTCCTCTGTGCCATCTGAACCTCTAAAACCTGTGCTGGTCTCCCTTTCATCAATGCCAGTTCCAACGCTACCGGAGGGTGATCCTTTGATGACATCAATGTTCAACTCTGAATTAAGTCCATCTCATTATCAACTGAGGTTGCGCACTGACTCCACTCCAGCACCCCCGGTTTCTGTACTGCCTGCTTCAAACAATGCACTACCACGGAGCTGTCCTCAGAGGCTCCATCAGCTTTTTGGTTCCAATTCTGCCCAGAGTTTACCACCTACCAGAGATGACAATGGTGATGATGGGGATGAATTAACCCCACATTATGATGATGACAGTTTGTACATGGATTTACAGGAGGCCAGTGGTCTTGATGCTTACCCTGATACAGGGTTGCGATCCACCCTTGGTCCACCACTGGAAGAGAGTGTTTCCTTTGCTAAGGTAATTACACATGCAACTGAGGTCCTGGACACACAACTGCCTTCTGTTAAAGTTACCAGAAATGTCCCTGTAGAGGTCCTACAACCAGGTCCTGCTTCCTTCAAGTCCTTACTCCCATTTCAGTGAAGCCCTAACTGACACTATGATGGGTTCTTGGTCTGAGCCCCTTACGAAGCATCCTACTCCTGAGAATTTGGGGGTCCGAGCTTCCACCATCAATCAATTAATCAAATAGTACTTGTATAGGACGGATTATCACCCTAGAGGGCATCCAGGCGCTGTGCTGCAGGTTTCAGTCGAAAAGCCAGGTCTCCAGTCCCTTTCTGAAGAGGGTCAGTGTTAGACCTGGCATCCTTGGTGTAGTTTCCCCTCTCTTTTTGCCTCTACCGCCTGTATTTTTGACTTTATGCTGGACTTCGTTTTTGCTGATTTGTGTACTCTGGGCACTTTACTACTGCTGATCAGTGCGCAAGTGCTCACTGTGTAAATTGTATTTGTGATTGGTTTATCCATGATTGGCATATTTGATTTACTGGTAAGTCCCTAGTAAAGTGCACTATGTGTGCCCAGGGCCTGTAATACAAATACTACTAGTGGACATGCAGCACTGGTTGTGCCATCCACGAGTAGTCCTATAAACATGCCTCAGGCATTCCACTGTAGTGTCTGTAAGTGTAGTTTTAAACTGCCATGTCGACCATGCGAGTGCAACCACATGCCAGGGCCAAGCCTTCTCTTTTATTACATGTAAGACACCCCTAAGGTAGGCCCTAGATAGACCCATGGTCAGGGTGCAATGTATGTGAAAGGTAGGACATGTACTCGTGTGTTTTACATGTACAGATTGAACTGCTGCCAACTTTGTTTTTCACTATTGCAAAGACTAGCCCTCCAATAGGTTATCATTTGAGCTGCCTCGTAACATTTTACAAGTGTAACTTTCCATGGGGCAGAGCTAGATATTTGGAGTTTGGGCTCTGAGCTCAGGATTTAAAAACACATCTTTTAGTAAAGGTGGTTTTTAAATTGTGTGTTTGAAAATGCCATTTTTGGAAAGTGGGCATTTTCTTGCTTTACAATCCGTGGCGGGTTCACTTTTAGATACTAATACTCATCGTCTCCAGTAAACAGTTTTGATTCCACATTTTGAGATGTTTAATAATGGTTGTCACAAGTGCCCAAACGGGATTTTGGGTTAGTTTTTCGCATCATAGTTGATCGTTCATAGTCCATTCTATTTATTATCACTATATTGCCACACTTGTCTGCTTCTTTGATAGTGATCAAAATCTCAAGTGCTTTCAGCTCCCCATTGCTTAAATTCCGTCTAGCTCCGTGACACCGGAATTTACCACGTTGTTCCAATTTGTCCATGTCACCCGTAACCAGTCGGTCTATATTATTACCAGCCCGAAGTGTGGTTGTCCATTTTGACCTATTTTTTAAACCACTTGTGATACTGGCGTCCACCACCACTTCCAAGTCTTCCAAAATGTTTGAGATAGTGAAAGGATCACCCTCGTGTTCAGTGCTGGAAAGGAATGTTTGAGTGTCCTGTATATCTTGGATAGATAACATACTAGACACACAATTTGATTGCATCAAAGTGGAACCTTTATTCATTACAGGATTCATTTTGAAACACTCTTTAATTTTCAAACGCCTGATAAACTTGTAAATGTCAATTTTATGTCTGCATAAATCGCCCCAACTAATTGGAGAAAAACCCAAACCTTATTAGAGAGAGGTGGTTCACTAGGAATTTAAGATACCACAACGTTGGCTTTAGCCACAAAAAGATTAAGGGAGAATTATTTAAAGATTATTGGATACCAGCTTGTCGTCATGGGTCAGGACGTGCCTGATCGGGTGAAATCAGAACCTACTCGGGTTTCGTTTGGTGTATAGCTGACAGGATCAAAGCTCTGGAGAAGTCTAGGGGTTCTCCCTGTAAGACGAAACACGTGTTGGCTACAGAAATAGGACAAGAGTCCAGCAAGAGATCAAAAGAATATAAAAAAGAATTCCTGAGCACGGGCAAAATCACTTGACTTGATATGTATTTATTGACTGTTTACTTCAATCTGTACTATTAGCGTGTGCTAGAGATTTGTGAGGTAATTATCTGATTATTCTAATCGGTTTTGGGGAAGTAGGTTGAATTTCCTCCCCCTCTTTGACCACTGCTTGTAAAGATCACTGACGAAGAGACCAGGTGAGCACTTTCAGTGGACTTGTACCGGAGCGCCATTGCCCGACAAAACACCCCTTACAATCTAATAGAAGACTGCTCCTAACCCTACATTGCTGGCATCAACAATTATGATAGACTGGAATTCTCAATCATAGTGTTTCAAAACCTTTGGAAATATCAATTGTTCTTTTACCCATTTGAACACCTCTTGTCATTCATCATTCCACTCAAACACAACATTCTTCATTAACATTTGTGATAAAGGTCTCAACCTAGTTTCAAAATTCTGTATGAAACGTGAATAGAATTCACACAAGCCTAGAAAAGATGTTACTTCAGCTTTGTCCGCAGGAGGTTTAGTCAAAATGATGCTCTCCACCAGACTTGATTTGGGCGCAATATCTCTGCTGAAAGCCAAGTGTCCCAAGTACTCCACTTCATCATGTTGTTGAAAATGTCACGGTCGATGACTAGGTGATGAGGGTGAACTGTTTTTGTTTTGTAGCTCTGTAGAAGTCATGGGGTACTCCCTGTAAGACGAAACACCTGTTATTGGAGAGAGGTGGTTCACCAGGAATTTGAGATACCACAACATTGCCATTACCTAAGAAAAGATTAAGGGAGCATTATTCAAAGTTTATTGGATACCTGCATGTTGAAATGCAGGCGTGACTGATCGGGTGGAATCAGAACTTTCTCAGGTTTCGATTTGGTGTATAGGCGACAGAATCAAAGTCTGAAGAAGTCTAGGGGTACTTGATGTAAGATGGTCTTGTATTAGGAAGTGAATGGTGCTGTGAGGACGATTTGCTATGCTTCATGTGTTTTGATAGGTACATAAAAGCAGTATTCAGTCATTGAATAGGAACTTCTTGCCTTTTGGTGGGTGATTATGAAGTTTAGGAATTGTGTGGGGAGCGAAATTTGTTATTCAGACCGACCACAAACCCCTGACATATTCTGAGTAGGAAGAATGCTAGAGGCATGGCCAATTATCTTTGAAACTCTTTTAATTCGATTTTGTACCGGAATACATCCCTGATAGCAAGAATGGTTGTGCGGACTACTTATCATGGTTTTTTTTAAATGTGTTGAGGTGAACAATGATGGTGTGAGTGATGAAGACAAGGGAGATTGTATAGTTGTAGCTGTAGATTTACCACAAATGTGTTCTTTCTCAGAGCAGGAATGGCACAATGACTCTTCCTTGACCATACTCTTGAAGTATGTAGAGTCAGGTTGGTCAATGGAGAAGAATCTCAATTTTGATTTAAACACTTACATTAAGGTTGTGGAGGAGCTGTAAGTTGAAGATGGTTTGTTATTGAGAGCTGCCAAGGTGGTGCCACCTATTGCCTTGAGGAATGCTAATATAATTAAAAGCCATGAAGGTCATTTAAGGGCTACCATGACTAAAAACATGTTAGATTAACCTTTTGGTGGCCTTCCATGGACAGGGAAATAGATCAAGTTGTAAAAGAGTGTGTTGTATATCCTAGCTGTGATAAAGCAATGCAAGTGCATACACTACCTTTGTGTCCAATTAATTTAGTGTCTGCGCCATGGTAGAGAGTGGGGCTTGATATTGTAGGGTCATTTAACTCTTCAGGTCAACTAGGTTTGCCCTGGTCAAGAAGGATTATTATACCAGGTGGGCAGAGGTCAAATTTGTTAGAGGTTACGTCAGGAGTGGGGGTTGATTTTTGAAAGATGTGTTCTTGAAGGAAGGTTTCCCCGCTATCTTAGGGTTGGATAATGGAACACAATTTGTGTTGTGTGAGGTGGAGCGTTTCTTGAAGACTAGTGGTGTTAAACATCTCAAGAGCTCATTGTACCACCCTCAGACCAATGGACTGGTCGAGAGAATGAATAGGGTTCGAACATGGAAATTAGTGCCCCGGACTCTACTAACTAATCAAAGGCGCCAAACCATTAGTTCCATCTTATTGGTGGCTCGCCCGGCATTTCTAGAAAAGGTGGATGTGGGGTTACTGCCTGCATCATGTTGCCCACAATTTATCTACACATAATTATAGTAGTAAATGGGACAGCACCAGTAAGAAAAGTGACCGAACAGCCTAGCAACGCACACCGTTAGCATAATATTATAAAGGGGTTTGCATAATTACAGTAGGCTGGAAATACCTATGATCAACATATATAACTGTTCAGAAGGGAATTGAGAACAATAAGGGGAAGATTTACAAAATCTCCACACATTGCAGCACAGCCCCCCACGTGGCTGCGCTGTGCGACGGAGGGAGCAGGAGAGCGCCATATTTTTTAAGATATGGCTCTATCCTCCCCTTTCCCTAGCCCCAGCGCTGATTTCAGCTGCTGTGCGCCATGCACACACCTTATGCACGTGCACTAGCGTTATGGTGCTAAGGTGTGTGCATGCGTTTTATACAGCAAGGGTACCCTTCCTGTACAAAATATTATGCTAGGCATGATGCAAAGCTTTTCCCACTTTGCATACGAACTGCACAGTGCAACATGCATGCAAAGTCTGGAAAAGGAAACCGAAATGAAAGCATTTCACCTTCCTTGCGCCTAGTTTAAAAGGGCGCAGTTTTGCAACACTAAACCCAATCTACTGTTTTTAGTAAATTGGGTTTAGCGTAAGAAACTTTGGGTGGTTGCATAGGAATGCCCATGCACCACCCTTGGTACGCCCCCATGGCGCAAAGTAATGGGAAGCAGCGCACTGTTTTGCATTACTTTTACGTTATTTCCAGCTCTAAACAAGTTTAGTGCTGGAAAGTTAATTAGGAGAAAAAGATTTTGTGGCAAACACGGCACAAAATCTTAGTAAATCACCCCCTATATGTATTATGGACCTTGTAAGCCAACGTCTGTAGCCAATACAGTAAACCTGATATGTCCTAAAGCTGTGCGGATCAGCAGTGTGTGTGTGTCACCAAACAGTTTATTAAAGGAAGAGTTTAAATTCTTAATGTGCAAGTCACTGTACAAAGTAAATTCCCTGACATGCATCAATCTCCTGGTGTGCGAGTCACCGTCTTGTTGTGACCAGTAACATGCTGAAATCATGGTGTGTGCGTCACTGTTTGAAAGAAATATATATTTGCCCAAAACTTTCGGAAGTACATGTAACAATGGTGCTAAAATGAACAGTTTCGCCATGATTGGAAGTCGAGTGACCCACTGTCATTTGCTGTGCAGGTCCGCGTGTGAACAAGTGGTCATAAACACGCCTGCATGCTGTGCAGATCAGTGTCAGAGGAAAGGCAATCTCAAGCAGGAAGCTGGAACGTTCCCCGAAAACCATGAATAATCTCAGTACAACTAAGATGGGCGCCATGTTTTTTTACATCTAGCATGTAAGATAATTCAGTTGCACACTCCCAGGAGAGAATGCGTTCTATCGTTTGCCAGGCATCATTGCTCCTCAAAATTGGCACATGAGTATGTAGAAGCACGTAGTATGGCGTCTCCTCACTGCCTTTCCAGCGTAGGAGACACAACTTGTTCCATGAGGGGACGATCATGCGTCACTGTAGTAGGCCCCAAAATATTACACAGGTGCAAGCGGGTGCTGACCCACCAGATGTCAGTATAGATTTCCGTAGCAATATCCACATTCCTGCGTGTGTGAAGGCTTGTGTGCCAACCAGTACCAAACTGTCGGGGCACCAATCTCAAACTGCTTCATCCAGGAGACATGGTGAAACAAGTCCGTGTTGGCAGCTCATTAGCTCGTCACCATGAAGAAAGTAGTAAAATCCAAGGATGAAGACACCAAGGGAACTCCAGAAAAATGTATTTGTTCCTTCAAATACTCAGCACCTAAATTCCCTCTTGCCTGAGGATTTTACCCTCTGGCATACCGCATTCCATTCCACTGTTGGCTTCATGGCACCTAGACAAGCACACTTACCTCATGGTGCAAGGGGGCCTGCATTGTCACTGACATATCATAAGTTTCCAAGGTCCATGCATGATATGCTGCTCCAGTCCAGGGTTTCTCCTTGGTATTGTGGGACTTGTAGTGTAATGTTTGACATGATTGACCAGGACAACAAGTCCCAAGAATCAAAGGACAACGTCGACTGGGCCAGCACATTACGCATGGCCCTGAGAAGCGAAGCTGGGCTGGGCTGAATTATCACTGCCCAAGTAACTTACATTAATGTGGTGTGGTAGTCGACAAGTGAAACATTCATACCCTTTCCCTTGCACACAGTGCAGCGCAGCCAAGTATGTTGCTGCGCTGTATGACTGTTGTGACCATATGGTCCCTCTTTTTGACTTACCCTCTAGTTCTTCCTAGTCCTCGACTGAAACACTGTCCTGTCCTTCTACTCCTGCCACCAACTCTGTGTGTATGACAAGACGCCACCTGCTCCTCAAATTGGTTCAACTCCTCCTGGAGATCAGGTCCTCCCTGGTCCTCATAACTGCCCTCAGGTTCTTGGCCAGTTTCTCTTTGGTCCTGCGCTTATAATCATGCCATCGCTTCTTGCACTCCGGCACTGTCCTTTTTGTTTGCCCTGCACTGTTGATTTTATCCAATAGGGACTGCCAAATGTCTTCCTTCTCCCCTAATGGCAATTTGGAGGCGACAAAGAGAAGTCTTCTCTCTGTCACCTCAGCTATCAATATCTGGTTTTCGTCCTCACTGAAACTGGTCTTCATCTGGGCTGCTGTATGGTCATCTTAGCTGGGGTTGGTATAGTTGGCCTCCATCTGTGAGTTTTGCAGTGGAAAGTAAATTAATATAATACAAAAAAACATTTTGTGATGCAAACCCAGCGCAAAATGTTAGTAAAATTTGCCATAAATGTCATCACCGCCTCCCACTACCTTTGTCCTCGTATACTGTAAATCTCCTATACCACTATGGCTTAAATGTAGCTAAGTACACAAGAGGTGCCTAAGGCAGATCAAGTACTAGCAAATAAGGCCAAAGTTAATGAGCTACAAAAAAGACAACTGTTAGTGCTTATGACTCAATAGATCCCTTTCGGACAAGTGTCATGTGAATGCAGCCTTTTGGCTTTTTCTTCTTGCAGAAAGCATTGTGTGTGTCTTATGTATTCCTGATTTATATTGTCTCAGAAGATATTGCATACACTTATAGTCAGCGGACCAGGGGGAATTTCCTAGGACTTTAACCTGGTAGTTTATCCCAACCCTGATGGGGCTATAAAGAATAGTTACCCCAGCAGCCACAATAGGTCAGTGTTAATGTCAGATGGCATTGGGACATTAGAATCAGCACTATTTTTGGCTTAGTGGCAGTCAAAGTCTAAGAAATGGGATACTTTTTTTTTTTTTACCTCAATAAAGATGCCACTGAAGAGTATCTTCATGATTGATGAACCAGTGAATTGGATAAGATAAACCAAGAATTGCTTTTTCCATTTGTTCATGATTCTAAGTCATTCCACACAATTCTTTTTTTCAATGTGTGACCCTTGGATCACTGTACAGATTTTCCACGTAGTCATCTGACAGATCGAGATTCCAGACGCGTTGTGCAACTATTACTGTCATCTTGCAGACAAGAGCTTTAGTTCAAGAGCCTTACAAAACATTTTCAAAGATGATTTCTTTGCATAAGTTTTCCATTATACTGATTGACTCATTTAAAAACTTTAACACGGACACTACCTCGAAGAGGTCTCTTGGTGGCTTATATTTCCCACATACACAATTCACAGTTGTAGATTTAATAAAAACTGATGCAGCACAGCAACCGAAATTGCTTCTCTGCTTCGCGGGGGGGAGAGCAGGAAGTGCATTTCTACTGAGATATGGTATTTTCCTGCTCTCTTGCGCCATGTCTACTAAGATATGTCACTTTCCTGCTCTCTCTCTCCCTAGCACTTGTGCTAAATCAGGTTGCCGAGCACCACAAACACACCTTTGCACCACCTGGGAAAGCTAAGGGGTTGCATTCAATTACAATACCCAATGCCTAGAAGTCAAAAAAAATTATAGAAATTATACAATTTTTCATTTTCAATGCCAACCTCAAGGAGGTGTTATTTGTCCAAAGCCCTGCCTAAAAATGTTAGTAGAAAGAGCTTTGCATATAAAAGCCATGAGTGTTGCATGAGAACATCCATGGAAGGCCCCTTTGGCACAAAATAGCCCTACACTACTTAGTGCTACATTAGGGCTACTTTCAGGTGAATAATAAAGGTTTGCAAAAGCAAGTAAATCCCAAATAAACATTTGGCCCCACTTTTGAAATGCACAAGCGATGCAAACAGTCAATCTGCCTGAGAGTTCTTAAATATGTTGCCCATAAAAATGTATTTGGTAATGCAGCTATCTACCGTTAAAACAAGCAAGTTACTTACTTTCGTTATCGCTTTGTCTGGTGCACACTCTAACCATTGTTTCTTCACCTTAGAAAACTTCTCAGGCACCAGAGAGGATCTGAAAACGTATCTCCAGCAATGCTCCTAAGCGCTGCTGGGTGTATCATGCAGCTCTGCGTTGATTCTGTACCACCCCGCATATAAGTGACCCACAGTGAAGAAGTGCTTAATCCATTCCCCTAAAGGGTGGATGAGCGCAAACTACAGCACCTTGGTGGATATTGCCACAGAGGAAGGTGACTGGGAGGACTGGTGCCCCTGCTGACCTGTGCATCCCCTGCCAGACCCAAGTCCCCAGCTTCAAAAGGACTAGGGTGAGTGCTGTAGTGGAGACTTGTTGCCTATAGGCCAGCCCGTGGAGTAGCCTCTGAAGTGATGTAGGATCTGCTTGGTAGGAGTCAATAGATGCAGTGGGCGCGCCACGGCTGCACTTTCTTTAAAATGCTGCTGGGAGCAAAAAAGTCATTAGGCATTAAAGAGGCTTGTACATCTCGCAAAATCCTGTGGAACACATCTGCACGTGTCATAAGACGTCCCAGACAATCAGTAATATCTAGGACAAGAAGAATCGCATATTTTACTGCATCTTGTCAGTTAAGAATCGCCAGAGAGGCCCTGTGGTCTTTGAAGACCACCAGCAAGATCTCACTGGTCATATCCCAGAAAGCATGTGTGTAGCGACCCAATAAACAAACAGCATAGACCAATCTCAATGCCAAGCTAGCAGAGAATGCACATTTTCCAAATGCTTCAATCTTCTTGGACTCTCTACCCTGAAGAGTGGGTGGGGGTGGGGGAAGGCGGCGGGGATTAGGGGATGACCTTGCTTGTTGAAGCCTGAACCACTGAGGTATCTGGAGTATATGTTTTGTGAGAAAATTAGGATCACTAGGCGCTTGTATGTTACCCCTGGCCACCTGCATATGGGCAGAAACCGGGTTTGCCCAGACGTCCTTCAAGGTATTGGTGAGGGATTTGTTAAAGGGGAATAAGGGTTCAGCCGTGGCTGGCCCAGGCTTCAAAATTTCCATACGGATGTTTATCTTGGTCACGACTGAAGGTAGCTGCAAATCCAGGACCTCCGCTGCCTGTCAGATCACTAGTACAAATGATGCACTCTTCCATTGGTGCTCCAAGTAGGGACCCCAATACCTGTTACCAGGGAGGTATCCAGACCAAAGCCCTCTTGTAAGTCCATGTAAAAGTTGTTGTCTCTGTAGTGAGGGCAAGAAAGACATATCCCTTCCAACCATCATTATCCCCATCTTGGGGAATACCTTGTTCAGAGACAGAGCCAAAAAGATGATGGAGTCTCTGTTGCCACGTCCACCCAGGTAGAGACACTAGTTCAGAGTGAGGATGCATGATGACTGGTTGCACTTTTGTAATTTGTAGTGCGACATTGAGCAAGACCAGACTGAAGTTGGCTCAGTTTCAGCCATCCGAATCAGCCCCGGATCCTCTTATTGCCAATACCTCCATCAAAGATCAAGGGTCTGGCTTAGGTCTTGAAGCCGGAGTAGAGATCTGTACCTGAGTCGGTATGAGACCCAGAGTGGGTCTTAAGGAGTCAGGTGGTACTGAAGACACATCCGCTGGCAGTAACCCAACTGAACGCCTCTGCAGTTCCTTGGGACTCAAAGGTGAGCCAGAATTACGCCATAAATCTGCAACATACTGTGGAATCTATAAACCCCCAATACCATGCAAAGGCTCATGAGGCAATTTAGTCACAAGCAGCGACATAGGCAAATACAAATTGCAAGCCCAAGACCTTAGCAGGAAACTGAAACAAAGGCAATACCCTGACCAAGTGATAAAATCTGCGATGAAGAGGGCACGAAATAACAACCGGGAGGCACTCCTTGAAGACAGGGCACCTAAAGACAACACCATGTCCAGACCGGTATGTGTGACCACATACAGTTCACATTCAAACCAGGTCTCCAAGCTGGTTAACAAACATTGGTGAATACTTACTAGTGGAGCCCTACAACTGGAAAAACCACTGTTTGCCCATAAGAGAGGAAAAAACCTTAAAGATACCTTGGTCCATACAAGACCTCAAACCATAGCTACCCAACAACCATGATTACAGGCGGTTCATGGGCACCACCCCTGTGGAAACTGCAGCAGTTGCCACCTAACAAAGAGAAGCCATAACCTAACCTTTAGGAACGGCAGTAGGTGGGAACAACGCGTTTTCACCAACTGCAACAGCAGGAACGTAGTTTATCTAATCACCTGCCCATGCAACATGGAGTATGTCGGCATGACAACCAGAGCAGTAAAAATCAGAATGAATGAACACAAAAGTAACGTTACGTGCAAAAAATCCACAACCAAAATGGCAGCACACTACCTGGAGGCACAACACTGTCTAAACGACTTGCACTGGACCATCATCGAACAGTTACCAATGGATGTGGGACTGTTTGAAAAAGAGCAAAGATGGGTCTTCCGCCTGGGTACTGACACCACAGGCCTCAACGACTCCATCCCGTGGGGCCAACTACGACAAAACTGAACCCGAATGTAACCCCATGACCCTCTCAGTAAACCACATGGGGCACCACACCATCGTCATAGAGCAATACCTGTGAAAAAGCGAATGGGTACCTACATGTCAAAACAAATATAACACTGCACCCCCACACGTTTTGAGGACCCAAGCAGACTTTTGTTCAGCAACATGCATGTGTTTCCCATACAGTACAGTCCCTGAGTCCCCACAGTGCTAACACATTTCACACACATTTGTGTTTGTTGTTTTTATCCACTGCCCCTATCGAGCTTCATACTACCGGAGGCACACCCTGTCCTCTCCTTTGATCAACTGTTTTTTTTAAAAAGCATAACCGGTGGCTTATAGGGGCAACAGCACTCTGCAGAATAGAACTGGGGACAGCCTTTACACGCATGCGCGGAACTCTGGATCCGTCACAGCGCATGCACGACTACATGGGTTAGTGTCTCTATACAATCGCTCTCCGGCGCCAGCCTTGATTTCTCAAACAGCCTGGGGCATATTTTTGCACTTGTGGAGGATTAATGTCTGTCTTTCTACATACAACCGGCCACCTCCTTTTGCCGTTAAACGGCACCCTGCAAACATAGCCGTGATTTTTCAACATACGCATATGCGGCATACTGTACCCGCCTTTGCACATGCGCAACCATACGAAGTGAGCACTTCATCACCACCGCCCCTCTGAGGCTCATGCGCTCGGCATCTCCATGCGCAGAACCGACAAACCAATTGAAGTGGCACACACCTTCTTTGAGCATGCATCCGCTCCCAATTAACATCACATTAAGGCACTAATGACCATTCAAACCGGTATAAAAGACCGCGCCCTCAATACCACGGCATTCTGTCGGAGCCGCATTGAGGGGAAGGAGGTCTACCGAATCCTGTCCTGATCGTGAGTTCAATTCAAGAGCTTCCACAGGGGGAGGTCTTCGCAAGAGGTCTGTGAGTAACAACTCCCTAAACAAGGTCTTCTCCTATTTTAGATCGCTAAATTGAGCAAGATGAAACAAAACCCCCAATACCATGCAAAGGCTCATGAGGCAATTTAGTCACAACCTCTAAGTAAGGATTGTCTTTCTTATTTCAATGTTTTTCTATCCTCAACATTACAGGAGAACAAGACATCGTTTTTTTCAAAAACATGTGTGTGTTACTTTCTCTATGTGTGTCTTTTGTCCTTTTTCCTTTACAGGGTATTTGACCTCATTAGGTCTCACATCTCCCTTTTTTCAAGATTCTGCTCTAGCAGGTCATTTTTACCTGTTTGACACCGATATCCAACTGTGAAGAAATTATTTATTATGCTTCTTTTCTCCACAGTTCTTGTTCTTACGCCACCTGGGAGCTACAGACTATCTTGCAGAACGAAAATAGGTACACTACACCTATAGTTCACTTTTTCTGTATAATACACTTTGATATATACATTACGTGTGAGTAAGGTGGGGACCGTTGTGCAACCCCCGTCCTGAAGAAGGAGTTTCACACTCCGCAACATGTCGACGCACTTTCTGAGGTTGGTGTACATAAACATACAATAGCAACCTCATCTTGCACCCTCTTTTAACAATACCACCCGAGGGCTTAATACATTTTTTTTTCTTTTTCCTATGAGCCAGGTATTTTTTAATTATTTTAACTATCACGTTTCACTCCTCCACCACTCGCATCCATTTCCAATCACACACCAACACATAGTTCACAAAGAGTGCTCCTACGTATCCGTGAGTCATAGCACGCCGCACCCCGTAGAAGGGTGCGAAGACCCCAATGATGAAGCATGACACCAAGGGGCCTGTTGGTGTATGAGGGGTATTTAAACAACACGGTGTGCTCCCCACCAAAGTAGGGACCATCCCCCACCACTTGAGTGGATTCCATTTTGTTTGTGTAAACTGCCAGGAGAGACCGAATCCACTTTCTCTCTCCCTCCCTCATTGTTTATTTATCTATATAGGGGGGACATTTGTGTACCACCTGTAGCTGCGCCCATTGATATCCCTGCCTCGCCGTGAATGTTTATGAAGATATATCACGTTTCCCGCTTTTCCCCACCCTCTCCTTTTGTTGGAGTGTGAGCAAGATGGGAGACTGTCTCCCCCATGTAATGTTATTATTTACGTTTTGTTTTGATGCCTTATGTTAATAAAAAGAAATATTAAAAAAAAATAATCTGCAACATAACCTCATTGAAGGTTTCCATCTGCTGCAGCGTCACCAATGGCCCGGAATACTCAGGGCACATAGACTCAGTGGGGAATCGGCCAGGGACCTAGGAGGAGACAAAGTGTCATTTGGACACCCTTGTGCCTTCTCTTTGGGCAGAGAGCGGAATAGGGTTGAGTCTCAATTCACTTTTTTATGTTTGCGTTTAAACTTCCAGAAGACTTAGACTGCATAGTCTATCTCTCACTGAAAAGGCCTCAGGAGCGAGAACAAGTCAGTGCCTGCAACTTGGAGCAAAAGCGGGACTTATACAATGACTACTTAGGTTCTGTAATGTAAAAACGTTGCTTCTAAATCCCAGATCGCTTTCGAGTGCATAAACATGAGTTCAAGTCATGTCCCAAGACCAAACACGAGACACACCTGGTTCAGGTCTTTCACCATTATGTGCTTTCTGAAGTCATGGCATGGTTTTAACACAAAGAAAGACTCAGCAACCACTAGTTATCATGGTTTGTGATAATATGCAAATCAATTCAAAGTTAAAGAATTAAATTATAACTTAATCACATAATGCACAGACTCAGTGCTACCTTTCTTTAAAAGTTTTAATTTCTTTATTCGTGTTCTTCTCATTTTTATTTTGCCGTAGCCTGAGACAAAATAAATTACGAAAAAATAAAAAGACGTTTTTAGAAATGAGAACATGAGTAAAGAAACAAGTCTGGATTCCTCAGGGGGATAGCACTACAACAAACATCCTTGCCCTAGGACTAATGGCAGACAAGAGTCTACGGCAACGAAAAAAAATCTATATTTATGTTTCATAGATTTTAAAGTGGCATTTGACCGAGTTTAGAGGTCTATTGTGGAACAAACTAAAGAACTGGGGTCTTCCGGAACCAGCTCTCTGAGACAAAATGCAATAATACCCAAGCACATGGATGCAAGTTAAAATAGCTGAGGGTAAGAGGCTGACGAGGATAATTGGTGCAGAGATTGGGTTAAAAGAAGGTTGGGATTTGGCACCATCCCTCTTCAAGCTTTTTATGGCTGATCTCTCACCAATACTAGACATGGTTAACTCACATCTCCCACACCTAGGTGTATTATCCAGCACACATCTATCTTATGCTGATTACATAGTACTGTTAAGCCACACAAGATTAGGCCTCCAAAGAGCGATTGATAAATTGGGACACTTTGCCAAGGCAAATATGCTAGAAATAAACACTACAAAAACAAAAGTGATGATCATAAGCCATCGTACCCAAATCCACATTTGTAAAGCACACAATCACCCGTAAGGGTCTCTAGGCGCTGGGGGCCGTCGGGAAGATTAAGCAAGCTATTGCCCAGAGTCACATGGTGCTGGGCTAACCTGCCACCGGCGCCGGGGATCGAACCCTGATCCCCAGATTTCAGCGTCAGTCGCCCTGGCCGCGGCGCCACAATGGCCATTCAAATTCGGCAATATAAATCTGGAAGCAGTCAGCAATAATAAGTATCTTGGTCATGGGTACTCACAAACATTTGCCCAGGGGCCACAAAGTACAGTTTGTGGTGTGCCCGAGGGCCGCACTCATGCCAGCAGGGTGGCGGGAGAGGGTCTGGGTGGGTCATGGATTGTGTAAGGAGGTTAAAAACACCTTAAATAAACGGGCAAGCATTTATTTGCAGGTTAATAAATGCTTGCCCATTTAACATATTTTTCTAAATATTATTGCTAGTAAATAAACAGCAGCTGGCACTGCTCTTCACCATGGGGGCCGCATTTAAAGGTCAAGAGGGCCACAAGCGGGCCCCAGGCCGTACTTTGAGTATCACTGATCTAGGTGTACACACATACAACCGACCCAATTTTCAAATACAGAACGACTACCTAGTAAAAAAAAGAAATGGTTGAATATTTGCCTTCTGTTCAATCGCAAAGAGCCTTCAAGGCCCATCGTTTGCGCCACTACTAGCAGTAATCAAAGCAAAACTTATGTCGGCTGTGGCATGCGCAAGTGAAGTCCAGCATGGGAAAGATGTAGCAATCCTGGAAAGTCTACAAACACGGACGTACAAAATTGTATTCGCTCTACCTCAAAACTCCTCACCGGCGCAGGTCTTGTATGAGTTTGGTCTACAACAACAGCATCTACAAAGAAGATATGTATCTATAAAAACGTGGTACAAAATCTGGATTAATCAACAAAACCCATGAACTAATGCTCTCTGGAAGGCACAAGAAGAATATTGTAATATTGGTTATATATATAATAAAAACGAGGAATCTTTAGATTAGAGAATAGGTGGGTTTAATAAAACCTCATCCCATGAACAGCCAACAGCAACTGACATGGTGAGAATTTCCAGACAAGCATATTCTCAGAACTTAGAATGTTGGTAGAGAATATTGAGCATTAAAGGGGAAGAGGCAAACATCACACATCTCCCTCTTATACAGAAAAGAAAATTAAAACATCAGAGCTCCTTCCTATACAAAAAAAAACAATAAAACATCAGAGAAACAAAAGAAAGCAGCTTCACAAATAGAACTCAAACTTAAATATAATCTTTCAAATAAGATGGTGCTTTCCGTGCTCTTAGACTTCTCCTGGAAGGAAACGTAGACCTGTGAGAAGGAAAGTTAGTGCTTAAACGAGTACCAAAACACTGATAGTCATCAAGAGGAGAAACATCAGCATTAACAACAACAATTCGACTCTTATTCCAGATTCTACCATCATCAGTTTTGACAGCATTTTTAAAAATCTTGACAACAGACCTAATGTCAGTGTACTTGGACCAAGGTTTAAGTCCTACCGGGGTCTTTATTTTTACTAAATCACCCACCTTGACCTCACATGAAGATACACGTTTCCTGAGATCAAAGTTAGTTTTTCTAGCATCTTGTTTGAGAATTTCCTTAGTTCTCCAATCACTGACATCATTATCAACAAGACCCTTGTTAAGACACATCCACCCAGGACACAACAACGTGTTGGGAACTCTCCCTTTGAACAGTTCAAATGGAGACCTGCCAGTTGTAGAGTGGGGAGCAAAACGATAAACATTAATCCTGTCCTGCAAAGTAGACTTCCAATCTAACCCAGAGGAACGAGCAAGCTGTATAGACTCTTTCAGAGTCCTATTAACTCTCTCTACAGCACCATTTGTTTCAGGATGATAAAGAGAACATCTTTTATGGTTAATACCACATTTCTTCAGATAGTCAGTAAATATGGAAGAACAAAATTGAGGACCATTGTCAGATAGCAGACTGTTAGGAAAACTTTCCTTATTAAATATAGACTCCAAGAATTTGATAACAGAATTAGAAGTGATTTCCCTGACTGCAGAGACTTCAATCCATCTTGAGTATAAGTCAATTAAGACAATAAGATAAGGGGTATCAGAAACCCCAGAGAGAGGACCAAGAATGTCAATTGCAACTTCATCCCATGGATGAGCAGGTAACGCCCTCTTCACCATTGGCATTTGTCTTGTCTTTAAAATTTTGTCACTAGAGCAGCATTCTGGACATTCACGGACCAATCTCTCTATTTCTAAGTCCATGCCAGGCCACCAGAACTGCATACGAAGAAACTCTTTAGTCTTGACTATGCCCAAATGACCACAATGAGCATGTGACAGCAATTTATTCCTTAGTGAATAAGGAGGAACCAGCTTAGTTCCACGAGTTAAGAGACCATCACTCACCGATAACTCATCAGCAACCAACAACCAAGGCTTGTCTAAACGAGAATTATTCTTCAAAGAAAGAATAACTTTTGAAATATCTTCATCCTTTTCCAACTCAGATCTCCATTCAGACTCGATAATGGCCCCGTCAGTCACCTCACACACGTTTACAATATCTTCTGAATCACACACTTCATCTTGCTCTGAATTTTCATGGTCAACCAACCTAGATAAGCAATCTGCTGATTTATTCGCAACTCTAGGAATATATTCGACTTCAAAGTCAAATTCTTGTAAGGAAACAATCCATCTTCTTATCCTAGAAGAGATTGCGTCTAAACCCTTTTTTGAAAAAACCTCCTTTAACGGTTTATGGTCAGATAAAACACAGATTTTTGTCCCCCAGATCAAATTTTTTAACTTTCTTAATGCCCAAAAAATTGCTAAAGACTCCTTTTCTATTACAGAGTAATTCAACTCCGATCCCCTGAGACAACGCGAAGAACAACATATCAAGGAATCTTTTCCATTTTTCTTTTGTACTAGGACTGCACCAAGTCCTTTGTCACTTGCGTCAGTGAACAACATGGTAGGCAGACCAGGGACAAAGGCATGAAGTGACGGTGCCTTATTCAATTCTTTCTTTAAGTTTAAAAACTCTGATTTGCAATCAGGTGACCAATTAAAAATAGAATTTTTTACTGTCAATTTTCTTAAGTTATGTGTTTTCTCTGCAAAATTAAAAATTAATTTACCATAAAATTCTACCATTCCCAAAAAAGAAAGAAGTTCCTCTTTGCAAGTGGGTTCCTTCACTTTATCAATGGTTTCCACTAATTCCATTTTTGGCAAGCCATTCTGTAGCTTCAACTGGGACAATGATGTTGCTATTGATAAGTTTATCTAATTCATCTTGTACTTTAGCCTGTTCTGAGAGGGGAATTCTCCTGACTTTAGCTACAACAGAGATTGCATTATCTTTCAATTTAATCAAATGTTTATACCCACGCAAACATCCTAGTTAATTTTTAAACACATTTGGAATTTTTTTGGCTAAAGCAACAGATAAATTTACATTACTTGTAGTATTAGGAGAATCAGATATTTCTTGAACTTGAACTTGAGGAGAAGCATTGGGATCAAGTGTGACACCCAACTGTCGTTGATGTAACCAACCCAACAATGCATCCCCTCTTTTTGAAATATATACTTTTCCCACAATTATACGAGATCCCAGTTCAATTTCAGCTAAAAAGTATCCCAACATAGAGATTGGTTTTTCACTATAACCTAAAGGAACAATATCACATTTAAATATTTTTACGTTTCCTGCAAATAAATTATTAAACATTTCCTCATTTATTATAGTTATTTTTGAGCACGAATCAAATTTTAAGTTTATCATGTTATTTTCTACTTTGACCAGAAACGAAGGATGATCTGACTCACCATCATTCACCTCAAAACAAATTGATCTTACATGAGGCTGTGACCATCTTCTCCTAGGATTATCATTGCTTTGTGGTTTTGACCTGCAAAATTTAGCATAGTGACCCCTTTTATTACATATGTTACAAGTTGTTTTCAGAGCAGGACAAATAGGAGAATTAGCCAAATGATTAATTTGACCACATCTAAAACAAGGGAACCTAATATTCGAAGAGTTCATTTGTCTAAATGTTCTTTCATCAGGATTTGTCCCTTCAGTTTTTTTAACTTGACAAATCGTTTCATCAACTTTTACTTCTTCTTTAGAGTCAGAAACAGAGGGTTTATCTTTCTCCTTTTTAAGTTCACCAACACATTTCGTCATGTGTTCAACTTGTTTAGCAATCTCGAGTACTTCTTCAAGAGGTGGCTCATCTTCCCACCCTCGTCGCCAGTGTAATATTGGTTATATATATAATAAAAACGAGGAATCTTTAGATTAGAGAATAGGTGGGTTTAATAAAACCTCATCCCATGAACAGCCAACAGCAACTGACATGGTGAGAATTTCCAGACAAGCATATTCTCAGAACTTAGAATGTTGGTAGAGAATATTGAGCATTAAAGGGGAAGAGGCAAACATCACAAATATCCCCACTCAGCTTACACCAAGTATCTACAGTCATCTTTAAAGCTTACAAACAAGACAAACCTCTGGCAACAGACTATACTGTTCTCTTCTTTTCAGCAAATAATTAAGAAAGTAGCAAGAATGCACTGATTAATGGCTGACAATCATTTTAAGTAAGTGTCCTCGCGGATTGATGGTCCTGCAAACATACACTAAACTGCAACATGCAAAATACTTGGGCATAATATACTCCCCTTTCTTAAAAACAAAGCTGCCAGCTATGCGATTTGGCATGCTACCGTCCAATGCAGATCATTCAAACTGGAAATACAATGGACCCAAGTCATGCAGTGTCTGTGGAGCATCAAAGCAGGACTTTTTCCATCTAATATGTATCTGTCTAGACTATTATTAAAAAAACTCTTTATTAGGGGTATCGCACCTGTCGATCCGTGATATAAAGATGTCTCGACCCTACTGACCCACAACTAAATTGTAACCTGGTAAAATTCCTACTACAGTGCGAAAAACTACTAGGAAACAGACTGATTGGATAAACACAACATCACTTTAAGCTAATACTGCACAAAACAGACCTTGTACCACTTCTTGAATGTTATATATTATTGGAAAATCAAAACATTATTTAATATATAAATTGTATCTGGTGCACACACCTAGTTTAATTGGTATACTGTTATGGTTTTAACTAACAAACAAAGAACAAATCTGAAATCTGAGTAAAGAAATAAAAGCTAGAGGAGTAAACAAGTAACAGTAACCACATAGCCGGCTTCCAATGTGACCACAGCACTGAAACCTCTATCCTCACATTTGTGGGTCAAAACCCTGCATCTCTTTGATGAAAGAAATTCCGGACTCCTGTAACTTTGTTACTTATTACCAGCCTTTGATGTAGTTAATCAAGATACCTTCTGCAAAATAAAATCTTAAAAATTACAATGCATATTGAAAGAATAGTGCGAGAATGGTTTAGGTAATTTCTTTCTGATAACCCAACTTATCTAAATTCTTTCTCTGGCAATGCACCAAGCAAATTGATTAGGTATATAAGGCCGCAACAATGGCTGCCTTTAAAAGACAAATCAAACAGTGCTTTCATAATAGACTTTATATAATCTACATGCTTCCTGCATTAATGGTCTTCCTCAAGAACAAGTTATTTACCTTCAGTAACAATCTATCTGTCAGAGACATACGTAGTTATGGAATTCCTTACCTTAGAATTACCCCCAGGCGTGCGACTGGATCTGGAGAATTTTTTTCGTAGCAGTACCCCTGAGTGTCGGTAGGTGGCGTCCGTCAATTCTGCATCCGTCGTCGGCGTCGTGGTTGCCGGGATGATGTTGATGTGTCTACTTAGACGCCACCCCTGCGCTGTGAGCAGTCAGTTCTGACACGACTTTCCACACCAGAAGCGCATAGCCATGAAAGGCACTGACCACTGGTGACATAACTAGGGCCCTGTAAGGTAGTCCCAATCCCTAGAATTCAATTCGCAGAACGGGGAGGATGGGTGGGGCGGTAAGGAATCTATAACTACATATGTCTCTTACAGATACATTGTTACCGAAGGCAAGTAACTTGTTCATCTGAAAGAGACTGTAGTTATAGATTCCTTACCTTAGAATAGATACCCCAGCAATTCCAACCACTGAGGTGGGTCTGCGAACTAAGTTCACACCAGGAAGTCCTGGAGAAGAGAATGGTCGAAAAAGTGGTCTCTCCGGACTTGGCTGTCCAGGCAGTAATGCTTTGTTAACATGTGCAGGGATGCCTACGTGGCCGCCTGGCAGATGTAAACCAACCGAACTTCACGTCTCAAAGCAGTAATGGCAGCCGTAGCACTAATAGAGTGGGCACGCAGTCCTACTGGAGGTTCCTTGTTACCAAAGAATAGCAGATCTTAATGCATAAGACAACCCATCGATATGGTACGCTTGTGCACTGCCCAACCTTTCTTGGCAGCCACATGACCCATGAAGAGTTGATCGTCCACCCAGAAGTGTTTAGTGTGGTCAAGGTAGAAAGACAGCGCACATTTTGGGTCCAGATGGTGGAGCTTCTCCTCCTTTTTGGAAGGGTGCAGAGGCGGCAAGAAGGTGGGGAATGTGATGGTCTGGCCTACGTGGAAAGAGGTAACCACTTTGGGCAGAAAAGAAGGTCCAGTGCGAAGGACCACTTTGTCCAGATGGACAGCAAGAAAGGGAAGTTTGGAAGATAGAGCCTTAAGCTCACTCACCCTGCAAACAGTGGTGATGGCAAGCAGGAAAGCAGTCTTTAACGTAAGGACAAGATTCAAGTCCCGTAGGGCATTACGAAAAGAGAAGGAGAAAAGAAATGAGTAATGCCCTTCAGAAATCTGTTAACAATAGGGGACTTGAAAAGAGAAGTCTGACCAGGAAGGCGAAGAAAGGCCGAAATGACCCAAAGATAGTCTTTAAGTGTGCCTAAAGCAGAGCCCTGCTGGACCAAAGAAAGAATAAAGAGAACCTCTGAAAGAGGGGCAGAAAGGGGATCCACAGCCTTTGCATGAAACCATGCCACAAATTTGTTCCATCTACAGGCGCATACCGTTTTAGTGGAGGGATACCTGGTTGCCAAGATGACGTTACAGACTTCGGGAGGAAGGTCGAAAGCTGTCAACTGTCACTGCTCAATCTCCATGCAAGGAGGTGGAGGCTGGACAGGTTCGGGGGGAGGACCGTCCCCTGCTGCTGTGACAGAAGTTCCTCCCAAAGAGGCAGTGTGTTCGGAGGATCGATGGCCATGTTTAGAAGCTTAGGAAACCAGACTCTTCCCAATCCAGAGCTACAAGAATGACTTGGGCCCGGTCGGGCTTGATCTTCTTCAGCACTCTGGGCAGAAGTGATATAGGTGGAAAGGCGTATAGAAGACTGCAATTCCACTCGCAACGAAAAGCGTTGCCGTTGATCGTGCTGTCTTGCAAATTCCAACGTGCAGAACTGCCGACATTGCACATTCTCATCAGTGGAGAACAATCTAACCAAGGCTATCCCCACTGCTGAACGAGAACTTGCACCACCTCAGAGTGAAGAAGCCATTCGTGATCCATCATGCACCCACGGCTGAGTTCGTTTGCCCTGGCGTTCAGGGAACCTGCCAGGTGTCTAACCACCAAGGACCTGCCCTGATGTTCCAGCCATGACAAGAGGGAGCCTCTTGACAGAGGGTCCACGACCCCACCCCGCTTTGATTGTTGCAGTACCACATGGAGGTGGTATTGTCCATGAACACCTGCACTACTCATCCATTGACAGAAGGAAGGACTGCTTTGAGTGCAAGACGAATCGCCCAAAGCTCCAGAAGGTTGATGTGGAGCCCGAACTCCGCCGGAGACCAGAGGCCTCTGATCTCCACCTCTCCTACGTGGCTACCCAATGCCAAAAGACACACATTTGTCACTACTGTGAAGTCTGTTTGGGGAATGGAGAGGGATCTGCTGTTGACCCAATCCTGGTTCGTTAGCCACCACCGCAAGTGCCCTCTGAGATCTGGACAACATCGGAAAGATTCCCCTGATGCTGCGCCCGATGAAACTTCAGGTCCCACTACAACGCCCGCATATGCCACCTGGCATGGTCCACCAGCAGTATCCAGGAGGCCATGAGGCCCAGCAGCCTCAAGGTCATAGAGCTGATACATCGGTATCATAGCCCGGACTCGCTGCTTGGGAGGATAAGCACGAAACTGTGTTGTATCCAGAACTGCTCCGATTAAAAGGAGCTTCTGAGAGGAAATCAGGTGCGACTTCGGCAGGTTGATATTGAACCCCAGAGAATGCAGGAGGGCCACCGTAGTCTGGAGGTGGGTGACACCTTCAACAGCCATTCGTCGAGATAGGGGAAGACTTGAATCCCTGATCTACGCAGATGAGCTGTGACCACTGCCTTCACATTCGTGAACACCCGAGGGGTGCTGGTAAGGCCAAAGGGGAGCACGGTAAACTGAAAATGCTTGTGGCCTACCGTGAACCATAGGTAACGCCGGTGGGCAGGCAAGAAGGGGATGTGAAAATAAGTGGCCTGCAAGTCTAACGCTGCCATCCAGTCTCCCGGGTCAAAGGCAGACAACTCCTGAGCCAAGGCTAACATTTTGAACTTCTCCTTCTGGAGGAAGCGGTAGACGTCCTTAAGGTCTAAGATAGGATGCAGGTCTTTGGTACCAGGAAGTAGTGGGAGTAGCAACCTTGACCTACTTCTGGCACAGGGACTCATTCAATAGCTCCCTTGGCCAAGAAAGCCGTAACTTCCTGACGGAGAAGGGCCAAGTGATCCTCCGACATGCGATGGAGTGTTGGTGGCATGGAGGGAGGGGTAGTCTTGAAGGAGAGGTAGTAGCCCCTTCGAACTATCTGCAAAAACCCACCTGACCCACGTGATGTTGTGCCAGTGGGGGATGTGATGGCGGATCCTGCCGCCCACTTGTGCCGACCTGTGATCCTGGTTGGAACTAGGTGGGCACTTCTTCCATAGCCACGAAAGGAGAAAAAGGCAGACTGCGTGGGGCGAGAAGTTGCTCAAGGGTCTGGCCGTAGCCCTAGAGTCCTTGAAGCGCTCAAGCGCGTTGTCCGCCCTGAAACCAAACAGGCGACGGCCTTCATAGGGCATGTCCAGAAGTGTGGATTGGACATCGCCAGATTAGTCAGATGTTCTCAGCCAGGAGTAGCGCCTACGTGGAAACCGTTCTACCCAGAGAGTCGCCGGTATCCAGCCCACACCGGATGGTGAACTTAGCTGCGTCCCAACCCTCAGCAACAAGTGGGTGAGCACAGCCCGGGCCTCCTCCGGGCACTGTGGCAGCACTTGCGCGACCGTATCCCACATCGTGTGTGTATAACAGCCCAAGAGACATGCGGTGTTCACTGACTGCAGTCCTAAGATGGCGGAAGAAAACATCTTCTCCCCAAAATGGTCCAGCTTCTTAGATTCCCTATCCGAGGGAGTAGTAGGGAATGCATCTTTTGAGGATGAGGCTTGGACTACAAACCTCTCAGGGGTAGGGTTGTGGGAGAGGAAAAGTCGGTCGCCCAAGGCCAGGCAGTGGCGTCGGGCAATCATCCTGTCCACAGGAGCCCCTGTGATTGGTTTGGACCAAGTGCCCAGAAGGATGTCAGTGAGGGCCTCATGGTGGGAGAAAGCATCCCAAGGTCTGGAGAAGTATCCAGACCACTGGCATTACCCAACTCCTCTCGCCAGTCCAGCACCTCACATTGGTCTGCTAAAGGGTCAACAGACTCTTCCCAGTCCTCCTCACTCTCCTCTGGCTGCCACTAAGGGCGGTAGGCAACGCCAGGGATGAACAACGGTACCAAAGTACCCTCTGGCCGAGTAAGGACGTCGGTCCAGCACCGTGTCCAAGTCGGGGTGGGAGTGAGGCTGAGGTCGACGCTGGTTGGGGATGCAACTGACGTTGGGGGCGTCGTCACTGGAATCAGCGCCGCGGAAGGTACTGTGAGGTCGACAGGCACCAATCCGGATCCAGGCCTGGATCCTTCGGCGCCCTGCAGCGCCGAGGCTGAAGCCACCATCATTGAAGGACCAGGGTCCCCCGCCGAGTCGTGGGGCCCAAAGGCGCGCCTGCAGAGTCGGGTTGCCCAAGGATTCTGTGCAGCGCTTCGTAAAATTCCTGAAGCTGGGCAGGGGACGCTCCGGATCAGGGAAAGGAAGGGAAGTACGGAGCCATCCTAGCGGGCTCTGGGCAAGGAGTCGGAGAGCGACGATGCTCTGGGTCCTGAGTCGCATCGGCGACTAACCTGAGGAGTGCGAAGACTTCGAGGACGAATGGTGGTGGCTCCGTGACTGGTCCCGCGACAGTCCCCTCGACAGGGACCTCAAACGGCTCAGAGCAGACTGCCGGGGCTACAAAAGTTTTCAGGACTGCTCTCGCAAAGACTTCAGGTTCAGGGCCCGGCAGACGGAGCAGGACTTTGGGTCGTGGCTCCAGCCACCAGAGACACACGAGGTGCGGATCGGTGGTCATCATCAACTGTGACAGGAGTAACAGGGCTTTGAAACCGGGCCGATGGCTGGACATCCCTGGTGCACCAGGAGTCGAAGACTCAAAAATATGTCGACAAAAGCCTAACAAGGTTTAGTCAAAAAGTGACTAAGGGGCACTCTCTCTCCGCAGAAAAATAAAGAACACGGAAGGTGGCGTGGAAAAATAAAGAACTGACGTCAGCGCACAGGGGCGGCGTAAGTAGACACCGCAACGTCATCCCCAGCGACCACGACGCCGAGTCGACCGACTCCACCTACCGACGCGCAGTGGTAGTGCTACGAAAAAAATTCTCCGGATCCAGTCTGACTCCTCGGGGTAATTCTAAGGTAAGGAATCTATAACTACAGTCTCTTTCAGATCGGGCACTACAAAGATGCCAATAGCTCTCAAGAATACTCGACTTCTTTTTTAATGATATGTATATGCTTGTTCATTGTTCTAGTATAGAATATGGTAAAGTGCTTTTCAACCTTGTGCCCAATATCTAGACATGCTACATCAATAATCATCTATAAATATATAAACAAACAAATACATGGAATGAGTTACAAATTGCACTCCTGGTAAAAACTGAACAGTGCTTATTTGCATTAGTAAGGTGTGGAACTTGCCAGTGGGAGGCCACTCTATGCCCATGGCAGTCAGAATCTTGTTCAAGGCGGTTCCAGACCATTGATGCTTATGTGACCATCCCGTTGTACTACAGTCTAACGCTTGTTTTAACTTCCTACCTTGTGGACTGCATTTAAATCTCTAGAAAATCCTTACATGCATCCATCATGTTCCGCTTCCAGTATCTTATCACCGTTGAGTTCCTTAACTTAAGACCACCCTCTACGAAGTGAATTGTAATATTAAATGCTTGATGCACTGAAAATTGAAGGCTTTGTGGCACAGGTGGACTGCCTTCATAGAATGACGTGGTTTATTAGATTTGGGAAAAGACGCAGGGATGATGGTTTGTAATTCGAAGGTTCTCAAAACATGGGACCCACTAGCCCACAGGTCCTGAAAACTGAAGGTTTGTTAAACATATATGGGGCGTGCACCTAAAACTACAGGCTAGTTATCCAATTACAGCCATAGGCACAGCTGAGGTCAGACTGAATCACACTATGAAGAACTTGTTAGCTTCTTTCACAAATTTCTTCATTTCAGCTAGAAGTTCAATTGACCGCTGCAAACAGTACTACAGAGAATGGCGAAGGTAAATGCATTTTATACTTGCTTTAGAAAAACAAGTAAGAAATATTGACAGGCTTGACTAATTTGAGAGCCATTACCCTTAACTTTAACCCCTTTGCCGCGGCCGCGATTTCGCGGCAGTGCGGCACTTCTGCAAAATGGGCGGGGCCGCGTCGGCCGACGGCAGCACTAGCGAGATAGTGCTCCCGTCGGCCAGCGTCAGCACACAAGGGGTTAATGAGATGATCAAGTCTCAATTACAGTAGGTGCCCCAGCATCTACTGCCGTACAAACAGCCAAAGCAATGTTTTTGATTCTCCAGCTATACTTCTTTCATGTTATTATGGTCCTGTGCCACCACCAATAAAATAAAATATATATATATGCATCATTTTGCATAAAATTATACTTGCGCCTATTGATTTTTTGCTAAATGCACAACACAATTGACAGTCAGAAATACTTTGCCACAAAGCTCTCTTGCCAATTACATTTGCCAGCATGAATAATTTCTAAACCTATATTAACCCGGTGAACAGTATTAAGCCGGTGAACCGAGAGCAAACCAGATGGAGCCTAGCAGAAGAATATATTGTCACTTTTGCAATTAACGCCATCCCGTTCTTCAAATGAAAGTACGTAGATGCTTCCTCCATTTGCACAATTCTAGGCTTTATAAAGCAGTCTGGATCCATCTTGTGGCATCCGCCCTGAGGAGCACGGCGAGATCGGGTGGACCCTGATGTGGAAGCCTTGGTGCCCTGCAGGACCGCCAGAGTGCGGATGTGAGACCTGCCCTCGGGAGTAGCCACATAGCCTATACAGTGGAGACTACGAGCCGCTGGCATCGGTGAAAACTCCTGGCGGACCTACATCGGGGAACACCCCGCAGACACAGAGCCTGTACACTGAGTGACGACCGCCACCATGGGCAAGCCGCGCCAGAAACCGGGACCGACACCTCCTGACCCTGTGGAGGAATTACCAGGTGACCGGGAACTTGATCTAGCCGGTGACTCCGCGGCGGGGCTCCAGCAGCGCCAGTTGGATCATATTCTGAAGGCTATAGCTGACACGAGGGACTCCCTACATCATGACATCACTCAGGTGTCCGCGAGTTTGGGGCTGTTACGGGCAGACCACGGAAAGTTGGTAGACCGTGTCAAACAAACTGAGGGTCGGCTGGATGTGCTGGAGCCTGCCCACAAGGCGACGGAGGCCACCCTGGGAGATTTGCAGAGGAGGGTACAGATACTGGAAAAGAGGGCTGAGGATGCGGAGGGACGCAACCGGCGTAACAACATACGCGTGGTGGGCCTGCCTGAAAACGTTGAAGGGACTGACATGGTGAGCTACCTAGAGACCTGGCTACGTGAGGTGGTTGTTCCTGAAGGACTGACGCAATTTTACACATTGGAGCGAGCTCACCGCGTCCCGGCCCGTCCCCCTGCGCCTGGTCGGCCTCCTCGGCCGGTTGTTGCGCGTCTTCTGCACTTCAGGGACAGGGACATTGTCTTACAGAGAGCGCAGACGATGGGACCTTACCAGGTGGACAATGCCCGGGTTTCCATCTACCCCGACTATTCCTTCGAGGTCCAGCGACAGCGCTCCTCATTCCTAGCAGTCAAGAAAGCTCTCCAAGATGAAGGTATCCGCTACTCCCTCTTGTTTCCAGCCCGGCTACGAATTATGATGGAGGGCAACTCCTCCTTCTACAATACCCCTGAGGAAGTATGGGACTGGTTGGAATCTTATAAAGCCGGGACAGACGCCCATCCGATGACCGGGGAGAAGCAAGACATTGCACCGAAACCTAGGCGGAGCAGGAGACAGCCGGTGGCTAATCGGGTGCCTTCCGTGTCTAAGACTGAATTGGAACGTAAAGAGGCCCTCAGAGCGGTCTCTACTATTTCCAGGGCAGAGACGCCAACGCCTGCGGCGGACTCAGGCTCCGATGGGGGATCAGAAGATGCGACATCTGAGGGTTCAAGAGGTCGAGATCCGACTCTACCTCATGTCACACCAGGGACTGCGGATTGCCTTCTTGACGAGTGATCCCTGTACCTTTCTCACTGTGGTTTGGTAAATATGTGTGAATTACAGTGCGGAGTGGGGGGGAGGAAGGTCCACCCCGTGGTAACAGAGGCTTGATGGGCCGGTGGTACCTATGCTTAGTAGGTCTTAATGATGGCTGCCTGGGGTTGTGGGACAACACGGTGTTATATTGGAGGTTGGGTTACAAATTCAAATGAGACTCGCTGTCCACCTTGTTGCGGTGCTGACCCCCCCGATCTCGCACCAGCTGTGAGACTCTGGTGGCTACCAGAGACTTTCTTTACTTGGGACTTTGAATTTGGTTGGGTTCCTACGGTTTAGTGCCTGTTCTTGGGGGGGGGGGGGGTGGGAAGGGGGATTGTTGGGCTGTTTCGGGGTTTCAAGGGACTGTCAGTGCGCCGAGGGGTTCGATGCAGAAATATTTTGGATGTATAACCTTGCATGGGGACCCTACCTGAATTGAAATGCATCACTTGGAATGTGAGAGGGTTGAATTCTATGATGAAACGACATAAGGTACATGCCTATCTGGTCTGTAGGGGGATCCAGGTGGCTTTTGTGCAAGAAACACATATTGATCATTCCGAGGGGCGGGCCTTGCAGCGCAGATGGCGGGGCCAATTGTTTTATACTACCTGTTCTGCCTTTGCATGGAGGGTATTGGTTTGGGTAAGAGTGGGAGTCCCATTTCAACCCCTACATACATTGGTGGATCCCGAAGGGAGGTTTGTGGCTGTACAGGGCCGACTAGACGGGAGAGATTTGACGCTATGTAGTGTTTATGCCCCAAATGTAGAACAGACTGCCTTTTTTGCGCGATTGTCTGGGAAACTAGCGACTGTCTTAGCTGGTACGATTCTGGTTGGAGGTGACTTCAACTCTGTTGTGGATGTTGCATTGGATAGGTCACACCCACCGCTGGCTCAGACTGCAGTTCATAGGATAGCGAAGGGCAGAAGGGATTGGCAAGACTCATGGGGTTTAGTGGATGCATGGCGGACGCAACACCCTGCAGAAAGGGATTATTCCTTTTATTCCGCTCCACACGAGCTGCATGTCTGGCTCGACAGTATCTTATGCTCGCCAGATGTTCAGGGATTGGTCCGTCACAGCGAATACCTGGCGAGAACGATTTCCGATCATAATCCCTGTTTGGTAGTGGTCCAATGGACTAGACAGCGCCAGGCAATTCCCACCTGGCGTTTGAATCCTCTGGCGCTGGAGGATTCCGCCTTTAAGGCGACAGTGCAGGAGGGCATAGAACGCTACTTCACTGACAACGAGAGGAAGGCGTGGAGTAGGGCCCTTGAGTGGGATGCCTTTAAGGCGGTGATTCGAGGGGTGTGCATCTCCTCCACAGTGGGGGCTCGCAAGACTCTCCTGCACGACCTTGCACAGAGCGAAGACCGGCTACGCCTCGCGGAGCGGGTCAGCCACACGGACTTGGGCTCTCACGGGGTGGTTTTGGCCGCACGTGAAGAGGTCGCTACTCACATGGAAAAGCTCCACTGTTTCGACTATAAGGAATACCTTGTTCGAGCTCACGCTGAGCGCGATAAGGTGCGCTCCTTGCTGGCTTGGTTGGCCAACCCTACGACCCAAGGCACCCCAATTCTGGCCCTATCCACTGTGGAGGGTCGCCTGCTATACTCCCAGAGGGACATCAATGACCACTTCTTTGCTTACTACAAACACCTCTATGCAAGTGCGATGTCCGGTGAACCTGAGGCACTTGATGACTTCCTGACCGCAACCCATTTGCCGCACCGTGAGCCGGAATTGGAGGATAGGTTAGGCGACGACATATCGACTGGAGATATCGGCACGGCGATCAAACATATGGCTCGCGGCAAAACGCCTGGTGCGGATGGCCTACCGGTCGAATTTTATGCAGCATATGTGGATCTTTTAGCCCCAAGCCTGCACGCCATATATAGAGAGGCCTGGGAAACCGGAGTGCTGCCCGCGACCACCCGGGAGGCAATTATAATCCCCCTATTGAAACGAGGGGGAGATGCTGCCACTCGCTCCGCTTGTAGACGTTGTCTATGCTCACAGTGGACTATAAAGTTCTGAGCAAGATCCTCGCGACGCGACTCTTACTACATATGAGGACCCTGATTCACCCAGATCAGGCGGGCTTCATTCCCCAGCGCACTACTGCGACGTGTGTACGTCGCCTCATCCGGCTCCTGGGGGAAGATTTCGGAGGGCTCCCGGAGGCTACTGTGCTTTCAATCGATATTGAAAAAGCCTTCGACAGTGTAGAATGGCCCTACCTACTCCGGGTCTTGAGGGAATTCGGGCTGGGTGACCGGTTCGTGAAGTGGACTGCATTGCTCTATAATGCATCCATAGCCAGAGTAAAAACAGTGGCCACGATATCGGCTGCTTATCGGGTGAGCCGCGGGACGCGCCAAGGGTGCTCGCTGTTCCCCTTGCTGTTTGCACTGGCCATTGAACCATTAGCATCTCATGCCCGGGCAGGCCAGGCATACGAAGGACTAGTGCTGAGGGGTGAGACCCACTATATATCTCTGTACGCTGACGACTTGCTGATGTTCTTAACTGACACGAATAACTCCCTCGGTGGAGCCAAACTCCTGCTACGAGATTTCGGCAACGTCTCGGGACTGAAAGTGAACTGGGGGAAGTCCTGCCTTTTCCCTATGATTCCAAGAGAACATGCGCCCCAGGCACTGGGGAATTTTCGTTGGGAATGTCACTGTCTCCCGTACTTGGGCACTCCCAGCCAGACTTACTAGAGGGTAACATCAATAGGGCGATTAGGAACCTACAGAATAGTATGGGGTTTTGGCGTACCCTACCACTGTCGGTGGCGGGGAGGGTGGCTCTGCTGAAAATGGTAGCGCTTCCTCGCCTATTGTATTTTTTTTCGCACACTGCCTGTATGAATACCGGCGTCGATTTTTCGGAGACTTCGGTCCTTGACCACGGGGTTCGGGTAGGCGTCGAGTCGCGTTGACCACCCTGATGCGTCCCAGAGCGGAGGGAGGGCTGGCAGTCCCCGACTTCGAATGGTACTACCTGGCGGCGCAACTACAATGGCTTACACAGGTGGTGGCACGGGAGTTCAGAGGACCAGAGGGACCACAGGGCAGAATGCTTCCCATGTCATATCTTTTATATTGCTACAACAGAAGATTGATTTAGATGGCCTCACGCTAGAGGAACACACTTTTCGTCTTTGCTGGAATAGGAGTCACAAGCGCTCGGGTATTGTACACCCTTATGCCCCAGAGATTCCTCTGGGTGTGTGTACAGCTCTTCCGCACGGCGGCAGTTGGTCGGCTCTGGCTGTATGGGAAGACCTCGGGCTGCATATGGTTGGTGACTTGTACGGAGATGGGGCCCTCCTGTCCTTCCAAGAGTTGCAGGACACCTACGGACTTCCGAGAGGTGATTACCTGCTACATGCCGCTTTGGTGGCAGGTATTCAGAAACAGTGGGGGATGGGGCTCTCTGAACCACCTACCTCTCTGGGCTGCCAGTACGTGGTCATGGCGGCTGGCTGTTTCAAGGCCGTCACGTGCCTCTACGGGAGATTGTCAACTGAAAAGTTGCTGCCGTTGAATGGTCTACGGGGTAAATGGGAAGTGGACATCCGAAAATCCGTTCCCGAGCCTACGTGGCCCCAATTGCTCCGACGCGCCTGGAAGGGCACTCGAAATGCCAGATTTCAGCTAGTCCAGTTTTTTACATTACATCGGGCATACCTGACACCGGTTAAGATTTCGTAATATTTTGGCGGCGCCACTTCGCAGTGTCCAAGATGTGGGGTTGATGGAGCTGATTTCTCCCATATGTTTTGGTCTTGTGCGAATTTGTCTGGCTATTGGTCGGCGGTGGTGGCATGTCTGAATGCTGTGACGGGTCGACAAATAGAGGCGGACATGAGCACCTGTTTGCTGCTCTGGTTCCCACATACCTCCCGAACTAAAGTTACCAGTAAATTCTATGACCTGGGCTTGATCTTGGCTAAGAGAGAACTTACCATGCATTGGAAATCGACTGTCGGCCCTAACTATTTACGGTGGAAAGCGACTCTCCTACGATGGGTGACAGCTGAGAGTACACTCCGCCTGCAGCAGGCCACGCGCTTAGATAATGATAAATCCCTAGAAGTGGCTAGAACATGAGAGGCGTTGGTGACAGCGCTCCGGAGTCCCGTTGAGAGCCCAAGTTACGGGGAGGGAGACTTGAACTAGGCACTACCATCCAATAAGTTCTGATGATGAAGGAAGAGGGCAGATGGAGAGCTGCTGTGGTGGGCATGTTCCAGCGAGTTGTACCCTTTACGTTGCTGGGTGTGTGAATTTGCGTTATATGGAAGGCAACCATGCATAATGTACCTTTCTTTATATATTGTTCGCAGGCGCACTGATAGGGGGGGGGGCTTGGGGGGTGGGGGGAACGGGAACTTTATTAAGGGGCAAGAGTATCGTTGACTATCGGCTATTTTGTCGCTAAGCGGCATGGTGTATTACTGTATATGATGCTCTTTGTTGATAAATGACAATAAAATTTATTTACAAAAAAAAAAAATTCTAGGCTTTATAAAAAAGCCTTTGTTGCTTTTGTTGCTTTTCTCTACCATTTCTGCCTTGATCCTCAACGTTGTACAAGGATACTATTTCAGTCCCACACAGATATCATGCAGAGTATAGGGAGTGTGGCCAGTAGTCCCAGCCAAGGAGTGGAGCAAGCCCACCTCCAGCTTGTGAGGACCTGTGAAGATCAGAGTCCTTCGAGAAGCCAATGTTTCTCTTCCCACAGAGGAGTATACTTTGTGTGTCCTTCCTACCAACAGCACTCCTTATCCCTGGTTTGGTGAGGGGAGCACCTGGGATACGAAAATGGGAAGGGGCAAGGGTGGGCATCAGGCTTTTATAAGCCTTGGCGACCCAAGTTAAGTCCCTCTTTAATACAGTGCGTGACTAGATCACTGGAGAAGATCCAAGCCCTAAAATCTTTTGAAATAATCAAACACTCAGAGCAGTTACAGTGCTCCACCTCCAACCACTACAAGCCTGAAGGCTAGTAGATTGGTACAAGTGCCAGCATCTTATTTTCTTTCTCTATCGTCAGAGAATTATCCTGCTTTCCTGATGGTCTCTTGGTTCAGTTGGACAAATGATTTGGACTCTAGGATTACTTCTTTCTTCAGATGACAGTATTGAGATTTGCTTGGTAGTGTCACCCTTCCCCTACCAGGTAATATACTTTTCATATCTGCGGCCAGGTCTCTCCAGCAATTTGTAAAAAGTTTAGGTAGTTGCCCAATATACATCACTTAAGGCATGTTCTAAAAGTACACATTATGTCCAGTAAGTCAATCCATTAAGTCGGTCTAAATGCAAATGTATGACCAAAGAAATGTAACCTAATTCCACTCCTTTACTTTATTTATTACCAGGTGTATTCCTTGACTATTTCCCATGGTCTGATGTGGGTAACGTGATGTACATTTCTGTGGGGTCATAAACTATGTTCTATGATTTCATTATAGTGCTAATTACAACTTTGAAACTAGAAACATCCTACCTCATTTTAGTGACAGAATGTGGGCAGGGACGATGTGCCCACGTTCTCATATCATACATTAAGCCTTTGAGTTTAGACACAAGTGTTTAGTTCTATTTCATGGCAAAACAAAATTTGGCTACCCCAACCATACAGCCAGAAACGTTGTAGTTTATTCAGTACTCACCATACAAATTGGACTATTATATACAATTTTTTGACTGCATAATAGCCCAGTCTGAGATCCCACTAAGGAAATTCATAACTTTCTTACTCCATCCCTTTCTGCTGTAACACCTTGATCCTTAGCTTATTTAATGACGGATTTGTGTTAGGCACTAGAAGAAAAAGTTGCTTACCTACTGTAGCATTTTTTTTGGTGTCTATGTTATCTACCTGCATATTCCTCACCTGTAAAAGAACCCCAGGCTTTAGACTGAATCTGGAAATTTCAAAGCTCTAATGTTCACAATAGGGAGTGCTGGTTTCCAATTGACGCAAGAAGTGGTGTCAGATCACGCTACTGAATACCCTCAGGCGCAACGTCAGTTCCTATCCATTTTCTCCTGGCTTCGAGGGGAGCCAATACAACAGATCAGAATATTTCTGGATAAGAAAACTGAGCAGCTTATACCCTCAAGGAATGAATGACAGGATAGAATTATCCTGCTTCTTGTGACTGACCAATACAGACCTGTTTTTTACTCCTGCAGAGTATTAATATATGTTATTATGTAATACCAATGTTAACTTTCGAAATTCAATTCACGCTTTTCTATTGAATTCTTTTGTCTATTGAATTTTTTATTTGAACACCATTTTTTACTTTCACTTTTATGTACTTTCACAACTCCAGATATGCAACACTAATTTACATACCATCATTTCCGCTTTTTACTCCATTCTAATATGGCCGCTACACTCCCGATCGATTGAGTCTAATGAAACATCACAATACCTCCCATGACAGACACGATCACGTGATGCTATCTAAACGACTATACCGACCTAAAATGGCCGCCACCATTTGAGTTCCACTCAACCATTACTATTTTCCCACGTCCTATTACAATTTTCCCACGTTTTATCATAAACTGAAAAGAATACATCATATTCCTACAATTTCAAAATATTAGGACGAGATATGAATCTCAGATTATCACCCAAATTTCACGGAAGTTACGACCATGTGACTCCGTTTTTAACCAACCATACACGACAATCCAAAACCATGGATTCTAAATACATAAAAAAGGCCAGTATTCGCCACACAGAGTCACGTGAACTCTTCAGCTGGTAAATCGGGACACATCGGTAGCGTTTTCATTTAAGTAAGTTTCTCGCCACCCGTATTCTTTTCATTATTTCTATTTCTAATGCACATGGTTACATTTTCATTGTGAGGTTAACATTACGCTAGTCACCGCGTACTAATTCGATCAGTAGCTATCGACATATTCACAAGCTTACAAACTATTAACACGAGTCTACATAACTCTGTATTTGAACATCGTATGCAATTTGAATTTCATGATGCAATGTTTATTCAAGTGTAAATATATGTTTTCCAGATCATGTACATTCTGTATTCAGTTAAGACTAGCTCACATAGTTTCCTGCTCTTTCCTTACAGGCCCCCTGATAAAGGGTCAATAACTCGACCCGAAATGCATTGGGTTTATGAAATACAGCTAACGGAGTAATTTACAAATGATGGAATTTAAGGATTATGAATAAAGCTTAATTTTGAATATGAAGAAATAATAAAATTAACTTGATACACAAAGAAAATTGCCTCAATATATCACTAAAGGAATGAAGAATTGAAGAAACGTTATTGTTCGTGTAAAATAGTGCACACATCCTTTGGAACAGATTTTTCGGCACCATACAGTTTGCAATGTGATTAAGTACTGCCAGACAGAGTACTTGGATGGAGTAGCACACTCTGAAAAAAGATTTAAAATTCAAATAATTTTTCTTAAATACGAGTGCACTGAAGAATCAAAATGTAATTATACGTCAGGATTTCTGGATAAACAGGCTCTCAGGTGAAGGATGGGAAGAGAGAAATGGATAGTCTCCTAGGGAAGGACAATAGCCTAGTGCCTAGGTTGATCTGTTCCAGGCCACCAACACTGGATCCAGCAGAGCCTTAAAGAAGGGCATCACGGGCTCAGCAGTAGGTGCTGTCCGCAAGAGGACCTCTGTGAGGACGTTAGTCTTATCTTCCACTGTCGGGAGCTGCAGATCTAGAACCTCAGCTGCTTTCTTCACTATTGTATGGGCAGATATTACTTCCGGCATGGGGGGCCCAGCCAGTATTTCCATTTCTATCTCCAGAGAATTATCTAGCCTTCTTACAGCAGATAGGCCGCAAATTCTTGTCCATGGTCAGTGCCATCATACCCAGCCGAGGCATATAAATTCAAGGGGTCTGAATCTGATCCAAACAGGCTGCATATCCTATTACAGGCTCTTCTTCCTTCAAAAGTATTTTCGCTCCCCGCGTGACTACTTATGAGGTGCAACTTTAGGGACTAGTGCCTTTGGCGCCATAGGTGAGTGTGGGGCAGCATCTGTAGTGATGGGGCCGGCCATGTAGGAGGAGGATGTTGAGTTGACTATCTGAGCGCATGATCGATAAATTGAGTCGGCCTAGGTCCTGAAAGGATCAGCATTGGAGTTAGTGACAAACATGGGCAGACTATGAGGAGCATGGTATGACGCTAATGCTCTGGTGAAACTAGAGTACATGGCATTAAGAAATGCTGCCAGATCTGAAGCTGGGAACTCAGGGAAGGCAGGTGTCGGCATCAAAACGGTCCGAAGAGATAGCCCTGGTACCGATGGATCCAGAAAGTTTTAAGAGGACTCCACTGGTGTTCGTAATGTTTTTTGGGGCCGGGTCCAGTGAAGTCACTAGAGCAGGGTTGCTCGGAGATGGGTCAACCGTTTCCATAACAACCAACTCTAATTTCAAGGAAGAAGATCCTGTGGGAGTTGAAGGACATTGAGGTGACTTACCTTTAAAATGTTTCTAGTGCCTTCTGTAGCTTTCCTTGTACCGCCTCAAGAGTGCGACAAAGGCGACCTTGAGCGAGGTCTGAAGTAGCGTTGACTTCTCTTTTCACGCCTGGCTCGGGTCATGAAGAGTTTTGCCTCATGCTGCTTGATGGCGCTGAAGTTTACAGATCCAGTTTTAAGCCTGGTCTTTTTCTACAGGCGAGGAATCAGCAGGTATAAACAACCATTAGAAATGGAGGTGTGCAAGTGTTAGATGTGCTAATCCATAGTTTTCTTTTTTGGGCAAGACAATGTTTGGCCTACAAGTGATGAATGTTTTAGGTTATTTAAATGTGTTTTCTTAATTGCAATGAGATAAAAAATAATCTATGTCACATTCTTTAGAGCAAGTGATGTGCACCAATCTGGGCAACCTTTCTAAAGAGGAGGATACTTCAATTCCTCATATGGCAGCGCTAATTCTGGTACCTGCTTTTGTTTATGTACTGAGGAACATGAAGAGGACCCTTGGTGCTTTTTTTCATCATCCTATTTGTACCTCTGATCAATGCTTCTTCTCATGCATTTTGAACTTCAATCTGAAGAGGTTTCATAGACTACTATATCCAGCAATCATCAGTGTGGCTTTCTTCACCCTCAAGTTTTTTAGGTGCCTCTAGCAGCATGTGGTGCAGGCGTGGTTGTCCTAAACAAATCCACAGACACATCATGCATCATTATAAGGGTCAGTCACCAATATATATGGTTCCTGCATTTGACGCAAGGCCAGAATAAGGACTTAGTTAGTGGCGGTGAAACTAACATTATGGGCGTCCCTTGACACCTGTATGGAGCTGTCAGCACAACGGGCGACAACTTGTCAGCTGTGTGACCAATGTTGATCTGCCCCTAACTAGCGTCAATTGCATGATTAAAAGTTCCTGGTTCGAGTCGGACACCAGGGGATATTTCAGAAGATGGGAAAATTGTGCATTATGGGTTACAGGAAACACAATCAAAAGTTATTTGATGTACACCTGACATCAAAACTAAAGACAACATATTGGATAATTCTGAACCTAACCCTAGACAGCAGGAAATTCTACATGCATCAAATTTCACCATTATTAAATCTTCAACAAGTACTCAAAAATACCTGCCATGGTAGAAGGAGGTGGGGAATGCATAGATGAAATGGTAATCAAACACATACCAACCTGGAAACATACACTTGAGTGGCTATTGGGCAAAATATTTTCCATGAGATAAAGTCAATGCATTTATTTATGAACAACTCCGCATTCGGAGGTTCATTATAAAAGGTGTCTTGTTGGAACTGTGCCGCTTTATCGCATCGTTACCTGATGCCTGACTTGCTTTATCCTGTAATGTATCTTTCCACCTGATTGCCAATAAAAACCGTTTTTGCAAAAAAAACAACTCCGCATTCGGAGTTTGAAAAAAATGCTACAAAAAGTATTTATTTTAATCAAATGGAAATGGGCGACAGTACTACTCAGATTTTGCTTAAATTTTGCACCATGTGGCAAATAAACAGAATTTAGGAATTCTGCATTCCTTTACTGATTTTTTTTTTAACATTGTTTGGGTAAGTGGGGTAGAGATGACAATGAACTACTCCATCTAGGTAATCACCTCAAACTATAAACAGGTCTAAAGGGAAGAAAAAAAAATCATCAGAAAAAGTGAACATGATTACACCTGAAGCACCCACTCCCATCAACGTGCATTAGTGTGTATTTAATCACACTGTAAAATAAAATAAATACTCCTTGCTTGAAGTCTGTGAAAAAGTATCTAATATTAGGTAAACAACAACATAAGAAATACAGCTGATAACGTTGAGATTAACACTATCTCTATCATTATGAGAATAGGTAGAATGACGTTAGTGATTTAAGGCAGAATCAGTGCAATGACAAAAATTCAGCATCTAGCTTACAGCTAAGCGTTTCTTAGGGCAATAAGAAAAACTGAAGGCAGCCGAGGAATTTTACATTCTCCCAAAATATTTCAGCAGATCAGTTCTTTAACGGACTACAATTTCAAAATCATAAATTTTGACTATTGAAAGTGCTCTTAATTGTCTACTATTCACTAATGCATTTAGGTACAAAGGTTTGCTTTGTAATAATAAGACATACATTGTTTTTATTATAAAGAGTGAATATTAATATTTTAACCGAATCACTTTAACCGAGAAAATGCAGCTGTTTCATTGTCCTATTGCGTAGTAAGTCAATCGCATTCCAGGCAGCAGCCTTACGTTTCTTTAACTTAAATTGGCTAAACTTGAAGTGAAATTCCTTTGATTTAGAACAGCAAAACAAATATGTTAACATTTGAAATATAAAAATGTGTTGGCTTCATGAAAGTTTCCGGAGACAGTAAATACTGATGAATAGTGAATGCTGGTAATTCTTAAGATTCGTGTTCTGCCCCCGGGCCCTGCCTTCGGTTCATCAGATGACATGATTTTTCGATGAATATGGGAAACGAAAGTGAACCATGACGTAATGTTGTCCTGTAGTTTATAAAAAGAACACAAAACACGCATCACGTTCTAGACTGCAGAGGGAGTCTTGGGGCCAGCTCATTAAAGTGACTCATTCCAGGTCGTTTACTTTGCTTCTTGATGTATTCCAATGTTCTCACCTGGAATTAAAATAAAACACATTTACTTCTCATAAAAAGAATGGGTTTGCTACGTTTTACGGAAAACAAATAAAGTACATTTACTAAAGAAGAAAAACTGTTGGCAGATATCCCTTTTTCGCAAAGTTTCAACTACAAATGGCATGCAATAGGAACCCAACTAACTATACATGGAGTTCACTTCCTAACGAAGAAACCAGAGGACTCTCGCAATTAAACACCGACGAGTAGCCTCTTACCAATGCAGTCAATGTAATTACATCAGAATGTCATCTTAATTGATATCATCAGATCGGTAAACCATCATTACAAGTGTAAACGCCATTGGAGAATTATCCACTTACACTTACTACTATTATGCTGTAGTAAAGCTATGAGACAGACCGACAAAATCATTGAAGGTCAAAGCTGCAGAAATATCACGTCTCTAAGCGCTCACATTGAAGAAACCATTGAGGCGAGGCTTGAAATAGAAAATAAAAGAGGCATCTGCGGCTTTGAAGCCAAAAGCCTGTGGCTTTGTTGGACATTTAACCAATTTTAAACAAACAAAGGAGTAATAATCGCTGACTGAGCAGCATATTAACTACGAACCTGGCATTTGAGTGGGCTTTTCGCACAGTAGAGATCGGCTGATCTCACAAGGGAACAAGCGTTCTGGTCCTGACAAGAATCCCGTATTTGGTGGGGTTCGAAACGCGTCGACCTTTTTTGAGGCCATTCAAGTGTTGTATTTGGATAAAATATAAAATTGTGAAGTTAAGAAAGGAAAATGCTACTTACCAGTATGCATCTGTTCTTGGCATGTAGAGCTGCAGATCACTACACTTTTGCATTAGATCGCCACCTGGTGTTGGGCTTGGATGATTGCATGTTGTTGTCGTCTTGGAAGATGTCTTTTGTAGTCACGAGATAGGTGACTCCTCCCTTGGACGATAGTGCACATGGGCATCGACTCCATCCTTAGATTGTTTTTCGCCATGATGGGAAATGATGGAGTTAGTAGAAGTAAAGAAAAAGGATGTCCATGCGTGTGCATCTAAGTAAGATAAAACTGGAACAGATACAAGTCCCGGGGAGGCGGGAGGGCGTGTAGTGATCTGCAGCTCTACATGCCAAGAACAGATGCATACTGGTAAGTAGCATTTTCCGTTCGAGGCATATGACCTGCAGATACTACACTTTTGCATCGATTGTGCAGCAGTGTCTCCCCTAGCGGTGGTCACCCTTATCTGTTGCAGTAGTTTGAAAGAGTTTTAAGGACAGCTTGGTCTACTGCAGCTTGCTGCTTGGCTTGCACATCAACACAGTAGTGTTTAGTGAAGGTGTGTGTTGTAGACCATGTTGCTGCCTTGCATATGTCTTCTAGAGGGATGTTCCCTAAGAAAGCCATAGAGGCTCCTAGCTTGCGTGTAGAATGCACTCTAGGAGGAACTGTTAATGTACGTTTTGCTTTTTGATAGCATATTTGTATACATTTTACAATCCACCTTGCAATAATACCCTTAGAGATGGGGTTGCCTTTATGTGGTGGAGAGAAAGATACAAACAGTTGTTTTGTCTTTCGAAAAGATTTAGTCCTGTCTATATAGTAGAGAAGAGCTCTTTTAACATCTAGTGTGTGAAGAGCTCTTTCTGCTACAGAGTCAGGGTTTTAGAAAAACACAGGTAACTCTACAGATTGGTTTAAATGAAAAGGACTAATGACTTTTGGAAGGAATTTATGATTAGTTCTTAGAACCACCTTGTTACGATGTAGTTGTAAAAATGGTTCTTGTATTGTGAAAGCTTGTATCTCACTTACTCTTCTAAGAGAGGTAATAGCAACAAGGAAAGCTGTTTTCCATGTGAGGAATTGCAGTTCACATTTGTGTAAAGGTTCAAAATGGGGACCCATGAGTCTTGTAAGTACAACGTTTAGGTTCCATACTGGAGAAGGTGGTAACCTGGGTGGAATGATTCTTTTGAATCCTTCCATAAATGCTTTAATCGCAGGTACTCTAAAAAGAGACAGAGGTCGTCTGTTTCGTAAATATGCTGCAGTTGCTGCAAGGTGCAGGCATATGGATGAATATGCCAAGTTACATATTTGTAAATGTAAAAGGTGGCAAATTATATTTTGGATAGAAGCATCCAGGGGATCAATTTGGTTATTGTTGCAATAAATGGCAAATCTTTTCTATTTAGCAGCATAACAAGCTCTGGTAGTAGGTCTCCTGGCTTCTTTAATGATGTTCATACAGTCTGGTGGTAGGTTAAGATAACCAAACTCTAAGACTTCAGGAGCCAGATTGCCAGATTCAGTTGATTTGGATCTGGATGTCTGATGTCTCCATGGTTCTGTGTTAGCAGGGAAGGTGTCAGTTGTAATTTTTGGTGTGGAACTAGAGAGAGTTCTAGCAGTGTGGTGAACCACGGTTGGCGTGCCCATGTGGGAGCAACCAAAATCAATTTTAGGGACTGTTGTCTGAGCTTGCGTACTACCAATGGTATTAGTGGTAGTGGCGGAAAAGCGTACGCAAATCTGTCCGACCAATTCATCCATATCGCATTGCCCTTGGACAGCGGGTGTGGAAACCTGGCGGCGAAGGTTGGGCATTTTGCGTTTTCGTGTGTGGCGAACAGATCTATGTCTGGATGACCCCACTTGTGAAAAAATGATTGAAGAACTTGCGGATGTAGTTCCCATTCGTGAATTTGTTGCGTCTGCCGACTCAACAGATCTGCTATCTGATTGTGAACTCCTGGAAGGTGCTCTGCTAGCAGATATATATTTTGTGGAATGGCCCATCTCCAAATGTTCTGTGCAAGCTGGGACAGTTGTAGAGAGTGTCCCCCCCCCTGTGTTTGTATATAATACATAGCTGCCATGTTGTCCGTCCGGATTAATACAGCTTTGTTTTGTACTTGTAATGTTTTGAGTGCTAAAAATATTGCTAGCAGCTCTAGATGGTTGATATGGAACAATTTATGTTGAATGTTCCATTGTCCTTAAGTTGTATGATGTAGGAGATGGGCTCCCCATCCTGTGAAAGATACGTCTGCTGTGAGCACTATTTGTGGAACAGGTTCGAGGAACGGCCGTCCCTTTGTCAAGTTTTTCGTGTTCCACCACTGGAGAGAGCGATGTGTGTGGCTGTCTACCAACACCAGGTCTGTTAGTTGCCCTTGAGCCTGGTTCCACTGTTGTGCTAGACATTCCTGTAACGGACGCATCTGCAGTCTTGCATATGGTACTATGAAGATGCCATCATGCCTATTAGTCTCATGAACACTCTGGCTTGGAGAGAGTGTTGATGTTGGAAGCTTGTGACTAAGGCCTGAATGCTGTGTATTCTTGCTGGACTGGGATACGCTAGAGCTGTGGACGTGTTTATTGTAGCCCCTAGATACTGATGTGTATCAGAGGGTTGCAGGTGCGACTTGGGGTAGTTTATTGTAAACCCCACTGATTGAATGATTTGGCTTTTATGAGCCAATCGTCTAGATAAGGGAAGACATGTATTTGTTGTCTCCTGAGATGTGCTGCTACTACTGCTAGGCACTTTGTGAATACTCTTGGTGCTGTTGTAACTCCGAATGGAAGGACTTTGAATTGATGTTGTTGTCCTTCTAGTACAAACCTTAGATACTTCCTGTGAGCAGGATGTATCGGAATGTGGAAGTAGGCGTCCTTTAAATCTAGTGTTGTAAGGAAATCGCCTTGTTGCAGCAGTGGAAGCACTTGTTGTAAAGTGATCATATGAAAATGATCTGATTGTATGTAATGACTGAGGGGCCTGAGGTCGAGAATTGGTCTTAGTGTCCCGTCCTTCTTGGGAATTAGAAAATACAGCGAGTAAACCCCTGTTCCTTGGTGCTGTAAAGGAACTATTTCAATTGCGTCCTTTTGAAGAAGTGACAGGACTTCTTGTTTGAGCAGAGTAAGATGTTCTGCAGACATTGGACACAGCTTGGGTAGTATGTATGGAGGGGTTGCTATAAGTTCGAGGCAGTAGCCATATTGGATAAGTTGACTTACCCACTTGTCTGTTGTAATGGAATTCCAGACAGGTAGGAACTGTGTTAATCTGCCCCCCACAGGAGTGGAATGCTGTCGGGGAAGCAGAGGGAAGTCACTGTTTTGTGGTGGAAGAGGTTTGATTATTGTTGTTACCCTGACCTCTTCCTTTGTTATTGTGTCCTCTATATCTTCCTCTAAAATAACCTTTGTTAGAGAATGTTTGTGTGTTAGATTTGAAGGATGTTGTGTTGTCTGCTCCAGTCTGTTTGGAGCCTCCTTTGAAGAAGGAGCGACAAAAGGAACTTCTAGCTTGTGTGGACTGTAAAGCTCCCATAGATTTGGCAGTCTCTGTATCCTTCTTCATCTTTTCAAGTGCTGTGTCTACCTCTGGTCCAAACAATTGATTTTGATTAAATGGTTGATTTAAAATGGTAGTTTGCACTTCCTGTTTAAATGCTGAAATGCGTAGCCACGCATGTCTTCTAAGTAGGACACTAGTGTTCACAGCTCTAGACGCAGTGTCTGCCACATCAAGTGCACACTTGATTGAGGCATTGGAAATTAGATTGCCTTCTTGTATAAGGTTGGTTGCCTGCGTTTTATATTGGTCAGGTAGATGTTCTAATAGTTTCTCTAACTGATCATAATGAGCCCTGTCATATCTTGAAAGGAGGGCTTGTGTGTTAGCTATACGCCATATGTTAGTAGCTTGCGCAGCTATTCTTTTGCCTGAGGCATCTATGACTTTAGATTCTTTGTCAGGTGGGGGTGCTTCACCTGACGTTTGTGAGTTTGCCCCTTTTCTAGCATTTGATACAACTAGTGAATCTAATGGTGGTTGTCCTTTAATGTAGGCTGGATCGTCAGGTGCAGGCCTATATTTTTTCTCAATTCTAGGGTTTAGGATCATGGTAGGTACGGGGTCTTTAAATACCTCTGGAGCATGTTTGATGACCCCCTTAATCATAGGAAGAATTTGAACAGACCTTTGCGATTGTTCAAATGTGTCTAATAGAAAATCCTCCTCTGCCTCATCAGAGTGCACAGTGACCCCATGGTAAATGGCTGCTCTGTCCAATAGGTGTCCAAAACCAATGTTATCTCCCGGGGGAGAAGGTTTTGATGGGTATGACTGTGGGTCAGGAATATCAGGTACATCCCTTGGGTTTGGGTACTCCCAGTCTGGATCATCTAAGGGTATGGGAAAGGCTCATCTGGGTCTATCCCTCTCCCTAGGCTATACTCATCGTCGTTTTGAGGTGAGTGTGAAGACAGAGTAGGAGAATGTGGAGGAGAAATCTGTGGTGAAATGTTAAGAGGAAAAGGGGATGAAGGAGAAAGAAGTATAGGAGAAGAAGGGTGCATAGGAGAAGAAGGGTGCATAGGAGATGTGGCAAAGTCCTTCTTCTTGACAGGTACTACAGGTGTGGGTGTTGTATCTGCCTTCCTCTTGTGTGGTATAGTGGATACAGCACCTGTTTTTGGGTCAATGTAGATCTTCTTTGGCAGAGGATCTGGTAGGAAAAGTTCTTCTCCTGGTGGAACCTTTGTCGGTGCCGATTTTTTCGGTTCCGGACGAGGTTGCTGCTTGTCTTTAGCCTTAGGAGGTGTTACATTGTTGTTTGGCGTTGTTTTCGGCACCGAAGGTGTTGTTTTCAGTGTCGTAGGCTCTTTCGAGGGCTTGGGCGCATCGGAATCAGGTCTTGTCGTTTTCGGTACTGAAGACGATGTCTTCGGAGTGGAATCTGGTCTCGTCGGCTTCGAGGTATCGGACGCTGGCTTCGCACCTTTGTCTTTCGAAGTCGACGGTCTTGGAGCCGAGATTTCTTTCGGTTTCGGTGCCGAGGGAGCTGGTGGGATCGGCACGTGCGGCTTGCTCGGTAAAGAGCTACCGGAAGGTTTAACTGCTTTCTTCGGAGCCGGCCTCGATGGCGGGGCATTGGAAGTGGTTTTTCGGTCGCGACAGGGCACCGGAGGTGGAGTGTTGACCTTTGCCTTCGATCTGGGTGCTGTGTGTGGTGCAGGGGCAGTAGTACTCACACGCTGACCCGATGGTATGGAGTCATCTGAGTCGTCTGCCTCTGATACAATTTGTAGATCATTGGAATCTTCTTTGGGAACGAGTGGAACCTCCTCGTCGAAGATGTCTACCGGTTTCCAAGCTGATCTCTGCATGTCGCGTCGACGGGCCCTCCGATCTCGGATGGTTTTCTTGGATCGAAAGGACGCGCAGGCTGTACAGCTGGATACGTCGTGTTCTGGCGATAAGCACAGGTTGCAGACCTCGTGGTGGTCACTGTGAGGACACTTTGCTTCACACTCAGGGCATTTCTTAGATGGCGTCCGTTCCATGAGGTGTAGGCCTCACGGCGTGGATAGGCCCAATGGCCCGCGTCGACGACCGGAATCGAGCTGGAGTCGAAACGATGTCAGCCGATATCGAAGTTAGTAAAGTAAAGTTTTAATGATTTTTTGCGCTTCAAAGTACTTGAAAAGTAGATTTCGAGGCGGAGCGGAAAAAGTTTATCCGAACTCAGTGGGGGAAAAAAATCAATCTAAGGATGGAGTCAATGCCCATGCGCACTATCGTCCAAGGGAGGAGTCACCTATCTCGTGACTACAAAAGACTTCTTCCAAGACGACAACAACATGCAATCATCCGAGCCCAACACCAGGTGGCGATCTAATGCAAAAGTGTAGTATCTGCAGCTCATATGCCTCGAACATATTGTTTCTGTTTGGCCGTAGGAATATTTCGAATTGAAATTTGTTTGCAGTTGTTCAAATTGAAATCACACAAGGTAGGGCGGGACGTGGGTGGGTGTGCTGGTTTGTATGATGAACAGAATGAGTGGATGAGTAGATTGGCTGTAAGAATAGGTTTGAGTGAAGGGGATGAGTGAGGAGTTTTGAGTTAGAGGGAGGACATTTTTTCCAAAATAATGTGGATACAACATTTTTTGGCTGTTGTCCAATAGTTTTAAAGGTTTTTGAATGTGTCTGGATTTATTTTTGTAAATTTGAAGGTAATAAAGTGAGATTTAATTCATACAGAAAAAGAGGTATGTAGTGACATTGTTTCATCTCAATGCACTGATTTTTGAAGATTTGAACTGTACATCAGTATTGGCAATTGGTTATGTTGTTTAGTAGTTTAGCTATGGTAATTCCTCCAGCAGAGAATATCCTATTGGAAAATTCGCTAATGAATAAAATGAGATTGCCTTTCCCTTCAGAGGATAGTATGTTATAAAATCTTCTCTAAATCAGGCCCTATATCCTTGAAGAATGTGATTTCCAGGAACATTCACTCAGCTTATTTACCTAGAAGCAAGACAGATACCAATAGATCCACCAGCATCTCATGGTAACACTGGTGCACATTTTCTCACTTGTACTATTGTTAGCTTATCAAACACAAACTGTGAATTGGACTTAAAATAACTGGCTTTGGTACAATCATCGTCTATTCAAATCAGTCACTGTAGATAGGATACTTCTGCATGGCTACCCCACCCCCCTTTTTGCCTGGTGGTGTGTTGGTTTTTGACTAGTCTGTCGGGGATCCTGCTAATCAGGAACCCCATCTATCTGCTTTCTCCCTAAATTGGTTATGCTATGTACTTTGGTACACTTCAGATTGGATACTTGGGTACCCTTGCCAATCCCTAGTATACGGTAACAATGTACCCAGGGCATGGGTACCCCAGAAGACTCTTGGACTGAAGCATGTATTATGCCACCCATGAGAGGCCATGCAAAATGGAAACTACAGGCCTGCCATTGCAGCCTGTGCAAGTTGGTGCATGCACCACTTACTTAAGATATAGGTTTACTATATCTAAGGGTCAATGCACTTAAAACCTATAAGTCATCCCTCTAGCAGACCTTTACAATCCTAAGGGCAGAGTGCTTCGTTCCAAGTGAGAAGGTGCCACTGCATGGGCAGGACACCCCTACAGAGTCCATTCTCCCGGGGTGTCAGTGAAGCAGCCATTTAAGACGTATAGAGTGGCATTATGCTACGGCATGATGACCAACTCTAAAACGGCTGAAACAAACTCTATCGTGTTTGGTGTCAAACATTTTGGAATCCTATCCACACACCGTTAACCGTTAACCGGTGTGGGAGGTATGATTTCACGCCTCAGAAGCGAGCTTCGGTGGGTCCCTGGAGTTCCCAGTACCAGCCTTCTTGTCCCGGGCAGCACAAAATGGTTGCTGACGACCAGAGACATATTTCTGCCCTCCTGCTGCTGAGCCAAGCTCAAGCAGGGAAGGCAGAACAATAGGCATCCTGTCACAGGGAGGTGTGACTACCTCCCAGACAGGATTTAGTGTATTAGGGCTGGGTGGGTGCGCTTGATAGTGACCGAAAGTCTGCATGAGGGGCACATTTGGTGTCCCTGTGCATAGCCCAGTTCAAAGCAGTCCTGGGAGCCGTTAGCTCCTGCTATGGAGCGCCACTGGACAAAGGACTTGGGTGTAGCCTCCCCACTGTCCAGACCCTCCCCTGAATCTGTCCAACCCTCTACCGTGAGTACAAAAGGGCTAACCTGGCTGTAGAACCCTAGATTTGACGTGGACAAGATTCTGAACCAGAAACCACTGAACTTCGACCGTCTGGATACTCTGGACTTTGCTGGACTTCGTTTTGGCCTGACTTCATATCCCTCTCAGTCTGAAGTATTGTCTGTGCCCATGCACCATACAGGACCTGTGGAGCATCAAGGACAATCGAAGATATCTCCCTTGGAGTGAAGAAGTCACTCCAGTGCATTCGCAAGCACCACAACACTGCTGTCTGGTCTGCTGATCCTGAGCTTCTACGGACTCCGTAGGCTTCAGAAACACAGGGGGTGGGTTTCTACATCCCTCGAGGTCTGAGCTGCCTTCTCATCAAGTTTGAGGTCAGAATCCCTCATGGGGGCTGCAATACCCAAACCCGTGTGCACCAAGTACATTTGCAAGTGCATATGCTTGTTGGCATTTCCCGAACAAGTGCATTGGGCTCCAAGGAGCCCCGACCTCTGGCACTATTTCGTACCAAGAACTCTGGCCTCCTCACACCGAGTGCTCCGTGTGTTGCTGTTTGGTGAAATCGCTCGAGGTCCCCTGGTGACTCCTGTGCTTCCAGCCTGTGGGTCCACTTGAGGATCAACTTCCCTTTTCTTGGGCTCCCCTGGTTGCTCCAGGCCTGCCCTGACTCCCCTTGCTATGGTAAGTCGCCTGAACCTTGCTGGTCCGAACCGTATCCATCCTTGACCATGTGCGTGTGTTGCCGTTGCCAAGGCTTGTTAGTGCTCCTGCTGGACACGAACCCTCAGTACTCTACATCCTTCTTGGGACAGCTTGTATCTGGCTCCTGGTCATCCTCGACATCTCCTGGTCCCCGTAGCTGCAGAGTCAAGACTCCATTAATGCACCTGAAGCACCTAAGATCGGTGGGCATTCATCTACTGAGCCCCTAGTCACTCCTGAGTGACCCAGACTCTGTCCTCTCTACTTTCAGGTACTCTTCAACAAGAATCCACCTTTGGGTTCAAACTGCCACTTTTCTTCCTTCCAGCAGCGGCTCTTCTTCTAAATCCTTTTATTGGGTTAGACAGCGGGTTCCGACGCCACAGCAGACCTATGCACCCGGCTTCCCTGGGGTAGGTAACTTGGGTACCTCTGTATCCACAGGTGGTGGGGCTCTCCGACCTCCTAACTTCCACAGGGTTTCCTCGAAGTCCACTGGGAAGGATCCTTAAACTCCAACAACAAATAGAAATGTACAGAGCCCGCAGTCGTGATCCCACACTGCACCCCGTCCTCCGTGGGGTATCTACTTACTCATCTTGGGTGGTTCCTTGGGGTCCCATTGATTCTTCAACCTCTCGACAATGTCTTGACTTGAGTTGTGGTTATTTTAGTATATTGTTTGCTCCCCCTGGGGCCCACAGTTTTTTACTGCTATTTACTGTAATTTCTGTGCTTAAGTATTGTGTGCTTTGTGATTATCTCCATGTAGGAGATAATGTGTCGTACTAGATAGTGTTATATTAATAAATACATATTTTTGTAACTACTGTGTGGTTCTCCTTTCATTTAACCAATACTTAAGGTTGCATTCTGTTACAAGTTGCTTAACATTCCTTCAAGACTAAGCCTGAAGGCTACTCTCCACAGCTAATACTTGGATAGCTTTCTAAGGTTATCTTTGACCTCTTAAATCACCATAAAGGTTGTTTGGACTGCTGCAAGGTGCTCACTTTAATTAGTGGACAGCATATACCAGGCAAACGTCTCACAGACACCAACTGCAGATGCAAAGGTGTGGGGTGCCTCAAGTCAAGGAGGGGTCTAAAGCAAGGGAAAAAACAACACTCACAAGGGACAAAATATGTTTTCAAGAGATTTCAGATCACCTGAAGCAAAGGAAAAGGAACGGGTTATGGGTCATCAATGGGGTTCTCATTCAAATTTGTAACTCTTCACTGTGCAAGAGATGTTCTGGTACGTTGCCTGCAACAAGAACAACCAATTTAATATATATGAAGATGGGGTTAATGTTGAAGGACAACAAGCTCCAGAGACTGTAGAATTCAATGGAGCAGTTTACTAAGGTGAAACACTGAGCTGCTCCTGTAGGCCAGGCACCAATCCAGCAACTGACAAAGCTAGGTTCCAAGATAAAGACAACATGAAACCTTCGGACCTAGTGTGCATTGTGTTGCATTTAAAGATACTGAAAAAAACACAGTTGATGGACAGAATGTAGAACAATGTCATACATTCACCCCAGTACAAGGATCTGGGCCTAAATCCATCGTTTGTTTGCACTCCACACCACCCTAGGTTAGACACTGGCTATATGCAAATCAGCTCTGACCCTATGCCTCATGGGAACAGTCCAGTCCGAACTACCAAGCCATGTCTTTTCCAGACCGGAATCAAGCATCCAAGGACCGGTTTCTGGCTATCAGCCTTCATCAGCCTGGATAGCTTGACTCCAGTGGTGTGGAGAGCCTGGGACTCACGTCTGAGCATACCCAGCCCACTCGGGGTGAAAATTGCAAAAAACACAGTTGATGGACAGAATGTAGAACAATGTCATACATTCACCCCAGTACAAGGATCTGGGCCTAAATCCATCGTTTTTTTGCACTCCACACCACCCTGGGTTAGACACTGGCTATATGCAAATCAGCTCTGACCCTGTGCCTCATGGGAACAGTCCAGTCCGAACTACCAAGCCATGTCTTTCCCAGACCGGAATCAAGCATCCAAGGACCGCCAGCCTTCATCAGCCTGGATAGCTTGACTCCAGTGGTGTGGAGAGCCTGGGACTCACGTCTGAGCATACCCAGCCCACTCGGGGTGAAAATTGCAAAAAACACAGCTGATGGACAGAATGTAGAACAATGTCATACATTCACCCCAGTACAAGGATCTGGGCCTAAATCCATCGTTTTTTTGCACTCCACACCACCCTGGGTTAGACACTGGCTATATGCAAATCAGCTCTGACCCTGTGCCTCATCGGAACAGTCCAGTCCGAACTACCAAGCCATGTCTTTCCCAGACCGGAATCAAGCATCCAAGGACCGGTTTCTGGCTATCAGCCTTCATCAGCCTGGATAGCTTGACTCCAGTGGTGTGGAGAGCCTGGGACTCACGTCTGAGCATACCCAGCCCACTCGGGGTGAAAATTGCAAAAAACACAGTTGATGGACAGAATGTAGAACAATGTCATACATTCACCCCAGTACAAGGATCTGGGCCTAAATCCATCGTTTTTTTGCACTCCACACCACCATGGGTTAGACACTGGCTATATGCAAATCAGCTCTGACCCTGTGCCTCATGGGAACAGTCCAGTCCGAACTACCAAGCCATGTCTTTCCCAGACCGGAATCAAGCATCCAAGGACCGGTTTCTGGCTATCAGCCTTCATCAGCCTGGATAGCTTGACTGGAATCAAGCTATCCAGGCTGATGAGGGCTGAAAGCCCGAAATCGGTCCTTGGATGCTTGTTTCCAGTCCAGGGAGGACCTGGCTTGGCAGTTCAGGCTGGACTGTTCTCATGGGGCACAGGGTCAAGACTGATTTGCATATGGCTGGGTTCAAACTGGAAAGGCATGGTGAGCAGAAAAAAACGATGGATTTAGGCCCAGATCTCTGTACTGGGGTGAATGTATGACATTGTTCTGCATTCTGTCCATCACCTGTTGTTTTTGCTTTTGTCACCCCGAGTGGGACGGGTATGCTCAGACGTGAGTCCCGTGCTCTCCATGCCACTGGAATCAAGCTATCCAGGCTGATGAGGGCTGAAAGCCCGAAACCGCTCCTTGGATGCTTGTTTCCAGTCCAGGGAGGACCTGGCTTGGCAGTTCGGGCTGGACTGTTCTCATGGGGCACAGGGTCAAGACTGATTTGCATATGGCTGGGTTCAAACTGGAAAGGCATGGTGAGCAAAAAAACAATGGATTTAGGCCCAGATCTCTGTACTGGGGTGAATGTATGACATTGTTCTGCATTCTGTCCATCACCTGTTGTTTTTGCTTTTGTCACCCCGAGTGGGACGGGTATGCTCAGACGTGAGTCCCGTGTTCTCCATGCCACTGGAATCAAGCTATCCAGGCTGATGAGGGCTGAACGCCCGAAACCAGTCCTTGGATGCTTGTTTCTAGTCCAGGGAGGACCTGGCTTGGCAGTTCGGGCTGGACTGTTCTCATGGGGCACAGGGTCAAGACTGATTTGTATATGGCTGGGTTCAAACTGGAAAGGCATGGTGAGCAAAAAAACGATGGATTTAGGCCCAGATCTCTGTACAGGGGTGAATGTAAGACATTGTCCTGCATTCTGTCCATCACCTGTTTTTGCTTTTGTCACCCCGAGTGGGATGGGTATGCTCAGACGTGAGTCCCATGCTCTCCATGCCACTGGAATCAAGCTATCCAGGCTGATGAGGGCTGAAAGCCCGAAACCGGTCCTTGGATGCTTGCTTCCAGTCCAGGGAGGACCTGGCTTGGCAGTTCGGGCTGGACTGTTCTCATGGGGCACAGGGTCATGGCTGGGTTCAAACTGGAAAGGCATGGTGAGCAAAAAAAAGATGGATTTAGGCCCAGATCTCTGTACTGGGGTGAATGTATGACATTGTTCTGCATTCTGTCCATCACCTGTTGTTTTTGCTTTTGTCACCCCGAGTGGGACGGGTATGCTCAGACGTGAGTCCCGTGCTCTCCATGCCACTGGAATTAAGCTATCCAGGCTGATGAGGGCTGAAAGCCCGAAACCGCTCCTTGGATGCTTGTTTCCAGTCCAGGGAGGACCTGGCTTGGCAGTTCGGGCTGGACTGTTCTCATGGGGCACAGGGTCAAGACTGATTTGCATATGGCTGGGTTCAAACTGGAAAGGCATGGTGAGAAAAAAAACGATGGATTTTGGCCCAGATCTCTGTAATGGGGTGAATGTATGACATTGTTCTGCATTCTGTCCATCACCTGTTGTTTTTGCATTTAAGGATACAGCAGCTAAACCCACCTGTACATGCGACGATCATGCACCGTGTTCATACAGCAGAGACATTTGTTATGCATTTGGGCTCAATGTTTTGGAACTTCCCAACTCTGACATTTCAGTCTTTTCAAGTCACTTTCACTTCTAAGTGTGCTGCTCTCTTTGTTTTTAATAATATCTCAGTTATATATATATATATCATTGTGATCAGGGGCACTGGATGCCCAAAACACGTCAATGTGAGGAGTGAGATTAAGGAGCAATAAAATTGACCTGTCATTGCAAGCTGCCTGGTGGTCCTTTGATTTCCACGTTCGCCGAAAGGAAGTGCTGGAAAGATGCTGATATATATATATATATATATATTTTTTTTTTTTATTTATGCTAACTCGACAGCAATACATTTCAGAGCGCTGTACAATCAATTTAGAGATTTCAAGTGGCAACATACGTACACAAAAACCATATTAAAACTGTATTACAGTAACCCCATTCGTTCTGCCACGGTTTTAGCAGTGAGCCATGAATGAGAGAGCCACACGCAGTGGACAGGGTAAAGAGAAGATGGCGTGGTTCAAAAACTGCAGTGCGCCATTAACTTTGAAGTTTTGTAGTCTCTGTGCTGCAACTGGGTCTAAAACTTGACTGGAGCCCATCCGCAGAAGCTGGCTTTTAATGAAGTTTTTTAACTGCTTCTCAACACACCTTTCAAGGACCTTATAAATTAAAGGGAGTTTGAAAGCATGGTGAAAGTTTACTTTGTGGCATTTAATTTCTTAAGAAGAGGCATGGCCTGGCTAATTATCTGAACTCAAGAGCTACACCTTGTATCAGGGAGATGTTGATTACCTTAGTTTGGAAAGGGGTGGCAGATGCTTTTCTATCTTTAACAATTTTTGCTGAGATAGGGTCTGGCAAGTGGGAGAATGGCTTAAGATCTTTGAGACTTATTTTTGGTTGTGTAGCATGGGAAAGTCAATCTTTTTACCTTTCTTGTTAATGAACAATTTTTCACATTTCTTTTTGAAGTTCGTGATATCATAGCGGTCTTGTGGTCTTCTTTAACCCTTCCCATGCTTGTGACGGAACCGCTCCGTCACGCCCCTCGGGGGGCTGTGCTGGTGACGGAGCGGTTCCGTCACGGCCCGCTCGCCGCGCGGCGCGTTCTATTGAGCGGGCGGGGCCATGATGGAACCGCTCCATCACAAGCACAGCCCAGCCGAGGGGCGTGACGGAGCGGTTCCGCCACAAGCGTCGGAGCGCCGCGCCCCCCCCCACCCCAAAGCACTGCGGAGGAATTGCCGCCGCAGCGAAAGGGTTAAAATGCTGAAGTCCTTTTGGGTCTAGATCTTGCCACGTTAATCTTAGTCTCAAAAATGTGTTGTAATCCTTGTGTTTCTTTTTTAAAGCTTCAATGTTTTGCATTGAGGGTGGTTTACTCCGTAAGTGTTTTGAGGATCTAAAACTTGTTGGCAAGTTTGTTGAAGATGTCCATCAAGACTACTTCTTTGGTTAACTCATTGAAAGTGCATTAGGAGACATTTTCTAGGACGTAACCCATGCTCTTAACTGCTGGGCCCCATCACCTTACAAATCCCACCAGAGACGAGTAACTCTTTTTCAAACATTTTGGGACAGTTTGTGCTTAAGCCTTCATAAAATTTTTCCACAAAAGTTGCAGAGCCAAACGTGTACTTCTTCCCCATTGGTTGGTATTTTGAAGGAACCTCATGCTTCACAATTTACCCTGCTGGGGCCCTAGATAAAAAGCAACATTTGGCACAGTTTGTGTTTTTCCAAAACATTGGGTAATTGTGCTGGGAAAGAAATTGTGTGTAGTTTCGTCTTAAAAAACAGCATCAACAAAAGGTTTGTTGTGCCCATTTACAGCTTTCAGAAACAGACAGGGAAGAAAAAACATTTCCCCACCACCATTGTGCCCAATGTCTCCAATTTCTTTTGGGGCCTGCCTACTTGCAATTTGTGAGCAGAGCAGGTGGGAAACTCAAGGGTAAGAAAGAACAGTTGTACAGTTCTGAAAACTAGACAATTTTGAATACAGCAAAAAGCCATTTGTAGACTGCTCAATGCTTTCTTAAAAAAAAAACTACTAAAATCAGAAAACAGTTAACGTAATTTGGGAACAGAGAAGTTGGCGATTAAGTTTCTATCTATACTTTTTGCACTGAAGGCCGATCTTCGTAAGTTACATATGGCTACATCGGCTAGACCAGTGGTTCTTAACCTGTGGTCAGGGACCCCTGGGGGCCTGTGAATCCTGCTCAGGGGGTCCGCAAATGCTTAGAAAATTAACAGATTAATAATGTATACATACATAAAGAAGGAAAATATAAGATTAAACATTATAAAACATTCTGTAAATGTACAGGAATTTGAGGTTGGAAGCTAAAAATGTACTCGCTATCCTCAGATTGGTTTCTGGGAGCAGTGTGAGTGCATCAAACAGAATACAGTATGGACGATGATTGGCCTTAAGTGAATTTAGAAAAGCTTTAGCCTTCCCATTCAAATTCCTATTTTTAAAATATTTGTTTGTGAATTAAATAAAATATTTAATCATTTGTGTATTTGTTTGATGAATTCTTGTTTCTGTATTTGTGTACTGTTTTAATTTTTTTCCATTGAAAAGGCTTATGCCAGGGTCCCGGGTTCCAGTAATGACTCAGTGGCTGTCACTGGATTCCAGCAAGGATTCGAGGGAGGGGGTTCTCTGGGTTCCAGTAATTATTCAGTGGGGGTCCAGAGTAGTCAAATGGTCAATGACCACTGGGCTACACGCTTCAGATTACAGAGCTCTATAGCATTTGAGTTTTTCTAAAAACACTGATATCCAGAACCAAAATGAGCAGTGAGGTTACAATTATGTTTTATTGTGTACCAACCCTGCTTCAGTCAAAAATTAAAAATCCTATCAATAGAAAATAGATAAAAAAAGATTGCTGTGATTTTTTTTTAATGTACTTGAGAATCTGATTTGATTGATTTGTAGAGCGCATAGCTGCCCAAAGGCTTCCCAGCGCTAAGAGACCAATGCCGGAGAGGGATAGAAGTGGATTAGTAATACTGACAGAACAGCCAAGTTTTTTTAAATAAAGTTTTTATTGAAGTACTTGACAATCTGCATCATAACAAATAATACATAATGAATAATAAGGCTTAAATACTGTAACATACCCAGTGTAATGGAACAAAAAATAATAATAATACAGACATCAAATCAAAATGAAAGACATACTTGTCTTTATCTACTGACACAGGTATCCATTAATCAAAATATGATTTCCATATTTTGGAAAAAAAATTCACCCCCGATCCTTTGTGCGTATACGTATTCACTTTTCCGGACTCGTTTAATCTTTTGAAACCACTCATCTATAGTGGGAAACGTTTCTGACCTCCAATATTGGAGTAACAATGATCTTGCCACTGCAATAACGATATAAAGAAGTTTAGCTAACGATTCAGACAATTTAAGTTCTGGCTCAAAACCATATAATATTAAATTAACGTAGCGAGGAACAATAATCTTTAGATAAGTTTGAAGCAAAACAAAAATTTCCTGCCAAAATATCCTAATTTTAGAACAATGGACCATTATATGTGACCAGTTAGCGAGACCTTGTTGTCTACATCTAAAACAAATAGATGAAGTGTTAGAATACATTTTAGAAATAACCGCTGGAGTGCGATATAAGAGCCATTTACTAAAAAAGAGCATTCTTCGCCAATTGGCGCCTCTCAAAACACTAAAATTAAATTTGTTTATAGTTTTCCAAGTATTAGGAGTCAGCTCAGAATTTTCGTGTTTCTGCCATTTCCTAATTGCTTTAGCACTTAGGTATCCTTCACTACTTTGCGCTAAGTAGCGTCTCCATTCACCTGGGTTCTTAGAGCATGAGGACCCGAAAAGATCGTTAGTCAAATGAGAAGATTGACTGATCTGTACTAGATCAATTAGTGCCAGGGATTTATGAATCAATTTATACGATCCCAACAAAAGAAAATTCCCCTGGATTAAACTTGCCATCTCATTCAGAGTAATCCATGATCCATTTTTCACAAAATTTAACAACTTTGCAAACCCTGCTCTACCCCAGTTAGCAACAGTTTCAGACCCAATTTTGAGACCTATGAATGAAAAAGTGCTACTTAGTGAAGTTGATAAATTCAAGAGAGAGAGTGGATATCTTTTAAGCATGGCGCCACGTTAAAAAACAAAAAAAAATTAGGACCTTATACCGCACAAATTTGGGTGATTTGAGCACCTGTAACGGGGAGGGAATTTTAATCTCTTGACAAATAAGATCAAAAAAAGAATTTATAAATAATATCTGGCCATTGACTGGTTGTTTAAATCTTGAGAGATACTGTACAAAATATGCGTTATAGTAATCTTTGAGATTTGGTAAAGCAAGACCACCTTGGTCCGTCTCTTCATACAGAGTATTGATTGCAATTCGGGGGGTCTTTTTTGCCCAGACAAAGGCTGAAAATAAAAACTCAACTTTTAAAAACATTAGCCAGGCAAAGAACAAGCAATCGTAGAAAACAGAAAATTAAATAAGGGAAGCACTGACATTTTAATTAAAGTCACCCTTCCCAGGATAGATAGGGGTAGTACATTCCAGCTTGCAAACATGTTCTGGACCTTTTGAATAAGGGGAGCAAAATTCAGTGAATACAGATCTCTTACTGAAGCGGAAAAAAAGACCCCCAAATATCTCTTCGGTCTATTATTAATACAACTTTGTATGTCAGGGTGAAGTTCGGGATCTATACAACCACAAACTAGAATCTCTGTTTTCTTTTTATTAATTCGATATCCCCCGAGAGCCTCAAATTCCTCAAATATTAAAAGAGCCTGTGTTTGGGAATCCATTTCAGCTTTAATCAGTAACATTATATCGTCCGCGTATAATTTAATCTTGGCCATAGCTGTTATGGGAGGAGAAATATAAACGCAGTTCCAAATTGCAGCAGCTAACGGCTCAATAAAGAAAGCAAAAAGGATAGGTGACAATGGGCAGCCTTGCGCCTCGCTGAAATGCAGTCGTACCCACAGTGACTGCATTAATAATAATATTAGCTTTTGCGCCCCTATATAAATTCTGAATTAAATTAATAATTTGTGATGGAATCCCAAAACATTGTAAAATAAAAAAAAAGTGTCTCCCAAACCACTAAATCAAAAGCTTTTTCTGCATCCAAAAGTAAAACTAAAGCAGGAATCTCTCGAGTTTCAAAATAATCTAAGGCTTCAATCAAATAATGTGTATTGGTGAAAAGTTGTCGACCTGCAATAAATCCATTCTGATCAGGATGAATTAATTCTGCGGAAACACTATTAAAACGGATTGAAAGTAATTTTGTAACAATTTTATAGTCAGAATTCAACAGTGTAATTGGCCTATAAGAATTAGTGTCCTTAGATTCCTTCCCCCTCTTAAGAAAACTGACCACCGTTCCATCTTGAAAGGAAGCTGGGATTGGACCTCCCTCCATCATAGAGTTTATTAGTAAAAGAAAAAGTTCTGAAAAGGAGCTAAAAAAAGCAAAAATAAACTTGGCAGGCAGTCCATCAGGACCACAAGCCTTCCCATGGGTAAGACTTTTTGATACCAGTTCCACTTCTTCCCTGGAAAATGGGGTTGCCATTATCTGTTGGTCTACTTGGGAAAGAGATGGAAGAGGATATTTATCTAAAAAGTATTTAACCTTTGTTGATCTGTATTATGAAGTGTGCTGTAAATATTTTCATAATGAGAGAGCATTATTGACCCTATCTCACCAGGGTCTGAAGTTTCCGTAAGGGTAATTGGGGATTTTTGTTACAAGTCTGTTTTATTTTGAAACAACACCCCCAGAAGGGGCACCAGAACACAGGGGTGTATGACGTTACCACGCATACTTTTACAACGCCTACCTTTACAACGCAATTTTTACAACGCAGGATCCATTACAACGAACTACCATTACAACACATGTTTTTACATCGCAGATGCCTTTACAACGCATGCCATTACAACGTAAGTATTGGTAAGTATATAATATTTAAAAAAATGTAATTAATTAAAATTAATATAATTTATTTTAATTTTAATTTATTTTACTTCATTTTTACCCTGTACCCCTGTACCCCAAAACCCAAACCTAGCCCTGAACCCTAAAAATACCCCTGTACCAAAAAACCCAAACCTAGCCCTGAACCCTAAAAATACCCCTGTACCCAAAAACCCAAACCTAGCCCTGAACCCTAAAAATACCCCTTTACCCAAAAACCCAAACCTAGCCCTGAACCCTAAATATACCCCTGTACCCAAAAACCCAAACCTAGCCCTGAACCCTAAAAATACCCCTTTACCCAAAAACCCAAACCTAGCCCTGAACCCTAAAAATACCCCTTTACCCTTAAACCCAAACCTAGCCCTGAACCCTAAAAATACCACTGTACCCAAAAACCCAGCCCTAGCCCTGAACCCTAAAAATACCCCTGTACCCAAAAACCCAAACCTAGCCCCGAACCCTAAAAATACCCCTGTACCCAAAAACCCAAACCTAGCCCCGAACCCTAAAAATACCCCTGTACCCAAAAACCCAAACCTAGCCCTGAACCCTAAAAATACCCCTGTACCCAAAAACCCAAACCTAGCCCTGAACCCTAAAAATACCCCTTTACCCAAAAACCCAAACCTAGCCCTGAACCCTAAAAATACCCCTTTATCCAAAAACCCAAACCTATAACATTTTTAATATAATTATATACTTACCAATACTTACGTTGTAATGGCATGCGTTGTAAAGGCATCTGCGATGTAAAAAAATGCGTTGTAATGGTAGTCCGTTGTAATGGATCCTGCATTGTAAAAGTTGCGTTGTAAAAGTAGTCCGTTGTAATAGTTGCGTTGTAACGGTTGTTTACCGAACACAGCGTTAAGCCTACAACCTCTATCCGAGGCCGGCCGCGAGAAATGCGCAACAGAGTTTGCTCGATTGAGGTGATTAACACAGCGCCTTGCCAACAACCCTAAAGGGCCGGCCGCGTGGCTTTAGGAGAAGCTTGTAAAGTCGCTCAGTGGTGAAAGAACCCCAATGGCGAATCCAAGGGGGGAGATGAGAGAGCAACAGGCTCATTACTTATGAACGACCCAACAGGGGCTCTTGTGAACAGAAAGGAGCTACAGAGGAAAAAGAAAAAGGGAAGAGCGAAGAGGAAGCAAGCCAGAAACAAAAGATAGAGAAGGGATCCTGCTAGCATGCATGGCGGGCAGTTTCGTGGATGGAAGGCGGCACCAGGCAGTGAGGGTCAGCCTCAGGGGCACAGGTGTTACATGAGTCGCCTATGGAAGCAACCGAGTGGGATCTGTAGGGACAATAGCATCCTCAAAGAGATGTAGGGTCCTGAGTCTGGTGGGCAAGTGTCGTGCATGCTCCATAGAGCACAAGTAGCGCACCAGAGGCTTCCAAACTGCCTCAAAGCGGGTGTGGCGCATCTGGAGTCGCGCCGTAAGGAGCTCCATTGCCAAGACGTGCCACAGCCGCACAAACCAGGATGTTATGGGAGGTGCTTCAGTCTTCTTCCAATACAAGGCTATGAGTTGCTTGGCCGCAATTAGCATCTGCAACGTTACAATCCAGTTGTTACGGGTGAGGGCCTTAAGGTTAGGTGGTTTGATACCCAGCAAGGTCGTACTTATGGCTTCAGGCATATAATTGGGGATTTTAAAGTGTGAATCATATTAGCCGCTGCTTGTTCCTTGATCTGCCAAGCTAAAAATTTGCCAGTAAAGTTGCTATGTTCATAGATTTTTTGTGATTGCATACAAAAAATTTCCTCACTTTTTTCGAAATAATGCGCACTAAGCTCCCACTTGGCCGCGTTTAATTGATTCTGTACACTACCCGAAGGATTATAATATCTTTGTTCTATTAGCACCTGTATTCTTTGCTGGAGTAAATTATCTTATTCCTAGTAAGAGAGGATTCCATCGCATCCTTTCCTATAATAACTCCCCGGATAAAAGCCTTCAAGGAATCCCAAACAACGTGAGGGGCAGTACCAATATTGCGTGCAGTGAATTCTCCTATCTCCAATTTAAGTGATGCAACCCATGATTCATCAGACAAATATATCTTGTTAAAGACCCATCGTTTAAAAGTTCTATTACTCTCCCCCAAAAGAAACTCAGTAATTACCATAGCATGGTCGGAAAAAACATTATGTAAAATATTCCGAAATGAAAAATTTAATTTTGTAGAAGCAAGAAAAAAATCAATACGAGAAGATGACTTAAATCTTCCCGACCAGCACGTAAACTCTTTTTTTAAAGGATTCTGTAACCGCCATGGATCACAAAGATTCAGTGTCCTCATATTATTAATAATAGATCTAAATGATTTAGGTTTAGACTGTTTTTTTATAAGGGTGGTGGAGTCTAATTTTAGATTCATAAGAATGTTAAAATCGCCTCCAATAACAATTTCCCCTCCCACCATTAATAAGGACTGAAACAAATCTTCATAAATCAAAAAATGATCATTTAACGGGGCATACAAACTAACAAAGGTCAAAGTTATTTGACTATTATTTAATTTACATGTGGCCCAACACCAGCGGCCTTGACCTCCTGCTTCTGTTTGAATAATTTCAGCGTGCAGATTTTTGTTTAAAAAAAGTGCAACGCCTCTCTGAGATTCGGAAAATAGAGAAAATCCACGGTATGAAGCCCAAGCTTTAAACATAGTGAAATCTTCAACTTTGGAGATTGGAATATGAATTTCTTGTAGTAATATTACTGCGGGGTTCTCAGTCATAATCCATGTTTCTATTGCACGCATTTTCTTCTTGTTGTTTAATCCATTCACATTAAAAGAAACAATTTTCAACCCAATTCTAAAAGACATTTAACTTAAACCAACAGCTTTTATTCCCATCAGATAAAACAAAAATTAACCCTCCCAATCTAGGCTTGCGCAAAGAAAAGCCAGTTCTTTGTCCTCTGTACTTTTTATTCTTTTGACCCCCCAACCCTTACCAACCCAACCCCTGAACCCGCCCTCGGCTTGTGGCTCTCCTCCTACTCTACTTTTCCTCCCCCACGCTAGCCGCAAGGCTCTACCCCTTAACATTGAGGTGTCGTGTTATTACACCCCATCAGCCGCCCCCTTAACTCTCCCCCCCCCCAAAAAAAAGAAGAGCATGGTAATGACAAGCGAGTGTGGGAAGATGGAAAATCCCAGCCTGCCTAGCCATCTTCCATCTCCTTAAGCAGCTCCTGAGCTTCCTGAACATCCGACAGCATATAAAATTTGCCCTTAATCAAAACTCTGAGCTTTGACTGTTGAGCTATCATGGCCTGAGCCCCCTTAGCCTTAAATAGATGTAAAATATTTACGAACTCCTTCCTTCGTCTAGCTGCAGCGGCTGACATATCGGAAAAAATCCGACACTTCAGCGTTGCATTTACCGGAAACTGCCTCTGTTTAATAGTTTTCGAAAGGATTTACTCTTTAATCCTAACATCCGCAAAATGTAACAGAATGGTACGAGGAAGGGTGGAGTTGCGAAGTTGGTGGGCCGGAACCCGATGGGCTCTGGTGATAGTTAAATCACCTTTAAATTTGGGAATCACGCCCTGCTGAAGAAATGATGTAACCCAGAGAAGCATATCAGATCCCTCAATTCCTTCTGGAACGCCGACTATTCGAAGATTCGATCTTCGATTGTAGTTTTCAATGTCATCCAATTTAGCCTCCTTCTTGACTTCCGTCATTTGATCCTCCAGATTGGAGATTCTCTCCTCAGCTTCTGATAAACGGGCAGGAAGAGTGGATACTAGTTCTTCAATTTTGTCCATTTTATCCAGTCTCTGATGTATAGAAGCCAGTTCCGTTTTTTGAGACCTCTTCACCGCCCTTATCTCGTCTAGAATTAAATTCGACATGTCTTTAACGGACGTCTTCATTTCACCCACAGTCTCAGTGTTCATATCTAGGATGGGACTAAAAGGGTCCACCTCAGTTCCAGAATTTGCATCCTGTACTACCAAAGTACGACCTGTACTTACTGGTACCTCCGTTGTTGGATCTGTTGTAGCTGTGTTTTTTATTCCATGTGAGAGCGTACTTACAGAAATAGTATCAGATGCCATATTCGTCTTTGAATTATCTATAGACATGGTGCCATCCGACATATCTGGAGGCTGATTGAGAGACAGAGGCAGAGGAATCAGAACATTGAGTGGAGACACAATTGATTTCTTATCAAACAGAGGGAATTGTTTTGAGGGCTGAGAGGACCCGGGTATCTTAGCCTTATTTCCCATGCTCAAGTCGCAATTAGGCGGCACCGCTCCAATATTGATTTCCCCAATTTCAATTTCAATTTTCCCAAAATTAATTCCTGAGCTGGATTGAACAAAACGTTCTATCGGAGATTCTTTGGACTCTTCTGAACTAGCCGTAGAATGTGACGAATTTTCTCCCCTAGGGTCCCCCTTCTCAAGCAGTTTAGACGCAGCTTCTTTAGCCTGCTGTCGCCGAGCTCAAGCCTTACTACGAGCAGTCAAATGCTTGCCCATACTACACCACGATTATGCAGGCTACCAGACTGATGAATGTTAAGAGATGCTTTATCACAAAGCAAATCCAATTCCAGAGCAAGAGTCTTTTTGAGGACTCGGCACAGGAAAAAAAAAAAAAAAACCTAAGATCCCAATGAACCGAATGTACCATAAAGCTGTGTAACGGTATGATACAAGAGCCCTTATTTCTCCGTGACACACTTTGTTTCCTCTTTGCCGAAGGAGAAACAAACAGCCGAAGGGCACACTGAGGGGTACTAATACCGAAAGTCTTTCCCCTCAGTTATTACCGTTTCTCCCCTTCCACTGAAGCACCCCCCCAGAGAAAGGAGCGTGTTAAACGGGAAGCAACACACACTGTTATCCTTACTTTTAATCAATATTTGAGAGGGGAAAAGAAAGAAAAAAAAATGCTTGATGGCCGCTTTCCACCAAGGAGCTGGGGATTCTGGATGTTGAAGTCCGTGGCACCAAAATACGAAAACCCAGCTCGAAGTTTTTTAGTGTTGCAAAAGTCACTCCGCCTACTGCACTACAGTGTATCTCAGTAACTTTCAGTAACTTTCAGTGTTCAACAATGTGTAGCAGTGCGGAAAATACGTTGCTTCCCCTCTGTGTCGCTTATGACCTTTCTTCTTATCTTATCGTATCTAAGCAAAATGATTCAGGGCTCACCTGCCGCCACCAACATAAAAGCGAAATCCAAATTGGGAAGGTGCTGGCATCTCGAAACACAGCCTGCTAATCTGGTCGGGGAATCGTTGCAGCTACAGGCTACAAGCACACCTCCGTAGCTGAGACTGCAAGGCTTTTGGGAAGAGTGGCTCTTGCTCTGCTACTGCATCGCTGTTGTCCGCTGAGACAATGCCTGGGGGACCTCCGGAGGCAAATGCCTTCTGACCGCAGTCCTCTGTGCAGGGGACCAAAAAAGGATTCTTTTTCCAAAACTCACGAAATAGATGCAGAAGACCGGGATGGTCTTCGATAGACTGCAAGGGCGCCGAGGACGCCGAAATCCGCCGTATCAACGCATCGAGCAGCCCAGGTTGCTCACATGAGTCAGGAGCTGTTGAAACGCCAGCTACCTGCCGCCATCATCCTCGTGGGGGGAGGAGCTAGGGGCACTGTTCCAAGGTGCTACGTGGAGGCGTGGAACTCCACCATCGGGCCCGAACAGCCACGTTTTGATCGATTTCCGGGAGGCTGCTCCCATTTCCGGGAGTCTAGATTCCCGTGGCAGTGAGTTCCACAGCTTGGGAGCTAGATGAGTAAATGAACTGCCTCCCCATCTGGCTTTCCTGATTCTGGTAGTTCTTATCAGCCGTACGGAGCCGGACCCGAGGCTTCTGTCTGGGACATAGGGGATCAGCAAGTTTCTGATTTCTATCGGGCCCTTGTTGTGTAACGCTCTGTGTCATACAGTGTGTCTTGAACTTAATGCAAGTCTCTGTTGGAAGGCAGTGAAGTGTTTTAAGTTGCTTTATGGCTGATTCCTGTATTGGGACCTTGCAAAGCAGCCTTGCTCCCACGTTCTGGACCACCTGGAGTCTATTGATAACATATTTTGGTGCCTCTAAAAATAGTGAATTTCCGTAGTCCAGACGTTAAGTGACCAGGGAGTGGACTACTGTATTTCTGAGCAGCATGAGGATATGCTCCAGAACTTTGCAGAGCATTCTAAGCAGACCAAAACATGTGCTAGCTAGTTTCTTGGCTTGGATCACCATTGTTAAATTCTTGTCAAGCCAGAAACCAAGATTTTTTATAAGACTCCTTCGGGGTGGGCGGAGTACCTAGGCAGTTGGGCCACCTGATCAGGGGCCTGGGGACTGCCTTATTCCCGAGGACCGGAAGCTCCGTTTTATCCCCGTATCTGAATTTAGGGATATTGCTCATTTGTACCACCATCGATCATGAGAGGTGAGGATCATTTTCAAAAATAGCCTTTTTGGATAGCTTGAATAAGAAGCTAGACATTTGGTTAATATCAATAGATAATAGGAAATAACTGACATTACTCAGTTCGCACTCCCCCATGTGTGATTGGGTCTATCATATGAGACAGGAAGTGCTCAAAACAACTGGCTTTCCAATATCAGTAGTAATTGGTGCCCAGGATCGGTGAGTACACAGGAAACTCTCTGAAACCATACAGTTCTGACAAACTAGAGATTCTGGGGCATCCAAGCTAATGTGGATTGCATAGATCCCACCACTTTTTCTTACACAGAATGCCCCGCAAACATTCATTAAAATGTGATGAAAAACTCTTAAATTTATGTAAACAGCAAACATCCAGAATTATCACATTTCTACTAATACAAAAGGCTACTGTGCTAGAAAGAGAAACTGCAATCCTGGATAGCGTGCTCCAATAGCCCAAAAATTATGCCAGAAACAAATCTATGTTGGGTGGCTACAGTGTGCCTTGTCACCCAGCGATCTTCCACAACCCCTGACATTTCTGAAAGCTAGAAACAAAGTGGAATCCAGGGTGGTATTATTATCACTGATCATGCTACTTTTTCCAATCAAGAGTGTTCTGCAAACGTCAAAGTGTGCCTGAAAAAACACAGTTTTCTCAAGGTTTGAAGCAAGAAAACATCAGAATTTGTGGCAAATGGATGTTCACTCGCTGAAGGTTCAGAAACTTTCAATGGATAAAGCACCAACTATCTTATCGCCCCTCAAGGCAACGGGCTTGACAACAGACAGCCAAAAATTGTGTTTTGCATACTGATGTAAGGCATATCAGACAGTTACCAGACAATCACCTCTCTCCGTTGGAGTGACATTGCCTACCAACCCATCTGTGCCAAAGAAAAATACGGAGATCACAGTATTTCACATACAGAGACAGAGGTAGAAGTACTGTTAGAAAGGGGAGGCTGTCACCTTTTCATTCCTACACCCCTCAACAGGTTTCCTGCTTCATAACTTTAATGGTCACATACTCTTGAGTTCCAACATATATGCAAATAAACTTTTAAGAAATTCCTCTTCACCATTCTAGGGCTACAAAAATTGCATCTGCCCTGACCAATCTAATTTTCTAAAGAACACTGTTAATGATTGGTAGCAGAGGGAAAACAAAGAGGAGTTTCAATCCCCATTTGATTTGGAAGACACCTTTAATGTGTCATTTTCAAGGAAACTGTAGTGAACTGAAGTTTTCTATTAAAGGCAGTCGCAAACAGATCTAACTCCAGTCACAACTTGGGATTCAGTTTCCAAACGTATTTTTTGCATCACTATATTCACATCCAAAGCCAAATGCAATAATGTTATTGATTCTTCGTATAGGCAAGCCTAGATGGTAGAAGGGTAAGGAATGCTTTCATGGAGTGGTGGAAACTAATTAAAATCAGAAACCCTCTACTGTAGCCATTTTGCCAGGAGAGACTGCAGAATCTCCCAAGGGGCATATCAGGACTTTGGCCACTGCACAGGGTGACCCATGCTTTAAAATGTTGAGTGGAGGCTTCCTGCATTGAGATTTGCTCTGTGATGGTAAACGTGCCTCACTTGCTGGCCACTGGTAGGACCTTTTTGTCTATAACCTCTAGAGTTGGTGCCCCAGATAGCTCCCAACTCCCGTGGGGAATGCAAAAAGAACAGATGATGGATGGAATGCTGAACAAATTAAACATTCACCCTAGTCACAGATATAGGTTAAATGCATTGTTTTTTTGCTTGCCACGACATTCCAGTTTGGACCCAGCCATATGCTAATCAGTCTTGTCCCTTCTCCCCATGGGAACAGTCCAGCCAAACTGCCAGGCCAGGTCCTCCCTGGACGGAAACCTGGGACTGGTTTCGCGGTATCACCCCTCATCACCCAGGCTAGCTTTAATCCAGTGGCATAGTGAGCATCAGACCCACGTCTGGGCATACCCTTCCGACTTGGGGTGACAAATGCAAAAAGAACAGATGATGGACAGAATGCTGAACAATTCAAAGATTCACCCCTGTCACAGATGTGGGTTAAATCTATTGTTTCTTCACTCGCCACACCATTCCAGTTTGGACTCAGCCATGTGCAAATCAGTCTTTGCCCTGCTCCCCATAGGAACAGTCCAGTCCGAACTTCTAAATCAGACCCTCCCTACATGGGGAGCAGGGTCAATATGATAATATGGCTGGGTCCAAACGGAAATGGCGTGGCAAGGAAAAAAACTATGGATTGAACCCAGATATGTCACTGGGGGTGAATGTGTGACAATGTACAGCACTCCATCCTTCACTTTTTTAGTTTTGCTATAACTCCTGTGGGGATCCAGTATTTTACCTTGCGATGGCATTAAGCGACAACCATTATTAGCTGGGGACTGTACCAGGGTGTTGATGGTGCTATCAGCAACTGACCTCTCAATCAATTTTGGATGACTGCCTGTGCCCAAGAAATTGATGTTATCTCAGGCTGGAATTTGGATGGGTGAGTGACCATAGATTTGTACTTTCTGCTGCCACCTCCGTGGGCTTCTCTGTGTAATCCAGGTCAAAAGCTAGACTCTGATGGATTCCCTTAGAGGTTGCCATATACTGCAGTGGGACACCTCAATCAACCAGCATTAAAATATACTGCTGACACATGAAACATGGACTAAATGCCAGCAGCCATGTTGGAAGGATAGATGGCCACAGCACAAACAAGTTGCTGCAAAAAATGTGCTTGCTTCCTCAAAGTATACGCAATGGCAATAAGAAGTGAACTAAACTCACCACCTCAAAACATCTGAGATTATCCTCATCTTGTGTCTTTGGCTGCCCTTCCAATCTACTGACCAACAAAGTTTTACTATACCATTAATATATGCAAAGAGACAGCCTGAACTGTTGAGATGTGTAGACCCAACTGCTTAAATCCTTTCTGGATTTTCTTGTCACTAACAGGTGACCTATAATGCAAAACTTGGACTATGTCCCTTCCTAGTAACTAGGCAGTACATGTAGTAACAGCCCTTTTCTCGAGGACTCTCTTGATCGTACCTAGGGGTCTATTTTTCATCAAGATGTTTGTATGAGTGGTAAGGTTAAGAAGAAAAGGGGAAAAAGTGGCAGTAATATGAGAAAAGGAAGGACATGACAAAGTTGTAATATCTGTATGACCAGAAAATATTTCCTTACATTTTTTAAAGAATACCTGCAACTCTTTCACCACCCTAGGCACCGGAAAATTATGAACGTTGGAGAAAAGTTGTTGGTGTTGAGGAGGAAGAAACTGATTGTCCTGAGGAACCACATTTACTTCTGTATTGTCCAAACAGGTGGTGTTGCTGGGGAAAGAGCTTTAAAGGCGAGAGGGCTGTAGCAGTCCCAAAATGTTACACTGTTGTATCCACTTGTCTGATTAGAGAAGACACCCCTAAATAACAAGCAGTTGCTATACTCTGCTTGAAATGCTTAAAAGATGCGCCTGGCTTTCCCAAAATATCAGTTCCACTATTAAAGGAACATTCGTTAACTTAGGTTAGACAAAATCCTAGAAACCAAAGGAGCGCAATCCACTCATGTCTATGTATTACAAATTTGTCTAACAGAGAATACCAACCCTGAGATATCTCTGGCCATTCATCAAACCTATACCATTCTCTCAACTAACCACCATACTGGAGTAGGAGGAAGTTTAGTTCTAATACATAGAAAAACTCTTCCCATATCTGGCTGGAGCATCTAGCCTCTCCAAAATTCTGAAGTACTTATTTTGGTCTTGGTCAATCACAATTGTTCAATTAGAATACTTCTAGTTTACAGACCACCCGGCCCACCAACAACGTTTTTACTTTCACTACAAAAAGTAATTGCTACTGCTTATCTGGACACTAAATCTAATTGTATTGGGCGATTTTAACATCCATGAAAACAACACTGCCAACATCAATGCACTGAAACTCATGGATATGTTTTCTACATTTGAGATTCATGAACATGCCCAGACGTCCATACAACAGGCAGGCAATACAATGTACCACATCTATGCCAAGTCTAACAATGTCAACGTCGATTCTATTACAGAACTCCTCTGTACAGAGCAGTAGGTGGTCTTTTTTTCGATTGCTTTTGGATGACTTAAACCCCTCATTGTAGCATCAACCCCAAAAACCACTTATAGAGCATGGTCTACATTAGATATTAATTAGCTTAATAACTCCTTAGAAACCTTGCAACCTGATGTACAATTTGATAACAATATTGCTTCTTCTCTAAATCAATTCAACAAGTGGATCACAAGTGCTTTAGATGAGGCTCTACCTTAGAAAGCAAGTACACACCGCCAGGCAAATCCCCCTGCCCCATGGTAATCATTAGACTTAGTACCAACTAAAAGAAAGTGTAAAAACTAGAAAAATCTCTGAGGCTCAGCTACTCCCACACAGAAGTTGTCCAATAAATCAGAATTGAAGACCTATTAAGCAATATTACTAACATTCTTGGTCAGACAAATGTCAAAATAAAATGTTAAATGTTATCAGTCAAAACTCCAGCAAACAAACTTCTTAATATATAAATCCTTCGCTAGTGTTGACTGCTATGTGACTACTCCTTACTCAAGAATTATGCTTGGATCTAGCAGACTTCTTCCACTATAAGATCTCAAATCTACTTTCCTCACTCAGCCTGACTTCCCCAGTAGATGCACCCACAGAGCCAGATATCAAAGCACCACTGTCATCGTCTAAATTCACTCTTTTTCATAGGACGTGACTCAAGTTGAAATAGAGACCATTACCTCAAGCTCCACGCTGGATCCTTGTCCAGCAAGAAGCTTTACACATATTATTCCTACAGTCACTCCCTTAATTACAGCCATCTGCAATACATTTCTCGATATGGGACATGTGCCACTTTTCTGTAAAACTGCTCTTATAACTCTACTTCTAAAGAAACCCTCTATGGATCAAAGTAACCCAGGAAACCATTGCCCCATCTTTCCTCTCTCCTTAGTCACCAAGATTCTGGAAAGATGGGTTCATTCTCAGTTATTCCAATATCTAGAAGAAAACAAAATCCTCAATCCTTTTCAATCTGGCTTTAGACCCACCAGGAGCACACAGACCATACTCAGTACTGCTGCCAATGATGTCCATATGATATTGGACTTGGGAGGCTCTGGAACCTTCATTTTACTTGACTTTACAGCAGTACTTGACTCAGTTTCACACTCCATCCTGCTAAACAGGCTGCAACAGAGAGGCATCCAAGGAAAGGAAAATGCTACTTACCAGTGTGCATCTGTTCTTGGCATGTAGAGCTGCAGTGTTATACACTGTGCATAGATCGCCACCTAGTATTGGGACCGGATGTTTGCAGTTTGTTGTTGTCTTGAAAAGTTCTTTGGAAGTCACGAGATAGGTGACTCCTCCCTTGGACCACATTGCGCATGGGCATTGGCTCCATCCTTAGATTGTTTTTCACCATTAAGGAAATGATGGAGCTTTGCAAGAAAAGGAAGGATGTCCATGTAAGCTGTATCTAATTAAGATAATACTGGAACCGACAAGGGGAGACGGGTGGGCGTGTGTAATTCTGCAGCTCTACATGCCAAGAACAGATGCATACTGGTAAGTAGCATTTTCCGTTCGAGGCATATGAGCTGCAGATAACACACTGTGCATAGATTGTATAGCAGTACCCACTCTTAGCGGCGACCACCCCTATCTGTTGCAGTAGTTTGAAATAATGTTTTGAGAACAGCATGGCCCACATTAGCTTGTTGCTTAGTTTGCACATCTAAGCAGTAGTGTTTTGTGAATGTGTGCGGTGTAGATCATGTAGCTGCTCTGCAGATGTCATCTAGGGGAATGTTCCCTAAAAATGCCATTGAAGCCCATATTTTCCTTGTAGAGTGGGCTTTAGGGGGAACAGATAGCGTACATTTAGCTTTGTGGTAACGAACAAGTTACTTACCTTCGGTAACGCTTTTTCTGGTAGATACAGTATCTGCCTGTGGATTCCTCACCTTGTGAATATCCCCCTTGCGTCAGCAACATTCGGAAATTCTTTTCGTAGCTTCGCGCCGACGTGGACGTGGACGTCATAAAGGCACGGCATCGCTCGCGACTCCACTGACGTCACCGACACCCATAATAGGCCCACTCCGGCGTGATGACATCAGTTCCGCCCTTTTTTCCGTGCCTTCGAGACACACGGACGGACCAATGACAGTAGAAATATACATAGTATACACAGTACACAATAGTCAAGGTAAAACACACAGTGTGTAGTCAATGCACGAAAACATTTGAAATAACCCATTTTCTGTGACCACAAAACAAATACAATACAGATATTCTGGTATAGAAGAGTGGACAACGGGGAGGCGGGTGGGTCAGTGAGGAATCCACAGGCAGATACTGTATCTACCAGAAAAAGCGTTACCGAAGGTAAGTAACTTGTTCTTCTGATAGATACATCTGCCGTGTGGATTCCTCACCTTGTGAATAGAGTCCCACAGCAGTCCCCACTCCCGGAGGAGGGTGTCCACTCTTTTAGACCAGGAAATCCTGGAGGACAGAGCACGCAAAGTGACCGTCCCTCCTCACTTCGGAATCCAAGCAGTAATGCTTCGCGAAAGTGTGGAGGGAAGACCAAGTTGCCGCCCTACAAATGTCCTCTACATGAACACCTCTAGCCAATGCAGAGGTTGAAGATTTAGCTCTTGTAGAATGAGCCCTTATACCCTCTGGAGGTTCCTTATCGGCCAAAGAGTAGCAGATCTTTATACAGAGGACGATCCATCTTGACAAAGTTCTTTTATGGACCGCTCTTCCTCTCTTGCAGCCAGCAAACCCAATGAAGAGCTGGTCATCCAACCGACAGTCTTTAGATCTGTCCAGGTAAAAGGACACCGCCCTTTTGGGGTCCAGACGGTGTAATCTCTCCTCCTCCTTGGAAGGGTGTGGGGGAGGATAAAAGGTAGGGAGGGTAATAGACTGAGCAAGGTGGAAAGGAGTCACCACTTTTGGGAGAAAAGCAGCCCTGGTCCTAAGAACCATTCGATCAGCATGAATGGTCAAGAAAGGGGGCTTGGAACTAAGAGCTTGAAGCTCACTTACCCTCCTTGCTGAGGTTATTGCAACGAGGAAGACTGTCTTAAGAGTCAAAAGCCTCATAGGACACTTGTGAAGAGGCTCAAAGGGAGCACCCATTAAAAAGGTCAAGACAAGATTTAAGTCCCACTGAGGCACAATAAAAGGTGTAGGAGGGAACTTATTTGTGAGGCCCTTCAAAAACCTTAAAACCACAGGAGATTTGAAAAGAGACGGCTGGTCAGGCAAGCAGAGAAATGCCGACAGCGCTGAAAGATAGCCCTTAACTGTGGCAACAGGAAAACTGGAGAACATTAGACAAATGGGCTCTCAAAGGGTCAATAGATTTCTCCCCACACCAAGCGACAAATTTAGACCATCTATATGAATAGATGGACTTAGTGGAGTCACGCCTGGCTGACAAGATGACATCCACCACGTCAGGAGGGAGAGAAAAAGAATTTAGGTTGCCCCGTTCAATCTCCAGGCATGAAGGTGTAATGTCTGGAGGTGGGGGTGTAGAACCTGCCCCTCCATCTGAGAGAGGAGGTCTGCCCTGAGAGGGAGACGGAGCGGCGGGTGAGAGGAGAGGTGGAGAAGACCTGTGTACCACACCCTTCTTGGCCAACCCGGGGCGACCAATATGACTTGGGCCCGGTCCTGGCGAACCTTCCTCAGAACCCGAGGAATCAAAGGTATGGGAGGAAACGCGTAAAGGAGTTGATTCCCCCAACTCAACTGAAACGCGTCCCCCAAGGCTCCTTGCATCGGATACTGGAGACTGCAGAATGACGGGCAGTGAGCATTCTCGGGAGTGGCAAACAGGTCCACCCGAGGAGTTCCCCACATCCGAAAGATGTCGAGAACAACCTCTGGATGGAGCCTCCACTCGTGGTCGGCCGAGAACTGACGACTCAGACTGTCTGCTCGCACGTTCAGAACCCCGGCCAGATGATATGCCATCAGACAAATCTGATGGTCCTGAACCCAAGACCAGAGCCGCAGAGCCTCTCTGCAGAGACACTGCGACCCTACTCCTCCCTGCTTGTTGATGTACCACATCGCGGTCGTGTTGTCTGTCAGGACTTGCACTGACCGACCGCGAAGGGAAGGGAGGAAGGCCTTGAGCGCCAAACGTATTGCCCGCAATTCTAGACGGTTGATGCGAAGCAACCTTTCCTCTGGAGACCAAAAACCCGTGTCCTCCAGATCCCCCAGATGAGCACCCCACCCTAGAGTGGATGCATCCGTTATCACCGTGGCCACCGATGGAGACAGATGGAAAGGCTTCCCTTGTGACAGATTGCCTTCCACGCCCCACAAAGATACATCCGCTGCAGCCTCTCTGGAGATCCTCACTGACTCCCTGAGATCTCCGTTGTGTTGATACCACTGCCTGCGGAGGCACCACTGGAGCGCCCTCATATGCCAGCGTGCATGGTTGACCAACAGAATGCATGAAGCCATCAGACCGAGCAGACGAAGGACCTTCAGGACTGGAACAACCGCTCCATTGTAAAATAAAGGAATCATTTCCTGTATGTCGCGAATCCTTTGAGGAGGAGGGAATGCACGACACACAGTAGTGTCCAGAACCACACCTATGAACAGATTGTGCTGGGAGGGCACAAGGTGAGACTTGGGCACATTTATCGAAAAACCCAAACGGTACAACAACTGAGTTGTATCCTGCAGATGCTGGAGCACTCTCTCTGACGACTCTGCTTTGATCAGCCAGTCGTCCAAATAGGGGAATACCGGAATCCCCGACTTTCTGAGATGTGCCGCCACTACCGCCATCACCTTGGTGAAGACTCGAGGCGCAGTAGTAAGACCAAACGGAAGGACCGCAAACTGGTAGTGCTGCGATCCCACCGTAAAACGGAGATACTTCCTGAGCGACTTCAGGATTGGGATGTGAAAATACGCATCCTGCAAGTCGAGCGACACCATCCAGTCTTCTTCCAGCAGCGCTTAAAGAACCTGTGCAAGGGTGAGCATCTTGAATTTCTCCTGTTTCAGATAGAGATTCAAGATCCTGAGATCCAGGATTGGACAAAGTCTGCCATCCTTCTTGGGGATCAGGAAATACCGGGAGTAGCATCCCTGACCCCATTCCTGCTCTGGGACCACCTCTATCGCACCCTTTCTTAACAAAGTCTGTACTTCCTCCTGTAGAAGCAACAGATGTTCCTCCGTGCAATAACCTTGGCAAGGAGGGTAATTGGGAGGAAATTCCCGAAAGGGAAGGGAATACCCATTTTCTACGAGATTGAGAACCCAAAGATCTGATGTAACCGATTCCCAATCCCGTAGAAAGTAGGTAAGCCGACCCCCCCACTGGACCCACATGATCCTGAATGGCGGATCTAGGGCTGCTTTTCTGTGGCTGGGGGTTTGGAGGAGGTGGAGGAGGAAGAGGTTTGACGCCCACGAAGACGACCTCTTTGCTTCCCCCTGTATGACCTGTACAAGGTGTTCTGCTGCTGCTGCTGCTGCTGCTGTTGTTGCTGCTGCTGACCTTGTCTAAAGTTCCGAAAGGAAGAGCGTCCAAATCCTCTGAACTTTTTGGTCGATGTACCTCTAATTTGGAGACCCAAAGACCTGGCAGTAGCTCTGCTGTCTTTAAACCTTTCAAGGGCTGTATCTGCCTTCTTGCCAAAAAGTCCTTCTCCATCAAAAGGCAGATCCAAAAGCGCTGCCTGAACATCAGCAGAAAAGTCCGAGGACTTAAGCCAAGCCGATCTTCGCGTAGCAACTGCAGTACCCATAATCCGAGCCACAGAATCGGCCGTGTCAAGACTGCTCTGAATAACTTGGCGTGCCGCTGCTTGGGTGTCAGACAACACCTCCTCGAAATCACTCCTGTTCTCCTCAGGGATCTTAGGAGCCAAAGCACGCATTGAGCCCATAAGTGCGTGCACATACTTCCCCATGAGACAAGTGGCATTTGTAGACTTCAAAGCCATACTTGCAGAAGAGAATGTTTTCTTGACCACCTGATCTTGCTTTTTAGCCTCCTTGTTCCCAGGAACTTGGGGAAATGCACTTATCGACTTCTTAGAGCACGCAGCCTGAATCACCAAGCTCTCGTGAGAAGGGTGAGATGTCAAGAATGCAGGGTCCTCTGGAGCTACCCTATACCTTCTAGCCACACTCTTGGATACAGCAGGAGCAGAGAGTGGCTTCTTCCAGACCTCCATAATGGGCTCAGTTAACGCCTCATTAAACGGAAGTAAAGGCTCCACAGCCAAACTCGGTGAGTGAAGAACTTCTGTTAGAAGGTTTGACTTAAATTCAACCGTTGGTAATGTTAAATTTAAAAGTCCCGCAGCCTTCCTCATTACCACATGATATGGCTGAACATCCTTTGAAGGTGCATCATGCCCTGAGGGCAAATCCCACTCCGGGGAAAAATCCAGGCCACTGGCATCAGCCAGCTCTTTAAAACAATCTTCACCCAGCTCACCTTCCTCTAAGTCAGGGCGAGAGTCGGCATAACTTTGTTCCTCCAAGAGGCGTTGAGCTTTCCCTCCTGGACCTCTCTTTTACACGACCTCGGCGGGGCCGGGAACTGCCACGGCGTCGTTGGGGCTGGCATAAACGGCATGAATGGAGCCGGGGCATATGAATGTGGAACACCCAAATTAAATGCCAGAGGACCCATGGGACCCGAAGGTGCACCAGAGGGGTACCACACCCTTGAAAACACGCCATACATAGCGTTCAAGAACGCTGAAGGGTCTTGGCCCGGCGCTGGAAAAGGTGGTTGAACACCCTCAGGCTGACCTCGAGGTGGGATCGAATCCGGCTCAACAGTATGCGCAGATTCATCAACTTCCACAGGGACTACTTCTTCCTCCTCTCAAGCGGTAGACGGCACCGGAGATAGATTGGACTCCGGAGCCGGAGAGGGAACCTGCGACCTCGAAGGCGAAGCCTCACCTTCCTGATCCGGAGTCTCCTGCGGCGGGACCACCTTCGAACGAACCTTCCTGGGCGACCTCGACCTCGAGTCCGACTTCTCACCCGAGTGATGTCGAGACTCATGTCTCCTCTTCCTGTGCTTCTTCCTTGATCTTGAAGCATGGTCCGAAGAAGACTTCGAGGCCGAACCCTCACGAGATCGGGACCTTGACTTCGACCTCGACTTCATCTTAGTCTTCCTCAAGCGAGATCTTGGTGTCTTCTTACCCTTGTCGGCCTTAAGTCTTGCCACAAGTAGTTTGGTTTCCCTCTCCCGCAGGGCCTTCGGATTCATCTTACGACATGATTAACATCCATCCACGTCGTGATCGGAGCTTAAGCACCAAATACAGTCCTCGTGCGGATCCGTGATGGACATAATTTTTCCGCACTCCCTGCAGGGCTTGAAACCGGTCTTCTTCGACATCTTAACGAAACAAAGAAGCAGGAAACACAGAAAAACGAAACAAAGTCACCAGTATAGCTACTGAGATTCCCGAAACCGTTCGCGTCGATGACGCGGAAAAAAGGGAACTGATGTCATCACGCGAGCGTGGGCCTATTAAGGGCGTCGGTGACGTCAGCGGAGTCGCGAGCGATGCCGTGCCTCTATGACGTCCAAGTCCACGTCGGCGAGAAGCTACGAAAAGAATTTCCGAATGTTGCTGACGCAAGGGGGATATTCACAAGGTGAGGAATCCACACGGCAGATGTATCTATCAGAAAAATCTGTATGCATTTAACAATCCATCTAGCTATCCCAGATTTTGAAATGGGATTACCCTTATGTCGTGGTGAGAAAGACACAAAGTTGTTTGGTCTTACGAAAGGGTTGTGTTCTCTCGATGTAGTATAACAATGCTCTTTCGACATCTAGGGTATGAAGAGCTCTTTCTGCTACTGTCTGTGGCTGCGAGAAAAAAACAGGCAGTTCCACAGATTGATTGAGGTGGAAGGGAGAAATTACTTTGGGCAGGAATTTTGGATTAGTACGGAGAACGACCTTATTATGATGCATTTGCAAGGAGGGTTCTTGAATGGTTAGTGCTTGTAGTTCACTAACTCTCTGCAGAGAAGTAATAGCTACTAGGAACGCAACCTTTCATGTTAAAAATTGTAGTTCACATTTATGTAAGGGTTCGAAGGGAGGTCCCATTAGCCGTGTGAGAACAGTGTTTAAATTCCACACAGGTGAAAGTGGTACTCTGGGAGGAATTATTCTCTTAAGGCCTTCAACAAGGCTTTAATAGTAGGCACTCTGAACAGAGATAGATGCTGTCTGTTTTGCAGATATGCTGCTATTGCAGCAAGGTACAGTCTAATAGATGTGTAGGCTAAGTTACATCTTTGGAGGTGCAGTAAGTATCCTATGACGTGTTGAATAGACACGTCTAGAGGATTATTATTGTTGTGACAATATATTACAAAGCGATTCCACTTAGCTGCATAACATGCTCTAGTGGTTGTACGTCTAGCTTCTTTTATGACATTCATGCAGTCTGGAGGAAGGTTAAGATATCCAAATTCTAGGATTTCAGGAGCCAGATCGCAAGTTTGAGCTGAGCTGGGTCAGGGTGTCTGATCACTCCACGGTTCTGTGTTAAAAGGCATGGAGACAGGTATAGTTTTTGGTGTGGTACTACAGACAGTTGTAGCAGTGTGGTGTACCACGGCTGTCTGAGCCACGTTGGAGCAACTAGGATGAGGGTCAGAGAATGCTGCTGTAGTTTGCGTACTACTAGTGGCATGAGTGGTAGAGGTGGAAAAGCGTATGCAAATTTGTTTGACCAGTTCATCCATATCGCATTGCCTTTGGACAGTGGGTGTGGATATCTGGCGGAGAAGCTTGGGCATTTGGCGTTTTCATGGGTGGCAAAGAGGTCTATCTGAGGTTGTCCCCACATCTGAAAGAATGGTTGAAGAACTTGCGGATGAAGTTCCCACTCGTGGATTTGTTGTGTCTGCTGACTTAACAGATCTGCTATGGTATTTTGTACCCCTGGAACATGCTGGGCTAAGAGGAATATGTTTTGAGGTATAGCCCACCTCCATATGTTTTGTGCTAGATGAGAGAGTTGCAGGGAGTGTGTTCCGCCGTTTCTGTATGTAATACATGGCTGTCATGTTGTCCGTGCGGACTAACACAGCTTTGTTTGATACTTGTTGTTGGAAAGCTTTCAGTGCTAGGAATATAGCTAGCTCCAGATGATTGATGTGGAGTAACTTTTGTTGCGGTGTCCACCTGCCTTGCATGGTGTGAAGCAGTAGGTGGGCCCCCCAGCCGGAGAGCGATGCGTCTGTTGTCAAGATTATCTGAGGAACTGGCTCTAGGAACGGTCACCCCTTGGAAAGGTTTTTGGTGTTCCACCACTGCAGAGAGCGATGAATTCGACCGTCTACCAACACTAGGTCTGTTAATTGACCTTGAGCCTGGTTCCAATGACGTGATAGGCACTCTTGTAGAGGACGCATTTGAAGTCTTGCATGGGGGACTATGAAAATACAAGACGCCATCATCCCTATGAGCTGCATGAACACTCGTGCTGGAAGGGAGTGTTGTGGCTGAAACTTTGTGTGAAGAGTTTGCATGCTGGCTATCCTTGCTGGAGTGGGATAAGCTAGCGCTGTTGAGGTGTTTATTGTAGCACCAAGGTATTGCTGTACTTTGGATGGTTGCAGATGAGACTTGGCGCGGTTTATTGTGAACCCCAAGTTGTGGAGCAGTTGGATCGTGGTATGAGTGTGTTCTACACACTGATTGTATGAGCTGGCTTTTATGAGCCAGTCGTCGAGGTACCGGAAGACGTGGATGTGCTGTCTTCGTAAATGTGCTGCTGCTACTGCTAGGCACTTGGTGAACACTCTTGGTGCTGTTGTGACTCCGAATGGGAGTACTTTGAATTGATAGTGCTGCCCGTCTATTATAAATCTGAGATACTTCCTGTGAGCTTTGTGAATGGGAATGTGGAAGTATGTGTCCTTGAGATCTAGAGTAGCAAGGAAGTGTTTTTGTAACAGGAGAGGAAGGGCTTGTTGGAGTGTGACCATGTGAAAATGGTCTGACTGTATGTATATATTTAGCGGTCTTAGGTCTAGAATAGACCTTAGAGAGCCATCCTTCTTTGGGATAAGAAAGTATAGGGAATAAACTCCCTTGTTTTGTTGGTGCAGAGGAACTGGTTCTATTGCACTTTTTTCTAGCAAAGATATTACTTCTTGCTTTAACTGTGACATTGGACGCTGTTTGGGTGGTATGTTTGGGGGGTAGATGTTAGTTCTAGACAGTAACCTGACTGAATAATTTGTCGCACCCACCTGTCTGATTTGATGTTGGTCCAGGCAGGAAGGAATTGTTGCAGTCTTCCACCCACAGGAGTGGAATGTCGGGGGGAAGGGGAGGAAAGTCATTGGGTAGGGGTGGAGGCAGAGCAGGAATTGTTGGTTTTGCCTCTGCCTTTGTTGTTATTACCCCTGTAACCCCCTCTCTGGTAGCCCCTAGTGAATGTGGATTGGCTAGGGGTCTTGTAGGAAGTGGAAGGGCTTTCGGAGTAGCCGTCTCTTGCGTTGCCTCTATATGATGAGCGATGAAAACAACGTCCGGGAGCTTGCAGCTGCAAGGCTCCCATAGATTTTGCTGTGTCTTTTTTCATTTTCTCTAAAGACACATCGACGTTAGGGCCAAATAAATGTTTTTCATCAAATGGCTGATTGAGGATGGATTTTTGTACCTCAGGTTTAAAATCTGAAATACGTAGCCATGCAGGTCTACGCAAAAGGGTACTGGTATTAAGTGCCCTTGAGGCAGTGTCTGCAGCATCTAGGGAACAACAAATTGAAGTATTCGTAATATTTTTACCTTCTTGTTTGAGTTCATTGGCCCTATTTTTATACTTGTCTGGTAGATGCTGCATTATGGACTCCAGTTCATCATAATGTGCCCTGTCGTATCTTGCCAACAACGCTCGAGTATTGGCAATGCGCCATATGTTAGCTGCCTGGGACGCTGTGCGCTTACCAGAGGCGTCAAGGAGTTTGGATTCCTTCTCTGGTGGTGAGGCCTCACCTGATGTCTGTGAATTAGCACGTTTATGTGCATTGGATAATACTAAAGAATCTAATGGTGCTGGATCTCTAATGTAAACTGGGTCTTTAGGGGCAGCTTTGTATTTTTTCTCAATGCGAGGGTTGAGGACCCGAGCCCTGACAGGATCTTTAAATACCTCAGTTGCGTGCTTAATGACCCCTTTAAGCATTCGCAAAATGGCAGTGGACCTTTGTGTGTTATCAAAAGTGTCCAATAGGAAATCTTCCTCCACAGTATAGGTGTGTAAGTCAACCCCATGGTACTGGGCAGCTCTTTGGACTAGTAGGTTAAAACCTATAGTGTCCTCTGGTGGAGTAGTCCTGGAAGGATATACATCGTCTTGGGGGGCGTAAGGCACATCAGGGGTGTTATATTCATCCCATGGGTTAGGTGACTGAGGGGGACTTTTGGTCCCTGATGGGTCATGTGCACCCCCCACCTGTGTCTTCAGAGTCTGTATCTACATCATCATCTGGGTTAGTGGATGGTGTAGGCGAATGATGTGGTGGAGGAGGTGTAGGAGGAACAGTATGGGGAGGTGGTGGAGAAGGGACCCTTAATGGAGAGGTTGCAATGTCTCTCTTCTTTGGGGGAGGAGGAGATGTAGGTGCCTCTAGTGGTCTCTTCTTGAAGCTAAGAGCTAGTTTTCCAGTCTTAGGAACCTTTACAAGAGTCTTTTGAGTAGGATCTGGTGTAAAAAGCTCTTCTCTGTCTGGCAGATCCTTCGGCGTCCAAGTTTTTGTATCCGAAGGTTTCTTCGGCACCGACTCGGTAGCTGGTCTAAGGTCTTTTGGCTTAGAAGTATGACCTTTTGAAATGTCTTACCGGAACGTGTTTTTTCGGTTCCAGGTGTTTTTTCGGCTCCGAAGCATGAGAGTCGGGACCTTTAGGTGGTTTTTTACTCGGCTCCGAGTGCTGTTAGGCATCGATGAGCCGGTGCCAGTCTTCGGCGCCGAGTGCTTAGGTGGCGAAGCAGTGGTCGGCGTGGTTGAGGAAGATGGCTTCTTTTTCGGTGTTGGTATGGGATCAGCACCGGAATAGGCTGACTCGAGCCCGAGCCGCCTGTAAGCTTAATAGGCTTCTTTGCCAAGCCTGAAGGCAGGGCGTGGGAATCAGTCTCTCGGTGTGCACCCGGGCCCGAAGGTGAGGGTGTGACCGAAGCCTTTTTTGAGGGTTTCGAGGAAGGGTTGGGGTCGACGGTCTTACTTACGCCCCTTTGAGCTGGAGTGATGTCTTCGAAGTCTGAGTCTTCGGCATCAGAGGAGCTGGCACTTTCTTCGGCCTGCTGGTGTTCTGGCACGTCAACGCCTTCTTCGAAGATGTCGTCGGGAATCAACGCTGACGAGCGAGCCATTGTTCTTCGAGCTCGTTGGGCCGAATCGTCTTTTTTGGAGCGGAAAGAGGCACAGGGGGAACAACAGTCTTTGGCCTCGTGCTCCGGTGAGAGGACAAGGTTACACACCTCATGCAGATCTGTGTGGGGAAACTTCGACCCACAGTGAGGACACTTCTTGAATGGCGTCCTTTACATGAGCCAGAGAGCAAGGCCTAGGTAGGCCCTAAGGCCTTCGTCGACGACCGGAATCGAAGACTTCGAAGTGGTGAAGAATCGCGTGGATGTGGAGCACGATCGAAACAATACCGTCGAACTGGGTGAGGATTGCGCACCGAAGGAAATTCGGTTCCAAACCGGAGCGCAGGAAACACATCCGAGACTGATGGCGGAAAAAAACAATCTGAGGATGGAGCCGCTGCCCAAACGCAATGTGGTCCAAAGGAGGAGTCACCTATCTCGTGACTTCCAAAGAACTTTTCAGGACAACAACAAACTGCAAACATCCGGGCCCAACATTAGGCGGCGATCTATGCAGTGTGTAATCTGCAGCTCATATGACTTGAACATAACTTATATGGTTTGAATCATTCCTGAAGTCTAGAAAACAGGTGGTCCAACTGCCAAGCTTTCGTTCCAAGGTTAGATACTTAGGATTTTGCTCCCAGAGGACTTTGTTCTTAGCCCAACATTTTTTAATGTGTATGGGGAGTCACTGGCAAATTTGATTACCTCTTTGGATATCAATTGTATACATAAGCAGATGAGAACCAGATTATTCTGCATCTGGATGGCAACTTTAATTCTCTGCTGGACCGATTTAAAAGCTGTATTGCTGAGGTGGCAAGTTGGATGAACATCAATTCCCTATGTCTCAATTCTGACAAAACAGAGGTCCTGCTCTTTGGAAGCCCCTTCTACTGGTCTCCTGGTGGCCAGAATTTATAGGAAAATGTCCAATCCTGGCTGGTAACATTTGAAACTTGGGAGTATTTAACCCCAAGTTGCCCTTTGAACCTCACATTAAAAAACGTATGGCAACTTGTTTTTTCATCAGCAGGGTACTAAAAGCGCTTCTGATTATATCACAGACCTCCAGACAACTGCTAGTTTAATAATTATCAGTAGGCTAGACTACTGCAATGCACTATTTGTAGACCTCCCTGCCTACTTTATGCACAGATTGCAGTTAATTCAGAATGATGCAGCTAGACTAATTGTAGGTACCCATAAATAGGACAGCATTTCAGTACACCTCAAAACTCTACATTGGCTCCCTGTTCAGGAAAGGAGTATCTTTAAGGCCCTCTGTTCTTGTCACAAGGCCATTTTTTTCCATTCATTCGCCCAATTACATCTTCTCAATGTTCACAAGATATAGGCCCCTTTAGACTGCAGCAGTGCATATTCTTGCAAGCGGGTAGTTGTGTCCAAATTTCATACGCCAGATTTTGTGGCTGTGCCACAAGACTGAAATAACCTCACTCTCGTGATTCACACTAAACCCAATTTTTAAGATTTGTGTTACTATTATGGCAGGCAGGGATGGATGAGGAGTATCATTATAGCTCTGTAGCATTGGATGAGTCGTCCGAAGCTTTCAAACCAATGGTGCCAGTCATTGCCTTTGTTCGACTGGTCTATGCTATGTACCACTGGAGTAGATTTTTTTGATGCAGCCAAAATAGCATTCAGCAATGCCTCACTGAATAAGTGTCCTTTATAAAATCCCTTATGGTGCTGTGTCTGGTGTCACTGCTGGTGTTGCAATTTATATATACACAAACTCAACTCACAAAGAGTAACCACAATCTAACTTCTTTCAGGTTTGGAGAGGGGTAATTACACAAAAAACAAACACAAAATCTCCCGTTCAACCTGTATTGCTTCTAATCAATGGACCATCTAAATGGTCTGTGACACATATTACTTGGCTGTTGATTAATATTATGTTTATTATTCATCCAAAAAGAGTAATCACACCATTTAATTATACATTATTGTGTATATATATATATATATATACACAAACACATATATTGATATACACACTTTGTATTTAAATATGCTTCATTATTCATAAATAACTTTCATTATCACTTTTGCAAAATCCTTTACTTACAAAAATAGTACGTTTTACCATGTACCCTCGCTTCATTCATACTCAAACATAATCATTAACGTACCCATTGTTCCTGGACTCCACACTTAGTCCAAAAACAACAATTTTTATATTGTGCATACTAAAGATCTATCCCACACAAACGAGCCTTTGCAGTTGAAGCAAACACATGCAGCCCCCAAATATATGCCAGTGAGTTAAGGCGCAAATTTGAATATGTGTAGCGTAGCTTTACAAAAAAACTCAATTTGGGAAGGACTAGAGGAAAAGGATGGGAAAGGAAAGCAAGGTAAGAAGTAGAGTCAGGAAGGAGTTGATGGCATGCATCCATGCACCCCTGCTGCACCTGAGCTTATTCTTAAAGAACTCTATTACTGTGCTTTCCGTACTTCTTTTTTTATGATGTGAAGACGACCTTTCACTAGAAGCTTCTCTCTTTTTGAGGCACTTTGACGTACCCCTTGAGGGGTACTTGGATTTTTGAGCTCTTCTGAAGTGCTTGGGCTACAAATAATGCAGCTTCCCTCTTCCTAAAGGCTTTTGTGGACATTTTTTCAAAAGTTGTGTTCACCCCCAACCAGAACAGGCAGCAACAATAAGGGTAAACACTAACATCAGTCTTTTGCAACACGAGTCAGGGCTTAAAATGTGTTCTTTTTCTGTGGGGATGTGCTCATCAATGGGAAATCTCAGTTTCATTAAGAAACCCTTCAGGAAAAATCTGGTGGAACATGTTTTCTTATAACAGAACAAGCAACGCAGTCTAAAACAATTGAGGCACATGAAAAGACAAATTGATACAGGCCCAGGAGGCACCTTTATGGACATGTGATGGTCCTCCTGCCCAACTTAACCGCAGTCCACTATCCTCTGCAGCCTTCGTTTTTGTGCCTCCTCTTCTCATGTTCAATTTCTTTTTCTGCCTCTTGCTGCCTGTTCTGACCTCTATTTTGCCTCTTTCTGCTCATTCTGCCTGTTATTTTGCCTCTTTCTGCTCATTTCTCACCATTATTTTGCCTCTTTCTGCTTGTTTCCCACCTTTATTTTGTCTCTTTCAGCTCGTTTCTCACCTTCATTTTAGGGGTGTGTGGTAAACTCCGCTTCAAGTGCCAAGGTGACTTAATTCCCCCAACCAGTAATGCCAGGAGGTGCATTCGCAGAGTAGTCTCAGCAATCCCGCTGTGTAGGACTTTCTGTTGTTATTAGGGGTTCTCGGCCCCCATCGAACCTCCGCAGCCAAGGGGAATTCATCCCCCAACCAGTAGTGCACCAGGAGACATGTTTGCAGAGTGGTTGATAAAGGGGGTGGGGCCTCCGATGAGGTCTCAGAAATCCTGCTGTGCAGGACGTACTGGTGGTAACAATAGGGGTTCTTGGCCCCCAACGACCCTCAGCAGCCAAGGGAGCTTCATCCCCTAACCAGTAGTGCATCTGAGGCATTTTTTCAGAGTGGATGAGAAAGGGGGCGGGGCTTTTGACAGGGTCTCAGCAGTCCTGCTGTTTGGCACTTACTGGTGGTAACAGGAGAGGTTCTTGGCCCTCAAGGACCCTCAGCATCCAAGGGGACCTCATCCCCCAACGTGTAGCGCTTGTTGTTTATATTTTTTGCCCTGCTGGGTTCTTCTGGGACCCCCCCAGGAGCAAGTCTAGGGAGTTAGCATATGCACACTTTTTTTGTGGGTTTTTTGGGGGATTTGGCTTAAGGTGAGTCCCAAGATGGCTGCCAACACAAGTGTTGACAGCCAATCAGAGCTTAGCATTTCCCTGCACAAGCTTGTTATTATTTGCAAATTAGCCGCAAACACATGAAATCCTTATTTTTTTTCCACTTAAATTTCACTTACGGGACAGATTTACACCGGATAACTGAAAGCGTGATCTGCGAACCAAAATCTACCTTCCTGCCAAATCTGGTGTAAATTGATACTATTTTTTATAAATTGGTCTTGGAATTAATCTTGTGTGTGCCTCATTTATTGCAGCTGTGAGTACAACAAATGCTTAGCACTACCCTCTGAAAAGCCTAACTGCTCGCCCACACTACCACAAACAGAGAGTTAGTATTATCAACTTTTGCCTCTGTAAGCCAATAATGGACTCACTGGACTCTACACAGTGTACTTAATTTTAGTACACTTTATAGAGAGCCCGCTTCCTACACCAACTTCCTTACAAGCACTAGAAAAAAACACTGAAAAACCATGGGAATTCACAACAAAGAGAAAATGAAAACAGGAAGACAAAGATAATCTATGGTCCATGGCCTCAAAGCACAGTGTACACCTTGAAAGGGCTGGAAGATCAGACAAACAGGAGGCACTGCGCTTGAAAGAAAAGCTAATTCCGCCAGGGAGAATGAGGCAGAAAACCAGGGTTGTAAAAATGTGTTGATAAAAAAGATTTTGCCCCTCTTCTCTCCCCTGACTATATGTTGACAAGCTTGTGAACCAAACTGAGCTAGCACGGGCATGCACTTGGTAGGGCAGTGTAGTGTAGTTCCTAAAAATACATAGATCAGCACGTTTAGACAACATAAACTAAGGGATTGGTGTCTAGACTAATTCCAGACTCCCCCAAAGGATATGTTAACCTTTAGACAGCCAGCTCAGAGTGCCACCATAAGCCCTCTAACATTACCAAGGAGCGAATTGTTCCTAGCAACTATCAAACATGACAACCCTTGATCCTTCAGGGATCGTGGAAACAGTACAGTACTTTACGCCTAGTCAATCATGCTCACTTAGTCTCAGAGAAGTACAGAATAAACTACGGGGACGTTTTCAATAAGCATTTATTGAACCAGAACCATTGTAGTATAAAACATGTTTGCTGCAATAACCATTAGACAGACACCGATGTATAAGATTACAAGCACCAACAAATTAAATAAAAGGTAGAATTCAACCATGGTGCTAAGACAGTGAATATATGCAGGCATATAAAGATTACAGTAATCCAGCGTACTCCTACGATGCAACCCTACCTAAATGTACCTAGACTGTATGTGGGTGTAAAGCCAAGAATCACCTAGGAAAGAGCCAAATCCAGTTATCTGATGGGAGAGAACGAAGAACCACATCTTGGTCTTGATTTGGACACCCCCAAGGGATATCAGACCACCGCGTGCTGGAGCTCCTACGTGGAGGGACTGCAGCGTCTTGTGGAAACTTCTCCCCTGTCTATCTAGTGTAGGTATGGTTCTTTAATACCATAAAGATAGCCTCAGGGTTCCTAACACAATCGATATGTTGGGAGTACGATTATGCAAATCAGTCTAAAACAATACCTGCAATTAAGCAAAGGATGAAGATGACCATAACTTTTATACAGAGTATGTTAATCCTGCTATGTACGTCATGTGCAGGGGACTTTTCTTAGTATACTCATGCATAATAAAGTTTCATATTCAAGTTTCAAGGAAACCGATCGACATTTATTCAGCACATAACTGGGTAAAAGGTCAGTGCTAGAACCGTTATGCAGAGCAAGGTAGGACAAATGAAGGTGAAAGGTCATTTAGCTATTTTGGCCTATATTGGGGTACATAACAGGATTTGAAAGCTATGGATCTGCATTGCAGGCTTGCAAAGATCGGAACTGACTTCAGCAAGCAGCGGTGGTGTCATCTAAAGATGCACGAGGGAACCTCTACTAAAGTTTCTGAATACATTCTGACACCTGGGGATATGCGCAAGGTGAGGAATCTGCAGTTAGAAGTCTCTATCAGAAGCACGTCTCCCACTTGTTTGCAACAAAATAAGCACTGCTTGTCTCGAAGTCTCCTATAACTGGCATACATACCACACACAAGGAAGACCGTACTCATGCGGCTCCCAGTAGGACTCCTTACCTTCTTCGCATGTGTAAGGAACACCCCCAAGATTTCAAGGCCAATGCATGAAATACATCACACAGAAGTCTACCCTTATGTTACATTGAAGCGCAATGATTAATAAAAAAAGTGGGGACATGGGTGGCTGTACAGCTTTGTGGAGAGGTGATGACGGCTCAACAGGGACATGCTGAGGAGATCTGTAAGCCCACTTTAGCATTACCACCTCTTCACTCACAATTTGGCATAAGTAAAACAGGTCCAGATGCCCCGGACCAGCTTTGCTCATAATGATATTGGGACTTACCCACGTGCAAAGCAAATACCAAGTCCCCCTACTTGGAACCCTATACTTCAAGAGCAGGTGAAAATGCCAGCCAACCCGTGACATTGTCCCGGTTATACCAGAGAAGTCCTAGAGAGTAAGAACCAGTTGCACCCAAGCCTGGTCTGCTGGGAGGTGGTCAGGTTAAAGTGGTGGTAAGAGTGATGATAATTGAGAGTCAGACACTGAAATACCTTGCCCTGAGATTTGGCAATTAAAATCATGCATCATTGGTACACGATCCCTTAGCATTCAAAGCAACTATATGCCACTGTGTAGGATATATGTTGGAGGTGTGAGCAGAATGTAGCAACCTTGGTGTACATTTAATTGGAACGTACTGTCTTCAAGACAGTTTGGAAGGATGTTCTGGGGAACATCAATAGACTACCTCAACAAGTAACCTAGGCACCTTGATGCTGAAACCACAAGACTGCCAAGGTAAAATATTGTTTTTTACCCTCCAAGTTCACAAGCATTACATTTATTAGACTGTGAAGAGGGAGGAAGGGTAGATAGACAGCCTTAAACCAAAAGACAAAATAGGGGCAGAAATGCATCCTTCAAATTCTAATCTAACATTCGCTAGACCCCGGAAAATTTACCAGGTGAAGGAGTTTATGTGTCTGTTTCTGCAGCGAAAAATGTATATTTAAATTAAATAAATATTGTTTAACCAATAAATCCCTAAAGTAGAACATACCAAAACATTGTCACATAATGAACACTTGATTAATTTATATTTCATACTCTTTATAGGTGATGTCCTCAATCTTTGTTTCCAACAATTAATTTTGATACTGTTTAGTTTATTTGTACTTACCATTGTTTTGGTGTCAGCAAACCCATGCTTCTGTGCCAGGCTCCATAGATTGACAGAAAGCTGGTTCAGTTTATTGTTCCTTAGATCTCCATGAGCTAATATACTATTAAAGAATAACAAAGCCAGCAAACTCTGACGTTTTAAAGTCTACAACAAAAGAAAGGTGGACTTATTATAACACAGTACAATACTGGCGTTTTTAACACATGCATCTCAAATAAAGATCATTACATGAACTACCTTGCCATATATCTACCTCAATATATTCTACAGATGGGTCCAAGTAATTACCAGTGGCTGATATTAATTCAAGCATCCCACACAACACTTTTCATATACTTCAGTGCAATGCCCTAAGTGCAACATGCATACCCAGAAGTGGGCCCTGTGCTCACCTTGCCACAAGAACCAAGGTGAACTCGAATGACAAGTCCAACTAGGGCATTACTGGCCTTAAGTTGCTTGTGTTCCGGTTCGGAGAGGATCTGGCTTGGCAGTTTGGGCTGGACTGTTGGAGAAGGATCAAGGCTGATTTGCATATGGCCGTCTCTAATCTGAGGTTTAACTGTGGGCAAAAATCAATGGTCTGAGATGCCCCTGAGTAATTAACAGTGGCTGAGATGAATTGAAGCATCCAACCCATCACTTTTGGTATACTTCAGTAGTTCCAGGGTGCAACTGCTTCTTCAGACATGTCCGCCAGGCCACCCCTTCCCCCAAGCCTTTAACTTTAGTTGTAACTTAATTTGTTTTAGCATATCCACTCTTTGTCGCTTCTATAACTTTGTCGTTGTGTGTGTGTCTACATTCTCCACCTTGCTCTCTTTCTATTATGTCTGGTACCTTTTCCCTGCCCACCTTCTTCCTCCTTGTGTTACTTTATTCTCTAATCACCAAAATGAACCTCACACACCTATCTTCCATACTAGCTATTTTTAAGATATCTAAAGGATCAAATTCTTTAAAAGGCCACCTAATCTTGACCGTGAACCATTCGTATGAATGCTGTGTACCTACTTGTTCACTTAATTTTTGTACTGTTATCCTGATTTGTATCACGTCCGATAAAATCCAAATAAAAAAATATATAAATGATAGCAGCTGGAGTAGAATGAGCAACTCCAAAACATCTTTTAAGGAAACAAGTTGTTCCCAGCTCAATGATCTGAAAATCAATATTGAATTAAAAACAAGGCGGAGTGAAGTGAGATATGTCTCCAGTCTCAATTGCAAGTCAGTAATTTGTAACAGTTTTTATATAGTTTAACATTTCATCCTAGTGTAGCACTGCTGCTACTGCCTTGAAAGTAGAAAACAAATCTTGTTTCAATGGATTTATTCTGCTTAAAGATAAACTTCCCTATTGATTCATCATTTAGAAAGACTTTAGCCAAGTTCTAATCAATTGTGTGGAGGACTTTCTGACCTAATGGCGCCCCCTCCCCCCCTCCTATTGGATACATATTGAGACATTCTTAGGAAATATTCACAAACTGCAACTCCTTCTAAGAGCGAAGTCTTGGTCCCAACCCATTTGAATGAGTCCCAATTCCTTTAGGTGACTCACTCCTATTATTCCTATAACAAAGCTCCGTCTAGCTGGAAAATGTTTTGCTTCCTTGCTGGTTTGCCTTTTTTTACGCTAGAGAATGTGACAACATTTTCTCCCATCCTGCACTTCCTATACTTCTCCACATAACATATGAAGGCTCTCGTCAGGCCTAGCCTGTGAAAGTTCTATGCACTTTTGAGGTGAAAGGAGGGAGAGTAAACTGGAAGTGACACTATAGAGCTATGAAATTCAGATACTACCTTAGGCAAACACCTAGCTAATTTCCTTCACACCACTGTCTGTCAAAACGACAATATCAGTATATTTGGTGGATAATGCCTGTGATTACCCTATCCTTCTGGCAAATATTATTGCAGCCATAAAAGAGTGCAAGGAACTCTTGTGACAGACTGTCTTGGGTACCGAAACAGAATTGCTCATGGAGATATTTTCAAGAAGATGAAAGGGAGGAGTGAGAGATGGGTGGGGCGTTCTGCAAACCCTGGATAGAACTGCCTGATTCTACGAGATGGAAACCCCAACAGTACAATGCAATGTTCCACCACATGCAGTGGAAAGTGAGCATTTTAAAAAGGTTTTGGAGTTGTGGGGCGACGATCGAAAGAGCTTTATTGCCTATTCCTAGGTGTACCTCTTCCCCATAATGATCAGAAGTAATGAGATCGCTTTTGCATTCCTGCTGAGGAAAGTTGGGCCAGGAAAATGCTGGTCTATTGTAGCCTCTGAACATCAGGGTAAAAACAAAAGTGCATTACCCATGTTAATTCCCCTAGGGATTTTGAACAAGACTGCAGCCCGAACCGCTGGACCGAATTACACCAAATTTGGCAGAAAGGTAGCTCTTGGTCCAGAAGAACAAGTTACTTACCTTCGGTAACGCTTTTTCTGGTAGATACAATATCTGCCTGTGGATTCCTCACCTTGTGAATATCCCCTTGCGTCAGCAACATTCGGAAATTCTTTTCGTAGCCTCGCGCCGACGTGGATTCGGACGTCATAGAGACACGACATCGCTCGCGACTCCGCTGACGTCACCGACGCCTATAATAGGCCTACGCCGGCGTGATGACATCAGTTCCACCCTTTTTTTCGTGCCTTCGAGGCACACGGACGGACCAATGACAGTAGACATATACACAGTATACGCAGTACAAATATCAAGGTAAAACACACAGTGTGAAGCAAATGCAATAAAACATTTGAAATAAACAACTCCTTGACAATAAAATAAATACATTACAGAAATTCTGGTATAGAAGAGTGGACAACGGGGAGGCGGGTGGGTCAGTTCTTCTGATAGATACATCTGCCGTGTGGATTCCTCACCTTGTGAATAGAGTCCCACAGCAGTCCCCACTCCCGGAGGAGGGCGTCCACTCTTCTAAACCAGGAAATCCTGGAGGACAGAGCGCGCAAAGTGGCCGTCCCTCCTCACTTCGGAATCCAAGCAGTAATGCTTCGCGAAAGTGTGGAGGGAAGACCAAGTTGCCGCCCTACAAATATCCTCTACAGGAACACCTCTAGCCAATGCTGAGGTTGAAGACTTAGCTCTTGTAGAATGAGCCCTTATACCCTCTGGTGGTTCCTTACCGGCCAAAGAGTAGCAGATCTTTATACAGAGGACGATCCATCTTGATAAAGTTCTTTTAAGGACCGCTCTTCCTCTTTTGCAGCCAGCAAACCCAATGAAGAGCTGGTCATCCAACTGACAGTCTTTAGATCTGTCCAAGTAAAAAGACACCGCCCTTTTGGGGTCCAGACGGTGCAACCTCTCCTCCTCCTTGGAAGGGTGTGGGGGAGGATAAAAGGTAGGGAGGGTAATGGATTGACCAAGGTGGAAAGGAGAAACCACCTTTGGAAGAAAAGCAGCCCTGGTCCTAAGAACCATTCGATCAGAATTAATAGTCAAGAAAGGGGGCTTGGAACTAAGAGCTTGAAGCTCACTTACCCTCCTTGCAGAGGTAATTGCAACGAGGAAGACTGTCTTAAGAGTCAAAAGCCTCATAGGACATTTGAAAAGAGGCTCAAAAAGAGCACCCATCAAAAAGGTCAGAACAAGATTTAAGTCCCACTGAGGCACAATAAAAGGAACAGGAGGGAACTTATTTGTGAGACCCTTTAAAAACCTTAAAACCACAGGAGATTTGAAAAGAGAAGGCTGATCAGGCAAACCGAGAAATGCAGACAGCGCAGAAAGATAGCCCTTAACTGTGGCAACAGCAAGCCCTTGTTGCGCCAGAGAAAGGGCAAACTGGAGAACATCAGACAAATGGGCTCTCAAAGGGTCAATAGATTTTCCTCCACACCAAGTGACAAATTTTGACCATCTATAAGAATAGATGGACTTAGTGGAGTCACGCCTGGCTGACAAGATGACATCCACCACGTCAGGCGGGAGAGAAAAGGAATTCAGGTTGCCCGTTCAATCTCCAGGCATGAAGGTGCAATGTCTGGAGGTGGGGGTGTGGAACCTGCCCCTCCATCTGAGAGCGGAGGTCTGCCCTGAGAGGGAGACGGAGCGGCGGGCGAGAGGAGAGGTGGAGAAGATCTGTATACCACACCCTTCTTGGCCAGTCCGGGGCGACCAATATGACTTGGGCCCGGTCTTGGCGAATCTTCCTCAGAACCCGAGGAATCAAAGGTATGGGAGGAAACGCGTAAAAGAGTTGATTTCCCCAACTCAACTGAAACGCGTCCCCCAAGGCTCCTTGCATCGGATACTGGAGACTGCAGAATGACAGGCAGTGAGCATTCGCGCGAGTGGCGAACAGGTCCACCCGAGGAGTCCCCCACGTTCGAAAGACGTGACGAACCACCTCCGGGTGAAGCCTCCACTCGTGGTTGGCCGAGAACTGCCGACTGAGACTGTCTTGCACGCACGTTCAGAACTCCGGCCAGATGATTTGCCATCAGACAAATCTGATGGTCCTAAACCCAGGACCAGAGACGCAGAGCCTCTCTGCAGAGACACTGTGACCCCACTCCTCCCTGTTTGTTGATGTACCACATCGCGGTCGTGTTGTCCGTCAGGACCTGGACCGAACGACCGCGAAGGGAAGGGAGGAAGGCCTTGAGCGCCAAACGTATCGCCCGCAATTCTAGAAGGTTGATGTGAAGCAACCTTTCCTCTGGAGACCAAAGACCCTTGACCTCCAGATCCCCCAGATGAGCACCGCACCCTAGAGTGGATGCATCCGTTATTACTGTGGCCACCGAAGGAGGCAGCTGAAAAGGCTTCCCCTGAGACAGGTTGCCTTCGACGCCCCACCAAGACAGATCCACCGCAGCTTCTCTGGAGATCCTCACTGACTCCCTGAGATCTCCGTTGTGTTGATACCACTGCCTGCGGAGGCACCACTGGAGCGCCCTCATGTGCCAGCGTGCATGGTTGACCAACAGAATGCATGAAGCCATCAGATCGAGCAGGCGAAGGACCTTCAGGACTAGAACGACCGCTCCATTGAAAAATAAAGGAATCATTTCCTGTATGTCGCGAATCCTTTGAGGAGGAGGGAATGCGCGACATACAGTTGTGTCCAGCACAGCACCTATGAACAGGTTGCGCTGGGAGGGCACCAGGTGAGACTTGGGTACATTTTTTCGAAAAACCCAACCTGTACAACAACTGGGTTGTCTCTCGCAGATGATGGAGCACTCTCTCTCTGACGACTCTGCTTTGATCAGCCAGTCGTCCAAATAAGGGAATACAGGAATCCCTGACCTTCTGAGATGCGCCGCCACCACTGCCATCACCTTGGTGAAGACTCGAGGCGCAGTAGTAAGCCCAAACGGAAGGACCGCAAACTGATAGTGCTGCGATCCCACCGTAAAACGGAGATACTTCCTGTGCGACTTCAGGATTGGGATGGGAAAGCACGCATCCTGCAAGTCGAGTGACACCAACCAGTCTTCTTCCAGCAGCGCTTGAAGAACCTGTGCAAGGGTGAGCATCTTGAATTTCTCCTGTTTCAGATAGAGATTCAAGATCCTGAGATCCGGGATTGGACGAAGTCTGCCATCCTTCTTGGGTATCAGGAAATACCGGGAGTAGCATCCCTGACCCCTTTCCTGCACTGGAACCACCTCTATCGCACCCTTTCTTAAAAGAGTCTGCACTTCCTCCTGCAGAAGTAACAGATGTTCCTCGGTGCAAAAACCTTGGCAAGGCGGGTAATTGGGAGGGAATTCCCGAAAGGAAAGGGCATACCCATTCTCTACAAGATTGAGAACCCAAATATCTGATGTAACCGATTCCCAATCTTGTAGAAAATGGGCAAGTCGACCCCCCACCGGACCCACATGATCCTGAATGTCGGATCTAGGACTGCTTTTCTGAGGCAGGGGGATTGGAGGAAGTGGAGGAGGAAGAGGCCTGACGTCCACGAGGACGCAATCTTTGCTTTCCCCTGTATGACCTGTACATGGAATTTTGTTGCTGCTGCTGTTGTTGCTGCTGCTGCTGACCTTGTCGGTAATTCCGAAAGGAAGAGCGACCAAAACCTCTGAATCTCTTGTTGGTTGAAGAGCTCCTTATCTGAAGACCCAAAGACTTAGCAGTTGCTCTACTGTCTTTAAATCTCTCAAGAGCTGCATCAGCCTTCTTCCCAAAGAGGCCAGACCCATCAAAAGGAAGATCCAATAAGGTCGCCTGAACATCCGCTGAAAAGTCTGAGGATTTCAGCCAAGCTGATCTTCTAGTGGCGACAGCCGTGCCCATGATACGCGCCACAGAGTCTGCAGTGTCCAGACCACTTGGTATAACTTGGCGAGCCGCTGCCTGCGCATCTGAGATCACCTCCTCAAAATCTTTTCTGTTGGCATCAGGAACTTTAGGAGTTAGAATACGCAAAGAATCCATAAGGGCATGCACATATCTCCCCATCAGACAAGTGGCATTAGTTGACTTCAAAGCCATGCTTGCAGAGGAGAAGGTCTTTTTAGCAACCTGATCTTGTTTCGTTGCCTCCTTTTCATAAGGAACCTGGGGAAAGGCACTTACATTCTTTTTAGAGCAAGCTGCTTGAATGACTAGGCTCTCTGGTGAAGGATGAGGTGTCAAAAAAGCACGGTCCTCAGGTGCAACCCTGTACCTCCTTGCCACACTCTTGGAAACCGCAGGAGCTGACAGTGGTTTCTTCCACACTTCCAAAATGGGCTCTGTCAAGGCGTCATTAAATGGAAGTAACGGTTCTACTACAGAACTAGGAGAATGTAAAACCTCAGTCAGAAGATTGGACTTAAATTCCACTGTAGGTAAAGTTAATTGAAGAAGATCTGCCGCCTTCCTCATAACCATATGGTAAGGTTGGACATCCTTAGAAGGTGTATCAGAGCCTGAAGGTAATTCCCACTCCGGGGAGAAATCTAGTCTACTAGCATCAGCTAATTCATCAAAACTATCTTCATCCAATTCACCTTCTTCTATATCAGGATGAGTTTCTATATATCTTCTTTCTTCCAAAAGGCGTTGTGCTTCCCTTCTGGACCTCTCCTTTACACGCCTTGCAGCCGGATCCACCAACGGCTCCGACGGAGTCGGGATCGATGTCGGTATCGAATCCGAAGGCTTAGCCGGATGTTCTCGAGGTCGCTCTGGAGCGGGTGACGTCGGAACCGGCGTCGACGGCCTCGGTGGAGCCGGAAATTGCCAAGGCGGCGTCGGGGCTGGCATATAAGGCATAAATGGTGCAGGAGGATAGGAGTGAGGGACTCCTAGATTGAAAGCCAGCGGACCCATGGGACCCGAAGGTGCACCAGACGGGTACCATGCCCTTGAAAAGACACCATACATAGCATTAAGAAATGCAGATGGATCTTGTCCTGGGGTTGGAAATGGAGGCTGGAAACCCTCAGGTTGGTCTTGTGGACGAATCGGATTCGGCTCTTCGGTAGGCGCGGAATCCACATCCACTTGAACCTCCTCTTCATCTCGGGCCGAGGACGGCGCCGGAGACGGATTCGGAGCCTGCGTCGGTGACTGAACACGAGACTCCGAAGGTGAAGCCTCACCTTCCAATTCAGAGACATCTAGAGTAACCACCTTAGAACGTACCTTCTTCGGTGACCTCACCTCGAGTCCGACTCCTTACCAGAACGACGTCGGGATTCATGTCTCCTCTTCTTATGTTTCTTCTTCGACTTCGAAGTATGATCCGAAGCCGACCTCGAAGATGACTCCTCTCGAGGTCTAGACCTCGACTTCGACCTCGACCTTCCCCTTCAAGAACGAGACCTCGATGTTTTTCCTTTACCAGCTTTCAATTTTGCCACCAGGAGTTTGGCCTCTCTTTCCCTCAGAGCTTTCGGGTTCATCTATCGACAAGAGGAACAACTATCGACGTCGTGGTCGGAGCTTAAGCACCAGATGCAGTCATCGTGCAGGTCGGTAATAGACATCATCTTGCCGCATTCTCTGCAGGGCTTGAAGCCGGTCTTCTTTGTTGACATCTTCGAAGAGACAGGATACAAAGAAGTAGAAAATAGAAACAAAAAGGCAACAAAGTACCAGTTGGCTACAGAGCTTCCCGATAACCGTTAGCGTTGACTACGCGGAAAAAAGGGAACTGATGTCATCATGCCGGCGTGGGCCTATTATAGGCGTCGGTGACGTCAGCGGAGTCGAAGGCGATGTTGTGTCTCTATGACGTCTGAATCCACGTCGGCGCGAGGCTACGAAAAGAATTTCCGAATGTTGCTGACGCAAGGGGATATTCACAAGGTGAGGAATCCACACGGCAGATGTATCTATCAGAAATAGCACATTTTGTTATTTGGTGTAAAGACGTTCAGCAGTTTTAGAGTTATTAAAAGAAAACCACATTTGTACATATATATGGACGCGACCCCTCTTACGAATCCTCCCAATGTCATGCAGAGTTCTGATTGGCTACCAACACTTCATAAACAAAGGTTACAGGGCCAAAAACATTAAGAAATTCACAAACAAAAACCCCAAAGGTTACGGGATGTAAAGTTAAATTTCACTTCTAGAAAACCAATGAAATTCAGTCACTAGAGTTACACGAGCTAACTATAACTTACAGCCCATGCAATGCAATGCTTATGATCTCCCATATTACATCACTCATAACATGGTCAGTGACATCCCTCATGTCATCTCAAATGGCATCACCGGTGACATCACCCACAGAACCATTAACACACCCACTTACCCCTATGCAACCTCTCATACACCCACTTACATCCCCATACAACCACTCACAGGTCCATACAAATACACAAAGAACCACTAACTCATCCACAGAGCCACTCACACACCCACTCTCATATAGCCAACACACAGCCACTCACTCGCCTACATAGCTACTCATACAATCAGTCACTTACCCACACAGCCAGCCACACACACTCCTACAGCTACTCACTCATCCATTTATTTACCTATATTGCCACTCACACACCCACTAACTCTACAGCCTCTCAACACACCACTTACTTACTCACAAAAGCACTCATACACTCACTCACATACCCATTCACACACCCATATAAGCACTCCCACATCTACTCACTCACCCATACACACTTATACACCCAGTCACTCAACTTAGTCACAGTAATTCAGACACCCACTCAGTCACCCATAGTAACCCACTCATCCATCCATTCAGCCACTCACTCACCCATACAGCCATTGACACACTCAATCAATCAATCAATCAATCAAGGAATTTGTAAAGCGCATTACATACCCGTGAGGGTCTCAAGGCGCTGGGGAAGCCCCTACTGATCGAAGAGCCAGGTCTTGAGAAGTCTTCTGAAGGTCAACAGGCCTTGGGTCTGTCAAAGGTTGGTGGGGAGGGTGTTCCAGGTCTTGGCGGCGAGGTGGGAGAAGGATCTGCCACCGGCGGTCGTTTTCCAGATGCGTGGGACTGTGGCGAGGGCGAGGTTGGCTGAGCAGAGGCTGCGGGTGGGGGTGTAGAAGCTGAGTCGTTTGTTGAGGTATGCTGGTCCGGCGTTGTGTAGGGCTTTGTGTGCGTGGATGAGGAGTTTGAAGGTTATCCTCTTGTTGATGGGGAGCCAGTGTAGGGCTCCCAGGTGGGGGGTGATATGGCTGTGTCGGGGGATGTCGAAGACCAGTCGTACCGAGGCGTTCTGAATGCGCTGCAGCCGTCTCAGGAGCTTGGTTTTTGTTCCTGCGTAGAGGGCGTTTCCGTAGTCCAGCCTGCTGGTGACGAGGGCATGGGTGACGGTTTTTCTCGTTTCGGAGGGGATCCACTTGAAGATCCTGCGGAGCATTCGGAGGGTGTTGAAGCAGGATGCGGAGACGGCGTTGACCTGCTTGGTCATGGAGAGGGTGGAGTCATGGATGACCCCCAGGTTGCGTGCGTGGGTGGTGGGTGCTGGGGCTGTTCCCAGCGAGGTGAGCCACCAGGAGTCGTCCCAGGCTGAGGGGGTGGATCCGAGGATGAGGACCTCCGTCTTGTCAGAATTCAGCTTCAGCCTGCTGTCCTTCATCCATTCGGCGGCGGCCTTCATTCCCCTGTGGAGGTTGGCTTTGGCGGTGAGAGGGTCTTTGGTGAGGGAGATGATCAGCTGGGTGTCGTCGGCGTAGGAGATGATGTTGAGGTTGTGCCGGCGGGCGACGTGGGCGAGCGGAGCCACGTAAATATTGAACAGGGTTGAGCTGAGAGAGGATCCTTGCGGTACACCGCAGATGATCTCTGTGGTTTTGGAGCGGAAGGGTGGTAGGCGGATGCTCTGGGTTCTGCCAGAGAGTAAGGAAGTGGTCCAGGCCAGGGCCTCCTCTTGGATTCCGGCGTCGTGGAGGCGCGCTGTTAGGGTGCGGTGGCAGACCATGTCGAGGGCAGCTGAGCGGTCCAGGAGGATGAGGGCGGCTGTTTCTCCTTTGTCCATTAGGGTCCTGATGTCGTCGGTGGCGGCGATGAGTGCGGTTTCGGTGCTGTGGAAGCCGGACTGGGATGGGTCCAGGATGTTGTTGTCTTCAAGATATCGGGTCAGTTGTCTCACTTACTACCAATACAGTCACTCACACAGCCCCTCTCACAAGCTACTCACACACCCACTTATACACCCATATAGCCACTCACATACCCACTCACACACCCATATAGCCAGTCAGACACCCACTCGCACAGAGACACTACTCTGATTGGACAGAGATGGTTAAAGTGGCATCAGTTGCTGCCTTTGGTTGAAAGCATTAAGGTTCGCCAACATCCAGACCTCTTAATTGTGCACTTTGGAGGCAATGACCTAGGTACACTTAGTGGAGTAGGACTGGAAATCCTAATGAAGGATACCTTTGGCATATTTAAAGGGCTCCTTGACTGGATGGGTGATTTGTTTGTGTCAGTACTTCAGAACATATGTGAGCGATTGTATCAGTCCCTCTGCAGATGTGTCACTGGATTTGTAAGTAACTATGTTGATATATGACTAGCTCTCTTTTAGTTACTCTATGCGTCTGTAAATGTGCATGCAAATGGCTGTATGGATTGCTTACTGGCTGTGTTAGTGAGTGTCGAGGGTATGTAACTGTGTGTGGAACTGCTGGATACATAAGTGCTGCGTAAATGGTTGTGTAACAGCCTCTGTCGCTGTCTGACAAAAGGAGAGGGGGGTCAAAAAAAGTGTGTTTCCCATGTTAATTCCCATAGAGATTTTGAACTCGAATACAGCCCGAACCGCTGGATGGAATTACACCAAGTTTGACAGAAAGATAGCTTTTGGAACACAGATTGTGCTTTTTTGATATTTGGTGAAAATCCGTTCAGTAATTGAGAAATAAATTAAAAGAAATCCTAATTTGTATATCTATGATCGTGGCTAATTTGCGAATAATGAGGAGCTTGTGCAAGGAAAGGCAGAGCTGTGATTGGCTGCCAACACTTCAACCAGGAAGTGTTGGCATCCTTTTTGGGTCTCAGCAGAGTCCCACAAAAAATGTGAAAAAAAGGTGCAGGGTAGGAATACCCTGATCCCCAAGCTTTGGTCTTGGAATCCAAAAGGGATCCTAGCAGGGTAAAAAAAAGAATTTGCAATGCAAAAGGTCTCGCATTTACACGAGTTTGAGCTATTGGCATTGTAAATGACAATGCGTTTTATTTACGATTTGGCTTTGAAAGCATAAATAAAAGGCATTGTCATTTACAATGCCAAGAGCTTAAATTCGCGTAAATGCGAGACCTATTGCATTGCAAATTATTTTCTCATTCTACTATTGTGATGGTTGAGGGACCTAACACTCCTGTCTAGGGTCAGTGTACATGGCAGAGAATGACATTATTGGAATGTTTCAGAATGTCTCTAGAAATATAGCCTTTAGCCAATTTATATGATAACAGTACTGAACATGTATTATATTAAGGCCCTATTTTTGGTAAATGTTCTGAATCAGCTCAGAGGACGTCAGGTTGGCTCGCTTCGCTCATGTGTGCCAGACTTCACTCACTTGTGCAAGTCTTCACTCGAGATCTGCCTTGGGAACTGCAGCTCTCGTGTATATGCCGTAGCCTAGCAGCTATTTTGGCAGGCAAGTCTGGGACACAGTCAAGTCACAATCTAGGCCAGAGGGAAAGACATACCTGATGTATGTACTTTAACTCAGAGAAGGCAGTGTTATATAGTGGAAGGGGGGCGGGGAGAGTCCAGATTCTGCATAAGAGGCACAGTCGGAAAATACAAACGAAGGCATGGGAAACAACTCTGTTCCTGAACGTAATTTTCTGTGCAGAGAGGAAGTGGCAATCGCTCTCGTGCTACGGAGAACCCCTTGATGCTGCTATAGGCGGTGGAAGGAGGCACGTGCGGGAGGGGTGGAGAGGGAAAGGGCTGCAGGAATGCGAGCATCTCTTTTGCTGTCACGATATGACAGTTTGTCGATGTCAGGAGGGTTGACGAAATTAAGGTGACGAGGGGTGTTATGATGACACTGATGCCAAGAGGGCGCAGGAATTTCAAAGACGACTAGGGGGAATTAGAGTCATGATAACAGAATCAATAGGGCTCTGTTGTCTTGACGAAAGGTACAATGGAGCAGGCAAACATATTGTATCGCGACAATGTGCTTAATTGTGTGGCGCACGCTGTAAGGAAATCAGCTCCCACGTCACAGGAACAAAGATGGTGTTGGCCTGTCTACATGGGCCATCCAAAAAGTGGACAAGGAGGTAACCAAGAAGCAAGATTTTCAATCAAGCGCCATTGTTTACCATAAACGATGGCGCGAACCAATGGGAAACAGGGGTGGGACTTCAAGTCCCTTCTACATCTGTATTGATTGCAAAAAGCCCTCGCATGGTGAGAGCAGCGAACGCGCGCTGCTAACGCCAGGCGAGACCCAAAAATATATATATATATATATAAATTCTTAAAAAAAAAAAATAAAGCAAGCCTGGGCTCCCAGACTTGTTTTGTAAAGCACCCCCAGGGTGGGCCAGGTACTGGGGGCAGTCAGTTTCTTAAAATAAAAAGTAGGGGGTGCACGGGGCACCCTCCTGAGGCTCTTTGAAATCCACCAACTCCCCAGAGCTTTTTATTATTATAGGAGGAGGGCTGCACGGACCCCCTCTATGGGCTCAATTGAGCCCAGGGGGCCACTACCTCCCCGGGGCTTTACTTAAAAAAAGAATTGTGCTGGGAGGTCACACGGACCCCTGCATTCTAGGGACTACCACCTCCCTGGGGCTTTCTTGTTTTTGTAAGGAGGGGGGGGATGCGTGGCTCCCCCTTTCCCAGGCCGCTCTCTCCCACAGGAACCACCACCCCGGGGTGGCCATGTGTCCCCCCCTCCTGGAGCCATACATGGGCCTGCCACCCCCAAGGCCGGCTCCTGCTATGTCTGGGGTGCCAGGACATAGCCAAACACTCCGGTTCCAGCAGGTGGGATCTGTCAAAGTGCTCCTGCCCACTTGAAGTGGAGGTTTCCTCTCTTCTCTGCCGGCAGACATGCAGCCAGGGAAAGAGATTAAAACGATTGCCCCTGTACAGAGGTAGCTGCCTCCTAGCAGCTCCCTCAATGCAGCAGTCACTCAGATTCACTTTTACAAAACCAGTGAAACTCAGCAGTTATAGTTACCTGAGCTAACTATAACTTATGCCCCCACAATGCAATCCTATGACCTCACATATTACATCACTCATGACATGGTCAGTGACATCACTGATGACGACAGTGATGACATCTCAAATGGCATCACTGATGACATCATCCATAGAACCACTCATGCCCCATAAAACCTCACATACAGCCAATCACATACTTATTTACCGACCAATACAACTAATGACACACACTCACTCATACAGCCACTCACACAACCACTCAAAAACCCATACAGCTGCTCACTTCCACAATACCACTCACCCACTCTCAGACCCATACAGCCAATCGCACACCCATAGAACAACTCAAATACACATGTACACACCCATACAGCCACTCACTCACCCTTACAGCCACTCACTCACCCATACGGCCACTCACTCACCCATACGGCCACTCACTCACCCATACGGCCACTCACTCACCCATACGGCTAAGAGAGCTACTCACTCATCCATACAGCCACTCACATATCCATTCACTTATCCACAAAACAATCACTCAAGCGCCCACTCACTCATCTATAGACACTCACACAAATACTGTGTAAAACAGCCACTCACTTACCCATACACCCACTGAAACAGCCACCCATAAAGCCATTAACACATCCCATCAGTCACCAATACAGTAACTCACAAACACACTCATCCACCCATACAACCAGTCACTCACTCGCCCATACAGCTACTCACACATCGATTTATTAACCTATACAGCCAATCAGACACCCACTCATTTTAAAAACAGTATCACTCATTAGAAGTACAAAAAGAACAGAGATTTAACTTATACAGTAACTTAGTATATATCTTTAACTCCCAGAAACTTTTACGAAACACACTCACGGGATGATGTAATCAGTGATGTCACCGATCATGTCATGAGTAATGTAATATGTGAGGTCATAAGCAGTGCATTTCGGGATCATAAGTTACATTTAGCTCAGTAGCTATAACTGCTGAATTTAATTGGTTCTGTACAAGTGAAATCTGAGCCAACTCTAACGTCCTTGTAACCTTTGTTTTTTTCTGATATATTTATATGTATAGTTATGAGTCCAAGCATTCGGCCTGCTGATGCAGAGGTCGTGGTTTGTGAACTTTTAAGCCAGGGTAAGTTGGCATTGATAACTTTTTATGAAGCCTTGAACTCACATTTTACTATATGTAAGTCAACCCTAAGGTAGTTTGTAAGTAGTCCACAGTGGAGGGTGGTATGTGCTTAAAAGGTAAAACATGTAGGTAATGTAGCTACAAGTTGCAGTTACCAGTAACCTTCAAAACTGCTGTCACCGTACACACCTTCACCTTATTAGAAACTACTAAGAAAACGGTCCTACAAGAAAGGATCAACGCCAACGTACTCAATAGCGAATACATTTTTGCCATGATCAAAGAATTTGCCAAACCCTGAACAGAGACAGCAGACATCCCACCCTCCCAAGACCTCTGCAACAACCTAGGGACCTTATTCCACCACAAGATTAAGGAGATCTACGACAGCTTCGATACCAAAGACTCTCTCACCCCACTTGCAACTACTGCTCCCAAACAGCGGTTTCTCTTTTCCACCAAACCTAACACACATACAGCAACTCTCTTCCAAACGCCTCTCATCCATTGAATTTAGAACCTTACTACATGACCCACATGCTGCATCACTATCTGACTCCTACACCTTTTGCCCTAAACACACACAAACAATATAAACAACGTGCCACACCTCACAACTTTGCTTCCCCGTGTCTACTGCACAACAATCTTACACCACGAAAACAACACAGCACACCAACTCACTCTCAAACACCATCTCCACCACATACACACGCAGACCCATCAAAATGCCTTCTTAGCATACTGGATGAGGAACATGAAGCAGAACAGCTACACAATTGCTATCCTAATACAGCTAATACCAGCACTAAAAACACACCTTCTACAAACCCACACAATACTGATCACTCTTCTACAAAACAAAGTTCCACTATCACCAAAGCCCATTCTCTAAACTGTCTACTAATAAATGCTCAGTCCCTCTCTATAATCAAACATCACATCTACGACCTGCTCACCGATGCAAAATTAGACGTACTATTCATAACTGAATCATGGTTGGGAGATGATACGGCTCCAGTCCTGCATGAAGCCGTTCCTCTAGGCTATCAAACGATCACCCAAAATCGTATAGGCAAAAAAGGAGGTGGTCTAGCTGTTGTATTCAGGCAAACATTACATATCACTAAAGTTGACGGCATCGCCATAAAAAATTGTGAGGCTCTTTTCACCAGATGCAATTCTACACAGTCTTCCTCCTGTAACTTTCTGCTCCTTTACAGACCTTCACCTAGCAAGGCGACATTACCAAACGCACTTCCAGACACAGTTTCAAGCCTGATAACAATACACTCCAACCTATGCGTTCTAGGTGACCTCAACATTTGGTTTGACAAACCCAATATCACCCATCCAAAAACAATCACTGGCCTAGACGCACTGAACCTGCATCCGATTGTCCACAAACCCACACACATCGCTGGACATATCCTAGATGTAATTTTTGCTAATACTTAACTAATTACCTTTCAAACTATAACTCCAGTCACATGGTCAGACCACCACTTGCTTGCTTTCCAATATAAAACAACACTAAGTGACTCACCTAAAACTACCGTATTGGCCGTGGAACAAACTCAATTTGGAACACTTAGAAACACAACTAACATCCAGTACAAATCTGGAAACAATAAATTCTGTTAAAAAACTATATGAGTGGCTACAGGAAACTTTTGACATCCGGATACCACTCAAAACCACACAATAGAACAAAAGATAAAAAGAGCCTTGGAGAAACTTTGAGATAAAAGACATAAAACAACAATTTAGAAAGCTGCACCGTACCTGGCTCAGAACAAACGCCAACCAAGAAAACTTCACCTACAGAAAATTAACAGATTAAACAAGTCAGCTATAAAAAAAGCTAAGAAAATGTACTATTCAAACAGAATTCTAAATGCTAAATGTGCAAATAAAGAGTTCTATAAAATACTCAATGAATTTCGCAAACCACATTGCCTAGAGGGAACTCATCTGTTACTCAGGATTTCACAGGCAAACTGGCAAATCATTACACCGACAAAGCAGACACATTGGCCTCATACTTAAAACAGAAACAAAGCACCAGAACTAACTTTTGTACAAATCAACAATCCAAGAATACTCTTACCCAGCCTCTCCGTTCCTTCCAACACATCTCACACGATGAATTTATGGACCTGGTCAAAGCAAGCAGGCCTGCTGGCAGCCCTTCTGACCCATGTCCAGCACAAACTTTCAAGATAATTCTTATAAGAACCTCTGTTGCCACTCCAGTAAGTAGAATCATCAATGATTCCTTAACTACTGGAATATTTCCAGAAGAACTCAAAAAGTCACACATACACCCCCATTACTGAGGAAAATAAACTTGGACAAGCTGAACCCTGACAACTACAGACCCATTACAAATGGACCGTTCATGGGAAAACTGATAGAAAGAGCAGCGTTCGCCCAGATGGCACAATTTATTGAAGAGAATTACATACTTTCAGACTTTCAAACAGGATTCCCTCCGGGAAGAGGCACTGAATCTGCCCTCCTTGCCATCTGGGATGACCTGGAGAATACAGTAGACCACAACGGGGTTGCTGCACTACTCCTCTTGGACCTCTCGGCTGCCTTTGACACGGTTGACCATGCCACTCTGAAACAAAGTCTCTATGAAGCCGGCATAGAGAGGACTGCTCTAGACTGGATTGCGTCCTACCTTTGAAACAGAACTATTGTCATCCATACCCCCACCTTTCTCGCCCAAACCATACTCCACAAAAGCAGGGGTCCCTCAAGGCACTATCATCTCGCCCATGCTTTTCAACATCCACATGAAGTCATTACCGGTACTGATAAATCAATTTCACCTCACGTGCTATAACTATGCAGATGACACGCAAATACTCCTTCAACTGAAGTGCCCCAAAGACATAGGAAAATTCCCAATTTTCAGTTGTCTGAGAGCCGTGGATCAGTGGATGACTTGAAGCTATCTCAAATTGAATGCTTCCAAAATGGAAATACTCATGTGTGGCGATTGGAAACATTATGACCCGCTTGCCGCCTGGCCTGATGAACTGGGATCACCGCCTAAAGTATCGAAGGAAGTAAGAAACCTCGGAATGACCATGGACTCCAAGCTATCGATGAATGCCCAAGTGGACAAACTAGCAATATCAAGCTTTGTCACTATAAAAATGCTGCGACAAATTTTCCCTCATTTGGTATTTCCATACAAGTTCCAAGCTACCATCTCCCCTGTTCTGTCCAAACTCAATTACACCAATAGCCTATACCTCTATCAATATCTTTAATCTACACATACTTACCTCCTTTATGCATCCATATACTTTCAATGTACTTATGGCTCTATATATTTATCACTTTCTTCTAATTTAGCATTTCCAATGCACTACCCTATTTCTCAGCCTATACTTCTCTCAATATATCTTCTAGCTCAACTTTCTGACTCATCTCAAACTTATTTCTACTACTCTTTCCAATGCACTACCCTATTTCTCGCCCTATACATATATCAATATATCCTCTACATCCACTCTCTCATTAATCCCAAACCCATACCACTACTATGATCCCCAAAATAAACCTTTCTAGACGCTTCCCTACTTTACCCCTCCTTGCATCATCCGACACCTCTTATACTGATCCCCCAAAACAAACTTTTCTAATCTCTTCCCTCGGACTCTTCCCTTCCACAACGCCCTTTTTACTCATCCAAAAGCCTCCTCCTACAGCCAAAACCTCAAAAAAAATCTAAATCCTTCACTCTTCTATCCCTCAACTATCCTTTTCAATCAAAATACCAGACTAACATGTTCACTTCTCAAATTTCATATTCCACTATACTAATTCACCACTAATCCTTTATGGGTTTCATAGTAATGTGCTACTCGCCAACAAAGTGCTTCAACACCCCATCAGGGTTACAAGCACTATATAAATGCAAACCTTTTCGCCTTTTCAACCCCTCCCCAACCCTTCTCAATTCAAATAACTGACTAACATATCCGGCACCCAAATTACTTTCATATTTCACTATAATTCAACACTAATCCTTATGGGTTCCAGAGTAGCATGCAACTCGTAAAAAAAAGCACTTCAAAACCCCATCAGGGGTAGCAAGCGCTATATATACAAACCTCTTTCCCTCTTCTATCCCGCCGCCTACCGTTCTCTATCCAAATAACTGAAAAGCATATTCACCACTCAAATTACTTCATATTTCACTATACTAGTTTTCAACACTAATCCTTTATGGGTTCCGGAGTAGCGTGCTACTCCCCTGAAAAGCGCTTCAACCCCATCAAGAGTAAAAAGTGCTATATGAATGCACACCTTTCTTCCCCTCTGCTATCCTTCCCACTCCAAATAATTAGTTAATATACACCACTTAAATTACTTTCATATTTCACCATACTAATTCACCACTAATTGTTTATGGGTTTCCGGAGTAGCATGCTACTGGCCAAACAAAGCGCTTCAACACCCCATCAGGGGTAACAAGCGCTATATAAATACAAAACTTTTTTCCTCTTCTATCCTTCTGCTATCCTTCCAAATCCAAATAACTGACTAACCTATCCACCACTTAAATTGTTATGTTATGTTATAACCTATTTGTAAAGCGCACTTTGACCAAGGTTTCATGGCGCTGTTTCGAGCTGAACTGAGTTGACTGTTCTGAGTTGACAACAGGGGGATAAATTTACTCATGTGCCTGTATGAACAGCCATGTCTTGAGCTGCCTTCTGAATTGAAGCAGATGGGGACAGGAGCGGATCTCCCGTGGAAGTGAGTTCCAAAGTTGTGGAGCCAGATAACCGAAACGGCATCCGCCATGTCGCTTACGTTTAAACTTTGCACTCACCAACAGATTTTGATGTTTAGAGCGGAGATCACGGGTTGGAATGTATCTCAAGATCAGGTTGTTAATAAAAATAGGACTATAACAGTTTAGGGACTTAAATGTAAGACAGGCAGTTTTGAAGGTAGCTCGTTGGAGCAGTGGGAGCCAGTGTAGCTTTTTTATCAAGGGTCTGGCCGATTGCCACTTAGGCTGTTGATAAATCAATCGTGCCGCCTGGTTCTGTACAAGCTGGAGCCTCTTGATCTGATAAGAGGGAAGGCCTAGATAGATTGAATTTGCATAGTCTAAATGGGACAAGACTAGGCCAATTACAGCTTGTATCAGTGCTGCCTGGGTGAGCAGGTGATGTATCTTCTGGATTTTTCGCAGTTGGAAAAAACATTTAGAGACTACTGTGCCCACTTGTGTGTTAAGAGACAAATCTCCATCGATAGTCACCCCCAGACTTTTTACGGAAGCGGAGGGTTTGGGGAATCGCCCTAGTTCTACCGGCCAATAATGAGGGCCCCAGGAGATACGACTATCTCCTATCAGCAGTACCTCCGTCTTTCCGGGGTTCAACTTCAGATGGTTATAATCCATCCAATGACAGATGAACACCATGGTATCCTGAAAGTTGGTAATAGAATCGATAGAATTATCTATAGTGAAGGAAAGCTGCAGATCATCTGCGTAATTGAATGTTGTTACTTTCCTCTGTTTTAGAGCTATTATCAGGGGGAGTAGATAGATGTTAAACAGAAGAGGGGACAGGGAAGAGCCCTGGGGAACCCCACATGTGGTATTCAACCCTGGAGCTGTGAAATTAGCCAGGCGAACAGCCTGTGTACGGTCTTCCAGAAAGGAGGTGATCCAGCTCAAGGCTATGCCCTGAAAGCCAGCACGTCCGACACGGTCCACCAAGATCTTATGGTCCACCGTGTCGAACGCGGCTGACAGATCTAAAAGGACCAAGGCTTGAGGGGTTCCAATGTCAGCCTCCCTACGAAGCTCGTCCAGAACTGCCAAAATGACCATCTCAGTCGAGTGACCTGGACGGAAGCCGGCTTGATGGGAATCCAAATGTCCAGACTCTTCTATAAAAGTGGACATGGATTTCGCGACATGTGCATCCAAGACCTTGTCCAAAAATGGGAGCAGGGAGATGGGGCGGTAATTAGATGGTTCTAATAAGTCGGCGCCGACCTTTTTGATCAGAGGGACCACAGTGGCGTCCTTAAATGATTTAGGGACGCAACCATAAGTGAGTGATACATTTAATAAAGATAAGGCAGGTTGAGGAATAGTAGAAAATACTTCCTTCAGTATATGTGGGGGGCAGCAATCTCGAGGAGATCCAGATTTAACTTTGGACATCAAGGAGATAAGCGATTCAAAATCGATCGTTGGAAAGCTATCCATGGTACATGAATTCCTAAAGGAATCAGGCGGGATCACAGCTAATGGGGAGCATACAATGCTAGCTTTAATTGTTGTGATCTTTTCTATGAAAAACGTGTTCAATGTATCACATAGTTCCTGTGTGGGCGTAGGTTTAAGTGTCACTCTATCAGGATTAGATAGTTCATCCACAATTGAGAAAATCTCTCTCGATTTGTTGGTAGAAGTTAAGATCTTTGAGGAAAAATATTCTATCTTGGCTGCCTTAATAGCCTTGTTATATTTTGCCTGCTCTAGTTTATAGAGGAGCTTATCTCCAGGGTCATAGCGAGCTCTCCATCTCCTCTCCTTCTGGCGGAGTAATAGTTTCATCTCCTTTAGTTCGGGAGAGAACCATTTATGAGCATCTGCCTTCCGATTTATCTTAATTTTTTGGGGAGGGGAAAAATGATCACTTGCTGTTTTTAACCAGCCAGAAATCTGAGTGTCAGAGAGATCCACGTTCTGGTCCAGGTTGGGTATTGAGCCGACCAAAAAGTTCTTAAATTCAGGTATATCAATAGATTTCCAACATCTGACCGTCCCGCCCTCGACCAGAGGGGTTTTAGCCCTGATATCCAGAGTTGTGGACGATCGGGCGCTGGAAAGGGAAGGCGAAGAACTGTCCACACGGTCCGGTCCGGGTAAGGTTAAGTAGGACGTCTTTACGTCTGATTGATAGGATGGCTTTATCCATCTAATTGATTGAGTGATTAATTGTTTATATTGGAATCGGTATTTAAATACTGGTATTGTTCATTGATTGGTTCATTTAGCCTTGGTTGCTACTTGAAGTATTGGTTCTCTTTGAGACATTGACTGTTTGCAAACAGCGACGAATAGGAACGTTCCTCTCTCTTTGCAAATAGTGAAGGATAGGTAATGCGGACTTTTGTCCCCCGTTGTAATCCGTCATGCCTATTTTTCTCCCCACTGATTGATTGGTTTCTCTGTTGCTCTTTGAGACATTCGCTGTCTACAAACGGGGAAGAATAGGAATATTCTGTCTCCCTTTGCAGATAGTGAAGGGTAGGTAATGCAGACTTTTGTCCCCATTGTAATCCGTCATGCTTATCTTTCTCCCCACTGATGGTTTGTTATCGATTTTTATCGATTATCGCTCTTTTGAGATATTCGCTGTCTACAAACAGAGAAGAATAGGAATATTCTGTCTCCCTTTGCAGATAGCGAAGGATAGGTAATGCGGACTTTTGTCCCCCGTTGTAATCCGTCATGCCTGTTTTTCTCCCCACTGATTGATTGATTGTCCGGACATTTATTGTTCAAGGAATAGTTCTTTTGAGGTATTCTCTGTTTGCAAATAACGTGGAATAGAAATATTCTGTCTAGTCTTTGCAAGTAGTGAAGGGTAGGTAATGCGGACCTTTGTCCCCCGTTGTAATCTGTCATGCCTATCTACTCCCCACTGATTGGTAAACTAGTTCCACCCGGACCATTTATTAGAGGTAGATCATCTGGCTCAACCGGAGGGCGCCCCTAATAAAAAGGACATATGTAAAATACGAAGTAATCACCGTATCCTGTTAACAGAAACTTTAGCACGAAACACACTAGAAAAGGAAGGAAAAAGAAATCGAGCAAAATCAGTAGGCCACTGATGAGTTTTTTGACTTCGCTAGAAATAAGAAACGTTAGAAATAGCCCGCAATAAGAAACATGAAAGTGGTGAGAGAAGCCAAGCTTGACATCACGACAGCCACGAGGTAGCTAGGCTCCGCCGCCCCTCACTGCTCCAAACATGTCTGTCCCACCGCCCGCCACGCCCAATAACGGTACCATAAGATAGATACAAGTCAGCAGATACCTACCCCCATTCCGGAAGCTCCCGAAGTGCAACAGGTCCACGGTTACGCCCATCCAGAAGACGAGGCCTCGACACGTACAGGGCAGGGCCCGGCTGGCCGCCATTGGCCGGAGAGGTCGTGGGGTGGGTGGCCCGGAATGTACTAGTTTTCCCATCCTCCTCTTCTGGCGCCTTGCAGGCCACGGGGGGGGATGTCTTGCTTATGCCTCCGACCCCCCCCTCTCTCATCGCCTGGTCCGGCCATCACCAATGTCAGCGCCAGGAGAAGGCGTGGGGTGCACTGGGAGGGAGAGGCGGCGCGGACGAGCCTCTCCCACCTCCCCAGGTGGAGGCCCCTCAGCTGCACCCCCAACGCTCCACTCACCCGACAAGGGTTCGTCCACTGTTGCGGTGCAACGCCACGCCCGACAGGCTGGAGTCCGTCTGCTCTTACGATCCAGCGACTGCCGGTTGCCGCGGAACTCATAACATGGCGGTCGACTCTGCAGGATGGGCCTGGCGTGCAAAGATGGCCTGGTCGCTTGTCAGCTAGAAAATGAGTCCCCCGTCCAGAAGCGTTCTCCTCAGCTTTGAAGATTCTACGAGAACTGCAGGGGCCCCCGACTCCCGCGGGCCCCCCCGATGGGGAATGACTGCCATGATTGCCCGCGGAACGACCAAGACGTAGCCACAAGACGTTGGCACCCTCATGCTGGCGCCAGCCTCAGTTTGAATTAACAAAATCCTGCAGACTACCAATTTGATCAGTTCCGGTGGAACACCAGTATGACCCGGTAGGAAAGATTGTTGCCTCCCTCCCCCCTTTGACTGATGGTTCATATCGCCGGCCCCTTCTGTTGCCCTTTAACGAAACTTTTGGACTGCCGAAAGAGGCTCTGGTCCAACCACGAGTTGGTGGAGACATTTTGACTATACTTGAACCTGCCTGACCTCACCCAAAATGGCGCCGGTACAAATGAAACTCGCAACTCCCTGTTGTGTTCCGGTTGCTCAGCCTTGATATCATGAGATATGTATGCAGTGTTTGAAGCGCATGGCGGGAGGGGATGGGTACTGATTGAACATTCGGACAATGAATTGATATTAAGTTCTGACGCATCATTGATTACCGTATTATTGAAAGTTCGAATTTTCGACACTTATGGTACTTGCCCACAATGAATTTTCGATATGATTTTATTGCACTTATCGCACCTTTATGAAATCAACGACCACCGACTCCGTTACGTTTTCCTCAAATAAATATCCCCTCATGTACAGTTCCAGTCCACTCCGTGGCCGGCCCACGTGGTTGTAGGCCCGTATTTGTGCGCCAACATTTTTAAATAAAGGTTTTTTTGTGAAAAGCAAACATAGTTGTAGCGCTTAGATTGGTAAGTTTCGAATAAATGGCCACTGTTTCCGATATAAGTAAAATACAGGTGAAATGAAGCAACTCGATTACTTAAAGGTTAAAAAGCAAAGTACACAGAAATATTGCAAATGTGAATGGTCCAGGTTTGTTGTGTGTGTGTTTTTTTAAATATTTTTATTTCTGTGCAACGTAAAAGCAATCAATAAAGGTCCCGGTATTTAGCCTTTACTTTATGTGCCACATGTATCAGGGAAGTTGTTTCGGATGCCCCTAGCCACTCCGAAGGAATGCCACCTAGCCCCTCTAGTTTCCGTGCCTGATGAACAAAAACGACCCCGTACCACTGTAGACCATCCCTCCTCCTCGAAGGAGAGCACGAGTTCACCCCCCACTTTACACTGACTGCCCTTTGTTTTGACCCTTCCCTACACACGATCCGTAATACCACACTTGGGCGATCTATGCAATACACTGTCCATCAATGATTATCTCTCCCGCACTACCGGTCCCTCTGGGCTTAAACGCCGAGATGAAAGGGACTGCATCCCGCGGAGATAGGTCGAGTATGTGGTAAGTAAAAGCATTTTCGGGTTTATGCGCGCTGATGTGTTTTAAAACGCTGTCCCCACCCCTTCTTTTTCCCTTCTTTTCTGCAGGTCACATCGGAACGTCGACTAAAGTATGGAGAAGACCTAAGCAACGCGCCATGGTTCCGCACGGAAAAATTGTATATTGTCTATGGGGACTGCCCCTGAGAACGTGACGAATTTGTGTGATATGAATGCACGCGTGTATGCCCTGATGTGTATAGCTCGACTGAATACACGTTGCACACGTTTGGATTGATAGGAGAAATGTTTTATGTATGACTTAAGTGATGATCGAACGGCCGATGGAATGGGGAAAAGGGGTCTGAACATGGTGCCTATACACGACGAACAAACAAAGATATAGCACTCCCTTACTTAGAAACGACTCTCTCTCTCTCTCTGAACCCAACGACTGGGAGGGTGGCCTGAAGCAGAAACTTGGCGGGTTATTGCAGTATGACAAAATATGACTCCAACCGGCATCCCAAATAACGCAACCAAGAATGACGTGCACCCATGAGTAAATTCATACGGTAACTAAATAGGGAAAAGTTCAGGAATATTCCGGGGTGAGGTTTACCCAAGTACCCTCCTCCTGGAAGACTAGGAATATTGTCAATGTTTAAGATTTACCACCTCCTTCTCACACCCTCATAGACATGAAACTCAAAGCTGCCCCATTGTTCTCCCGACTGACACCCTCCGTTGCCTCAGCCCGGATACCCATTCGCTAAAAATGATTCGAAGATCCCACCGTGAGTATTAGCCCGACCAGGTTAGTTCCCGAACAATTGACAAAGGTGTAAGTATTTGCAACCGAGGCCACCAGCAAAGGCAGCCAGATGAATTAAGTAGGATACGCAGCATGCAGGAAGAAATATTTTTGGCCAAGTACTGTTCTATGTTTTGTCTTGGATTTTTGTATATAATACATGTACTATTCCCCCCCGCCTGAATTCATGTGTACGTAATGTATGGATCTACGTCGTCCCTCAGCCTGTGTTTCTATATAACTTGACCCCTGCTGTTCTCTGTTGTGTGCGCACTAAATGGCCTATTATTGTACACGTTTCTCTCTCTCTCTTTCTCTCTCTCTCCATGTCGTACGTGTACCGAATAGTTCGTTTAAAATGCGGACAACTCTCTCTCTCTCTCTGAGGGTCCCCCTGTTCCCTCTTCCTTTGTGTGGTAACGTTGTGCCCCGCCGGCACAAGCCTAATTGGTTTTTTAACACAAAGGTGTTCGGCAAAATTGACAGAAACTAAAACAATTGTAATTTGCCATATTACTACCTCTCCTTTCTGTAAAATGATGGAACTTGAATTGGCTAAGAAGGAAAGGACAGGTAAGACGACTGATGTCCCCTAATCTGGCTTTTTATTTTATAGGGGGACTATATGTCAGTGGCCTTCTGTTCTCAGTTCGTTAGAAACACAATCCCCAATGCTCAGATTACCCCACCTCTCTGCACCCAAGTACGGATGTCCAAAGCGTCCTCGTTTCTCCCGATTGACCCCAGCTCCATATCCCGAAGTATAACTGATGACCCTGATTAACCGTTGCTCCCCGAGAAAAGAATGTTTAGCCTCTGTCCCTCTCTCATGATGATAGAAGACTGCCAGGGCTTGGGTTAGAAAGACGAGTCTCTACCGAAGGATCCGATTTCGAGTTTGATGGAATACACAGTTGATAGGAGTCTGACTTCTCTCCATATACGTCGTGAATGAACGCCAAATAGACTTAGTACAAACTCAGTAGAAATGCCCGCATACATACTCCATAGTGATAACTTCTGACCGTGACCGATGAACGTATCCCCAACTACTTAAGATTGGGGGCGGAATTGAAATGTATAAATGTCTTCTCCTGCCAGTTCTCTAAAGCTTGTTTTGTACCCATTCAAAGATACACAATCACCGGAGGAGAGGGGCCGGACGTGACGCACAGCCTAGCCGCAGATCATGAAGCACATGTGACCTCGACCAAAGGTGGAGCCGCAGAACAAAGACGCGGGACGAGGCACCACTCTCAAACACGGAAAATGAAAGGATGGAGGGCTGCCTTGAAGCCCTCTGCTTGCTGACACACGCGTGCCAGAAGTGGAGTAAATAATAATCTGTAGGGATTGCAGCTAATATATCAGGAGCAGAATCAGGGGTTATCCATGTTTCCGTGAGGAACAGGATATCAGGTGAATCAATGGAAAGTAGTGTAAAAATCTCCAATTGATGTTTAATTAAGGAGCGTGTATTTAAGTAAGACACACGAAGAATCATATGGTTGTGAGGAATAATTACCTTGTCGTTGCTTTGAACACATTGTATTTCCAGGAATCTATCGCGTTGCTGCAAAAGACCAAGTCTATCAAGACGCTTCCAGGTGGATTTATCAGATAATTAATACGCTCCATGTAAGTGGCATAACTCTGCTGCAGTATATTTCAGGAAATGCGCAGAGTATAATGCCCCCCATGTCCCGTACTGGCGCGGACGGGCGCAGATGGGCTTGACTTAGGCGCGCCGGCTGCGCCCGTCCGCTGCGCTCCCTGTGAGGGGGGCCATTTTGTAGTGGCTGATGCGCGAGTGGCCGAGCACTAGACCGCTCGCTCAATTTCACCACTAAGATGGTGGGCGCCAGGAAACTAGTCGGACCCAAGCAGCGTTTAATTCGGCTGCGGTAAGCAAGGGGCATGGGCCAGTAAATACTGGCTAGCAATTAGTTTTCCGATGGTAACAAGTTTAAAACACTATCAAAATACAAAGCATAAAATATACGTGCAGTTTGTATAAAAATTCGGCGTAATTGCAGTCACATCATAACAGTCCCGGCTTCCGCCTCAGGACAGAACTCACACACTCTCAATCAGTAATGCGAGCGAATCAAGGGGCTTTTGTAGTGGCTGATGCGCGCAGAACTCACACACTCTCATATTTCACTATACTAATTCAACACTAATACTTTATGGGTCCCGGAGTAGCGTGCTACTCGCAGAAAAAGCACTTTGACGCCTCGTCAGGGATAGTAAGCGTTATATAAATGCAATTACAATACAATATATATGTATGCATACACACACACATGCATTTACAAGGATACGTTATATAACATTAGCTGTGGCAGGACTTCCACCCTGAGCCCTTCCCTCTGCGTGACTTACCGCTGCTGGGAGCACGCAGCTGTGCTGTCCTGCCTGAAAGAGGCAGATAATACATTAAATCACTTTGGAGGTCTCTCTTGAAAAGAGAGCATAGTTCAATTTCCGCTTTGCAGAATGACTTTACCCTTATCCCAAAACCGGGACATTTAGTGAAATTTAGGAAAAACCTTGGGACGCCTGGACAGTCTTTTGAAAACCGGGACTGTGCAGGCGAAATCCGGGAGACCTGGTCCCCCTAAGTTAGATATGGCAGATGCGGACCGTGGAAGGAGGTTGAGGGGTGTCAGGGGACAGCTGACAATTGATGTCACCCTAGTGAAGGCGCCCAGTCACTTTGCGTGCACCAGGGCCCATTGCAACCTGGCTACACCACTGTGGGGGACAGAGTGCTCCCGACGCCGGTTTAGACAAAGTTTTAAAAACAGCACACTACAAACGTGCTTAACCTTTAAGAAACATATTTTGCAAACCTGACAAACTATATATCAAATTAACTCAAGAGAAACTCATGAGTGCCTGAATAATCACAATTAACCCACCACAATCACGACCAGTTAATTAACAGTCTCTGCGGTTTACAGCAGTAGCAGTGAATGTAAATCGGCACTCCTGTGCCGGCCATTGTAGATTCAGGCAAACCCGCGCGTGCACCCGTGTAAAAGTACAGGGTAAGCAGATCCGCGTTCCGCCGCCACAGCTGGAAACAGATGCGTCAGCTGACACCAGAGCTGCTAACAATCGCACGCTCTGGGTGCAGTGCAGCAGAACAGGACTGGCGGTTGGTTATTCGCGGTGATTGATGGCGAGCGTCGCTCGCGCCTAGTTTCGATATTTCAGTGTTGAATGATCGGGATTCATGGGCTTCAATATGCGGGAAAGTAGCAAACAAATTCGCAACCTGTGCATAAAACAGCGTGAAAATACAGGGAAGCCTTGGCCTTGCAGCTGTTTGTTCCGCTTGTATAATAATGCAACGGCTCCGAAGGTAAATTAACCACGGAAGCAAATATGCAATTAACTATTTGTTATCTCTGCAATGTGCGATATGCAAAAAGTGGCTATCTCTGCTTCACGCCAGTGAGTGTCGTTATGAAGCATTTGATGGTATATGCTGGCAACCTGGACAAAGACGACTTAAGTGTGTTTTCAGGTTGCAGCTGCAGGGTCCTCTCTGTCGGCTCTTCTCAGAGCCCTTACTCTTCTGAAACAGGCACTTCCAATCTAGTGGTTGAGTATTTTGTATGGTGTTTTTTTTATCCAACCACACGTACAACAATGCAAGGGTCCAAAACACACAGACCAGGCATATGCCTGGTGGTGGAGGCATCAGTGAAAGAATCTAAACCCCCCACCCCCACCCCCACAGAACAGGTGCAACACAGGTAACAGCAACACACACACACAAAACCATTTAACATACTCCCAGGTGCGGCATGTGAAGGAGCAGGTGAAATTTACCTCACATACACAGTAGTAACAGCACATGCAGTAGGAGTAGTGCACACTTCCTTACATACTGAGTGTGAGGCAATACCCCTGCACGCATGCACAAATGTTTGTGTCCTAGTGGCCAAGTGTGTGATAGCATATGCTTTTCTATATAACAAAATTAAGGAGTATCACCAAAGATGAGGCTGACAGCCAATATTGGTGGAATGAGATATTGGTATGAAAGAAGAAGTCCTTCTTTGTTTCTAAGGAACCCCTCACTCACCGACCTGGTCGGTGACATGCTTCATCATCGGGGCCACCTTGACAGCCGAGTGCCATCAAGGTGTGCTGCGACACCTGGAATACAGTGGAGCGGGTATGTGGGTGATGAATGTAAAAAAAGGGTCAGTGAGTTAAAAATTGTCTTGGTATGACTTATCCAAACATTATTTATTCTAAGACTACTGGACAATATTAAAGACAGTGTATGTTGATACAATAAAGGCTTTAATAAGACCTAGTGTATCTGTGGTATGTGTTAGGTCTACATGTTTCAAACCAAACGGGAGTTGCCGGTTTTTCTTGAGGACCAAAAATGATGTAAAAGGAGTTGGGTGGTCAGGGTACACTAACACCCTGCCATACCTGCAACCCTTTCAGAACCCTAAATAGCAAATTGCTAGGTGGGTAAAAGAAAAGAAAATGCAACCCAAAAGTGGTTACACTCAAAAATGCAAAAACCTGTGAAGAAAGAGAGGACCGTAAGTCATAAAGGCTGTTTACATGCCTGTAACGTAGTGAAGTGACGTGGTCCGCTCTATCTGTAAATCACTCCACATTCAATTAGTGCGAATTATCCATGGTGCGGTGTATCAGCATAATTTCTTATGGGAACTAATTGTTCCTAGGAAAACACACCTATCAATATGGGTGTGAAAGTGCACATATATTTCTATATATTAAGCCAGTCTTACACAAGCTCCATCGTGCGTGCCTATGTCATAATTCTGTATGACTAGTGCCAGGGATTGCCGACGTGAAAACATCTCAACTTGATCCAAAATCACACATAACAAGGGACAAACTACACATTACACACACATAGTCAAGGTATTGAAAAAAAGTGCTCACTCCTCAATGGGGAAATGCTTGCTGCACGGGGATTGAGGGGAGAGGCTACAGAGCTCAAACGTATTCTGTGGATTTGAGGAAAAAATGCGAAATCATAAGGTTGAGGCACAATAGTAATGCCGTATATTTTCATTCCCTTCAGACGAAAAGCACTCTGGAAAACAAAGCGCTTTCATAAATGCGGGCTCTACTTACAGTTTCTCTGCGTGGGAATCGCCTGATAACCTAATTCGCCCCTCCGCGCACCCGTGTGGGATGGGGATGCAGCGCCGTAGTTAAAGGCGGCCGCCATTGCAGGCCATTGCAGGCGAGGTGGGCGTGGCTGACTGGCGTCGCGTGGTGACGTCACGCATTAACGTGATCGTCATACGCGCGCCCTGCTGCTACGGAGCTGAAAAGTAAACACAGCCTCCGTGATCGGAGTTGTGAAAAACCGGTTGCCACGGGGATGGAGAAAAAAACAGTCAAGGGAATTAAAAAAGGGGGGGCACAATGCAGGGTATATTACTAATCCTTGGGTATTCAATGTATCCCTTGAAAAAAGAACTCCGAGATTGGAGTCAGTGACTAGGGATCTTGACATAAAAAAGCCAGTGACTATCACGGAGGCTTTGTTTTCCAGAGTGCTTTTCGTCTGAAGGGAATGAAAATATACGGCATTACTATTGTGCCTCAACCTTATGATTTCCCATTTTTTCCTCAAATCCACAGAATACGTTTGAGCTCTGTAGCCTCTCCCCTCAATCCCCGTGCAGCAAGCATTTCCCCATTGAGGAGTGAGCACTTTTTTTCAATACCTTGACTATGTGTGTGTAATGTGTAGTTTGTCCCTTGTTATGTGTGATTTTGGATCAAGTTGAGATGTTTTCACGTCGGCAATCCCTGGCACTAGTCATACAGAATTATGACATAGGCACGCACGATGGAGCTTGTGTAAGACTGGCTTAATATATAGAAATATATGTGCCCTTTCACACCCATATTGATAGGTGTGTTTTCCTAGGAACAATTAGTTCCCATAAGAAATTATGCTGATACACCGCACCATGGATAATTCGCACTAATTGAATGTGGAGTGATTTACAGATAGAGCGGACCACGTCACTTCACTACGTTACAGGCATGTAAACAGCCTTTATGACTTACGGTCCTCTCTTTCTTCACAGGTTTTTGCATTTTTGAGTGTAACCACTTTTGGGTTGCATTTTCTTTTCTTTTACCCACCTAGCAATTTGCTATTTAGGGTTCTGAAAGGGTTGCAGGTATGGCAGGGTGTTAGTGTACCCTGACCACCCAACTCCTTTTACATAATTTTTGGTCCTGAAGAAAAACCGGCAACTCCCGTTTGGTTTGAAACATGTAGACCTAACACATACCACAGATACACTAGGTCTTATTAAAGCCTTTATTGTATCAACATACACTGTCTTTAATATTGTCCAGTAGTCTTATTATTTTATTTATTATTTATCGATTTGTTAAGCGCAGTTGCTGCCCAGGGGCGTCCAAGCGCTGAGTTTAGACAAAGACGAGACGGAACACAGGGAGAACTAAAAGGGCTTCCTAAATAGTATGGTTTTCAGTTTCCTGCGAAAAGGGAGTAGGTCGGGTGTGGATCGAAGATCAGCGGGGAGTGCATTCCACAACTTGGCGGCGTTCAGTGAGAACATCCTGCCCCCCGACCTAGCTCTCTTTACTCTGGGTACCACTGCCAGAAAAGCACCGGAGGACCGGAGATTCCTGTTAGGGTGATAGGGGGTGACAAGGCTGGTGTTGATTGCTGATCCGGTCCTCCAAAAAGCTCGATGTGTGATACACAGAGCCTTGAAGGCCACTCTCTGTCTCACCGGTAGCCAATGTAGGCTTTCCAGTCCCTGTCTGACAGACTGTGACCGTGGGATTTGGAGTATGGTACGTGCTGCACAATTTTGTACCACCTGCAGCTTTCGAAGAGTCATCTCAGGCGCCCCCAGATATAGGGCGTTATTTGAGTCTAAGCGGGACTGGATAAGGCCTTGTACTGCCACCTTCTTGGCATCTAGAGGTAAAAGTGAAAGGACCTTCCTCAGTGTTCTTAGAAGGCCAAAACAGGTGGCAGACAACTTGGTGGCTTGAATGGAAAAGGAGAGTTTATGGTCTAACCAGACTCCCAAACTCTTGACACTCTCCTTAGGGGTAGGAGGTGCCCCTAGACCAGCGGGCCATAAGGAAGAGAAAAGTAGTGGTGAGGCTGGGCCTAAGAGCATGAGTTCAGTTTTCCCACCGTTCAGTTTGAGGGAGGAGTTGGTCATCCACTCCCTCACGCTCTCCAGGCATTTCAGCAGGCCGGTCGAGGCTTGCCCACCGTTCTCCTGGGCCAGTGAAACCACCAGCTGGGTATCGTCAGCGTACGACACTATTTTAATGCCGTACGGTTCTACTACCCCAGCTAGCGGTTTCATATAGGCGTTGAACAATACAGGGCTCAGCGATGAGCCCTGCGGAACTCCACAGCTAAGAGGCTTGATGGTAGATGTTGTATTACCATCAAAGATCTGGAAGGATCTATCAGCCAGAAAGGACCTAAACCACCTTAGTGCGTTTCCCGAGACTCCGATGTTCTGGAGACGGTTCAGCAGAGTGACATGGCTGACCGTATCGAAGGCAGCACTCAGATCAAGGAGGATCACTGCCACTGATCCCCCCTGATCCAGTATCCTTCGAGACTCTTCGGTCACTGCTAGCAAGGCGGTTTCAGTCCCATGGCCAGGTCTAAAGCCTGTCTGGGAGGTGAGCAGTAGGGAGTGATTCTCCAAAAACTGAACCAGGAAGGCATTTATGTGTTTTTCCAGCACCTTACCGGTCCACGGAAGCAATGAGATGGGGCGATAGTTGGAATGGTCATCAGGGTCCAAATTAGGTTTTTTTAAAAGCGCCCGCACCGAGGCTTGCTTCCAGGCAGTGGGCACTGTACAAGTGGTCAGAGATGAGTTTAGCAGCTCCAGGACTACAGGGAGGATGGCATCACCTGCCTGCATCAGGATTTCTGGGGGGGCTGGGTCTCGAGGGGAGCCCGACTTAACCTGGCGAGCCACTTTCTCTAAGGTGACAAGGTCCAGGAGAGGGAAATGATCCAGAGTCGGCTCAATAGTAGACAGGTCTAAACAGGGAAGATTTTCCGAGTTGGATAGGTCGGACGTCTCATGATTCAAGGCCATGGCTGGAAAGGTGGAATATATGTTCAGCACTTTGTCATGAAAAAAATCCGCCAATTCATTACATTGCTCCTTGGTCTTGGTTAAAGGGGGAGCAGTGGGGACACTCGTGCATTGCTTTAGTATGTTAAAAATTTCTTTAGGCTTTGATCTGGCTACCAAGATTTTGTCGGAATAATAAGTTGCCTGGGCTGCTTTGATCCCTTCTTTATAGCTTTTGATCGCCTCTCTATAAGCTGCCTTTTTTTCCGGAAGAAAGTCTACGCGCCAGGCTCTCTCCCGTTGCCTACATCGACGTTTTAGCTCTCTCAGCGAGTCAGAAAACCAGGGGGCTGATGTCTGCACTCGCTTAGAGGACGATTTACCAAGAGGCAAGAGGGAGTCTAAGGAATTTGTAATCCAACTAACATAGTTTCCATATGCCAGATTGGGGTCTGAGCAGGATGGCGGACGGGTAGCGTCTAACTCACGCCTCCAAAGGTCGCCGGGGAGTTTTTTCCAGTTTCTTCTCATCGAGATTTGGGGAGATAATTGGGGGGCTTTATGGGTGGACCAGGTGAACGGCACCAGGTAATGGTCAGACCATGGGAGGGGGATAGGTTGGGCCGTTATTAAATCTATACTGTTGCTAAAAATAGGATCGAGAAGGTTCCCTTTTTCGTGGGTTGGAGATGTAACCAGCTGGGTCAGTTGAAGGGCTTCGAGGTCATCAACTAACTCTTTCGCAGAACAGTCGGACGGCGAGTTAAAGTGCAGAATAAATAATGTTTGGATAAGTCATACCAGGACAATTTTTAACTCACTGACCCTTTTTTTACATTCATCACCCACATACCCGCTCCACTGTATTCCAGGTGTCGCAGCACACCTTGATGGCACTCGGCTGTCAAGGTGGCCCCGATGATGAAGCATGTCACCGACCAGGTCGGTGAGTGAGGGGTTCCTTAGAAACAAAGAAGGACTTCTTCTTTCATACCAATATCTCATTCCACCAATATTGGCTGTCAGCCTCATCTTTGGTGATACTCCTTAATTTTGTTATATAGTTACCTAACCAGGGGAGTGGGAGTACCCTTCCATCCACTTTTGTGGACTAAATCCCTTTGCTCTCTAATCCTTGTTAAGTATATAGCATATGCTTTTCACCATAGTAACATGTCCTATAAAAATAAGTGGGGAGACTAACCAAGTTAGGCAGTATGCAAGTGACAGCATGACACGTGCCAACACAGCGCATGACGTCACGAGGCGTGACATCCCACGTGGCATCACAGGAAGTGACCTCACTGGAAGACTCCATTAGGATGAGTAGAGCTATAAAAGAAATAAAATAGTGCTATTTATATTGTTATTTGTGTAAATACTAAGACAGACCATCCCATCTGACAGTCTTACAGTGTGTGTACTTATACACAGGGACTGAAAAAAGTCATAAGCATGCATCTCTTAAGTATCTGTGAAGAGATAACAAGCTGTGTGCTTTGGTTTCCTCTTCTGTGCATTTAAGTGAGAGAGTCCAGGCCGCCTCCCGTCCAATATCCGATCAAAAGGAGGCCTGATGGCCCCTTAACTTCTGTCTTTATCGTCGGCCCAGCTGGAGATGTAAAAAAAAAAGCCCCTTAACTGTCTGCACGTTGCTGCTGGGAATGAAAAGCAGACATTGTGCAGGAGTTGCTGAACGTGTCCCGGTGTCTGAAAATGACACTGGGACAAGTTCAACATATTTCTGTGGGGCCCAACTTCTTCGGGGGGGGGGGGGGGGAACGGCGTCCATCCTGTGCAAATAGTGGGTGGACGCCATGTACCCACGAACACCCCAGACTTGTGCCCTGACAGTAACCCACCTCCCCTTGCATCCTGACCAGCATCCTCGCGCAGGGGAGCCCTCAGGACGAGGTGGAGGTCAAAGACCCCTGGGCTCAGGTGTATCAAACTCCACCTAAACCTCCTGAAACTGCATTCCATTTAGCTGGACCTCAAAGCCTCCCTGTCTTCCATCAGTGGCAGGTCGGTTCAGGTTCTGATTGACAATACTGCAAGATGCAGGGCAGCCTGGGGTGTTGTGTACTGTGCCTGGATGGATTGAGGCTTTGGTAGTGGATAGATCTTCATGGGATATCCTTGATGGTGAATCCTCTGGCAAGTTCTTTCAACAGAGCAGACTAGCTCAGTTGTGCGGTCTGTCTCTACTAGTGGTTTGATTCCTCTTTGCGCTGATGGGCATGCCCTGGGTAGAACTTTTTGCTACTGATGAGAACGGCAAGTGTTTTTTTTTTTGCGTCGTAGCGTTTCCCACAGGACATTTTCTACCTTCAGTGGGATCCAAACCTTTGCGTGTTTCTGCTTGTGCCTCAGAATACTTGTGTCCTGAAGGTCAGGTGGGTCGGGCTCAGTTGATCCTGTTAGCTCCAGATTGGCTTCTGATAGCTTTGTATTCATAGCTACTGATTTTGTACATCTTTCCTCTGTTCTTGCTCTCTCTTTTGGAGGATTTGCTGTCCCAGCAACAGGGCAGGGATCTCAATCTGAACCTCCACAATTGACACCTCCGTGGCATGTAGATTGATAAGAACCAGAGTGAGTTTGAGCTGACATGGGAAGTGCTGGATTGGATTCTGGCTGCTAACCATCCTTTCATTTTGTCCCTCTGTTCCAGACATTGGGCTAAGTTTGTGACCTAGTTTGAGCACTGACCAATAGACACTCTTTAGACTAAGTTGTCTGATGTGATGCTGCTTGTTTTATTCCTGGCCTGGCAAGTTTTTGATGTGACTATTACTTGTCAGTACTTTCAGCCTTTCTACGTTTACCCCATAAACCTTCTTTATTAAGTTCCCTTTTTGTGATGCTTTTCTTAAACAAGCACACGTCTGTGTTTCCACTATGCTTTCATTAGGCCGTAGTTGTGCGTGACCATATTTTGAGAATCAAAAACCGGGACGGATCAGACATAAGTGTCGGACTAAAGTCTTTTGTGTTGCTTTTATGTCTGTCCTGTCCCAGGTTTTGTATAGCTATGTAAATGCATATGTGTGTGTGTCTGTATCAGGGGCGCAACTAGACTTGAACTTCGGGGGAGGGGGGGGCGCTAGAAGTTTGAGGTTTGGTAGTGGGGCTACCACTTAACGCAATGGGGGTAGAGACTGAGCCAGTATGAGAACACACATTAGTGCTAACACATGCAAACAGTATGTATTTGTGCCTGTATTTTCTAGCCTGATCTATTGACTTTGCCAGTGCTTTCACCTGAGACAAATAGCACCACAGGAACTCCAGTGGTGTCCACCAGACCTGCAAGAATCACTTGTCTGCAAGATGGTACTAAGTGAGTCCTGTGTCTGGTCTTCATGTCTGACACACAGAAAAAAAACAGAAGCCCTACTGGGGGTGTCTTTTCTTAGTAAACGCAACACAAGCCACATAATAAACAAATGGTTCAATATACAAGATGATGTTTGTGGGAGGATCTCCCAATGAGCACATGAATGTGCCCCCACAGACACAGAGAAGTAGACTTAAATGAATCTCAATGATGTGGAGCATGTACTGGAATTAATACAATGATGGGGGTTTGTATCTGGCTGTCACAAAATGAGGATGGGCCATCAAGAGCTCAAACGGTAGTGGCATTCACAAAGGTGTATAAGTGGAATACCTGTTCACAATGTAAAAACAAGTATATGTTGATAACTATATTGCACAGACCTAGCTGGTTAGCAACAGAGCACTGTACATTGTGGGAAGTGATGTCAAGTGGGGGCTTAAATCTTTGAATTACACACATTTACACTAGTATCTCTCATATTAAAAGTTTAGACAGCAAGATTAAGTGATTTCCTCCGAACTGCACACTTTTCGTTTAAGTGCCAAGCTGGATTCAAACCCAGGTCCCCAGCTGTTAAGGTGCTGGTGTTCAGACTGTTGCTAGCATCACCTACTGACAAGGTGACACCCAGACTTGTGGTGAAGATGTGAGCCAAGGGGATTGGTGAAATGTGCTATAGAATTTGCTTAGCACCATTGTTGTGCTGCTTGTTCACAAATCACTCTGTCATCTCTCATTTCACACTGCTGTCTTCTTTGCTGTCTCAGTTCCTCCTCCTCCTCCTCCTCCTCCTCCTCCTCCCCCCTCATGATCTTATGATCTTCTTGAGCACTCGGGGTAGAAGTGATACAGATGGAAAGGCATACAGGAGGCCGCAGTTCCACTCGTGACGAAAAGCGTTGCTGAGCGAGTGCCGCCTTGGAAACTCCAACGCGCAAAACTGCTGACTGCACGTGTGGCAACCAAGGCTCTCACCTACCGCTGAAAGAGACCTTGCACCACCTCCGAATGAAGACGCCATTCGTGATCGACCAAGCACCGACCGCTGAGTTTGTCCGCCCTGGCATTAAGAGAACCTGCCAGGTGTTGAACCACCAGAATCATGCCCTGATGTTCCAGCCATGTCCAGAGGTGAATAGCCTCCCGACAGAGGGTCCACAAATAAACCCTGTCCTGTTTGTTGCAGTACCACATGGCAGTGGTGTTGTCTGTGAACACCTGCATCACTTTCCCTTTGAGAGAGGGAAGGAATGTCTTCAGTGCCAGTCTGATCGCCCGGAACTTCAGCAGGTTGATATGGATCAGGACTCCGCCGGAGACCAGACGCCTCTGATCTACGCCTCTCCCAGATGGCCGCACCATCCCAGGAGTGACATCTATCACCACTGTTAGATCTGGTTGGGGCGGGAGAGGGATCTGCCTCTGCCCAAAGGTTGGTTCATTAACCACCACTGCAGTTCTTGTGTAGTTCCCTCTGAGATCTGAACATAGTTGGAAAGATTCCCCCTGATGCTGCGCCCACTGAAACTTCAGGTCCCACTGCAGAGCCCGCATATGCCATCTGGTATGATCCACCAGCAGGATGCAGGAGGCCATGAGGCCCAGTAGTCTCAGAGTCATTCTCACCGAAATTCGGGATAGAGGCTGAAACAACGGTATCATAAACCCGAATATCCCAGTCTTGCTGTATGGGAGGATAGACCCGAAACCGCGTCGTGTCAAGAACCGCTCCAATGACGAGGAGCTTCTGAGAGGGAATCAGGTGTGACTTCAGCACATTGATGGAGAAACCCAGCAAATGAAGGAGGTCGGCCATAGTCTGGAGGTGGGAGATGAGTGCCTGGAGGCAAGCCCGCCTTCAACAGCTAATCGTCAAGGTAGAGGAAGACTGAAATCCCCGATCTGCACAGATGAGCTGCGACCACTGCTATCACTTTCGTGAACAGCCGAGGGGCGCTGGTGAGGCCAATGGGGAGCTCGGTAAACTGAAAGTGCTCGTGGCCTGCTGTGAACCGCAGATAACACTGGTGGCCCGGCAGGACGGAGCTATGAAAATAAGAGTCCTGCAAGTCCAACGCTACCATCCAGTCTTCCGGGTCGAGGGCAGACCAGACCTGAGCAAGCGTCAACATCTTGAACTTCTCCTTTCGGAGGAAGCGGTTGATGCTCCTGAGATCCAAGACAGGAGGCAGGCCCTTGTCCTTCTTGGGAACCAGAAAGCAGTGGTAATAACAACCACATCCTACTTCTGGGACAGGAACGTGCTCGATGTCTCTCTTGACCAAGAGAGCCATATTTCCTGTTGGAGAAGTTCCAGGCGATTCTTCGACATGTGGTGGTACTGCAGTGGCATGGCTGGAGGGGTAGCCTCAAAGGTGAGGGAGTAGCCCCTTCAGACTATCTGCAAAATCCAACTGACCAAAGCGATGGTGCGCCAGTGGGGGAGGGGATGGCGGATCCTGCCTCCCACTGGCGTTTGCTGGGCCTGAAAGGCCAGACTAGGAGGATTTGGAGGCTGCTGCAGAGGGGGCCCGCCCGCTGCCCCCCTGAACCACGGCCTTGGTTTCCACGCCCTCGTCAAGGCTTGATAACTTACTGCGGCCAGTGGCTCTGGGCGTCACGTAGTGGGGCACCCCTTCCGTAGCCACGAAAGGGGCGAAAAGCAGACTGCTCTGGGTGGCTGGAGAGGCCCAAGGACTTGGCCGTAGCCCGCGAGTCCTTGAAACGCTCTAAAGCGTTGTCCGCTTTGTCACCAAAAAGTTGACGGCCATCAAAGGCCATGTCCATCAAGGTGTTCTGGACATCCCCGGAAAAGCCAGTCGATCTCATACAGGCGTAGTGATGAAGGGCTACAGACATGGAAATCGTCCTGCCTAGAGAGTCGGGGGTATCCAGCCCACAATGGATGGTAAACTTAGCGACAGCCTGGGAGAGCACTGTCTGGGCCTCCTCCGGATAATGAGGAAGCACCTGCGCAACCGTATCCCACACAGAGTGGGAAGAACGTCCCAATAGACCTGCAGTGTTCACCGACCGCAGTCCCAAGCTGGCGGAAAAGAACATTTTCTTCCCAAGATGGTTCAGCTTCTTAGATTCCCTTTCCGGGGGAGCGGTAGGACCACCAAGCTATCCTGGGTAGGGTGTTGGCAGAGGTAAGGTGGGTCACCTGGAGCCGGGCGGTGGTGTCGGGCAATCATCCTGTCCACGGGTGCCCCCGTGTTGGGTCTGGACAACGTGCCCAAAAGGACGTCAGTAAGGGCATCATTAAACGGCAGTAGGGGCTCCGAAGAGGTAGCTGCCGGCTGAAGCACCTCTGTCAGGAGGTTAGTTCTGACCGCCACCATAGGAAGCTCGAGGTTGAGGGCCTCAGCAGCCCTACGCAACACTACTACATATGACGCCCCCTCCTCCGTAGCAAGAGTAGGAGAAGACAACATGCCAAGGTCAGGAGATGTGCCAAGACCACTGGCATCCACCAGGTCCTCTCTTCAGTCCTGCTCAGACTCCATCTGATCAGTTAAAGGGTCACCTGACCCCTCACGAAACTCCTCCTCACCCTCAGGTTGCCAAACTGTCCGAAAAGGGTTCCCAGGAGTGAACAGTGACATAAAAACTCCTCCTGGTGCCGGATACAGCGTTGGGCGATGCCGGTCCAGCCCCGGGTCCACATCGGGATGGAGGCCGGGGTCGACGCTGGCAGGGGACACGACTGGAGTCGGTTGCAGTGCGGAGGAAGCAGCGCCGGTGGAGGAGTAATAAGGTCAACCGGCACAGGTCCGGTTCCAGGCCTGGATCCAAGGGCGGCCTGCGGCGCCGTGGCCTGAGTCAATGGCGTAGAAGGCCTAGGTCCCCCAACCGAGTCCGCGGGGCCCGAAGGCGCGCCGGCAGGTTCGGGCCTCCCAAAGATGGCATGCATCGCCTCCTAAAACTAACAAAGTTGGGTGGGAGTCGCTCCGAGTCCCGGGAAGGGAGGGAAGCCCGGAGGCGACTCTTCAGGGTCCGCGGGCAGTGCCGCGAGAGGAGCACCGCCCAAATCCTTCGTCGTGTCAGCTGACCGACTTGGAGAAGTCGAAGAGCGACGATGCTCCTTTGACTTCTTTTTATGCTTCGACTTACCCGACCCAGAGTACAAAGATTTCGATGACTTGGACGAGTGGTGATGGCTCCGCGAGCAGTCCCTCTGCCTCCCTCGCTACCAGGACCATGAACGGCACGGAGCCGACTGCCGGCACTCAAGTAGGTTTCGGGACCGCTACCGCAAAGCCTTCGGCGCCATCGACCAGCAGTCGGAGCACGACTTGGGGCAGTAGTCGCGCTCCAGGCAAAAGAGGCACACGCGTTTCTTTCAGATCGGAATATTGTTAGAGTAGATGACAACCTTCTGAATAAAGTTCAGAAAGATGCAGCCAAGAAAGGGAAACTGGCATATCATGCCATGGTGTTAACAAGCTTGGTGGGGCCTGGGGAAAAATATTTTGATGCCTACCCGTGGGACATCGCAGTTTCCCTGCCCACACTGATGAAGGCAGGGAAACCTGTGGTTGCTCTTGCTCGGCGGGAGCAATTTCAAACCTCCCGCCGAGCGAGACCAAACACTAACTTCGCTCTCTGCAGGCGGGAGCATGAAAAATGCTCACACCCACTGGGAGCAGACTGTTTCCCTGAAGCGGGCAGGGAAACAGATTAAACCATTGCTCCAGCCTGTGTAAAGTCTGAACCTAACTATAACGTCCCTGTAACCATTGGTTTTTCAGTGAATATATAAATAAAGAGACAGATACATACACAAACATTTGTGAGACATTTCTCTTTCCCTCCCCCACCCCAAAATTATTTGGGCTTGACCAACTTCTGCAAAGCACCTCTACTGCTGAGACTGAAATTGCTTTCATTTTACTGTGAACTACTAATTATCTGCTCTTCTGTTTTTGCAGGCTGAAATACAAGATTCTACCTAGAGAGCCCAGGACAGTCGTCCCAAGCTTCTTACATTTGTAATGTCCCTATGGATGTCAAAAAGTGAGTTAATAATTAGGAGGGTGCAACCCTCACCAACAATAAACACAATTAGATTAGGTCAAAACCCAGTTCTTAGAAAATCTCTGCTCAACCCTTCGAAGTTATGGAGCAGGCAGTAGGCAATCCTCAGAGAAGTACATGTTATGTTCAAGCAGTACCACCAATTTAAAACAAGAAAGCGATACAAAACATCCAAACCAATTTGGACAAATAGAGAAGAAATGAATGAACAAAAATACACCAACATCGCCTGCAAAAAATACAGCAAATAAAAAAAATAATTAAAAAAAATAACAGTCCACAGTTGACTGGGACCTACATGCGATTTCAGGCACCCCATGGAGCGGAGGTCAGATATCCCTTAAGGGTGGTTCCCGTCAAATCTTTTAACCGTAGAACTTCGTAAATTAAATGCACATCAACATCCTTTAGCAGAGCAAGTTCCAAGGCTAGTAAAGGTCATTCAGTCATGTAGCTCCAGTTGAAGCTGTTAGTTTTGGTGCACAAATCTCTGAGTTGCGTAAAGCTGGATTTTGAAGTGTCCAAGGTCACTTTGTCACTGGGATGAATTAGCCACCTCACCTGGTCCAAGGTTTTACCTATAGATTTTTAGAACTTATTTAGAGTTTGGGGGATGGCATACGCTACTACAAACATGGAGGATGTTCCGTACACAGTAGTACAATTGCATTTAACTATGCCACGCCCAATATAATAGGGTAATGGGGAAGCTGTCACGTTTTGACAGAACATCCCAACTGCTAAATTTTAATTAAGATCCTTAATAATTTTTTCAGTTCTCAAAATCTTCTAGTGGGGCAAGGCTGGAATCTGTAGCTGGGTAGGATCCACATGGCCAGGTACCTGGCAAAGTTCTACTGAACAGGTTTTCTGTGTGGCAAAACACTGCAAGCAGGACAAACCTCTTTTTCTTGGGTTAGACCTTCCACAGCACACCACAGCACCTTGTCCTGGAATGCCGGACGTTACAAAATTTCCAACTCACACTTCTTTCCAAATATTGGGAAAAGTTCCTTCTGGTTACTATGGAACCCCACATCATCAGAACAGGCTTCAAGGCACCAGGTCTCTCTCCAGCAAAGGATCTTGAATGGTCCAGTCCTCTGTGGTCAGCTAGGCCCTCTTTGAGTAGGAAGTTCTTTTGGTTTCTGTGTCCATGGAGCAGGCAAACAGGTCATCAACCACCTGCCCCTTGAAGAGTAGGTCCAATCCTTGACTGCCAAGGAGAAGTCGGTAGTCAAGACTTCTTTTTTTCAGCAAGTGATTCTTTTTAAAGAGTGTTCTTCTCAGGACCAGGAATATTTTGAAGAGGTGGGGTTCTTGTCTTGTCCTGTGCACTAAACAGTGACTGGAGAATTCTCCCTACCTAATCCTGTCTCGCACTATGACCATTTTTTTTCTTTTTTTGCGGCACTTCCTCTTCATTTTATTGTTAAAGAAAAGCCATAAATCCAGGGTGACTGTTCCCTTCTTCCCTCAGGAGGGTATGCGGCTCTCTCTAAAACCACTCCTCTAGTTAGAAGAATTTGACTCACCTATGACTGGATCCAAACTGCTTCTCCTTCCTGCTGGGGTTGGTGTCAAAGGGTCTAGGCGGGCTCTGGGAATTCAAGAGAGATGACCCATTTGGTATCCTAAGTCGAAAGAGGTTGAATTAAGGTTGTCCTTTATTCTGCCAGCTGTTCTCCTGTTCCCTCCCAGATGGATAATCCCTTCTAAGAAGCTAGCTGTTGAAAATACCCCTGTCTTCCTAGGTCCAGATGAAGCTGCGGTTAGTTAAAGTGTACCAAAAAACAACAAGCATTTGCAATGCAATAGGTCTCGCATTATAAAAGTTTGAGCTATTGGCATTGCTAATAATACAACACCAATATCTCAAACCTTATTAATGTATTTTAAGCACTGAGCTGAGCAATGTGTGTATTTACTGAAAAATCCTATGTAGAAAAACAAAACACAGACTGTATGCCGATAAAGACTGTTTGTGCAATGTGTTTTATAACGGTGCACAAAACCGAAGCTACGTGAACAAGTGTGTGAATGGAGACATGCTCAGAGCATGATGCTGTTAGTTTAGGGCGAATTGAGTTTGTACAGCTGCAGAGAGCTGAATTGGCTCAAGGCACTTTACAAATACAGCAACGCTGTTCATGTTTTCGCCCTGTGAGAGCCCTACCATCGCTCATTATATCGATACGCGTTAACAGTGAAGGAGGTATCACTGTTAAGTGAGAGCGCGCGCCGCTCACTGACCTTGCACGAGGAAGCAGCGATTCCATGATATGGGATAATCATATTGGACTGAAAGTGCAGGCGCGTTGCGCACTTCACTGTAGTGCCATAAGGGGGCAGTGATGCTCTAGCAGGGACATGGCTGGAGTCCCTCATCTGAGCTTTCAGTAATGGACACCCCAGGGCGCTGCACCATCAGGACTCTGGTCTATTCATGGAGCCAGGCCTGCGGTGCACACTGGATGTGGATAGGGCTGCCAACCACCTGCTTCTCCAGTACCACTGCACTGCCTCTCCCTTTGGTATCTCATTACAGAGGCAGCTGGCCTGCACTAACTGCCTGGGGGACTAGTAGGGGCTGGAGTAGTAAGGTGTGCCGGGCCATAGTAAGGCAGGTCTCCCACTAGTTGGGGGTGCCACATGGCAGTACCGATGTGCAATGGCTGCGATTCTGTGAGTTGAAGTGCTGGACACAGGTGTCCCAGTACAGGGATACCAGCGCGGGATGCAGGCCAGCACACTGGCAGATGCCTGTGGTACCCAGTATTGGGGTGCACTTGCAAGCATGTGTGAGGAGGCGGTGCTTAGAACCCTAAAGGATACTGTGGGTAGGGTGGAAGTATATTGGAAGAATTGGGAGTGTTCCAGTATTGGGATAACAGGATACAGAGGGAAGGAAGAGCAGAGCTGTGTGCCCAAGTACTGTAATAACAGAGTACTGAGGTCAAGGTCGAGGTGCACTGGCAGAGCTGTGTGTCATAGTACTGCAATAACACAGGGTACTGCGGCAGGGCTTAGGTGCACTAGCAGAGTCCTGTACTGGAGGGTACTGCGACAGGGCTAAGGTGCACCGACAGACCCTTGTACATCCCTGTACTGGAGGGTACTGGGGCAGGGCCAAGGTGCACTGGCAGAGCCCTGTACAACCCTGTACTGGAGGGTACTGTTGCGGGGCTGAGGTGCATGGACAGGGCCGTGTACATCCCTGTACTGGAGGGTACTGGAGCAGGGCTGAGGTGCACAGCCCTGTACTGGAGGGTACAAGGGCAGGGCTGAGGTGCACTGCCAAAGCCCTGTACTGGAGGGTACTGGGACAGGGCTGGGGTGCACCGGCAGAGCTGGGAGCTCATCCCAGCCCCGAGGTACAGACAGTGCTCTTTGTCCTACGACGCCCTTTCCCCTGGCAGTTGAACAAGACACAACACACCTTAAATAAACTTGTTTTGACGAAGTTTGCTTCCCAGCAGCAGCCACCGTCGCCGAGGAGAGACTGCACCCTTGGAAGTCAGTTTCACTGTCTGGATTATTGGTGGGGCTCAGATCATATAAGCATTTAAAGAGGACAAGGGTACCCCATTAATGAAACCTGGGGTTGAGAGTACTTGTAAATATTACAATGGTTTTGGTGGCCTCAACGAGGTCCTGAGGGGATATTGTAAATTATGAAGTTAATTCATAAAATTGAGTCTGGAGGAAGGTCTCGGTTGAATACCATATAGGTCAATTTTATTAGAATTTAAACAGAAAATATATAAAAAAGTTTGTAATAGCGATAATAAATTTCTTATCAGGTGCTCACATATGTGACAAAAAAGTGCTCAAAGTGACTTTAGTGAATTAAAAAACATTTATATACATTTATATACAAAGATGTCACCACAAGGGTATTCCCACACAAATTATATACAATAAAAAATGGGGGAGTTTTTCCTTGAGTTTGTCGACGGCGTTTCGATCTAAGTTGGTTTAGATCATCATCAGGACGTGAGCTTCCCTGAAACTAATAATAAAATTAAATTTAGTCCTAAGGTATTGTACACAAGACCAAAAAATTACTTTGAGTGAGGAGGAGACATTGGAGGAATACTGCTTGTGGTTAAATAATAGCCAATCAGATCTCAAATTTACTTACAATTTTGATAGATACCAAATTGATTACTTGGATGTAACAATCAAATGTCACGAGCAACAACTGTACACTACCTTATTTAGGAAGCCCACTGAGCGGAACACGCTGCTACAGTATCAAAGTGCACATCCAAGGGCACTTAGGGACGGCCTACCCTATGGCCAGTTCCTTCGAATCAGACGAAATTGTAAATTAAAAAAAGATTTTTTTCAGGAAGCAGAAATTTTATGCTCTAAATTGATGACCAGAGGCTACCCCAGGAAGTTAGTACGGAGAGCTATGAAGCGTGCGTGGTACACGCATAGGGAACATCTGTTTGAGTATAAAAAAAGAGAGCCCTTAAATAGGATAACTTGTGTAACAACTTTCAATACTGTCAGTAATAAGATCTGTAAAGCCATTAAAAAACACTGGCCTGTTCTAGCCCCTCTTGAACTTGAGACAGGTATCCCTTTATTTTCCTTTAAAAGGGGTAATAACTTGAAAGATCATTTAGTGAGAGCTGCATGTTGTGAAAAAAATAAAAGTACAACTATAGAGACCTATCTAAATCTACCACCAATTATAGGGCACTATAAGTGTAACAATTGTACTGCATGCCTGCATGCCTGTTCACGAGCAATACGAAATGTTTTGAGTATGAAAACTGCAAGTATAATTTAAAATCTTTTACAAATTGCAACTCCAAAAATGTTGTGTATTGTATTCAATGCCCTTGCAAAAAATTGTATATCGGTCAGACTACGCAACAAATCAGGATGAGAATTTCTCAGCATCGGAGCAGAATACGATGCAAGGTACTTACTGCGCCCCTTGTTGAACACTATGTGGAACTTGGACATTCAGAAAATGATGTACTATGGCAAGTGATTGATCATGTTGTACCAAATGTGAGAGGAGGAAATCAGCAGACAATCTTGAACCGTCTTGAGTGTAAATGGATTTTTCTATGTAAAAGCATTGAAAAAGGACTTAACACTCTGGATCAATGGAATAGCTCTGGCTAAAGAAATAACTAACAGTTTAATCTTTATTTTTTTCCAAAATGTAAAAATTTTGATGATGGCTGCTATTGTATACTGTGTGTGTATATATATATATAAAAAATTTTTTAAAATACAAAGTACACTTATGTATACAAGACAATGTAGATTGGTACATTCTGTTCCTGTTTCCAGGCCAAAATGAATTAGCGGGACAGAAGAATTGTAACAATATGTGGCCCACTCCGATAATGGGATAATACTCTATCCGCCAGCCTGACAGACTGATAAAACAGATTTTGCGCGAATGACACCACCAGCTTACCCACATGTATCACTAAGATACTAGCGCGCTTGCGTGCAGCCAAACTTGGTCAACGCATGCGCTTCACAAACATCAAGGAAGCAAGAGAGTAGTGTGCGTAGGATACTAGTACGCATGCGCGAGGTTAGACGTAGCTGACGCATGCGTCTTATAAACATCACGGAAATAAGAGATTAGTGCTTGAAAGAACGCCAGACCGTAGAAGCTATCTGCGGCAACGGAGGGAACAGAACGTAGCGGTGTTTAAGTAAGTGCTGGAACCAATATTAAGATAGATACGTCTAGTCCCCGCATTTTTACTTCTAAACGTAACTGCCAGAAGACATGAACTTAACCGCCCTGTAATGTTTCTGACTAGCTCCCGCTTTTCCGAAGCCCTTGAACAACCGATGCGAGCAAATTGAATCCTCACATCTAATAACGTTTTCCTGCCACGGAAATCACACCTGGCCCAGGGAACACACGGGCTCTTCAACGCTAAAACATATAGAGGTAAAAATGCCTTATGATTGAATGCTAAGGTACAACCAAAAAAATATAAGTTACAAAAAAATTGTTTTCTGTTTCTTCTAGATAACGTTGTGGAAACGAAGACCCTAAATAACAACATTAAACTGTGCAATTTGTGGCGCTTACTGCATAAATCACGTGTAAGTGCTGAGTTTAAACTAATTTATCTGGGCCATTCACTGTACGTACCCTCCACAAACTGTAAATGTAATTATCACCCCCTTTTTAATTTTAAAAAGGCAGTTTTACGACATCGGCCTGATTTATTTTTCCTGCCGCCTAGGAACTAAAGTGTTTTTTCTCGAAGTAAGTTCAAAAGCATAGCAAAGCAAAGCGCGTAATCTAGCCTATAATAAAACTGGGTCTAGTACAATTGATTTCTATAACGACTAGAAATCAAAGACTTAAATAAGTCCTTAAAGACACTAAAGCGCGTAAATGAGTCTGTGACTGTCATTGCCAGCACGGCCCACTTTTGTGTGCAGCTATAGAAAAAAGGTTTTTCTAAGTAAGCGAGGGCAATTTAATAATGCCACACTTCTAGAATCATTACCTGGAGAATTTCAAAGTAATTTTTTGGTCTTGTGTACAATACCTTAGGACTAAATTTAATTTTATTATTAGTTTCAGGGAAGCTCACGTCCTGATGATGATCTAAACCAACTTAGATCGAAACGCCGTCGACAAACTCAAGGAAAAACTCCCCCATTTGTTATTGTATATAATTTGTGTGGGAATACCCTTGTGGTGACATCTTTGTATATAAATGTATATAAATGTTTTTTAATTCACTAAAGTCACTTTGAGCACTTTTTTGTCACATATGTGAGCACCTGATAAGAAATTTATTATCGCTATTACAAACTTTTTTATATATTTTCTGTTTAAATTCTAATAAAATTGACCTATATGGTATTCAACCGAGACCTTCCTCCAGACTCAATTTTATGAATTAACTTCATAATTTACAATATCCCCTCAGGACCTCGTTGAGGCCACCAAAACCATTGTAATATTTACAAGTACAGATCATATAAGCAGCTTCTTGAGGCAAGATGTCATACGTGTCCCAGGGTGTACCTTACCGACACGTGAGAGTCAATGCAAAGACCCAGCAATGGACAAACACGTCAGGCTCCAGAACCATGAATAAGCCACCGTTGTATTCGTTTTATATTGTGCTAAACATCCAACCAGCACTGGACTCCAAAGTTGCACTCCCTTCAACCCCGAAGGCAAGGAACACATATTAAAAAAAAAAGCAATGGCCATCAAAGTTACACGGCCGCGCAGGGGGCGAGGAAGCGCAGCAGCGAGGCAAACGCGCGCTGCTGCGCGTGCTAGCCACGGACGGGAATGGCGGAGCAAAGGCAGGACATGCGCCTGCCTTTGCCCAATCGCGTGCCTTTAAAAAAAAAACACGTGAAACCCAATGGCTGCCGGGAAAAGCAAAATCACACGCACGAGCGCGTGGTTAGCTTCTAAAACCCCTTACAAGAGGTCTCGCGCTGCGCGAGCAGGGCTGAGCACTGCAATGCTAGGCGCGAGACCTAAAAAGGAAGTGAAGAGGTATGATCAGTCAAGGACTCAACCTCCTCAGCAAACTATGGAAAAACAGAAAGAGTTACAAAATATAGTGCTAACCTTCCAAAAAGTGACTAAACCCAAGCAAACCGTTTGGTTACTAGCATGGGAGAAACAATACGTTTTCTAAACTAACCCTCACCCACCAAAAGGTCCCTTGGTGGCATGCTTCATTAGGTTCTTCCAGCCCCGCGGCGGGACGGGGCATGCTATGACCGACAGATACTTAGGAACACTTTTAAGTGAAGTAAAGTTTATGTGTTTGGTGTAAGAGTGGAAGAGTCAGAAGTGAGTGAATTAAAAAATAAGTGGAGAAACTAAACTTTAATGCTCCCTTTAGCTGGTATTAATAAAAATGGGGAATAAGGAGGAAAAAGTGCTTTAATGAGAACACGGGCAGCAGTGTTTTCTTGGGTGAGCAAGATGCTTTGACGAATGTGTGACTATAAGCCCTCCTCCCCATCTGTGCTGAAGCTCATGTGGTCCAATTAGGCAACCTAAAAAATTGTTAGTTAAGAAATGCGCATTCATTCTGTTATGAAAAACTTACCAAATAGGTATAGAATGAATGTATTGCACAGTGATTGTATATATTACTTTAGAGCACCCAATAGGCTAACCGTCTTGGCAATTGTCAGAGTGGTCATAGGGATCAATATACTGAAGCTTTACTTAACGATACCCGATGAATGTTTTCTGAACTCAGTTGCACTTTAAGGGATCAATATACCTGGTCCTGAAGAGAAGTTTAAGGGTAGGCTTCGAAACATGTCGGCAAGTGAGGGAACTGCTCATTAAAGCGCTTTCTGTTTTTCTATAGTTAAAGTATACACCAGGAAGATCGTTACTGAACGAAAGTAACTGGTTCTTCTGATGGATATTTCTCACCGCAGATTCTTCACCCTTAAACTAGATATCAGAGCAGTATCTCCTGCTGGGGGAGGGTCTGTGAGGAGGTCACAGACTAGAACATCTTGCAGGACAAAACAAGAGAGCTGCCCTTCCCATTAGACTTGGTTGTCAAAGTAGAAGCTTTTTTTAACGTGTGCACCAACGCCTATGTCACGCCCTGAAAGATGTCAAGAACAGGCATTCTGTGTGCTTATGCACTGGTGGCTGCATTAGCCATGTTGGAATGGGCTCTCAGACATTCCTGAGATTTCTTTTTGCCCAATGCATATCCGCTCTTAATGCAGAAAGCTATCCATCTTGACAGATTTGTCTTCTGTATTGCCTTCTCCTTCTTTGCCCTGGAGAACCCTACAAAAAGCTGATTGTACACCCAATGATCCTTAATACGAACAATGTAAAAGCTTAAAGCTTGCTTGGGGTCCAAGTCTAATCAATGGACTTACTCATTCTCTTTCGAGGGGAGAGGAGGGGCAAAGAACGCAGTGTGTGTGCTGGATAACCCAACATGGAAAAGGGCAAGAAGACCACCCAAGTCCTAAGCATAAGTTTGTCTGGAAAAAGTGCTGAAGGGTTGGTGCACCAATAGTGCCTTAAACTCACTAATGCGATAAGTTGAAATGACCACAATGAGGAAAACAGTTTTTGGAGTGAGCAGACACAACGTGCCGCTGTGCATAGGCTAAAAGGGAGTGTATAGGAGAAAAGTTTAAAAAATGTTTACGGTCCCACTATGGCATCACAAATGGTTTGGGAGGAAACATGTGCGTCAAACCTTTAATAATTCAAATCAGGTGATTTAAACAGTTGGTCTAGAGAACGCAAATATGCTGAAAGGGTTAGCAGCCTTTTAATAGTGTCAAAAGCAAGGTCCTATTGAGCCAAAAACAGACAAAAAAACAATTCAATAGTTGACAGTTTGGCTTGCAAAGTGTCCTTCTTGCGGTCCCCATTGTATATGTACTTTGTAGAGGGATTCCAGGCAGCAAGGATGACATTTACATTCTCAGGTGGTGGATGATCAAACACAGTCAACTACAGCTGCTCAATCTCAATGCATGGACGTGTAAATTGAGCGGTTTCAGGTGCAGAACCCTGCCCTTCTGATGGGGAAAAAGGACCCTCCCGAAGTGAAAGCCTGATCGGAGGGCAGACGCTCATGCCCAAATGGTGGTGCCGGCTACCACATTCTCCTGGCCCAGCATGGATCCAATAGGATGACTTTATAAGGACATCCATAGAGACCTCATACTCAAGGTCCAAGCTCCAACTGTATAACTTCAAACCACAACATTCCCGACATCAACTTACATTCTAGGATACATAATGAACCCCTAGCAACAAAGCAAACAATAGAACACCACTTCCCCCTTTACAACACCCAAAAAAAAGATAAATGATGCAAAACAAACACAATCCTGTCAACGAAATACCTAGGAAGTATAAACATTAAGGGACAGTGTTAAACACAATCCTGTAAGTGAAGAGGAACCTCTTTCACTCTACTGGATTTTCTCCCTTCTACGTGTGTAGTAGGGACCTCTTCCCCATACACATCTTGCGGTTGCCTTTTGACAATTCTGTTGAGGTTCCAAACTCTGATCATGGGTTTTGACTGCATTACCCAAAAGCTTGATGACCTTCATGGGCTGCCAAAACTTGGATTTACCCACACTTAATGTTGGTAGTTTAACCCTAACCCAGTCACCAACACCCGTTTTCTTCACAGCCTTCCTCAAATCAAAGCACTCTTTTGCATTTTCTTCAACAATCACTCTTTCCATCCTCATCCCACTGGACAGTCCACACCGCTCCCAGCCTCCTTCCTTCTAGAAGTGACCCAGAACAGAATCACCTCAGTGCTGGCCAGTCTCCTCTTGAATAACCGGAAGGGCGCAACTCCTGTAGAGGAGTGTGGGGTGAACCTGTACTCACACACTTTTGTCTTTACAGCTTCTTCCCAGTCATTTCCCGAGACCAACGATAACTACATTGCTTCCTTAAGAACTTTTACAAACCTTTCAATCACGCCATTGCATTCAGGATGATACAACGCAGCCCGCTTGTGTTTGATGCCTCTCTCGCTCAAGAACTCTTCAACCACCAGAGAGGTAAATTGAACACCATTGTCAGACAATATCGAGCCTGGAAACACTTCCCTCTCAAACAGGTCCTCCAGAAAGTTAATTACAGCACCAGATTAAACAGAATTAACGATCTTAACTTCTGGCCATCTGGAAAACATGTCAAGGCAGACTAGAACATAACTATCTTGAGACCTCAACTTAACTGGACCTAAAATGTCTACAGCTATGTCCACCCACGGACCACTCGCTTGTTCTCTGATAACCATAGGATGTTTCAGGAACTAGTGGGACTGGATGCCCCGCAGTCCCAAAATAGCCCGGATTCCACGTACATGGGACAGCGGGAGACCCCGACACAGGATGGCACGATACATGATGACCCACCATAGAGAAGGGGTGGCATAGGCCCAATTTTTCATTTACGCTTTTCTCCTTCATTCCTAGACCCGGCAGCAAGGGGGGGGAAGGGGGGGGAGTTTGGGGAGGGGATGGGGGGGGGGGGGACGGGTGAGTTCCTATGTTGTTTAATATTGGTTTTCCCTTCTTTTTGTGAACAAAGTTATTGGGCGAAGGGTGGATACGGCGCACTTCATTATCCTTGCCGTGGTTCAGAGACTGGCCAAATCCCGGCCGTAACGGACAGATTCTCATTCAAGCCGCGATTATGATCCAAGTTGTCAGACTCAATTGAGTGCATATCCATGGTGCTTTGCATTGATATCCGTATGTAATTTTGCTACGCAACTTTTGTTGAATAAAGGTTTTGGAGAAAAAAATAAAAAAAATAAAAAAAACAAAAAAAAACCATAGGATGTGTCCTACAGTTTAGTATTTTGTCACTACGTGCACACTGGGAGCAATCTCGCACCACTCTCTCAATGTGCACATCCATGGCAGGCCACCAGTAGGCCTCTCTGATCCTTTATTTGGTTTTAGCAATGCCCATATGACGTGCATGAGCATTGGCCACAAGTTTATCTCTCAAATCTCCAGGCACCACTTTCCCGCTACCACGCATAAGTAAACCATTAAACACAGCCAGCTCATCATTAACAAACCAAACACCTTTGAGCTGCTCACCACAATCTTGCTTCTCACCCCATCCTTCACGTACTTTGACCATCACCCGTTGTAAAGTCGAATCAGCATTCAGGCTTTTTCTCCAACCACAGAATGTTACACACTATTGGAAATATTGTAAGCAATAAAAAACAGTATTTTGGGGCTCGGAGATAAGTGGTGGAGAAAAAGTAACTGGGAGTAGGAGAGGAGCAGCGCTATTTATACTCTAGGGTGAGGACACTTCTGATTGGTGCTGCAAGGTGCCTCTGCGAGACACGTGGAAATAAAAAGGCTTCCTGGATCCTTGACTTTTCAGGTGGATTTTTTCTGAGTAAGTATCTACAGAATAATGTTCATTTAACTGAAAATACAGGCATACCCTTAATGTAATGCCAAAGTGATGGGTCTGCAGTTTCCATTCGAATAGCTCCTTATTTTACAGTGATCCGGCATCTACCAGCAGGGATCAGACCATCTCGCCTACGCCATTAGTCATATAATTAAATAGCAGGCATACAATTGCAGTTAAGGCAGCCTCTTCTGATGAGTAAATGCATTTGCAACGATAAGTAATACAAAAACAAGACAGCGAATTCAATTTTGCCTCAGAATAAACTGCAAAGCTAATTTGGAACAAACGCGCTGCATGAGCACATGAAATCCTTTAATGGCGACAACAGGACGAGGAAAAATCAATTTGAATTCAGAACAAAAGCCGAACCATAAAAGGCCTGCGGCTTTGCAAATGTTTACTCTCGTTCCCTGGGGAGTGCTCCTCTGTGAGCTAAAACCGCGGCTGTTTATTCAGTTGTGCAAGTAAAAAAACACAATGATGTTTCTATGTCAATATGCAAGTCATGCAAAACTCCATACCTCATCCTTCCCCAGGACCTTCAGATGGTCCAAGACCTGTCCTATCACCGTCTCACACAGCCTGTTTATTTCACTCAGGAACTTGGTGTCTCCGCCATAAAGATTGTCATTGGAATCAACTGAAAAAGACAACATTTTGATATGAGAGATGAAGCACTGTTGCCTTCTGACAGCAAATGAGATCACAGTGAACTTATAGCAGACTCATACAGATCGCCGAGGTATATCTTGTTCGTCCAGGTTCTTGGTCTGGCGTTAGCAAAAATTGGGTTCATTTTAGTAGAATTATACCCATAATACACTTACTTTCAGATAGCTCTCGTCATCCATTTGTCTGATCTTGTGTCATTCGGGTTTCTCTTCTGCCCATTACAGCATGGGGCAGTGGGTCAGCCTCCTTCAGCAGCTGGCTAACTTCAATGAGTGAGGGCATTCTGCCCTTTCATACACAAATTAATTCCCTCAAGCGTGAAGGACTACTATGCTAATGAGTGTTTTTTTAAACCAAAAAGATTTCTGTTTTAGCCGATGTTTTCCCCTTTTTTTTTAGCTTGATGAGGGCCGGATTGATGGGCATCCCCAACGTAGATTTGCAAAAACAATGACAATACACTGACAAAGCCAAGCGGCTGGCGGCCAGCTCAGACATCCTGGCTTTGCCAATGCTTGTTAATTTGTGTCCAGGTTGCAGGTCGTGATCACCTGCACTCATTTTTGAGAGGAACGGCTGCTTTTCCATCCTTGGACCCAGAGCAAGAAAGTGAAAGGTAGAATAAGTAGACATGTGGAGGAAGAGAAAGGCAGAAGCACAATCCCAAAGGAACTAAACAATCATGAAAAACAACCTGGTAGTGTGAGATGGAAGGGGGTGGAAAAAAGAGGCATGAGGCTGACTCAAGATTGGGCAACCTTGGTAATCAACAAAAGAGAGGGGCGCCCAAGAAAAACTCGGAGCCCCACCATTATTTTATTGTTATCTTTTCATGTATTTATTTTGCAAATTAAGCACCATCTTTGTAGACGGGTCCTGACCACTTGCCGACAGCAAGAAAGATGAGTGTGTGCGAACAAAGGACAATTAGCATGCATAGACACCAGAACAGGCACACACACAAACAGCAGCATGGAAAAGACACATAAAACCCAAGACCCACTCCCCACAAATGTTCAAAAGAGGGCAAAACTTCATTTAACTAATGCAAATGTGCTCTCTATAGAGAACGTCATCTCGTCCCTTGCCAGTTATGCCATCAAAGAGTGATTGACGCAGGTTCACAGAGCTTTTTACAGCATTGCAAATGAAAGAGTTTACATACTTGTATAATGTCAAGGTTTCTGGCAAAGAACTGGTCTGTAGACATTTATGGAACACACGAATTACCTGCCTGCACCATTCCATCACAAACATGCAAATAGTGACCATCCTGACCAATCTGACAGAGGACGGGAACAGTAGATAAAATCACACTCTTTCATCTTCAATGATGATCAAAAACAATCCTCGAGAAGCACTTTACGCGGAGAAACAGATGCCGATGGGAACCTTAGATCAATGCTTAAATTGTGCTAGTGTTTTCCTGCGCTCGCCACCAGCACTTATTTCTTAACATTAGCACAATTTTATGACAGTGGCCTGGAATAAACCTAATTGTCACTTTTGAGGGAGTGTGATGTTTTGCAGGTAGCGTCGGAATTGGCATCTCGTAGGGCTGCCAGGGTCAGTAGATGGTGCCAGATGCAGTGGGCTTCTGAGAAATATCACAAGCCTTGCCGCTTATTTATTATAGCCCGCTACTGAGGGCTACAACGGTTGTTAAAGGCCCGAACCCGAATTATAAGGCCTACAATGAGGAAGAGGGCCTTTAACAACCGGTATAGCCAGAGGCAGAAGGGCTATAAGGCTATTAGAACATTCCACCCACTGAGGTTAGAATGATCTCAACTGAAAAGGGAGAAACATGAAGACAAACATTGGAATGTTGGAGCTCCGGGCTGGTACCAGCCATTATCCCCTTTGGTATCGCTTTGTTCGCCCTAAGTTGGCAGGGTATGCCCAGACGTGGGTCCCTTGCTCACATTGGCACTGGATTCAAGATAGCCTGGCTGATGAGGGTTATGAACCCGATACCGGTCCCAGGATGCTTGTTTCCGGTCCAGGGAAGACATGGTTTGGCAGTTCGGGCTGGACTGTTCCCATGAGGCACAGGGTCAGACTGATTTCCATATGGCCATGTCTGAACTGGGGTGGAGGAGGGAGCTAAAGAATGGTGAAGGATTAAACCCAGATCAGTTGACTGGGGGAGAGTGTTCGATTTGCTCAAACGCTCCGTCCATCATTCCCTTTGGTATCACCAACCATTATAAGCCACGTGATACTCCATTGTCTTCAATAGCGCTCTCACCATTCCAATATTCTAATATAGCCTTCTAGCCCGATGTAGCAGGCTATACCGGCTATTAAAGGCCTTCTTCGGCTCAGGCCTTTAACAAGGGAGCAGGATTTTAATAGCCAGCATAGCCCAGCTACGAAGGGCTATAAGGCTATTAGAACATGCTTGTGACGGAGCTGTTCCGTCACGGCCCCGCCCGCTCAATAGAACGCGCCGCGCAGGCGCGCCGAGCGGGTTGTGACGGAACCGCTCCGTCACAGCACAGCCCACCCGAGGCTTGTGACGGAGTGGTTCCGTCATGAGCATGGGAGGGGTTAATAATAGGTCCGAATGTAGTCCTTGCAAGCAATGGAAGCAAGCCTGATCTAGGCAGAAGGGCTTTGGGAATACGTTTGATTTTCTACCATGAAAAGTCTGGGGGAAAGAGGGCCAATTGGTGCATTTTTTAGCATACTTTTTACATAGATTTAGTAAAAGTGCAAATTGTGCAGGAAATCCTGAAGGTGCAATCTTTCTCCCAGGTTTCATTGTGCACCGGGCAAACTTGACTTTCCACAAGGGTTTTTAAAGGGGCTCAATCCTCAAAATTAGTTTAAAAAACATAAGGGCGACTTGAATTTTTCAGTGACATGCCCTGGAGAATCGGATAAAAGGCTACAGGCTTTATTATAGTACAAATGGCATGGGAACGCAGATCGAAATATCCTCGTATCATCATTATTCAAAAACGATAAACAGCATCTTCATGCATTCCTCAATTCAGACTATTTGCACTCAGATATTAGCCTGAAATATATTTTGCAACTGCAGTTGTTTTACTCCTAAATATAAGTTTCTCAGTTAATTAAAAATGCTATAATTTCGCTGTCAAATATATTTTTCCATTTTTTTCTAGATAAGTTAGTTTTTCCACAAACATCAGCATGTTCATTTCTGAAAATAGGGTATTTTTGCCTGGAAATTACAAGTTACATTGCTTCAACTACAGGTAATGACCAGATTCTTGAAAGTGTTGCTAGGAAGAAAAAGGGTGGGCGGAGGTCTACGACACTGAAGGGAATACCACATCCCCCCCACCCGCTTCATAATGTGCATGGCTCATTTTTGATGCGAAGTGGGTGTACATGGGATTGTGTTGGGATGCATTACAAATGAGTGACTAGTAACGAATTTAGAAAAATGTGCCTTTGCCTCTAGTGTTTTCTGCTACCTTGGTACCCCAGTTGAGGCCTACACTTGGTCTGTTTTGGATAAACTGCAGCCCAGCCTGCGCGACACTGAAGATGGAATGAACAATGCAAGAGACAGGATACCATAGTCAAATGTATTCCAGGTAGCAGATCTACAGCTTTCCTCTTCCTTGATCCCCAATATCTCTTTCACAACTGGTAACTTACTCTAGTATTCCATTTGACCTCCAGCAACATACACACACACTCACCCACATCACCAAACACACATTTATATAGCACTTAGTTAATATCCTCGACTAGCCGTTCAAGGTATGTCCAGGAGCGTAACTTTTGTCAGTGAGATTCAGGAGGTGTGAATCTCAATTTTTCTAACTAAAAATGCAGTGGGCTGCAGTTTGGAGGTATGAGATGACCAAGGTGGGGCATGGGCTGTTTCCATGAGGAACAAGGTCAGCACTGATTTGCATTAGGTGGGCCTCCATCTAGAGTGGCACAATGGCAAAACACAAAGGGTTGGAATTCAACGCCAAGCGATTGTCACTGGTTAGACTATTTACAAGCGTTCATCCAGTCACCTCTGCGTATTTGATTGCCAGTAGTTTGCCTGGAAACCTGAGACTGGTGCAGCTTTCCAATGTTTGTGAATTTTTAAAAAGGGTGCGTTTGCACCCTTCAGAGTATTTCTATTGAGGCAGATTTACAATTTTTTTTGTATACCTGTCACTATACACATTTAAGTATTAGCTCCATAAATGAACCATTTAAAAGCTATTAGTGAAATGAGGATGAGAAAAATCAAGAGGTACATAACAGACCCAATAAACGGCCCCCAGACCGTCAACAACCAAGTCAAGAATCCCCCACCTCCCTCGCAGCCTCTTTGCTCCTACTCGCCCCACTTGAGCCTGGTAGTTCTCCCTGTACAGCACAACGACCTGGAGTCCCTGCCCTGGGACCACTTGTTTTAAATGTACTTTGATCGCACACACTCTTGTTTGTCTCTGCTACGAGAAGCCTTGATGATGGTCATACTGGTGCATGTAGGCAGGACTCCAAATTTTCATCCTCACCTTTTATAAAGCATTTTATTAAGTGACTGACGACCCCATGTACTAAGCCTGAGTTGCAATTAGAGGTGTGTGCACCAGCAAATTAAAAGAGCGTGCCAAGCCAGTGATCTAGCTTAGTTCTAAGAGCCCATGAACGATACAATCAATACAACCTTTTAGCTTGTATATCCTACAACAAACAATGCAAAAGTATTATCCAGTCTCTTTCAAATTTAAAAAAGTGTCATGTTTAACATGACGAAGAGTTTCACCTCAGAACATCAGATTATATCACTGCATATAATCTGATGTACTGAGGTGAAACTCTTCTGCATGTTAAACATTACACTTTTTTAAATTTTAAAGAGACTGGATAATACTTTTGCAGACATTTATTGAAAGTGATAGCTTTAAACATGATTTTAGAAACATAAACGGCTCCCCTCCCAAACAACAATGCCATTGGTGAACTAAAAGGCAAGTCTGTAGTCATGTAAACTCTAAACATGGACTAGAGGCCTATTGATGGAGCAATATTGCAGTCCATTTAATCAAGCACAAGGGGTGTTTGTACAGCGCACATCCTGAACACAAGTTTTTAAAAGTGTCTCATGTGTAATAATAAATAAAAAGGAGACCGTGAAATACATTTTTTGCCTAGGATCACACAATTTGGACAAGTAGGTAAGCCAATATTTATTCTAGGTTATCAGGTTTCACATTTTGAAACTGAGCCACCAGATGTATAGCTCTGTGGCTCTCCCTGCTTTATTTCAAAGGTCACTATATTGTGTTTGAAAATATAGCAGAAAAACCGACCCATACATAGCAGACCGGACTCGGGCCCCCAGACCCAACTACCAGGACAAGTATGAAATTATTTGGAGGATGTCGTTTCCCAAACACCTCCCTGAAGCCACGTCCCTGGTATGTCGAACATTAACAAACTCCCCCTCCTCTATTTGAACGTATTGTGTTTCTTGGGGTTCACTCCTCGTTGTGGCAGAGGCCTTCCTCTTTGGGTTGCTCTGCACTCTAATAAACTCAACTTATAACAACCAGGCGCTTGCACAAAGCTCCTATTACTAGCTAGAGCCCCACAACAAGCAAAGCATTGTCTGGCTTCATACGCACATGTTCTACTGCTGCCATGTGGACGGCTGAGGCTGCTATGCCAAGACCAGAAGAACATATCCTGCCACTGGTATCTCAAGCAGATGACGCACCACACCAGCAGGGTCATCATGAGGAGTTATGTATGCACCAAGACACTGAAAGCGGGAGCTGAGGCAAAGTACCACCATCTCCACGCTTACGAGTGCCACGTGCAGCGGTGAACCGCAAAATTATGAGGATTCATAAAAAAACTGACGAGGGGTCGGTCCCCAAGTCTCCCATATCTCACAGACATTCATTGGCCTTGGACTGAATGGGGCCCCCCTGAAGGGCTATGGACCAGGTATAGGGTTAGGGGCGAGGGTCTTCAGCGTCAGGGGCATGCATTAGGGTCAACTGGCTGCCATTTTGTAGTCTTCCTCCACTAAGCACGGTCTCACGTTCGGTTCTGGGAGGGCAGACTCTTTCCTCCCCCAGCAGATGGTATTGCAGTGTCCGGGAACCAACCCTGTCAGCGACACTAGTAGAGTTTTGTGCATATCACGTTTTATCCCATCGTTCCGGCAGTTGAGTCGTTTCACCCCTCTTAGTCAAGACACTCACTATTAAGATGTCGGAAGAGCAGGAATATCCCTTGCACTTTGACTTGCACGAGCGCGGATGAAATGGGTCTATTTGACACTATGGTTGGTGAAATGAAATCTTTATTCATTACACTTTGGAGGACTCGTGCTGCCTGGGAGCGCAGGCATTATTTGCAGTCAGATAATGGAGCGTCCCAATCTATTTTTAGTTATTTAATGCTGCGCACGAAGCACGAGTGAAACCGATAGGAGGCTCGAACACAGCAGCTGCGAGTAGATTTTTGAAATTCAGCAGCTATTGAATGTACACTCCGGTAAACACGGTCATCCGAAACCGTGTTGCGAATTTAAGTGTATTAAACAAGTGAGAAGCAGCTGAACTTATTTACCTGTAATCCCCGCACCCACCAAACTGGGCCAAGCCAGGCCCAACCGAACCTCCTTTTAGGTCAGCAGCGGAAGGAATAGGGGGGCTCATGGAAAACCACCAAACTGAAATTTCTGAATTGTGATGCTTGTAATTTTGATATGTTGGATTTTTAAGAGATTGGATTGGAACCTTTATTCTTATTATAAATGTTATTATCGCCTTTTGCTTTGTCGCTTTAATGCCATTTAGCATGAGAAATTTGTACAAAGCACTGCAGTTTATTTGTTGCGCTTTATTTTAAATATGAATTTGCTTAGTTTTAATTCTGATGCTGAATGCGATGCTTTATTAGACTAGGTTAGATGAATTTTGCACGGACACTATTTAGACAATTTGTATTCATTAGTATCACTTAAGTGGAGTTTTTTAAATTTATTCTATTAAAGATGGAAAAATCAAAAACAAAATGTAGGAGGCTGTATCTTTCTCAATTAAAAAAAAAATACACCATGCTGGCAGTGATGAGTACCTTAAAGGCAGCCTGAAGTGCCCCTGTGGTGAAGAAATTGATAGATGCACAGACCCTTTTTCGCTGCAGTGATGAAGAATGCTGCACAAACTATTGAGCTATCATTAGGTACTCGGTGACATAAATATATTTATTCACTCGTTACCTGGCGGACAAGAAGCTTCTGTGCTTCCTTTAATCAATCAATCATTTGTAAAGCGCAGCACTGTCACCCCAATCAGGGCACTGATAGTGACACATGGTGCCAATAAAAGGCAAATCTTTCAAAAAGTTCTAGATTCTAGTCTAATGCTTGGGACAGGGTTCAGCTAAGAAATCCGTGGGAAGGAGTTAGAAAGAACACATCACAGGGTCCCTTGTAACTGTGGAAACAAGCAAACGCCAATAGGTCTAGGCTTTAAATGGATGAGCTACTGGAATTTCCAATGCTTGTTTACAATGACATGCAAATGCATGCATCAAGACGCAAAATCAGGAATGCCAAGCAATCTTGTAATGGATTCCGTATTACTGGAAACCCATTCAAAGATCGCCACAATGCATCACGATGCATGTAACTCTTTGGAAACGTGCAACATGATGTGTGAGCATGCATGTGTCATGATACAACCAACATTTCGTTTTTTTCGAATTTATTCATTCATTTATTGTTCCAAAATGGTAGACACCTGTGTTGGAATGGTACATGTATTTGAGAAGGGAGACGGCAGGCAGCAATTTGCAGCGGCCATGCTCTACAAAGTAAAGTATTAATATATGTATTTTTTAAAAATGGGCACTACACTGAGGGCCTTGAAAGAATGTTAAAGAAGGAGAGAGCTGGGTATAAGTAAACGCTGACGAGAAAAGAGGATGATTAAAAAAAAAAATACTTGAGGGGCGGTTCAGGCAACATACAGGCTTGGGAGTGGCAGTGGGAATGTGAAGTGAGAAGCAGCGCATTAGGGAAGCAGCATCCAACACCATAACACTAATTTAAAGCTACGCCGATTGTAACATCGTATTGCAAACGTGACATAAGTGGGCTACTAGCACACGTCATTCTCTTTAATGTCCCAGCATTCACTTCAATTAACTCATTGAGTATTTAGCGCGACTACAGTTGGCTATCAGCACATCTCAATCTACTATAAAACCGCCTACATGCCTACTGGTACAAATCTTCTAGCAAGTCTACTCACCACCAGCAGGGATTTTAAGAACTGCACACTAATCTGACACAAAGGAGGCGAGGACCCGGTCAGGTACGTTTTATTTTTATTAGAAACAAAGGGGCTCCTACAGGGACCCCTGTGCCTCCTCTGCATGTGGATGCAAACAGGGGGCATAACATGTTCCCCCTGTGTGCATGCACACCAGTTCCTGCAGGAACCTTGTTGTGTGGTCCTATTGCGGTGCCTTTTTCAAAGACACCACTGGGGACCGCCACGCCGTCAGCCCGCCAGACCACTTGAAAGTAGTAATCTGGCAGGCAGCGGTGAGTGTCGGCGGTGCGGGGGAGTACAACTCACTGCCGCACCGCTGAAACTCGCAAGCTGCCCCTTTATGTAGAAAAAGAAAATAAATAGTGCTTAAAGAAGCAACCCAAACGAAGGGTGAAAATGCATTCTGTGAAAAGTTGCCCTGGTATATGATGTCCACTAATTAAAGTGGGCACCTTGCACCAGTCCAAACAACCCTTATGGTGATGTATTTATTTATTTAAAGAGTTTTATATAGCGCTGGCTAGACCCGAAGGTATCAGAGCGCTTTACATGAGAATCAACAATGTAACAGAAAAAGATCAACAATTACACAATACATCAAAAAATAGGCAATACAATTAGGAGAGGAGAGAAAGGAGAGAGAAAAGTAGTGGAGGGGACAGGGGAGGTGAGAAAGGGGGGATAAGGGAAGAGACAACAAGGAGAGACGAAAGGAAGTCTGCCTAAAGACCGACTGGGTAGGTGACGACCAAGGAGGGAATCCACGGCCCATCTCCCCTATAGCTAAACCAGGTAGCTCCATCGGGCATCAGACAAAATAGTTCAGTCTCAATACATTGAGAGAGGAGAGAAGGAGGGACATAAATAGAGGGAGGATGTGGGAGGAGACGACAGGAGAGACGAAAGGAAGTCTGTCTAAAGACTGACTGGGTAGGTGACGTCCAAGGAGGGAATCCCCGGCCTGTCTCCCCTATAGCTAAACCAGGTATCTCCATCGGGCATCGGACAAAATAGGTAGATCTCAATTGATGAGGGAAAATTTACAGATAAACAGGGTGGGGACTAAGGGTCAGGACAGGTGAGGGCAAAGGTCAGTAGCAGGAAAGTGGGGAAGAGTAGAGTGGGGAAGAGTAGAGTGGAGAGGCGTAGGTAAGGAGGGAGATAAGGTCAGGAGAGACGCAGGAGGGTTTGTTGCGGCCGTCATTTTAGGCAGGTACAGGCAGCATTTACATGAGGATCAGAGTTACAGGTTACAAGTTACATTTGTTCCAAGAGAAAAATAAACATAGGGAAAAAGAAAGCAAAGTTACGGAAATTCGTCAGGGGAGGGATGTGAGAAAAACAGGGAGACGGGGAGAAACTGTGCCCAATGTCGGCTGGGTAGGTGACGGTCGAGGGGATGAACCCGGGCCAGACTCTTCTATAGCTGAACCGAGCAGCTCCACCGGGCATCGGACACAGTGCTCGGACTCCGCTGTCAGGATAATGATAAGGTGCAATCAGAGAATGTCATAATAAAGCGGGGGAGTTGGAGAGATCAGATACCGAAGTCCAAACAAAAACCAGATGCCATCTTGAGGTCAGGCACTGTCCTGAGAGGGCTCTGTAAGGAATTTGTCGGCTTAGAATAAAGAGTGTTTGGGGTCCCCAGGCACCTCCATAGTGATGCCACTCCACCACTTCTCGGTGGGCGTTCCTCCTTCTTCAGAAGAAACATTCATGTGCCCAGGGACCAGGTTCAACACCTGCAAAATGCAAAGCTGGCACCCATTTCCACCGATGGGGGTGGAGATCTCAAAGCTCCTGCTTGCCGCTGGTCAACAACTCCGAGCAGGCCTGTATGAAGATTCCCAGTGTGGAAGTCAGTCTGAAACCTGCATGCTGCCTCCCTATGCAGCGGGCGCCATGTTAAGGTTACGCAAGTCCTGCCTGGGCGCCATATTAAAGTCAGTCAAGTCCTGCCCGGGTTCCTCCGGTACAAATCTTAGCCTACCAGGCCTCCACATTTCACCTAGGAATTCTCTGCCCCCAAGGCTGACCTCCTCACTGCTGGGGGCTCCTCAGGCTGGCAGTCACGCTGGCAGATTCAGACCCCAGACGGCCGCAGTCACGAGGTGCCAGGCGGGCACCCGCAGTCATGCAGTCACCTTGCCTCCTATTCACTCCTCATGACAGATTCCTCCCGTTGTTACCCTCTGGCACTCCTGCTCATCAGTGGAGGACTGCAACGCCGACTAGAAGAAACGGCAGCCGCTGCAGCATACAACAGCGGTGATCACCGGCCGCCGCCATCCACTTAGAAAGTTATCCAAGTGATAGCTGTGGAGAGCAGCCTTCAGGCTTAGTCTTGAAGGAATGTTATGCAGGTTGTTTAACCAGAATGTAACCTTAATGTATTGGTTAAATGAAAGTGCCTACTTACTCACCTTGGGTGGGTCCTTGGGGTCCCACCAATTCTACAACCTCTAGACTTTGTCTTGACTCGAGTCGTGGTTCTTATACCACTATTTTAGTATAAGGTTTGGTCTACCCCTGGAGCCCAATGTGTATTAGTGGTACTTACGTTTCTTTATGTGCTACAGTATTGTGTGCTTTATGTTGATCTGCATGTAGCAGATACTGTGAGGTATTTAAAGAGTGTTATAATAATAATAAATACATATTGTATAACTACTGTGTGGTTTTCCTTTCATGCAACCAATACATTAAGGTTACATTCTGGTAAAACAAGCTGCTTAGGTTATCTTTGACCTCTTAAATCACCATAAGGGTTGTTTGGACTGGTGCAAGGTGCCCACTTTAATTAGTGGACATCATATACCAGGCCAACTTCTCACCTTCCAAAGTCACATTGCCAGTTTTTGCCTCACCTCACCCCACAGGGACTGAACAGGAAGGAAATAATAGAAAGCTGCCTACATCAAAGGTTACTGTCCTGCTTGTATGAGTGCTGTGGGGAAAGTCACATTTTCATCATACAATGTGTACAAGTAAAGATTCGTCTGATATTATCCAAAATACAATTTACAGCTTTTACTTTTATTGCTATGGCAATAGTGCACCTATTAATTTCCCAGTACTGGGAGACATCCACTAGCCCTTCTTTGTTTGCATGGAAAACTAAAATGGAGATGATATGCAAGTTTGAAACGTGGTACCATGCTCGCATTAATAAACCATCTATGTATTGTAAGGTCTGGGTCAGCCGGGCCTAGGAAGACCAGTTTTTAGCATATTAAGTGCTTTGTTTTAATGTTAGCCATGGTGGTAAATGGGAAAAAGGAAAGAAAAGTAGGTGTTTGGAGCAAGAATTTGTTCACCAATCTGAAATTTCTGAATTGTGATGCTTGTAATTTTGATATGTTGGATTTTTAAGAGATTGGATTGGAATGTTTATTCTTATTATGAATGTTATTATCGCCTTTTGCTTTGTCGCTTTAATGCCATTTAGTATGAGAAATTTGTACAAAGCACTGCCACTTTACTTTTTCGCTTTATTTTAAATATGAATTTGCTTAGTTTTAATTCTGATGCTGAAAGCGATCCTTTATTAGTCTGGGTTAGATGAACTTTGCACAGACACTATTTGGACAATTTGTATGCATTAGTATCACTTAAGTGGAGTTTTTAAAATTTCTTCTATTAAATATGGAAAAAACAAAATGTAGGAGGCTGTATCTTTCTCAATTAAAAGAAATACAACATGCTGGCAGGGGTGAGTACCTTAAAGGCAGCCTGAAGTGGTGCTGTGGTGAAGAAATTGATAGATATACAGACAGTTGGCACACAAAACGGTAAATTAAATGTACATTTCTTCTACATGAGGTAGATAAGAGGTACAATAAAGTATTACATATTTCTGTATAATAAATACATTTAGTGAAGAATAAACTTGATGCTTATACCTTTGTCTACGTGGTAGGGATAGGATTCTTGACTCATTGCGGAAAGCAAATGTAACACATTGGTGTAGATGCGGATTTTATCATCACTGTTATCTTCCCAAGTATAGTCTTCAATCACATTAAGAAGTCCTCGCACCAAAAACAAGACTCCTTGTTCAGGATGATCCTGAAAGATATGGAGGTTCAATCATCTGCATACTTAGAAACAACAAAGTAGTACCGTTGATGCACAATACAAACTAAGTAAACACGCAAAATATCACATTTCAAAATATCCTCTAACAAAAATCTCAAAGTTAGTTATAGAAACTCAACATTTTATAGGTCCCAAATAAATAAAATAACATAAGGAAAACCTGTAACAATCGGCTTGCAGCTTGTGATGCTATTGATTCGTTTGTTTTACTCACTAAAGCCATCTAGTGTTGGGGTTAGAATATTACAAGTTGTTTCACATCAGAAGAGGAGATTTTGGTTTCAATGCGACTCTTAATTCCTCTCTCAAAATCCCACAATGCACATGATGCAGACTCCACCCTACATTGTGTTTTTCCACCCCAGTGTAAATGAATGTACAGAGATGCAGATATTATGAAGTCTGTCTACTTGTACAGAAACGCTTTACAGGACAACACAGGTGGAAAGAGCGGTTAACCCCTTCCATGCTGCCGTCGGCCATTGGCCGACGGCAGCACTACCTGCCCAGTGCTGCCGTCGGCCAATGGCCGACACGGCCCCGCCCGTTTTGCGAAAGGGCTGCACTTCCGCAAAATCGCGGGTGCATGAAACGGGTTAAAGGACAACAGTCAACTTTCTACTGCTTCACATTTGGGGTAGTGTGCAACTACATCTACGCACCACAGGCTGCAAACCAATTGTTACAGGTTAATAACTTTTTTCGTATGCACCTTGTGCTGTTGATTACATGTTTAGCTTAGACAGAAAAGAAGTGCCCATACCTATGATTTCAGACTGTGCAACCTCTGTTGGGACGCTAAACAAACTTTAGAGCACGTTCTTTATATCTGCCTATCCCTGCATACTAATTGGTGTCGCCTATTGAAACTACTGTTCCCGACACATGGAGTTCGCTTAACAGAAGAACCATTACATTTTTTACTTAATCAAGTAAATGTAATAAAGTGTGTATTTTTTCTTTAAATGTTTTTTAGATATGGATTAATCATGTATTTTATATATTCTGTAAAGTGGATCTCATTGTAAATCTGTATCTTATAAATTGAGGATGTAAAATTGAGCCCAGCCCTCTTACCAGGCCCTGCTGTCAACCCCATGACGCGCACTGCTGACGGCTGTGCATGGCGGGGGTTGGCTGCCCATAGGGGCTGAGCGCAGGCCTTATCCTACAGCTGTGCATGGCTTGTGTTTGGCTTTATATATGGTAATATAATATTACTTCACATAATAAAAAACCCTAGAAATTCACTGAAAAAAAGGTTAAATTGAAGTTATAGTTAGGTGAAAATTTCAGTGCCAGTAACGTTTTAAACAAAAACAAAAGAAACCCACAAAAAAACAACACTGAAATGTATCAGTTCTATTTATCTTTAGTAACTGTAACTTGAGCTTTAACGTAATTACAACTCTTGCCCCTGCCATGCACAGCTAATTACCCCATATATTACACCACTCATGACATGTTCTATAGCATCATTAACATCACTGCACATTTGAAATAACATAATTAATGTGAAGATTGTGCATGGTGGGAGCGCAAGTTATAAGTACCAGAGACTACTCTAACTAGTGAATTTTAGTGCTTTTTTGAGTTTAAAACGGTATGTTGTCATTGCAATTTTTACCAAACTATAACTTCACTTTAACCTTGGGTTTTCAGTGAATATATATATAAATATATACAATCTTATTAACCTTTCCCTATAACTATCCATTAACCCGGGAGGCGACAGGTCGGTGAGTAACCTGTAGGAAGATAGATAATGCACCAGAAAGATCATTGCCACAGGTAAGTAAGTTTTTTCTTCTGAGGGATACTTTTACCTGCAGATTCTTCACCTGTAAAATAGATTCCAGAGCCATACCCCAACTAGTAAGAGGGATGATGGATGGTTTTACCTGGAAATCCTACTAAATGGATCTGGCAAAATGATTGTCCTCATGTACCTCATAATCTAGACCATAATGCTTTTCGAAGGTGTGCTGGGGGAGCTGCCTTGCAAATATCTGCAATTGGTACACCTCTTGCCAAAGTGAAATGGGCCCTGATCCCTCCTGGAGGTTCTTCATTGGCCAACGCATACCAGATTTTCATGCAGAGGATGATCCATCTCGTAAGGGTCCTTTTTCTGCACCACTTTCCTTTCTTGGCACCAGAGTACCCAACAAAGAGCTCGTTGTCGAGTTGTGTGCCCTTGATGGGGTTCAAGTAGAAGATGACAGAATGATGATGAATTGACTTAGGTGGAAGGGAGTCATCACCTTAAATAGGAAAGCAGCCCTGGTTCTCAACACCAACTTGTCTGGGGAAAAAAGTAAATGTAGGGCGGGAACTAAGAGCCTGTAACCTCCTGCTGCAGGATGACGGAGGTCCGGGGTGGGAGAGGAGGGTGGGTGTTGGATGTGGGATGGTGTCTCAAGGAAGGGGAGGGTGTAACCTCTTTCTGCTATTTGAAGGACCCACTGGTCAAAAGTAATTCAATTCCAGGTTGGCAGAAAGGAGGACACTCACCCTCCTGTTGGCCCTGTGTGGGTCTGGGGAAGAGAACCAAGATTGCTTCCCTGGGGAGCATAAGTGTAGGATGAGGCTGCTTGCAAGGGGAGGGCAACAGCCTTCCCCTGGGCTTTATCATTGTATTGGTGGACCAGTAGAATTGTAGGCTATTGCTATTGCAGTTGGTAGGGTTGTTGCGGACAAAAACAGAGCCCTCAGCAAGAATCCTGAAAAGCAGCTAAATCGATAATCTCCAGTTGAGTTGAGGCTGCTTGTGATTTAACTATGTGGCTGTTGCCTTTCTGATTTTAGAACATTAGAGGGCGGCATCCGCTTTGTCTTCAAATACTTTAGAGCTATCAGACAATAGATTCAAAAGGTTGGCCTGTGCATCACTGGAGAATCCAGACATCCTGAGCCACGCATGGTGGCAGATGGAGACCGAAGTGCTCATTTCTCTAGCCACTAAGTCGGCATTGTCTTGGCACGATTTAATAATATTGATGAGAAGAAATGAGAGAAGACCCCACAGGTTCCAGGGAACAGGGTACTAGTATCACTGTAAGTCAAAAAGGGGCAATCCCTGGACACTATTTTTCAAGAAGTGAACTCTTGCCGCCCATACCTTATCATTCCCTCATCCCACACAAGCAGAAGTGTCAGCTAAATCACTGGTCACAAACTAAATCACAATGTTTACAATCTATTTTATTAAAAAAAGGAGAATTTTTTCGGTTAAAAATTCAGTAAAGATTAACTGAATACATCAATTTAAACACATCTCATGAAGACATTATTAAAAACAGACCTATTATTAAAAACAGAAGAAACATTTTCATACAAAATAAAATAAGAAAACAATATGTATCTATTGAGCAAGGCCAAAGTACATTTGTCAAATCCACAAGGATAGTTTCACAGTGTATCACAATTTAGACATAACAAACAACATAACCCCTCTGTAATCAATAAAGCTCTTAATGGTGCTACCGATTGATTGATTCAAAAAAACCTTGTGTGAATATCTGGGGTGCTTCTAGTACAATATAATAAAAATATCTCAGGAGCCCCCTAGGTAAATTTGAATTCTATGCAGAAATTGCGTCGACGCGTTTCGGTGTTGTCTCCCGTTGATATGGTCACACCGTCCTCAGGACAATGTTTTATATATTGGGGTCTTCTAGAACAAAACTCCGTATCCTCTCTGTGTAATAAAAGAGAATCAATGAGTACCTATATTTATTTCCATGTCATTAACTAGAGAGGTACACCATTGTCTATTCTCACATGCATTATTGATTTAACCCCTTCAGTGCTAATGACAAGGGTAACTCGTCATGGAGTTTCCATTGATTTCAATGGAAATTCAATGGTCCTCATTGCACCCCCCTTAGCATCCAAGTGGTTAAGTAAGAGTGTTTCTTAACTTACAACAATATAGCTCACTAGTTACTTTCTATTACACGCCTTTATACCCTTGCATGTCAGGTCTATGAATGGAAGTACTATCAATTTTTACGTGGCAAAAAATCATTTTCCACATCTTTCACATATCTCTATCTAGTGCATATTTCTCCTACCATAGTCACTATGTATTCATGTACTATGGTTCTACATTTACTTTTGCACCTTTGTCATTTATTAATCACCATGTGTCCCATATAAAATCACAATTTCACAATTTTCTCCATTTGTATCATATCACGTCCCTCCATTGTGGTTTAGAGAGTGACCTGTTGTACTCTATAGACATGTCATTATGAGAAGGTGGGTCAACTGACCTCTAGAGTATATTGTCTGGGTTCCTCACATTCACCCGATCTTTCACCCCTTCGTACGTTATCAAGGACAATATCCTGTTAAGCGGAAAATTTGAAATTAGATCTAAACTATAGTTGCGCTTTCATGTTTACATATTAGGATTTGAGTTGACGGATAAAAATTACCTCTATGTTTCAGGCCAAACCGAGCTAAATGTTCTGGTCCTAAATTGGTTACTTTTTAGTCGCTGTAAAATTCATGTTCCTGTAGGTACACCTTATAGTTGATTCATGTGGGATCCTATTTATCAAAGAGGGAGTAGTTTTTATTTATTATTTCTTTTATTACAGCTCTATCTTTAACGTTTTTATTTCACTTGCACCCTTACCTTGGAATCTTGGATAATCCTCGTTCCCCGTAGTTAAACTATCTTTTTGGATCGCCTCTTGCGTCCTGGTACAGAATTATTAAAACCGGTGATTTCTACAATGGGAAAACAGTAAGAGTAAATACACCACCCGTTCTTCTCTATTTATTTTGTTAGATTTGGGGCTCTCACTTCCTATTTGCCTGTCAATATTGTCCCAGATTTGGTTTAGCTGCCCAGAATCTTCTCCCCTATGCGAACCGCGGAGTTTAAATTCCAAAAATAACTCTCTTTTCCCATGAACGCGGTCTCACCTACACCTATAGCTGGTTTTGTTAACTGTCCTGTTCACGCAGCTTAGATTTAGGGACGAACAGGAACAATGCCAAACTAGCTCCCTTTTCGCCGCATACGCGGTAACACCTGTATCTTTTGTTAATTTTATTCGGAGTCTTATTCCCGCACTTTTAATTTTAAAGGCGGACATGCACGGGACCCATGCCCCCTCCCCGTCGCCTCGGTGTCCTGATCTGTGTAGAACCGAGGAATGTGGACTGAGGACTATGGTAGATCTATCTCTCCCCTCCTCGAGCCGCGGTCTTACCGAGGGACTGAAAACCCTTAGATTTGTTCGATACCGTGGTCCCGCTTACCTCTGTTACACCGGTTCTTTGCGTCCACGGGTACGTCTCGTCTGTCTTCCTCCCTTTGGAGAGGGCTTGTCCTTCATCTATTTATATGGCTCTTACCTCATTTCTTTCAGCTGGGGGTATCGAGAAAGGCATTCCCCTTGCGCATGTGCAGAGGGCACTGTTTCTCTACTCTAACACGGCGGCCATTTTTACGCTCTGTTTACTCCCATACCCCATCACTATTGAGGGCATGAATTCTCATTTTTTCTGTTTCATCGCACTCCCCCAGTGCGTTTCACAAACATATCTGATCCCCTGTATTTATTCCTTTATATCCTAGAATTAGATGTTTTTATATAAAATTTTCGAGGAGCTTAAAAAGGATTATAATTTATTGAAAAACGACAAATGACTTGTCTGTAGAAGATAAAGGGGTCTGCTGCTGGGTTCTATATGTATCAGTTCGAACAAGAATTCCATTAGATCAGGGCGTCCCAGTCTTCCCTAGTATTCAGCCCATTTTTAATTGTATTAAATTTGACCATAAACCATTGTTCTTGTGGTTTACGTCTCTTTACACTATTGCCCATTCTTGTCTGTTCCTTGATCTTTTCCAGAATTACCCACTTTATATCGGACTCGCTGTGTTGTTTCTCTTGCCAATGTTTTACTAGAGGAGCATTTTCTTTTTTCAGTCTAATGGCAGATTTATGCTCTCCTATTCTCACTCTAAGTTCCCTCCCTGTTTCCCCTATGTACCCTAGGCCACAGGGGCACAGGATCAGGTACACAAGGTTTTTGCTCCTACAATTGTTGAGGGTAGTAAACCTATGTGTTACTGAATTAAGGCAGACCTCTTTTGTGGGCAGGCATAAATTACAGACGCTGCATGATCCGCATTTGTGATTCCCTATCGCTTTGTCTCCTGTTAGGGTCAATTGCGTTTCCACTACATCTTCTCTATATGTATGGACTAAGGTGGAACGCAAGTTTTTATTTTTTCTATATGCGTATAGGGGTCTGGGGAGCTTACTGTCGGTTCCTTCATTCAAGATTTTCCAATTATGGTTTATCACATTTTTAACCTGATTTGCTATAGCTTAAAATTGGCTGACCATGACAATTTTATTCATAGATACGTCCTTCTCCTTTTTTTCCAGGAGACTCTCTCTGTTATAATAGCGGGCCCGCTTTAGTGAATGATTAATTAGTTTTTTCGGGTATCCTCTCTCCCTAAACTTCTCTTTAGTACCTTCGGCATGCCTATAAAAGTCATCTAATGACGTACAATTTCTTCTTAAACGGAGAAACTCTCCGAACGGTATGCTGTCTTTCTGACTTTTGGGGTGGTAACTGTTGTAATGAAGTACCGTATTGCGATCTGTCTCTTTCTTGAATAGTTCTACCATTAGCTGATTATTCTCACTCTTCACACTAATGTCTAGAAAGTCAACCTTTTTATTGCTATATGTTGCTGTAAATTTGAGATTTTTGTCCCCAAGGTTGATCCATATTAAGAATTCATTCAATTCTTCCTCTGACCCTGACCAGATGAAAAAAATATCATCTATGAACCTGACCCAGTTCCTTATGTTTTCATAAAAAGGGCTAATCTCATTATACACATGCTTGTCTTCAAATGTACTCACGTAGATGCAGGCCAGGCTCGGGGCGCAAGTAGCGCCCATACTGGTCCCTTTGCGTTGGATATATAAGTCTTTTTTGAAGAGAAATATGTTGTTCAATAGCACCATTGATACACACTGGACTATGAATTCTTTATTAGCCCCTACTATCTCATTCTCTTCTAGTAGATTCCTAATTACATCTATTGTGTCCTGTTGTGGTATATTTGTATATAGTGACTCCACATCTAGAGTCACCATATAATCATGTTCTACAGGTCACTCTCTAAACCACAATGGAGGGACGTGATATGATACAAATGGAGAAAATTGTGAAATTGTGATTTTATATGGGACACATGGTGATTAATAAATGACAAAGGTGCAAAAGTAAATGTAGAACCATAGTACATGAATAGATAGTGACTATGGTAGGAGAAATATGCACTAGATAGAGATATGTGAAAGATGTGAAAAATGATTTTTTGCCACGTAAAAATTGATAGTACTTCCATTCATAGACCTGACATGCAAGGGTATAAAGGCGTGTAATAGAAAGTAACTAGTGAGCTATATTGTTGTAAGTTAAGAAACACTCTTACTTAAATCAATAATGCATGTGAGAATAGACAATGGTGTACCTCTCTAGTTAATGACATGGAAATAAATATAGGTACTCATTGATTCTCTTTTATTACACAGAGAGGATACGGAGTTTTGTTCTAGAAGACCCCAATATATAAAACATTGTCCTGAGGAAGGTGTGACCATATCAACGGGCGATAACACCGAAACGCGTCGACGCAATTTCTGCATAGAATTCAAATTTACCTAGGGGGCTCCTGAGATATTTTTTATTATATTGTACTAGAAGCACCCCAGATATTCACACAAGGTTTTTTTGAATCAATCAATCGGTAGCACCATTAAGAGCTTTATTGATTACAGAGGGGTTATGTTGTTTGTTATGTCTAAATTGTGATACACTGTGAAACTATACTTGTGGATTTGACAAATGTACTGTGGTCTTGCTCAATAGATACATATTGTTTTCTTATTTTATTTTGTATGAAAATGTTTCTTCTGTTTTTAATAATAGGTCTGTTTTTAATAATGTCTTCATGAGATGTGTTTAAATTGATGTATTCAGTTAATCTTTACTGAATTTTTAACCGAAAAAATTCTCCTTTTTTTAATAAAATAGATTGTAAACATTGTGATTTAGTTTGTGACCAGTGATTTAGCTGACACTTCTGCTTGTGTGGGATGAGTGAATGATAAGGTATGGGCGGCAAGAGTTCACTTCTTGAAAAATAGTGTCCAGGGATTGCCCCTTTTTGACTTACGATTTAATAATATGTCTGGAGGCATTTTGTCCACCTCTTATCACCTCATCAAAGCTCCCACACCTGTCCTCCAGGATTTGTGGTATGAGGAGTTGGGCCATGTCCTATAGAGCTTGTGCGTGGCGAGCCAGAAGACAGTTAGCGTTCAAAGATTTTAGCACATTACTGCCAGCAGGGTAGAGCTTCTCGTCCTCATGCCGCCAATCGTTTGGACTCCCTGTCCAGCTGAACTCGCAAGAAATGCCTTGTGACTGGCTTGCGGACATGGATGCCTAGATCACTGGGCTCCCTAGTGAAGGCTGAGCCAAGAGGAGGGCCAGATCTCCTAGAGCAGGCCAATAGTGACTGGAAACTAGCCTATTGACTGCTGGTGAAGAAGGCAGCTTTTCCAAAGCTGCCAGTACAGGCTCCACCAAGGCCTCATTGGAGGGAAGAAAGGGTCAGAGGATGGAGTTGAGGGGAAGAGCACTTCAGTGAGGACATTAATCTTAATGTTCACTGACCGCAATTATAAATTCCAGCACGTATGCTGCCTTCATGACCACTGAGTGGAACAATACAAACTCCCGAGTTGGGAGTCCGGTCGATAAACACCATCACCATGTCTGGAGAAGTATCAAGAACACTAGCCGAGGACAATCATGGAATTTCATAGGGATTTGCTCTCTCATAATCCTCTTGAGCATAGAGATTCAGCGAATCAGAGTCCGAAACAAAAAGGTTATGGATCCGCTGCCAGTATTCCTCTTTCTCAAACAGCCTTTGTGCCTCCCTTCTGGATCCCTTGAGAAGAGAGGGTTCTCTAGGTGGAGGAGGCATCTGTGGCTTCAGTGATGGCCCCAGCCACAGCATCGATGGTGGAACTGAGTGATGGGGTGAAGGTTGGAGCAGGAGTCTGAGCACCTGTCCCCCCACCAAAAGGTGCCATACTCCAGTTCCCAAGGGTAAATCAGATGGATTTAAGGCCCTGGCAAATATGTGAACACTGTTGAGGAACGCAGCTGGGTCTCTAACTAGCACTGGGAACCGCAGGAAGGAAGGGTGAGGCAAAGAACAATCTAGGTTTGACAGATTCAGCAGCTCCGGTTTCGTCAGCTCGAGGGTCAGGTCTGACTGTGGAACAGACTCTGAGCCGGCAGAAGCGTGGTCAGAAGGCTACACTACAAATAACTCTGGCTCCGAGGATGAAGATCCTGTGGGAGGATGAAGATCCTGTGGGAGTCGGGGATCATATCGGCTAGTGGTTCTTAACCTGTAGTTAGAGGTCCCCTAAGAGACTTCAAGGCCTTCTCAGGGCTCCGAGACTGTTACAAAATTAAATATTATTAACATAAATACATTAAAATCATCAAGTAAATACACAAAGAAGCAAAATTGGAAATGTGAAATCCTTTTCAATATTTGATTGTTAACTAAGCAAATATTTCAATATATGAGCATTTGTTTGGTGTATAATCGCTTTTGTATTTTTACGTATTGTTATGAAGTTCAAATCATGGAAAATAGTTTGGTCAGGGGTCTTAGGTTTTCAATAATAAGTGGGGGTCACATAATTCTAGCAATGATTCAGTGGGGGTCCACAGAAGTCATAAGGTTAAGAACGGCTGGGTTAGTCCTGACTGCCTCAGGATGGACTTTCCCCAACTTTTTGCCTGCCTACCTCTATTTACTGACCTAGTGTTTTCTGGCTTTAGGATTCTGTGCACATTGCCACTGCTGACCAATGTTGAAGTGTTTGTTCTCTCTCTCCCCTAAACATGGTAATATTGGCTTAACCACAATTGACGTATTTAAAATACTTATATGCCCCTAGTAAAGTGCACTACATGTGCCCAAGGCCTGTAAATTAAATACTACTAATGGGCCAATAGCACCCATTGCGCCACCCACTTAAGTAGCCATCTAACCACTTTTCAGGTTTGGTGTCACTGGACTCACAATTTAAAATCACAACTTATGATGAAGTGGGATTTTAAACTACAGTTTAACAAATGTCACTTTTAGGAAGTTGACATTTACTTAATTTAGCCTTTTGCTTCCTGCTGCCTGACTCTGTTCAGTCTGGGAGACAGCTGTGCTTTGTGTATCCCCTCTAGACGGCCACACATGAAGGAAGCTTAGGTGTGTCTTGATGGGCCATCCTGGGTCATGGGAGGGAGTTGCTGGTCACAGCCTCACACTTAGACCTGAATAAGCTGTGTTCTGTCCACACACAGAAGGCTGCATACCCTCATGGAGTGAGTCTGGAGCCAGGGCAGGAAGGTAGAACCTCTGTGCACTTCAAAGCTTTCTTTGAAGTCTCCCCCACATCAAAGGCACAACTGGTTAGAAGTCCTGGACCTCTGAAGCCATGACGGCAGTGCAATTCTGGACCTGTGACCACTCTGCCAGGAAGAACAGCTGTGCTGCTGGAAGGACTACCACTCTGCTCGACTGCTGCGTTGCTGGAATCTTGCTTTGCTGTACTCTTGCCTTGCTAAGCTGTCCTGCTGTTCTCTTGCCTAGGTGAGAAGGACTGGACCAGCATTACTTGCTTGCCACCTCTACTAAGTCTCAGGGACATGAAAGACTTCAACTCATGCTACTACAGCACCTGGACTTTGCTTGCTGCAAGTCTTTCTCAGCCAAGTGGTGCCAACCCAGTCCTGGGCCCTTTAAAGTGGGTATAAAGTGCTGATTTGACCAGAACCCACGCATTCTCATCCGAACCAGCGCATTTTTGCCTTTGCGTGAGTCAGAACCAGCGCATCCTTGTCATTGCATGGAGTGGAACCACTGCATCGCCTATGGAACCAGCGAATCACCTTTGGAATCGACATACCCCTTACTGCGGGAGTAGCAGCCCTGCATCGCATTCTGAACCACCGCCTCAAACTGTGAACCAATGCATTGCCACAGCTGTATGTAGGAAATAGACTCATTTTGTCCACTGCGTGGCTCAACATTGACGCACCTTTCGTTGGCGACGACGAATCCCAGATCTAGGTACGTTGGTTCAGTGGGCCCAAGTGAGTCCATGTATCCAACCCATGCTCCATTGCAGTACCTGAACTCTTAACTTTGCCCCAGTCTGGCACGACCAGATATCCCATTTAAGTGCATATTGCTTCTAAGCACTATTTTACATTTATTCTTTAAAAATTAATATCTCAACTTCTACTTGTTAGAACTTTTTTCTTTTTGGTCTTTTCTTATATATAAAATGACAATCTATTGTTCTAAACTGGTGCAGAGTATTTTTGCGTTGTTCTCACTGTGTTACTGTTTGAAGTGTTGCAAAAATACTATACACATTGCCTCTCAAGTTAAGCCTGACTACTCTGTGCCAAGCTACCAATTATATCAATTAGAATTTGTAAAGCGCTGCAAATCACCTGTGTGGGTCTGAAGGCGCTGCAGTTGATAGGTGGCAGAGGGCGAGCACTGGAGAATGCTAGTTGGCAGAGGGTAAGCACAGGATAATTTAGGGTGTGTTGTGTCTTGCCCAGACTAAGATTGTGGTTCCTGCTTGGACAGGGTGCATAACTCTGCCAACCAGAAACCCAATTTCTAACACACTGGTCTAGACAACTTATCTTGTCCATGCTCCTTGAGCCGTCTGTGTTTCTTTTTGTCACACCAGAAGAATGAGAGAATGGTGATCTGGACTTTGGTCTTGACCAACGACGACGGCCTCACTTGTTCCAAAGGGCTGGGACAAGAAGAGCTTGGCTTAGCGTTCTTTAATGGCCTTAGAGAGCATACTTTGGCAGGAGTTGCAAGAGTGGGAATCATGGTCAGAACTGAAGCCCCATAAGCAGATGGCGTGTGGGTCAGTGATGGGCATCTGTCCCTCCGAGTGCTTATAGGGCTTAAAGTTCGAATGCTTAGGGGGAGACACAGCACTTCAATTAAAAAAAATTTGTGAATAAAACAGATCCAGACTGCTGCCTGGGTTTATTCTACAGGTGAGGAATCTGCAGATAGAAGCATCTATCAGAAGTATACATACAAAGTCGGTGAAATAAATGTGGTAAAAACAAAAAGTCCACAATCTACTCTATGATTGCAATGAGAATAGAATAGACAATGCGTTAACTTGTTTAATCTGTTGTAGTGTCAAAGGTGTTTCAGCCATGCCCTATTTATAGGTCATCATCAAGAAAGAAATTCTAAGCCAACACGCATTTAAATGGGGAGGTGGGCACGGGATCCAATGTCCAGACCTAAAAGCAGTGTATGTATAGTCTCTTAATCGTGAGCAGGTACTTGCAAAATTCACAGTAATTAATGTAATACAGCTAGCATATAATGTGGCACCATCATTGATAATTGTTTAGAGAATTTGTAACGATGCAGGAAGAGAAGGAGAGTCACTGTGACTGTCAGTGTCTTCTCAAAATGCCAAATGAATACAGTATGGGTTGTAAGAGATGTCTCTCTTTGAATCAGTACGATGGTGGAGTAAGTTCCATGGCTCTGGGGGAACTGCTGCTGTACTGGTGTCAGTTTCCATTACCTTGCACAAATGGAAGATTCCAAGTTCCTCAGAAATGACTAAACAATAACCTTGTGTTTCTTTTTGAACCTCTGGGAGGTGCGTGGAGGCTGTGCAACTCTATGCCCTGTTGTAAGACCAATGTGTAGCATGAACTGGCGTACATCAGACAGCAGTGGCTGATGGCCATCTATATCCTTCTGATGGTGCACATGCTTTTGGTCGGGGTCTAACAGGGTGTTTGGGCTTTTGTATGCTTTGAAGTCAGTTTCAATACCAAGGACTTGTCAGATTCCTGTCGGTAACAAGACTACTACGGAGTCGACTCCGGTCTTCAATGGTGAACGCGACCAGCCACTTCAGGGCGCACAGGCTCAGAGTGTGGTGATCAATCTTTATTTCAAGGTAATTCTTTGAGCCACGTGTGTTTCACCTTGGATGCTGTTCTTTGATATAGAATCAAGACTTCCTGCGAGGCCCAACCCCAAAGGATAACCCTCGGTATTGGTTGTTTCAAAGTCAGATGTGTTGGGGATGGTTTGCAAAGTCCATGTGAAATCCAAGGTGTGCTCCTTGATCTTAGTTACAGACGTTGCGGGGATGCTGGTAAACCTTGGTCTCTGGAGTCGGAGTCCTCTGGGAAAACAGTTACTAGACTTTGCTCTTGATGGGCCTCCCAGCTAATGGATGTCTCCCAACCATCACCCAAAATCTTCATCACATTTGAATCCTTCACCATTGGTTACAGACTCGGTAGTCTCGGTACTGCTGGACGCAGTATGGAATCCACCATTTGTCTCTTTGGTGCAGAATGGCTCCTTGATAAGCAAGGGTTACAGACCCAATGTTGGTCTGAACACGGAAATGTGTTACTACGACTAGAGTAGAATTTAAAAGGAGGATTTTCCATTACCTCCCTGCCATCAGCCACTTTCAGGAGCATAGTCCCAGACTCTACAGCACGTTTGAGTCTTGGTCCGTGATGGTTGGTGTTCTTAATGCCAGAAATCTTCAATTTCCATGTTCTTGGTTGTTGATATTTCCCCAGATATGCAACTTTAACAGAGCTCTTGAAATCACATCCATACCCAATGGTGCTAAAAAAACATGATGTGAGATGGCGTTTGTCTCCTGGCGCATTGTGGTTCTCAAGGGTCTCTAAACTGAAAGCACTTATTCAAAGAAAAACTACTTGCAAATATTCCAAACCCAACTCCAGAAGGGAGAGAGCGAAACGTGTAATTTACAGCAGCACCTCCTTCATACCTAGATACTTCTGGTTGCTGAAAAAAATATATGTAAAACTTTGGCCAAGCTTTATGCTTGGCACTACTTCCACCAGAGCTTACTGTGCTCAATAGTTGTCTCTGTGCAACAGCATCTATAGGCCTGAGCTTACAATGCAGTAAGCACTGCTTTCTCCAGAGCATGCGGAGGATAGCCTTTAGTCATTCCAAGCCAACACTTGGGTCAGGCCTCACAGCTCTTTGGGCACATGCCTTAGTAATAATCTGCTATTTGTAAAGCACAAGCTAATCACCCCTAAGGGTCTCAAGGCGCTGGGGGCCGCCGAGGAGATGAAGTGAGCTATTACCCAGAGTCACATGATGCTGAGCTGAGCTGCTGCCAGCGATCGTACCCTGAACCCTGTGCACCGGAGTCAGCTGCTCTGGCTGCTGCGCAGCACCTCTCCATTGATCTGCAGAGCAAAGCTATTGCCGTAGGCCTCTCAATATATATGAATGCCGAAAAAGGTAATGTAAGCAAGCAATATCATAGCCATGTGCGTTAAGATGGATAGCTTGTTCGGGGACTGTTCCTGCATCATGAAGTAGTGGTCTTTAAAGAAGAAATTCCTGCATTATCCTATATTGGAGCAGGTTTGTGGCAGTCCTAATAAATATGGGGCTATTGTTTCCAATTCTTTGTCTCCGGTCTGATAGTGTCCTGGCTGCAAGTGCATTGAGAGCCGGCTGAGATGGTGAGCTTGTTAGCCAGATAGGCAAGGATGCCAGTCGTGGTGGATTTGTAAATAATGCAGGAGGTTTTGAAGAGGGTGTGGGCTGGCATAGGGAGCTAATGGAGATCCATCAGAGTGGAGGTGATGCGTTCAGGTACTTAAAGAGTTGTGCTGCAGTAGGTATGATGCCCTTAAAAGGGCCAGTGTGGAACCTGTGCGGGTGTTGAAAAGGGTATTACCATCATCCAGATGCCAAAGTACAACAACTGGAACAGCTTTTCTGAAGTCCATGTAGAGGATTAAGATGACCAAGGACAGGCATGAGCCCTGAGGAACTATGCAGGTCATCAGGATCTTCTGGGATGTCGAGATGTCCATATGAAAAAACTGGTGTTGGGTGAATAGACAAGCAAAGAACCAGTCAAGGGCATTTACAGTGAATCCCAGCTGAGTTTCAGGGTGTGGATGATGGTGGGCTGGCCGATGGTGTCAAAGGCAGCTGAGAGTAGTTGACATATCAAAGAAGGGTTCATCTTGATCTGTGGTCAGGAAGGCGTCATCTATGGTTTGAAAATCGCTGTTTGAGTGATGCAGTGTGATCTAAAGCCAGATTACTAGATGCGCAGAAGATGGTAAGAAATTACGTGCTCTTGAAGTTGTGCCCAGACTGCTTCGTGCTAGTCTTGCTGATGCAGAGAAGATAATTGCTTGGCCGGTAGTTGTATAGCAAGGGTTTCTTCAGATGTAAGATGATCTGGTCTGTCTAGAGAGGTTCAGGGAAGATGTCTTGAGTGAAGGACCCATAAAAAATGAGTGGTAGGTTGAGAGAGATTCTCTAGAGGGGGCTTTGATGAGGGTAAGACATCATCTTAATAAAAAGCGGTGGCTTTAAAGGAGTTAAGGATGTTGGTGATGTCTTTGAGCGACAAGGGTTGAAACATGAGCATTTTGTGATGCAACACAAAATATTAGGCATCGAAGGAGAATCAGGTTTGTTGTCGGCAATGTTCTGCCATATCTTATGCATTTTTGCACTTATGAAGTGGTTGATGGCATTGCACCTGTCTAGAGAATGTGACTTATGATGGGTGGGCAGGGGGTGATGTAGTATCTGATGGCTTTATGTCCTGCTTCTGTAGGCAGCTTCCCTGATAGTGTTGGCACAATCTGGGCTTTGGCTCATATGACTAGTAGACTGCATGCTGCAAAGGAGGAACTTCAGTAGTTTGAGGGCGTCAGGGCGTTCAGTTTTAATTAATTTTATATCCTAGCTGTAGATGGAGCATTTGTTGTCACCAAGGTCTTCATAGTACTAGGCTACTGAAGGGGTTAGCTTGAACTTACATGTATTAGTGTAGGTGTTCTCATGGTTTTTCAGAAATGTGTTAAAGAAGTTTAGAAGGGAGTAGATGTCAGGCATGAAGAAAACAGGGCGAGGGAGGAGTTTCAACTTTAGGATGTCTACAGGGAATGTGTTGAAAGATTCTTGTGCGCTTGCAAAAATTGCATAGAAAGAAAACTATGTTTATAGTGCCAGTTAAGAGATGTGGACAAGAGTAATTATATGCAACTTCAGTGATGTCATCAGTTAAATCATTTGAGTTCTTATCTGTGACATCATGAGTGAATTCCCGAGCAATGAAGAAGAGTTGTATGGTTTTCGGAAAGCTGCTGCTGTGCAGGTGGCAGTTTTCCTTGCCTTGGGAATACGGGTGGTTCTATGTGCCTCCGAAATGGTTTCCTGAACAGTAACCCTGTTTTTCCTATGGAACATCTGGCAGGGTGGGGAGGGTGTGTGACATTTGCAACAATATGTCTCAATTATGGTTGCATAGTTAATCACAACCAGCAAAGTTCAGCTGTTTTTTTTGTTCAGGATCATTATCAAGCTTGAGTGGTGCCATATCAGATTACAAGCCTAAAAATTAATAGGAGCAGTAGAGCATTACAAGCAGCATGTGAACTTCATGACTATGGAGGCAGATCTAAACAAGCGGCCACTTATTTCTCCATGCTGCCTACAATGTCTAATTCCATTGACCTTTAAGCCATCAGTACTGTGGGATTTCCCAGATGTAGATATGCAAAGACACGAGGGATAGGCAAGGTGCCAGTCACGACCCTCCCACATCTTCTGAAGGATCTCGGGAGAAGACCTTGAGAAAGTGAAGCAGAGACAGAGCCCACCATCATCAGAGGTTGATGAATTTGAGATGGGCTGGCAAGTTTTCATTAATATCACTATTCCACAGCACACCTCACTTTTCACCTAAGAAGAGGTACCCTGGTGATCACCAACTTACCAACTACTGAATCAGGACAAACTCTTGGGTATGAGGGTGCCTTTAATAAAGATTTTACAGAAGGTAAAAAGGATCTAAGAGATGAGAGCAGAAGAGATTCAACACATTCTTCCTGCATCTTGCTATTTAATCTAGCACTATTGAAGGACACGCTATTTATTTAATCATCAAGAGTTCTTTGAGTCAAATGCATACGATGATGGTAAGAGTATATAGGGCAGGTACTTCCAGGGTTACTAACAGTAGCCCAGAGCAACTGCAAATGCGTTCTTTCTGAGGGAAGCTAAAGAGTTGATGAGCGGCACTACCGAAAGAAAGATATCTTTAATTCTAGCAGCAAACACAAAGCAAAAACAAACCATAAGAGGGACTGTATCACATACAACAGCAAGTCTGGCAGCAACAGATAACCCCACAACAGAATGGAACAAAGACATCACTTACTGGGACTATTAACAAGGTGGAAAAGAAATTGCTGAGGAATTCCAGAAGAAATGAGTCTGAGGATCTCATCTTCCCATCTATATTGATAGTTTTTGGAACTTCCGGGACAAGACTTACTGCAGCTTTGAAAAATGCATCAGCTACAAGAAAGACACAAACAAAAATATGAGTTTTCACTCAAGACAATGTCTTTTGTGACCATCTTAGCATTTAAATCAGTCATCACACTGAACAAGTTTTTCAAAACAAATAATTGGCTAGAGTTGTGGGAGAAAGCAACAAGCATTGGTAAAGCCAATAGGTTTTAGATTTACACTATAGAGCACTGACAAAAGTAATCAAAACTACCTGTGCAATACAAACCAAATAAAAATGGTTTGGTTGTGTATACTATGCACAGATGAGCTAAAGAATTACATCTGCGATGGAAGTGTCTTTTTAAGATGTAAAATAGTATCCCATACATTTCAATTGAGCGGTAAGGTAGACTCAATCGTTCAACAGAAAGAAGGAGAGACAAAAATACACCTGTGGGATGAGAGTTTGAGTCTAAGGAGGCAACGGTTGAAAGACCCCGAATCACAGCACCTGTTGTTTTCTGAATACTAATGTGCGGTTTAGATAAGATTTTTAGCACTTGTCATTTTTAACCATACAACTGTTACAGATGTATTACAATCTTGGAAAAACCCAAACAATGAAGGGAACACTATGTCATATGCTTTAGTGCAATGTGCTCAAGGTAATTTGTCAACAAGAAAACAATTTATTGACAGACATAAACCTGATCACCAATAGAATAAATATCAGATTTGGTTTTACACTCTGTAAGTAGTGCTGCTATTTTACAGTAGAATGAAGTCATAATTAACTCTGTGTGTTAGAAAAACTGTACTGCAGCCTTGTCTTCGTACAAAAGTGAAACACTAGGAATCTTGATGTTCCAATTTTTAGCTGCTGGGTCTACAAAGTGTTGCTTAGAGATGCAGCCGAGCACAGTGTGTTTATGTATCTTCAGTTCACTTAAAAACCTCCAGTAAATGGAAGAACCAGCCTTGTCACAGGGATACCATTAAGTGTAATGGGGTAACCCTGTAACCCTCAGAACCTGGGCGGGTAATTAAACAAACAATAATGGTTCTGTCGGGAAAAACATTTCAATTGAACATAGTACTTAATACATCGATGTACTTATATATCCCATGAAGGATACATACGAAACAAAGAAATAAACATTGACCCCGATGAAGAGAAAATACATCTTTAGTATTCAACTTTCTCATGAACCTTAATTCTACAGAGCATTAGGTATGCTGTCCAATATACAAAAAAACACATACACTGTGAATACACAAGGGGTATAGGTCGTGACTGAGTGTTACAGATGATACAACATATATACATAAAAATGAAACTTTTTCAAAATATCCACTGTAAATCACAATAGTCTCAGGGGATTAAATTGTTTCTTTTGTTCGTTGGGACTTTGTGCTGACGGATATATAGCAAAGTACGTCGACGTTTCGACCCTAGTGGCGATGCGCTGATTTATGTGCATCTAGATCGGGTCTTCATCAGGACTGGAAAAAGGGTTGGACAGCCTTATTGTTGTTAGGTGTATGATTCATCTGGTCCTCTACTGCTGAATGTGCTTGTCAGTCGACAAGCACTTGTGTTGCTGTTGGATCACTGGTTCTTTTACTTCATGTTGATTCTTCTACACCAGCCGGTGCATTCACCGTGAGGACCCGACGGAGACAGACGTTCTTGCTGATACGCCCGAGCAATCGCCAAGGCGGCCCAGACCCATAAAAAATCTTCCCACCGGCTGGTGTAGAAGGACTTAAAGCTGTCACATTTTGTTGGTTTCAACACGAACTGTAAAAATGGAAAAATAACGGACCATGATGTACTAACTAGGTGCATGGTACAAAATAAAGGACCTAGGACACCACTGTTAAATGTCCTATTTTCAAATCACTCTGTGAATATCAGCAAGAGAGGTAGTGAGAACTGTATCTGCCAGAGTAATTCACAGAAACTCAACCAAACAACAAAATCCTAAAATATATGTCGGCATCACAGGTGGGAGCATAGTGGAGAGCAGAGGTGCGTGCTGAGGACAACCACTGAGGAACAAACATTTACTAAAGAACCGAAGTCCTCAGCGCTGTTTCTAGACATCCAGAACTCCAAGGCGGTGCTCGAACAAAAGATGGGCCACACCACGGAGGAAAATAATCTCATCAGCAAAAATCATTGCAAACAGGTTGACAGAAGAGCGATCAAAGAAGCAGTGGAAACTATCACTTAGAATGTCAGTAAAATGCATAAAGCTTCTGCGCTGCTGATGGAAGGTGCAATAGGTGAAGCAAACTACGGAGATCTCACCAGTGCTTTATTCGGCCTAAACCCTTCAGGCGCTCATCTACCTTCCTGCTGAGTGGCATGTGAATATCCACTGTAAATCACAATAGTCTCAGGGGATTAAATTGTTTCTTTTGTACGTTGGGACTTTGTGCTGACGGATATATAGCAAAGTACGTCGACGTTTCGACCCAAGTGGCGATGCGCTGATTTATGTGCATCTAGATCGGGTCTTCATCAGGACTGGAAAAAGGGTTGGACAGCCTTATTGTTGTTAGGTGTATGATTCGTCTGGTCCTCTACTGCTGAAGGTCAGTCGACAAGCACTTGTGTTGCTGTTGGATCACTGGTTCTTTTACTTCATGTTGATTCTTCTACACCAGCCGGTGCATTCACCGTGAGGACCCGACGGAGACAGACGTTCTTGCTGATACGCCCGAGCAATCGCCAAGGCGGCCCAGACCCATAAAAAATCTTCCCACCGGCTGGTGTAGAAGGACTTAAAGCTGTCACATTTTGTTGGTTTCAACACGAACTGTAAAAATGGAAAAAGAACGGACCATGATGTACTAACTAGGTGCATGGTACAAAATAAAGGACCTAGGACACCACTGTTAAATGTCCTAATTTCAAATATCTCTGTGAATATCAGCAAGAGAGGTAGTGAGAACTGTATCTGCCAGAGTAATTCACAGAAACTCAACCAAACAACAAAATCCTAAAATATATGTCGGCATCACAGGTGGGAGCATAGTGGAGAGCAGAGGTGGGTGCTGAGGACAACCACTGAGGAACAGACATTTACTAAAGAACCGAAGTCCTCAGCGCTGTTTCTAGACATCCAGAACTCCAAGGCGGTGCTCGAACAAAAGATGGGCCACACCACGGAGGAAAATAATCTCATCAGCAAAAATCATTGCAAACTGGATGACAGAAGAGCGATCAAAGAAGCAGTGGAAACTGTCACTTAGAATGTCAGTAAAATGCATAAAGCTTCTGCGCTGCTGATGGAAGGTGCAGTAGGTGAAGCAAACTACGGAGATCTCACCAGTGCTTTATTCGGCCTAAACCCTTCAGGCACTCATCTACCTTCCTGCTGAGTGGCATGTGAATGAGCCTTACATGCACATTTCCATAAACTCAGAGGACATACGAACATGAGGAAATGGAACAATGCTGAACAAGAGGGCAACAGTCTCAATGCAGTCTGATTGGACAATATTTGCCATCTGCAAACAACTAATCAATCTGTTAATCTCTCACACATTGCAATTATATATTCACAAGCTTCCTTTGCCGACGTGAGAGTGAAACTCAACCCAGCAAATATTATCTAGTGAGGTAGAACAGAATGCAATGCATTCAATTAAGGCATTGCAGAGTAAGCCTGTACCAACCATAATGGGGCTTGATATGCTATGAGGAAGGGCAAATCACTGGATGCAGAATGGTGCTTCTTGGCTGCCTGTGTACTGTTGAAGCAGAGGACAATGTTTCCTGCACTATCAGAATTGGTTTTAACAACGCCTCATTAAATGGAAGCAAGAGTTTTTTTATGCCCTACGTGACCAACTATACAATTGGATACATGATAGTGAACAAAGACTCACAACTTAAAATGCAGGCAGCAGCAATAAATCATTGTCCAGCCAAATACTCACTTTTATTAAAAAGTATTTTATTCTCTAATGCAATCCATACAAAGGAAAAATACTACATCCAGAAATAATTACACATGTCCTCCCCCAAGTTCGGGGCTCTAGTGTTTCTTTGGGGGGGGGTTCCCTGTCCCACTCACTCCTCACATTAGTGATTGTGGGTATTCCCCATTCACTACTAGTAACATCCAGGGTATGCCCCACTAGTAGTCCGAGTTGTGAGAGGCCACCACGACTTTAATTTATTTAAAAGTGTTCCAGTGCTATAGTGCGATATTAGTAGCAATTTCCCCTTCCAACTTCGTCAGGGCTCTGTAACGGCGGATAGGTAGAATCATGCAGCTGATCCCCGCATGGGCAGAAAATATCAAATGAATTGCAATATCGGCTCACACTCCTCCATCTAGGAGGTTCACACAGCAGGGACCGGTCACCCCAACTTATAATTGTAATTGACTGGACCAATATTGCGGCCTGTTGTTCTCCGTACTGGTCTGGAGGTTAGATCGTAAGGGGAATGGTCACCCCAGAATAATATTTAGAACATAGTCGTCCAGTGTAGCGGCCTACCGTCCTTTTCAAATGAAGAATGCTCCTCGCATTTTGTTGTGACGAAGTTCCAATGGAACGAAACGCGTTGGCGGTGGTTGAATTTTAAAATGTATAGAATAAAGGACTTTCTTGGATAAACTTGAAGCTTTCTTTGACTTCTTTTCTGGTGCAGCGTCCTCACCCTCACTGCCCAGCAGTGTATCCTTTATGTATTGTACCCCTCATAGACGCACATACACCCAGAATATGCATTTATTATGCACCCACTGCATCCTTCATGTATTGTAATGCTTGCAGGGACACATACACCTATCACATGCATTTATCATGCATGCATTGCACAGCAATACATCATTCTGGTACTGTACTACTCGTAGGCACATGGACATCTATCTAGGAAAATGCATTCAGCATTCAGCATACAGGCAGTGCTCAGTACTGCATTGTCCCTGTATTGCACCCTTCCCAGGCACACACACACCCAGCACAGATGCACCACCTCTACGCCAAGGGCGAGTTAAGTACACAGCACCGTAACTTTAAAAGCCTGTAGTCCTCACTCCAGTGGGATAGGTTAACAAGCATTTACAATGCAATGGTTTCGCCTTTGGAAAAGTTAGAGCTATTGGCATTGTAAATGACAAAATTTGTATTTATGTGTTGGTTTTGAAAACAGATAAATAAATGGCATTGTCATTTACATTGCCATTAGCTTAATCTCTGCAGTCACTCTGCAGTCCCTAGCACTCCATAGGACTCCCTAGTCACTCTGCACTCCCTAGCACTTATTAGCACTCCCTAGTCACTCTGCACTCCCTAGCACTCCCTAGCCCTCCCTAGTCACTCTGCACTCCCTAGCACTCTGCACTCCCTAGTAACTCTGCACTCCCTAGCACTCCCTAGTAACTCTGCACTCCCTAGTCACCCTGCACTCCCTAGTCACTCTGCTCTCCCTCACACTCTGCACTCCCTTGCACTCTGCACTCCCTTGCACTCCCTAGCAGTCCCTAGTCACTCTGCACTCCCTAGTCACTCTGCACTCCCTAGCACTCCCTAGCATTCTGCAGTCACTCTGCACTCCCTAGCATTCTGCAGTCACTCTGCAGTCACTCTGCAGTCCCTAGCACTCCCTAGTCCCTCTGCACTCCCTAGCACTCCCTAGTCACTCGCCACTCCCTAGCACTCCCTAGTCACTCGCCACTCCCTAGCCACTCCCTAGCCACTCCCTAGTCACTCCCTAGTCACTCTGCACTCCCTAGCACTCCCTAGTCACTCGGCACTCCCTAGCACTCCCTAGTCACTCTGCACTCTCTAGCACTCCCTAGTCACTCTGCCCTCCCTAGCACTCCCTAGCACTCCCTAGCACTCTGCACTCCCTAGCACTCTGCACTCCCTAGCACTCTGCACTCCCTAGCACTCCCTATCACTCTGCAGTCACTATGCACTCCCTAGCACACCGCAGTCACTCTGCAGTCCCTAGCACTCCCTAGTCACTCTGCACTCCCTAGCACTCCCTAGTCACTCTGCACTCCCTAGCACTCTGCACTCCCTAGCACTCCCTTATCACTCTGCACTCCCCAGTCACTCTGCACTCCCTAGCACTCCCTAGCACTCTGCAGTCACTCTGCACTCCCTAGCACTCCCTAGTCACGCTGAACCACAACACATATCAAACTCTCCAAAGCACAACAACTATACACTAGTCCTTGCATACACCCACACACACTGGACCGCTAAAACTCACACACCAGCCATACACGCCGAACCACATGCATCAAGATAAACTCACAGCGTCCATAAACTCCAAACCACGCACATATGTATAGACACCAAACTACAAAAGACATACACACATGAATCTACACAAAAGGCACACAGGGGTAAGCACACTAATGCTCACACAGGCGCACATGCCGATAAACACACATACCCAGACCTAGACAAGGTGTACAGATAAAGGCCCCCGCACCACATTTGCATTCACCCATCATGGTCTGCCTACAGTTGACAGGTTGTGTGATCTTGGCCATATGACTGCATTCCAGTGTGTGACCCCCCCGTTGTTGATAGCTTGGTTGTGTATGTTTTAGAATTAAATACATTTAGGCCTGTCTGCAGAAGTTTACCGGAACTGTGGTACACTGATAGAAAACCTCCTTTTTGCCCACAGAGAGGCGGCGTCAAGGGCCCTTTGTCACCGGAAGTTCTCACTAAACCCGAGTCAGAAGATGCCCGCGAGGTAGCGCTTATTGTAACAACTGTATTACATAATGCACTGTGAGCCCATTGTATTGGTTACATCATTTTGCCTCCCCTCCCCATGAAAAAGCTATCCTGCTGTAATAAATTTCAAGGAGTAGGAACCGATTTTCATGGACTCTAGAGCTGGGTGGGAGAAAGGGGAATTAGGTGGTATGGTCGAATAGATGTTCATCCTCCAAAGGTCGATAACATTTGAAATTTGTGCTTTTTGCAGTTTCATATACAATTACAAGATGTTTAGCGTCCCCACCGAGACTTGAACCTTGTTCCCCAACTTTGAGGTCGGCGGTCCTCTGCGGTGTAATAGTGCCCCAGGAGGAGGGTGGAGAAGGTGACTACGGCCACCCAAAAGAGGCTGCAGCGGTTCAACCGTGGAGCTCGGGTGCAAAAGACTTTGATTCCTGGAGGCTACGTTTGGGGAGCCTGCCCCTCCCCTTAACAGTTACTTCACGATCCATGTAGATATAATAAATATACTCACATCTTCCCTATGAACCAACCTACTCCGGATCTCTAATACTTTAGCTACATATTGCCATCACGTCTTGACTCCCTTATTCGCGCCAACTGTTGTGACCTCACATAAACGAGGTTTGAGACAATAGGAAAGAAACTCTATTTACCAGATAACTTGCTTTAACTTGAAAAGGACACGGGAGACAGAAAACAAATAAAAATAACAGTTTGTGTACGCGACAAAGTAAACATAGAAAAATCCACATGTTGACAGTACCCTCTGTTGAGTACAGACAGCTGCCATGCAAAAAAACCACAACGCATACAGACCCTACCCATTACATCACCTTAGGCTCACTGGCTCAGATGCCCACCGACTCTATCAGCCCAATAACATTGCCTCTTTCTCCCCGTTTACTTTCATCACCCCTTTCACTCATGGTAAAGTGCTCTAGGCACTGCCGCTCTTTCAGCACCCCTAGCTCTTTCCCGCATCCCCCTAGTACAGCAGCACATCCACGCCAGGGGCAGGTACAGGTACAATTTCGCCCCGCCCTCACTTGTTGGTCTGGTGGTACAGCGCCTCCATGCTGCTCTCCCGGTGCTGAACTTCCCCGCTCCACCTCCTCCTTTCCACTTCGTGGCGGCAGCTTAGACTCCAACTCTGACAGCACACGTCACCACAAGCCAGGGCATTTCCGGGCCGGCGTCAGAGCCAGTTCCGGTGCAAAGGGCGTTGCTGCCAAGCCAGCCGGAGCGTCACAGATCAGCGGGAGCCCACGGATGAACGTTGATCTTGTTTTTTTTATGGCCAGCGTTTGCCGGACTAGGGGTAACTAACAGGGTCATGACTTCATTAGTTATATTTTAAAATGCGAAGTCTTACTGCGACGCGTGCAGCAAACCAGTAAAAGCCCGTCCTTTTTCTATTTTAATTGACATTGTCATTAAAGGTTTTGTGAAACAGGAATTACATCGCTTGGGACTTGGTTTGCCCACTCGTGTGTTTTTTGTAATTAGATTAAAGTATTTTTGCTGTGTCTTCATCACTAATACATTAAACTGTGTTTTCTAATGCATATTATTCCGTTTCACAAGCATTTGCAAAGGCACAGGAAACTTGTGGTTATTTGTAGGACTGGTCTATGAAGAGTATTTGGCTGCTTTGCCAAACTATTAAACAAGTCAAGGTCCCGGGCCGGCAGCCAATCACAGCGCGGCCCGGGGAATGACGTCACGGGGTGTCCCGGGCCGGAAGCCAATCACAGCGCGGCCCGGGACACACGGCATCAAGGGGCGGGACTTAAAAAAAGAGTCAGAAACGCCCACGATTTGCGTTCTGACCGGGAGAAAGTGATTGACGCTGATGTCTTCAAATGGCTAGCCTCCATTTATGGAGCTAGCCAATGGAAGAAGGGGCGGTTTCAAGTCCCCACTATTGAGATAACATTAGATTTCGCCCTGGGCGGAGCAACTGCTACGCAGTTGCAACGCCAGGGCGAAACCTAAAAAGGACCAGTTTACTCCGACTGATCACTACACGAAATGATGCAACCACCGCCCCCGTGCTGCTTCACTCCTGGTGTAGGCAGTAGCCTTTCACCACAATGAGGGAAGTGCTTTGGGCACCCCGCCCAGACCAACAAGACTGCAACCTGTGAGACAGGACTATGTCATAGTAAATGCGCATGATCAGTGTTCACATATGACAAAAACAAAATGACCATCAGGGAGCCATAAATCAATACAGTTGTGCACTCAGGGCAGGGGGGTACATCTGTTACCATGCAGAGTACGTTTCCGCCCCACTTTCTGTATGAAGGGGGATGTAATACAAGTAAAAATAAAATACCCATAGAAATTACAATTTTAAAATGATAGTACTGTATATGCCTAGTAGCATAAAAATTATCAGACTATTTTCAATTTTATTTTCTAATTGGGTGGCCCAGAACTACCCCACGACCGGGGATCATACAGCCATCTCCTAAAGAAAACAGCAGGGGGGGCTGCAAATAAATTATTCTGCTTGTCTTTTACTAACGTTGAAGATCCAGCACACTACTGACTGTGCAACTCATTTGTTTTTGCAACATTCTTGCGAAGCACAGCCAGTTCTGCTCTGAGTCCCTTTGTTCACGGTGCCGGGGCAGCACTGCGCGCAAACAAAAAGAGCAGCGACAACCGTCTGACATGGTAATCCTTAGTCAGCTTCCTGTGTCAGCACAATGACCTGGTCAGCAGGAATTTACTCGCTCAAAGCGCTGGCACAGTTGTTCCCTGGGAAATCTAAATGTTATGAGAATACCTTAGATTTGACCTGTAGTTTTAAAATATCAATGCAGTGCCTACGGCATCATTATTGGAATGAGTTTGAATTAGATTGGCATAATTGCCCAATTTTACTTGCTCCCACATGCGCTCTCACACACATTCTCTCCCCAAAACTGCACTGTTCCAATTACTGAGGACTGATCCTGAAAAACATGCCTGAGCATCGCTGGATTTAGGTCCTGGTCCAATACTTCCACTGCACAAACGTCATACACGAGTCTGACAGACCTTGGACCGGTGGACTATGGCGCTGCTGAAACCCTCGGGTGAAAAGGAAACAACAAGTACCTGGACCTTTACCTGATCCCAGGGTACACCAGATAGTTAATTAATAGCATTTAATATGTGCTTTCCAGAGCACTGCTCCACTTTAACGACAATTTTGTGCTATTGCTTGTAGCACCTAAAAGACTGCTCACATTGCCTGGGGCAGGGATAGGAGAACCACTCTTCATCTTCAACCAGCATTCCCAAGAAAATTTAAAATAAGGCAAAGAATCACACAAATTATCAATAAAACACTCCGTTTCATACGCCATTTTTGCTCGCAGCGGCGTCCCATTCTGCATTGAGCATCTGACTGTTTCTAGACATACAATCTGACCCTGAACCTTCTGACACAACAAAATAAACAACAGCCCAAGGTTGCAAAACGTTAGGCACAGTTAAGCACTTTCTGTTAAAATATGCTTCAGAGCTAATGCAAGGCTTTCATGAGAGCCACAAACCAGACTTACCTTGAGACAGACACTGGTTTGCCAAAGCTACTTGTCCTGAATGCAGGTAGAGGTTCAGTCGTGCAAAGATGCTGGTCAGAGAGGGAATGGTGATAAAGCAGAAAGCAACACAAGCCTGTTGGAACACAGGAAACATTATAAACAATTGGACATTCTGCTAATCATACAGCCTGAAATACACAAATCCCCTTCGGTTGCCCAATGGCCAGTCAATAAGTGCAGACACATGTCAATATCATAAACCTCCAACATTTAAAACTCTACGTACAAAAGAAAATCAATACTTCCATAGTCCTAAATTATTAATAGCACACCTTTCTTCCATTCCCTCATATGGTCAATTAAGTCCTTGACATTTCCCAAACAATATAATTTAAAAAACTCGTCTTCATTTGAACAATCAAACATTGAAAGTGAAACCACAGTGTTTAACTTTCCTTTATCCTCATAAGAAACACATAGCATTAAATGAAAGTATAACTGGGAATAAATCGAACAATATGATAGTAAGTACCAACTTTCCTCTTTTGTAAGATAGTCAGTAAACACAATGGGCAAAATTCTCAAAGCTATTTGTGCCAGTAAATCAGTTCACACATTGCTGAAAAATCTAAAACGATAAAGAATTCATGAAATGGTTCCTGCAATGGTCAATTCGTTTTACTCTCAAATAATGCTACCACATCGTCGCACATAGAAAATGTTGTCTTTTGTAACCTGCTTTGTGTTTCCCTTCATGCATTGTTTGATCCATATGATGTTGTTGATAATATTTCTGCATTGAGAAAGCTATCAACGATACAGGTTGAGTAGACGTTTTTTTAATCCACCTCTAAACTTGCTTCCTGTCAAGTTAGTATTAAGGTTGTTTAAATTCTTAATTAATTAATTATTTTCTTGGAATCACCCGATTCTTTTTGGGATGACTAACTTCGACCCCGAAAAGATCATATAATATACAGGAGTAAATGCCACGCAAGGAGTGAACAGCGAGTGTTGCACAATGTAGTTAGTCTTGAAAGTTGGTTAACCCGCAAACACGTGATTTTATGGGCATTCATTTCAGGGTAGGAAGGGGAATGGAACACCCCAACCTTCGTGGAGGTGTAGAAGGGGTTAGAGGAAAACAACGGGCGCGCGCACACTGGTGGTGGCTCCATTTCACATCTAACAGTACACCATGTACATTACAGCCTTGGAACTGCCAGTGCACTTTTGTAGCAAGGAACTGATGAAACGTTTCCTGAAGTATCCCTGGAACGGTCTGACTGGAGTAGCTTTACAGGCGTTACCTCAATAGACTTTGTGATTACCACAATGTTACAAATCTGCATCCACGTGAGGTAACAAGCCTCTAGGTGTAGAGCTTCGACTTTTCTGTGAATCCGGATCATGGCGTTATTGCCACACACACACAAATCAGAATGTAACAGGGAGTGAATGAGTGTATGTGCGTGTGTGTACAAATGTTGTGTTCTTTCAGTCGTTTATCCCATTGCCACAATGGTACTGTATCTGTAATTAAATTCAAAACCGCCAATGAAAGCCACACATCAATATAAATGTAAATCTGGAAATATAACAGAGACAAATGGAAAATATCTATTATTACAGGAGAACTAAAAATCACACCAATCGCTGCAAACATCTCTCGCATCACAAAGACTGTTTGAACCCCAACCATGTTCTGGTCCAGCGTCAGCCTTCCTGAACTATTTGCCATAAAACAGCAGCATTCTCCCTTCTCGCCTCCGATGCAGGAACAAGAGCACTATTTTGATTGGCTCGTCTTGTTAGCCTTTGATCCCCTGTGGCACCTGTTCAGGAAGCCGTCCTCTCCATTTTGTATTTTATTTCTCTCCCATGATCTCATCTTCGTCGTTGTTTCCCTGGCATGATGTTGCATTTATACTTCTGCATGAACGCTTGGATTGTCCAGTTAGAGCTGGATCTGCTTTGCTCACTGCACAAAACCTGGTTCATTGTGAAGCGCTCTGCTGCCCCTAGCGGTTTAGTAGGTGTAACACATGCAAGTCATTCAGTTAGTCTGAGCAACAAATGAGGATTCTGATTGAGAGCGGGAAAGTGTGTACATCTCTACCAATCGGAACAATTTCACTGAAGTGGATTGTAGTTGTGTCTGCTCTTTGGAGGTCAGGGGAAAGGCCCACGCTAATGAACGTGCCCCAATCCACTGGCAGGGTGTAGTTAGTTTATATCTGCATTATTAAAGCGGGAGGCAGCGGTGAAGATTTTTGCAGAGATCATTTCCTAGTCTGTGTATGGTGGTCCACACTTCGTATCTAGCAGCCATGAATACAGCAGCCTTCCATACATCAGTGTATCATATATTGTGTACTAGAATACCTATAACAATATTAAGGGTGTGTTAGCTAGTGAGATCCCTTAGAAAGAGGGCCATATCTGACCATAAAGTAAAACTCAGGAAAGACAGCCAAAAATGGAACCGAACTGTGAGCATGCAAGTGGGTTTGGGCCCCAATGGAAACTAGATAAAAACACACCACTCAGCTCACACAGTGCAACTAGCATCTTCCATATAAAGTCTCAGACTGAAAGGCTAAAGGTCCTATAGCACCATTGCAAAATGGAATCATTTTCTCTCTTAAAATGTGGCTGATAAGGCATTCTGCCCAACAGAACTCAAAACTGGTAGCAAAATGAAAAGCAAGGCTGGAATTACAAATGAGCATTCAATATTCATCAGAAATAAGCAAGCCAGAGTAGCAGAGTAACACCCCAGCCTACACAGCAAGCGATAGACGGATGAGGCGTAATGCGTGGGTGTTTAATTAAGAATTCAGCACTAATTGGCTCGTGTCTGGGAATCATTCTCTATTCTTCCTAATTGGAAATGAATTTCTTTTGAAGATCAGTAGAGAATGTTCTGTAAAAGGGCCTTTAATGCTGTATAATACCTGCAGTCACATAAACAAAATAGTTAATCTAATTTCATTAAATGTCATGCATTCAGAAATGTTGTTTAGAAAGGGCCCTTTTTCTTAAACGCCCGCTTTCTGATGAAACTATTCAGACAAAGGTGTGCATGAGCATATGATTAGCGCAGGACTGACTTACAGTAAAATATGTCATTGACTCTAATATTAGACCACAGACGGTGGACACACATTCAGGTGTCGGCATCTTTATTCAAACTTTTCTATTTATCAGTAAGTATGAATTTACTTTGGCTTTAGACATAAAAGTTACTTGCCTTTGGTAATGTAGAATCTCATACCGACTGAGGACTTTGCAGAAACCTCACTTTTGAACTCCTTGAGTCACATTTTGGAACACCAGAATGGTAGCTGTAAGGAAATGTCTCTGTTTGTATGGTCACCCCCACTTTTTCTGACTGGTTAGGCTGGATTTTCGACTCCGAGTGGACAGAAGCCTGCTAATCAGACTTCAGTGCCAGTGCCTTGACCCCCAAATGTGTAAGTTACGTCGGCAATACCCAATTGACAAAGGCTAACTTAACTGTAAATCCCTAGTATACAGTACCCAGGGCATATAAGTTAGAGAGTCACTTCAGGGATTGCAGCACTAGTTGTGCCACCTTGGGTGTAACACAGGTAAAATGAGTCTCACAGTCTGCCTTTGATACTGGAAGAGCAGTTTTAAACAGTAGCCCGACTTTACTATTTGAATCACTGGCAAAACCAAACCTCACTCTTCAATATGTGTAAGCCACCCCTAAGTTAGGCCTACTGAGCCCTAAGCCAGGGTGCAGCATATTTCATGGGCAGAACAAGTCTTACAAAAAAATGGTAAACTGTAGTTTTTACTGTGGAAGGAAATGGTCACCCTATTTGCAAATACAGGGTTACACGCTGACCCCTCAGCTGTGCTAACTCCTGAATGGTGTGACAAATTTGGTACTCCAAGATATCAGACAACTTGTTACATTAAGCCCAACTTAATTCTCAAGTCGAAATTAATGTAACATGTTGTTGTGTGCAACTTTTGCTGCCTTTAATCTCCTGTGCCCTAAACGGTGCATGAGGAGCCTGTCCCTGAGACAGTTGTCGGCCCTCCTGTGGAGACATGCTAATGACTCCCAGGAAAGGAGACAATAGGGACCTGCACTGGAGAGAAGTGTTACCACCCCCCCCCCCCCCCCCTGCAGTAAGCCACACTGCGTTGGCCCATAAAGCGAGCTTCAGAGGAGAAGCCACCTTTGAAGGGCAAAGGGGTAACACTTAGGAGATATGCTTCTCCATTGTCCAGGTAGACTGGCTGGCATTATAGACAGGGAAGGGGAAAACCAGTTGCCAAACCGGTTTTCGGGGGGCTTGTAGCCTCCTTGGTAGCCACACCTCTGGGTTGGGCTAGGGAACTCTGAATGCCAAGAGAAGAGTTCTGCCATATTGGGAGTGGGCAGAATGCTGCATCCTGGGATAGCCAGATGCCACACTTTCCAGGAAGTAGTCAGCAGGGGGAGGGAACCTGTTAGCCCATTGGATACCAACAGCATTCTACCCTGAGGGAATTTTCTGAGCATAAACAGGGCACCTCTGGCACCCAGATCATGACTGGACTGGAAGAAGGACCACAAAAGGACTGCCCTGATGTACCGTGAAACTGGCAAGGAGAGGCTGCATAGGCGTGGATTGCACCTGCTGAATGTAGTGGTTAACAAAGAATAGGGACAGATCCTGCTGTGTCCTGCTTGAAGAGAAGTAATCTCAAGATCCCCACCAAAGCAAACATACCCTAAGGCTGACCTCCTGTTCACAGCACAGGGCAATAACAGCAGAGAAGCCTGCTGGGGTACGTGTGTAGGAAGGTGGATACCCGACTATGGTTACCCCAGATTTTTTGCCTTGTGTTTAGCTGGTTTTCGACTTAGTTGGCCTGGGATCCTGCTAATCAGGGCCCCAGGCTATCGTCTCTCTCTGTAAAATGGACTCCATGTACCCTAGGTACATAACTAATTGGATATTGAGTCACCTTATGAGCCCCTGTACAGAGTACTATAGGTACCCAGGGCATAGCTGCATCCAAGGCCTACCAGGGGCTGCAGCATATCTTTTGCCACCGCTGGCTGGCCATCCAAACTGACAACTGGCTGTTCACTCAGCTGGGGCAAGGTCATGTAATCACCCCTTGCTTAGATATAGTATGCCTATGTCTAAACCTATATCTGGACACATATGCACCTATAAGTCACTCCTATGGCAGGCATTAACAATACTGAAGGCAGAGTGCTTGGTTTTATGTGAGATGGTGCTCTAACATGAGCTGAACCTGTCTGCAGCTTTCGGAACCATGTCCTTATAGCTGTTCCAGGATATTGCCATACCATATACTCTTAAGTGCATTATGAGCCTCGCGGTTAAATGCTATCTTTGGTTTGGCTTTATCTATACATGTCGTGTAAGGTGTCATACGCTTTGGAATACTACCCCCTTGCCAATTCTGGCGACGGGGGTAGCATTCCACCCTTCTAGAGGGAGAAGACATGTTAATTTCCTTAAACCCGGTTAAAGTTAACCAGAGCCTCAGCATCACAAAATGGATGCTGCTGCCACAGACACGAGTCTGGCCTCCTGCTGCTGACCGAAACTCCGGCAGGGGAGGCCTGGACAATAGGTTTCCTGTCACAGGGAGGTGCTAGCACCACCCCAGACAGGAGATAGTGGATTGGGGCAGGGAGTGCTGAATGAAACGAGACACTGCCTGGGGCACACAAGGTGTCCCATGCATAGGCCAGTTCAAACCGGTGCTGGGGCACTCCAGCCCCAGCTCTGGCGCGAAACTGGACAAAGGGAAAGGGGTGTAACCACCCCCTTCCTGGGTCCCACCCATAGGAGGGACCTACCAGGTAATCCAGCCCCTTGATTTGGAATAAAGGTAGGAGCTGTGTCCCAAGACTTTAGATAATCCTGACTGAAACTCTGATACGAAACTCTGGACCCTTCGACATCCTACTCGACGTAGAAGACTGAAGAATATCCCTTGTGGTCAAGGATGACCACCCTGTGCAAGCAGGCACCATCAAGCGCTCAACTGTTTGCTTTGTTGTTGCTCCCGCCGGAGCTCGAACGACAGAGACCGACAAGAACCGGACTTCCAGACATCCAACAGCCCGATCCTCAGCCACAGCAAAGCTGAGACCCGTGGAGGCGACGAGAGACGTGGGACCGGCCATCTTGGAAAGCCAGCGAAGTGCTTTCTGTGCAGCTCCTGAGGCACCCTCGAAGCTGTGCATTGGGGATTGAGAAGCCCCAGCCCCGAGCATCCTTTGCACCAAAGATCACCTCTCCACACTCACTGAGTGCTGCGTGGGCCCCTTTTGCATTTTTCTGCTCGACGCGTCTGTCCGGTCACTTGCCCGTTGGCTAGTGGCCTCTGTGACGACGAACCTTCGAATTTTCAACGCTGGTCTGGTTGCTCCAGACTGACCCTTGCTCCCCTGAAAAGGAGCAGCCCATCAGACCTTGCTGGTCTGATCCAGAAGTCATCTTCGATTCCTGCGTGGGTTGCATTTGCCAAGGCCTGTTGACTCCGAATCAAGATCCGACACCGCCGACAGAGAGATCCTTCGTGGGACAGTCCGTGCCCAGCCCCTGGTCATCGTCGACACTTCCTGGTCCACGTGGCAGCGGAGACAAGCTTCACGACATCACCTGATCGCAACCCGACATTGCCTCGTTCCCTTCTGGTCACTGGCTAGTGACCCAGACTCTGTCCCCTCTGCTTTCAGGTACTCTACATCTTCGATCCACTCTTGGATCCAACCGGACTCTTCTCTCCTGGTCGCCTGCAGCATCTTTTCTCCAAGGCTCCATAGAACTCCACGACGAAACCCGACACACTTTGACACCTATGTACACGCTTCCTGTGGGTGAGGTAACGCGAGTACTGCGGTGCTCCTGTAGAGATTTACATCCCTAGTGTCCTAGTTTTAAGTGGTTAAGTTCTAGTCCAGTCGGAAGACTTCCAAATCTGCAACTTTCTAACTTTACACACCCATTCACTTCTATTGGTGCACGCGTGTGCATTTAGACACTAGACCCGCATCCTGTGGGCCTCCCACGTCCTAACTTCTGTTAGTCCAGTGTAGCCCCAGCGATTCCTAAGGCCCTAGGCCTTACCATTGTTCGTGACGTGGTTCTTATACCACTATTTTAGTATATGGTTTTAAGGGCCAACAGGGCCTATCCATATTTGTGCAACTTTTGTATGTTATATTAAGTTCTTTGTTATACGCTTGTGCTCCTGTGCTCACAAAGAGTTAAGGGGATTTATTTAGTAATAAATACATATATATTTTGAATATATAACCTGTGTGGGTCCTTTCATTTGGTATTAAAAGGTTTGCATATGGTAAAACAGCTGGCTTCACATGCCCTCTTGAGTTTAGCCTAAGACTGCTTTTGTCCATGCTACCACTAGGATAGCTGGTCTATAAGGTTGACTTTACAACCATCACCATAAGGGTTGTTTGGACTGGTGCAAGGTGCTCACTAGAATAGTGAACATCATATACCAGGCCAACTTCTCACAACTTTGATAGCTCAGAGTCTTCAGACTTCTGCTAAACGCTGCTGTGCAGCACCTGGGACCAGGACCCAACGCTAAATGTTGCATCTGATTTTGCGGAGCCCCGGAGAGCCTCTGGAGTGCAGCTTGGTCACCCAAAGACAAGATATCACGTAGAAAGGATTTGGTTGCGACCACGATAACAGGGAACTGATAGCCCAGTGGCAGATTCGATTTCTAGCAGCACAGAGAAGACTTTGAGGGACGTAGCCCAATGACCAAGACTACCTCATCCCCTTCATGGAACAAGGAGTACCCACCGGATTACCCCATCTCAGCCACAGCATCCTTGAGCATCTTCGGCATCCTTCATCCCCTGCATCAGGACAACTTCCATAGGAACCACTGCAACTGATAAAGTTCCTGGTACTGCCTGGAGACTGCATCATCTGTGGAGTTAACTATTTCTGAGGACTTTGCTGGTCCCCCGGACAGGCTCCCTACTGGAATTGATTGCCTAAAGTGATTCTAAGTGACCTCATTATAACAACGTCCACATTTTTGGTGAAAAATCTGCTAATGCTTGTTCGCGGTTGAATGAAATGCTTTGATCTTCTATGCCTTATAAATTCCATATCTCTAGAACCCTCTGGAGTTCTCCAGAGGATTTGTTTTTGTGGTGTCTAAAATTACATAAAAAGAATAAATTTTTATAAATTGATGTCGGATTTCTTTGTCATGTCTATTTCTTTTTCAATTGATTTGGTGCTACTTGAATGTTCTACACTTGCTCATTTGTGTAAGCATTGCTGCTCTGTGACACAGCTACCCAGAATTGAGCTGAAAGTTTGGGATACGAAACTTATTGGTCCTAAACGGGTTGGTAAGTGTAGGATAGGGTGAGGTCACACAAACACACCACATAATACAACCCATTTCCTCACAGTATCAAATGGCCAGCAATTAGCACCCTAGATACACAGCGGTACCGAACAATGTAACTGCGATTTTCGGCACCATGGTATAAACGACATAACTTTTTATGTAAAATGTTCAGTCTTAAGAGAATAAGACTGGTCAAAATTGGCGTTAAAAAAAAAAACAGACAAAAAAAAAGAATTAACTGTACTAGTTGAAATTGATATGTTGGACAGCATGTTTGAGAAAGTGACAGTCGGATAAGTATTTGGATGTTGTAAGAGGCACTCTAGGAAGAAGTAGTTAACACTACAATTAAGGTAAAGTTGAATGGCAGAGAGACTACAGGTGTAAGTGAATGCTAAAGAACAGTACAAGATGCATCCAAGGAAACAAGGTGTTCTACAAAACTAGATCCAAACTGAAACAGTTTAAAGTCCTCCATAAAATGTACGTGGCCCTGATCTGGCTACGCAAGAGTAATGACAGAAGGTGGATAAATGAAATAATTGCAACAAGGGCCAGCTGAACTTTTTTATTTTTTATTGTAGCAATGTCCTATAACCGCAAATTCATTGACAGTCGTGAATCGCAGTAAAAGTGACAGTACAAGATTGAACTTTCCAATGGCTAAGATGGGTGCTGGTCTCTTAGGACTGGTATCGAAGACCTCAGATGGCAAAATAAGGCTTATCATCTTACTATTGCTGTTGTGACTCACAAATAGACACATATCCATAACAAGAATGTTAAGCACCAGCAACTGAGAAATCGTTGACTGATGTAGGAATGGTCAGAGGTGCAGGACGAAAACAGATGATGGACTACACAATGACCAATCTAATTGGAAGACATGGGTAAATGCCCCTCTGTTTCTGTCAGAAATGAGGCCAGCCTGGTTGCGTTCTAGGATGCCCCATACATTCTTCACAGATGGTTTTTTAATGTGACTCTGCATTAAAAGCAGGAGTACTACGTTAGAAGCAAGACTAAACGTTATCCCCATAACCTGTTCATCTATTACTGCTACAGGTCCTCGGAATGTTATAGCCTTGTTGTAGTTAGCTGATACTATGTTTGTAATACTGACTAAGAAAGATATTAACCACACCAAAAATATAATGAAATAGAGAAACAATTAGCATATTTAGGAATTAAGGGTTATTAATTCAGTCTTCTTTATTGTCTTTATCCTATTATACTTCTTATAATGTTCTTTGTTTTATTTGCTTAGGTCCCTCCCACACCATTCTTGATATAAGAACCTCTTAATAACAAACTTTTTACAAAAATGTAATGGCAATTTTACTGTTTGAGCAAAAGGCATTCCAGCAGAGAAGCCAAACTCCGATTCAACTCAAACAGAGTGGAAGAGGTTGGATTTAAAGGAAAGGTATTAGAAAGTATTTTAAGAAACAGTTGAATAAAAGGTCAGTTTAAACATAAAATTATGAATGGAGCCTCTTAAAAGCTGATAAGGACAGGAGACATAGGCCTAATGGTGTCGAGCTCCACGCAAAACGAAAAGTGTCTCAGAGATACAGCTGCCTTGGAAACTCCATTGTGCAAAACTGCTGGCATTGCACATTCTCATTGGAGGTGAACAGATCTAACCAAGGCTCTCCCCTCTGCTGAAAGAGACCTTGCGCCACTTCCAGATGGAGATGTCCTTCGTGATCCGCTAATCATCGACGACTGAGTTCGTCCACCCTGGCATTCGGAGAACCTACGAGGTGTTGAACCACCAGGGATATGCACAGCTGTTCCAGCCATGTCCAGAGAAGCATGGCCCTCTTGACCAAGGGTCCACGACCCCCCCGCTTTGTTAGTTGCAGTAGCACATGGTGGTAGTGTCCGTGAACACTTGAACCAGCTTTCCCTTTATTGAAGGCAGGGTGCTACTGCAGAGAATTCACCACTGGGTGGATGAAGAAAATATCCTCTCCCAATATCAAGCGGGATGAGCGGATCCAGCTCAGCGCAGGGCCCCTAAGGCCTGCCTGCTCGACACGGTCGACCAAGATAGTGTGGTCGACCGTGTCGAACGCAGCAGAGAGGTCCAATAGCACCAGAGCCTGATGGATCCCTTCATCCGCGTTCCGCCTCAGAGTATTCTGCACCGAAAGAATGACCGCTTCGGTAGAATGGCAAGGACGGAAGCCAGCCTGATTAGGTGCAAGATACTCTGATTTCTCCAGAAATATGGAAATGCTGTCACAAACGTGAGACTCCAGAAGTTTGGCACAATATGGCAACAAAGATATGGGTCTGGAGTTAAGCGGATCTAGCGGGTTGGCTCCTGCCTTTTTTATAAGGGGGATGAGGAGGGCTTTTTTGAAGTTGCTTGGGACTTTACCCTGTGTAAGTGATCCATTCAACATGGAAAGTAAGCACCCAGGGAAGCTGGTGCCCACTTCTTTCAGAATGTGAGGGGGGCAGATGTCATCAGGGGAGCCGGATTTGACCTTTGTGAGGAGTTTGGATAAATTGGCATTATCAATAGGGGGATAGGAGTCCAGGGTAGCAAAATTATGAAAAGTGTCTGCAAAAAGAAGAGGAGGCTGAGTGGTAGGGATACTTTGTTTAATGGTACAAATTTTGTCGAAAAAAAAGGAATTTAGTGAGTTGCAGAGCTCCTGGGTGGGGACCATCGGGAGAGAGGTTCTGTCACTAGTGCTAAGGTTTTCCACAATATTAAACAATTCTCTAGATTTATTATGAGCCTTGAGAATTTTTTCCGAAAAGTAGTCAGTTTTGTGTTTCAGAATAAGCTTTTGGTAGTCCTTACGAGCCTTACAGTAGTTAGCCCTGTCTTGTCCTGAGTAGGCTGTTCCCCACTTTCGCTCCATTTGACGGACTTTGAGTTTAAGAGTTTTCAAATGAGGTGTAAACCACCTGTGAGCGTCGTTGGGGCGAGAGCGGGGAAAATTGGTACAGGGAGCATGAGCATCAGCTGCCTGAAGTAGCCACTCAGAGAAGGCTTCTTCCACTTCTTCGATACCCTGATCGGGTGAGGGACGGGAAGAGGTTAAGGATCCAATAAAAGCGGGAATATCAACATTCTTCCACATTCTAGTCTTTCCTCCTAGCTGGGGCAGGGGCTTTCTACTTCTTTCAGTGGTCATGGTGAAATTGATCAGAAAATGATCCGACCAAATGCAGGGCGTGATGGACTTAATCGCCAAGGGGATGTTTTGGGACCAAACTTGGTCTAGGCTATGCCCTTTATCATGAGTTGAAAGGTGAATGTGTTGGATAAGGTTCATGTCTAGCAGAGTCTCTTTCAGCATAGCTGCCTGAGAGTCAGACTCAACCGAGTCCAGCCAAAGGTTAAAATCTCCCAGCAGCACGATTTTATTGTGGGAAATTATCAAGGGGGCCAGTTGTTCTGCTAGAGATGCCGTGAAAGTAGGCATATTTTGAGGGGGGCGGTATATGAGGATCAGAAGTAGTGATCCAGTGTTCATGTCCATTTTAAAAATCAGGTTGTCTGATCCTGTTAAATCAAGGGATGGTAAGGAAGAGACTTTGTGGGTGTTGCGAATAATCGCAGCGACCCCTCCGCCCCTTTTACCGGCTGGTCTGTTGACATGCAGTATGTAGTAGTTCGAGGGAACTGCGGCTTAAATGTCTGGCAGGGATCCCACATTAAGCCAGGTCTCAGAGAGAAATAAAAAGTCTGGTAGTTCGGCCTGGAGCAGGAGAAAGATATCCAAGTGGTGTTTAACCATGGACCTGGTATTTAAATATAGAGATTTGAGGGTAGTTTCAGAGTCATGGGGGGTCAAAGGAGAAGACAAGGGTTTAGGTTTAGGAGCTTTGTCAAGATTGAATTCAGGCTTTAAAATACCATAGGTGGCGGCTCGCTTTAAGGTGTAAGCGGGTGGGGCGAGGCCAGCGCTATCAGAGGGTCTGAGTGACAGCAACGAAGCGGAGGAGTATTTGTAGTTTATGCCAGGGGTTCTGGCCCCAGGCCCCGGTCCACCGCGGACGGGCGCAGACGGGCTTGACTTGTGCGCGACTTCGGCGCGCATTCGTCGCGCCCGCTGCGCTCCTGGATACACATTGTTTATATGGCCTGCCTCCCGGGAGAACTAGACCGCTAGATCCGGTCCAGCTCGACCCAAGATGGCGGCTCGCCTCACCCTCCACACAAACGGCACCAGCCGCGATGGAACAGGGCGGGCTACAGAAGAATCAACAGTGCAATCGGTAAGTGCTAATAACACAGTGCTTTTTATCAATTAAAATGAGGATTAATACTTTCAGACGCGTTGGCGCTTAAATCGCGCTGGAGCAACAACAGTGCCTGCCAAGTAACTGCGCTATCAGAGAAATGATCTGCAGGGTTCCGCGAGGGCCAGGCTGCTGCCACCAGCCAAGCGTTCTCGAGTGGCCCTGAACCAGAAAATGTTTTATGGCCTGCCTCCCGGGAGAACTAGACCGCTAGATCCGGTCCAGCTCGACCCAAGATGGCGGCTCGCCTCACCCTCCACACAAACGGCACCAGCCGCGATGGAACAGGGCGGGCTACAGAAGAATCAACAGTGCAATCGGTAAGTGCTAATAACACAGTGCTTTTTATCAATTAAAATGAGGATTAAAACTTTCAGACGCGCTGGCGCTTAAATCGCGCTGGAGCAACAACAGTGCCTGCCAAGTAACTGCGCTATCAGAGAAATGATCTGCAGGGTTCCGCGAGGGCCAGGCTGCTGCCACCAGCCAAGCGTTCTCCTTGGTGGGGCTGCAAAAGCTTCTAGACAGATTCCATCTCTTTTGCGAGTCTAAGCGGTTGATTATCAACACCTCCAAGACCAAATTTATGGTGTTTAACCCTCATAGGTCATTTTGAGGCAACCTCACCCTAGGTGGAATCCGCTTGGAAAAAGTCGCAACCTTTGACTACGTAGGAATAAGGTTAGCTGAGAAAATGCAGTGGAGATACCACATAGACAAAATGCTCCTAAATCATAAACGTGTTGCAGGAGCATTAGCCAGAGAACACCGTTCCTCGCAGAGTAGACCTGTGGCCCCTGCACTTACAATCTATGCAGCAAAAGTGGTTAGCTCAGCACTTTATAGTGCTGAATTTTGGGGTTTTGAGATGTGGATAGTATTACCAGATCAGAACACAAGTTTGTAAGAGGCCTAGTGATGCTTCCCCGTAATGTGCCACTCAAACCACTGATGAGCGACATGGGTAGGCGCAGATTTAAAGATGTAGCTAGGCTACGGCCTTTGTTATTTTGGGGCCATTTGTGCCGGACTCCTGAGCTTACCAACTTTGCCTCCGCACTTACAGAAGTCATGGCCCTTGATGGTAGCCAAAGGATTAGCTGGGTGTCTAATTTAAAAAAAATGCTCCTTGCACTAGGACTTAAGGAATCGTGGGATACGCAAACCCCACCCAGTAAAGCAGAGCTCAAAAGGCACTATTGGGCCTGGGTTGACGCTCAGGAATATAGCAAATCTAGAGTAGGAAGGCTCACGGAAGAATTTTATCTTCATAAGCAGCATATCCTTTTGGAACCATACCTAGATTTTATCCAGACATCATGTGATAGAGCACAGTATACAGCTATGGGTGGGTTCACTCCCAGTCCGCAAGCTAACTGTAAAATGGAGCGCCCCACAACAAACATTAGTGGGGTGTCCCTGCTGCAAACGTCGACTGAGAGTGTGGCCCACCTCAGGTTTGCTTGCCCAGCCTACAAAAGTCCTAGAACGAGATGTTAGAGCCCATCTGCAGACAATTGGGCACATATGAACACAACACTGCTCTACATATTTTAAAGTGAGATGCAGGGACCCTTTTTGCCTGTGGTGTGGCCAAGTACCTCGGTTGTGTTTGGATAATAAGGTCCAAAATCCTGCGAGCGGTTTCCCAATGCATTATCATTTTTTAGCCAACGTTCCCTGCGGTCCATATTAGACTGTTATTTTTATATTATGGCCCTTCGCTTATAAGGCAATAACAAAAAACAGAAAACGTTTGTATTTTGCGGGAAGGGCTGGAATTGTTTTTAATTTTAGTAGTGTCACAAGTGTTATCAGCTACAGTCTGTTTTTACCATGTATGGGCAATGAGATTCTAATGAATTTTATGAATTGAAGGATTTTTATACTCTTAACTGATGCTTTTTGATAACTGGTATTGTTTTTTAAATATTGATGAATGTAAGATTGCTAATGCTTTCAAGATACCCGTTATCGAATAAAGCTACTTATGACTGACTTTATTGAAGGAAGAAAGGCTTTTAATGGCAAACAAATCACTCGGAGTTCCAGCAAGTTGATGTGGAGTCCAAATTCAGCTGGAGACCAGAGTCCTCTGATCTCCACCTCTCCCCGATAGCCGTCCCATCCGAGGACTGACATCTGTCACTACTGCATGATCTGGTTGAGGAAGGGAGAGGGGTCTGTCTCTGACCCAATCACGGTTGGTCAGCCACCACTGCAGATCCTGTGTAGTTCCCTTCGAGATCCGAACTATGTTGCAGAGATTCCCCTGATGCTGCGCCCACTGGAACATCAGGCCCCACTGCAGGACCAACCTGCACATGCCATCTGGCACGAGTCACAATTAGGATGCAGGAGGCCATGAGGCCCAGCAGCCTCACAGTTATTCTCACCAAAATCCAAGATAGAGGCTGAAACATCGGTATCATAGCCAGAATATCCTGGACTCGCCGTTCAGAAGCATAAGCCCGAAACTGCACTGTATCCAGAACAGCTCTGATGAAATGGAGCATCTGAAGGAATCAAGTGTGACGTCGGCACATTGCTATTGAACCCCAACAAATGCAGAAAGTTTGCCATAGTCTGGAGTTGAAAGACGACAGCCTAGGGTGGGCCTAAATCCATTGTTTTTCTGCTCACCATGCCATTCCAGTTTGAACCCAGCCATATGCAAATCAGTCTTGACCCTGTGCCCCATGGGAACAGTTCAGCCTGAACTACCAAGACAGGTCCTCCCTGGACTGGAAACAAGCATCCTAGGACCAGTTTCGGGCTTTCAGCCCTCATCAGCAAAGATAGCTTGATTCCAGTGCATGGAGTACACGGGACTCATATCTGAGCATACCCGTCCCACTCTGGGTGACAAATGCAAAAACAACAGTTGATGGACAGAATGCAGGATGCTTGTTTCCGGTTCAGGGAGTATCTGGTCTGGCAGTTCAGTCTGGACTGTTCCCATGGGGCACAGGGTCAAGACTGATTTGCATATGGCTTGGTCCAAACTGGGATGGCGTAGTGGGCAAAAAAACGAGGAATTTAACCCAGATCGTTTGACTGGGGGAGAATGTTTGCATTGTCAGTATTCCGTCCATCATTTGTTTGATGTAACACTTTTTGCCCAAAGTGGCATGGGTATGCCCAGACGTGGGTCCCTTGCTCACTGGGCCACGGGATTCAAGCTAGCCTGGCTGAAGAAGGGTGACCTACCCTGAAACCGGTCCCAGGATGCTTGCTTCTGGTCCAGGAAGGACCTGGTCTGGCAGTTCGGTCTGGAATGTTCCCATGGGGCACAGGGTCAAGACTGATTTGCATATGGCTTGGTCCAAACTGGGGTGGCGTAGTGGGCAAAAGAACGATGGATTTAACCCAGATCTTTTGAATGGGGGAGAATTTTTGCATTGTCAGCATTCTGTCCATCATTTGTTTGCTGTAACAATTTTCGCCCTAAGTGACACGGGTATGCCCAGACGTGGGTCCCTTGCTCACTGTGCTACTGGATTCAAGCTAGCCTGGCTGAAGAAGGGTGACATGCCCTGAAACCGGTCCCAGGATGCTTGTTTCCGGTCCAGGGAGGACCTGGTCTGGACTGTTCACATGGGGCACAGGGTCAAGACTGATTTGCAAATGGCTTGGTCCAAACTGGGGTGGCGTAGTGGGCAAAAGAACAATGGATTTAACCCAGATCTTTGACTGGGGGAGAATGTTTGCATTGTCAGGATTCCATCCATCATTTGTTTGCTGTAACACTTTTCATCACCACAGCATATGAAGCTCCCTCCTCCATAGCCACAGTAGGGGGGGAAAGCAGGCAAGAATCTGGAGAGGTAATCAGTCCATTGACCTCACCCAGTTCCCCCTTTTCGTGTTCAGGTTGGTCTTGTGAAGGGTTCAGCGACCACTCTCAATCATCCTCTATTTATAGCCCTTCAAAATAAGGCTGAGGTACCGACCTAGGACTCAAGCGTACTGTCGGCGCCGATCACACTCTGGGTCGTCAAGGATAAGATTGAGGCTTGTGCCAGAGTCTCTGTGTCAGCGCTTTGGATGGCCACAGTGTCACGACCGGAATCGGTTCGGATCCATGGAGGGGGTCATTGGTGCAGGGGCCGGCGCTGCCAGCGTGGACCCCGATAGAGGTCCCTGAGCCTACGGGGCCCGAAGGCACACTGGCAGGGTTAGGCCGCCCAAATATAGGGCACAGGGTGTTACAAAATACCTTTATTCGGGCAGGGATCGTTCTGGCTCACGGGAAGGTGGGAAAGCACGGATCTGACCCACACGCTGGCTCAGCCAAACGAGGCCTAGAATGCAGAGACTAAGCCAACTGACAGGGAGAAGCCAAAGCATGCTTCGACATTTTGTGCTTCTTACCTGACCTACTCAAAGACTTCGAGTGGGAGGACGAAGACTTAGGGCTTTCGAAGTGGTGCCTGGACGTTCCTCTCGACTGGGACCAAGAATGATACCTTCGGGACCAACGATGCAGTGCTGAGCGCTGGCCAGCAAGTAGCTTTAGGGACCGCTCCATTAAAGCTTTTGGAGCCATGGCACGACAGTCGGAGCACGACTTCAAATCGTGTTCGGGCTCCAAGCACCTAAAGGCATACCAGGTGTGGATCCATTATTGACATAGCGCGGCGACAGGTGCCACACAGCTTGAATCCAGAAGCCTTATTGGACATTCAAAACACCAAAAAAATCATCAACGAAAAGTCGTAAAAAGCCTGTCAAAAAGTGACAGAGGTCAGCTCTCTTCACAGATCTGTGCTAACTGGAGTGGAAAGTAAATAAATGATGTCAAAGCGCTGCGGTGGCACCTATATCAGTGAGGCAGACATCATAACAGTGTAGAAGCCACCGTCACCATCAAGCAGCCCAACTGATGCCAACTACAGGCGTGGAAGGGTATTGCTCAAAGAAAAATCTTCCGGATTCAGTCTGACAACTGGGAAATTCAAAGGTAAGGAATCTGCGGCTAGATGTCTCTATCGAGTATGTTATTTATGTGCATTTACAAATAGATAAGATTCATAACTATCTATAAATTGATCAACCTGTTTTAGCACTCAGTGGAACAAAGAAAAACTTTGTTGTCTTTAGACTAAAATTGTAAGGTGGTAGCTGGTTCTTGCCTTAAAGAAGAGGTCTCTTCTATTTTGAACTCAATCCTCTATTTAAAAGCAGGGCAGCAGCTTAATGCTCTGCTTCACAAGTTGTATCCTTTTTGATAGGCCAGGTAGCTCCATTTTGTACAAGCATGACGTGATTTAGTCTTTTCATGAGTTTTGTCATGAGAATAACAGACTATGCAGAATTGCAGTCAATAATGCAGGTCCATATTAGTGATCTGATGAGCAAGTTTAATTACTGAATAGACAAAAATGTTGTGAGGCTCATAACAAGCCTATGGTGGAAGTTACGTGCCATATCTTATCCATGCAACTTATTGCTTGAAAGACAGAATATAGTCAAACCAAACACCCTTATTAGGGCATTAGGAAACACAAGCTGCAGTTTCCATTAGCTGTTAAGATTTTCATGTAACGTAATGCAACCCACTGCAGTGCATGGATTGTAACTTCCATGAGTGAAAAAGTGATGTATGTAGCCTTGTTGATGGGTATATCCATGGAGGACATCTGTTGAGCTGCAACTTGGGACTTGGTGCACACTTTAATAAGGAATGCCTGGGTGATCACAGAGTTAATGGGTGAGATGGGTGAAATAAGGTTCAGTCATACTTCTCCATCAGCTCTTAATCTAGAGGCAACCCTTCTGCTCCTCACACATCCACATTTTTTATTGCCACGTATTTGTCTTCCTACCGGAGGAATCTGCAAGAAGAATCAATTGGATGAACAAGTTAACTCTGTGTAGTAACACTTTTCTAATGGATACTCAGCCCCTCAATTCCCTTCAAGTTGTGCATGCCCTCCCTCTTCCTTTTATTCTGAGAATTACTGGCTGGGTTGCGACTTTCAGGTCTTAGCTCTCTACCTCTCACTAGCCTCTGCTGTATTAATTTATGACATCATGGGCAAAGGCGGCATGTTTTACTTCCACCTGCATTAAATCTGGTTACTCCCATATGGCTCAAATCACTGAGAACGGGGGCCTGATTTTGAGTTTGGCGGACAGGTTACTCCATCATAAATGTGACAGATATCACATCTGCTTAATTACAAGTGTGTTATATCCTTTGCCACTTGTAATAAGGAGGATGGGATATCAATCCGCCAAACTCTAAACCAGACCCTGAGTCTTGAAATTTAGGAGACTGCTTACTAAAACCCATAGACTAGTGATACCACCCCTAATCTAGTGTCAAAGAATTTTACTTGATTTTGGTGGTGGGTGGGTGCCCTAAATACCCAGTAACAATGTCGACATCCAATTCAATTTGGATACCCAGCATCATCAAAGGCACCCTCCGGCCTTAAGCAGGAATTCTTATATCATTGGGCACTTCCATTACATATGGTAATATTTACAGCTGAACAACAGCCTATCAGGCACGGCCAAAAACCTGCCTTCAAAGCCACCTTGATAAACCGTTTTGTCACTTCCCAATCAGAATCGTCAAACTCACAGTTTATGGCAAGACTAGAGGTACATAATATGCTTTTCTCTCCTTGCTTTATTAAACAGTAGCTAAACTAAAGGAACAAACTACAGTTGCCATGAGACACTCTGAAGTATAACCAATAAACAACGGACAAAAGTAGCACAATAAGGGTAAGTCAGTCCATTAAGTAAAGAGTCCTCCTGTCTTGCTGCTCACAGACAAAATAAAAATTATAGGTGTACTTCTTACTATTTGCTGTTATTTTTACATTTGTAGCAGTTTTAGGGTTGTATGCATGTCTAACTGCTTGCAAGGAGTATTCATAGTTTCATTTTCTGTTTTCCTCAGCGACTTCTGGCAATTCTTTTCACCCTCACCATCTAACGTGTTTCTTTAATTTGACAAGTTGCTCGCCAGCGCAGCTTGTCGTTAGACTGTTGTTGGAGCTCCATCTCAAGCAGTTCCCTGTCCAAGATTCGGCTTCACAGTTAAGTTGTCTGTTTCCACAGTCCCTGCCTTCAACATTTGTTAACAATTATTAAGGCTTTGCTACTCATTTAATAGAGGGCAAAGGTTTGACCTCGTCAAGACTTCAACCACATTGTGGTTTACCATAATTGCAAGATGGTGACATTCATTCTTCTGAGAAGCTCCTTAATAATAGTGAATTGTAAGGCTCTTTTAAAGTTACTTGACACCTATCTGATGGTTTATATTCATTGCTTTTAAAAGAAATTCCTTCAATTTAAATGGATTAGTCTAAATTAGCAGTTTGGACTTTCATCAGCACCTTGGTGCCTTACAAAAGAAATAAATGACTCATCTTGATGCTAAGCTCACCGGATTTCAGACTAATAGCATGCCACAACAATACTCTATTTCTTGCCCAAGATCCGTTAGTTTTTCCACAACTGCTATCAACTGGGACCCAGTTATAGCAACAAAGTTATCCTTTCGTAACAGCATTCCAAAGTAGGCGGAATACAAAGGGAAATTTCAAATTCTTCACAAATTAATATTTTCCCTTAGACCACATTCTCGAAATGTAGGTCTATTCGTTGTTTCAGTTCCAGCAGTCTTCCCTGGGCCATTGCATTATTATATTCTTCAAAGGTTGTCGTTTTGTCACCTTCAATGCGGCCTAGTCTATATGCATATATAGTTCCAATCAATCAAGAAACTTGATTAGAACTTCTGTGGGGATCAGACAACCTAGACGCTTGGAAGAAAAGAGTGATCTTTGCTTATGCCCCAGATCTAGTATTAGAAACAGATGAAAGATCTGTTCGTATTGCCACAACTGCTAAACCCTGTTGTTTAAGTAATCTTATGCTAGGTCATTTCTTTTCCCTTCTCTACCATTTAGCTTTCGTGCCTGGACACTTCCGAGTAGCCGTGCCCGTGATAAATGGAGGCTAACATAACATAACATAACTGGTACCCAGTTATAGCAGGACCTGGGTTTTATACTGAATCATATAAATACCCAATCTTATTACCCCAAAGTGGAATTTCTTGGTTTCCGTTAATGTTTAGTAACCTCGTTCCAAAGTAGCTTGGATAAAAAGGGAAATTTCACATTCTTCACAAATTAATGGTTTTCCCGATGGGCTCACCACGGTCTCCAATTGTGGGTCTAATAGTTTCTTTATTTCCAGCAGTCCTCCCAGGGCCAATGCATTATTATTATTTTCAAAGGCTGTAGTTGTGTTGCCTGCAATGCAGCCTGAATACGTAGTCCCAACCAATCAAGAACCTGGATTAGTATTTCAGCAGGGACCAGACAACTTAGATGCTTGAAATGGAAGAGAGATCTTTGCTTATGCCCCAGATTTAGTAATAGAAACAGATGAAAGCCTGTCAGGTGGGGGCACGATGTGTGGCCAATTCACAACTGGAAGTACATGTTGGGTGCAGGAGTCATCCCTGCATATAAAGTATTGAAAGATGCTTGCAGTTGTTTTGCCATCAAAAGTTTAGCAAAAGACAAAATATGCTAAGCTATTCTTGTTTAACAGGTTTCAGATCAATTATTTAGGAAGTACGAAACACAGACCCCTCCCATACCCTTCCAAGATCTGCTGAGTGTTGTCTCCAATGCGAAATATCGGTTAATGCAGAGTATCTTCCAGGCATCCTAAATATAATAGTACACTGATACTCTAGATATTCCCTAGACCACAGACATAAGCGGCTGCATCCTAACCATATTAAAAAAAAACTTTATTCCCCATCAGTTCAATATCAACACACCTCTTTTCTTCCTATCCTTTACTCCTTTTCAGCTGGAGACGATACCATCAGGCTTGGCTGGCCTGGACTAGCTGGTGCTTGGACAAATGCACAGATCCTCTTGCAGCTCACGTGAGTCTTGTTGTAAACGTTTTTTCTTCATTGACCACTCAAAGTAAAACCTATAGAACAGTTAACACCTACTGCAAATTCATCCCTGTATATCCTAGTTGATGGAAGACTCACTGATTAACATCCGTTGGTTTGTTATCATCCTCTTCCAAAATATGACAGAATACAGCATCTTAAATGTGGTTTTAAACGTGTTTATTTCATGATCTGACAATGTTGCTTTATTGCTACAAATGCTAGCTGCTTCACTGACAATGTAGTACTTAATTTCAGTCAGCTTATGTTTATTTCACACAATAATGTCCAAACGGTTTTTTAAATAGCATTTCTAGAACAGGCCATAACTTAAGAACTGTATATCATCCTTACTTTCCAAGTCAACCTAACTTGTTTGTGGGAACAAGTCCAGGGATATATGAACTAAAACCCGAAAATGTGAGAAAATCTTCACCTTCCCAACTCCTGATCTCATTGGGGAAAGCAATGAGCTGGTTTCTTCTTTAATTATAGCTTCTTGCTTGGTTTTACCAGAATTGAGGTTTCCTCCTTTGAGGTCCATTCTACCAGAGGTTCATTGGCTTACAAAGCCTTCTGGGGTAGTTCGAAGCTTGAAGATCTTCTCACATCAGCGGATTGGTCAAATAGTAGAATTCTGTACATTGCATTGTAAGCCAATTTCTCATATTTCATAAGAAAAGTCTTAATTTTTTTAAAGACACCAACACAGGTATTATTACACCTCTGGAGACACAACTAACCTTTCCTCCCTAATATGTTTCAGCACCTATCACTCAGCCATCTTTAAATTACATCATCTGCTACAGGACAGCTGACTTAATTTCTCTCAACCTGAATCTCCAAATGACCTCTTTATCTACTCAACACAGATATTGAAGAATTCTGAGAGAGTTGCAAATGCAAAGTTTAAGTTGTACAACTTATCTCAAGAACTGTGCATGCTTAGTGTGGCTGCATTAGTTTTGTTTCATGTCCTGATTGCTCACTATTGTTGACTGTTCTCACAAGAAAAGAGGACCTATTACTCATAGCCAAATGTTATTCCCAAACTGCCGTATTATGTTTGGGATACTTCTGTTACAGTTTATCGGTTACATTTACAACACAAATGTGCGCCTCAGATGCTTACACTTGGCACTATGACGTAATTAAAATAAAATATTGATACCTTTCCATCTTTCAAAGGTCCAAACACCGTAAAATTAGGTCAAAATTCTAGGTATTGTCTCTTGATGAGGTAAAGACTTTCACAATGTGCTCTCAGAGCATACTTCATGAAATTAACTTTGTAGGCAGGTTCTCACTATGACATTTCACTCATATATTAGTGTTTGACTACTGCTGGGGAATGAGGCACCCAATGAATGGGGCCTTTACTCAACTTACTATAGAGTAAGATAACATCTTTCTAATACATGAATGTTTCAAGATTTTTCCACATGTAGTTTTGTGTGTTTCATACACCATAGTAATTGTTTATGTATGAAGTGTCATGGTGTGTTTTTAAAATATAAATAGTCTTGAGACACCATAAGGGTTACAAACCTGAATGAACTATTGATGACAGCTTGCCAACTATAACCACATTTTAGCCTGTCATAATTTATTCTCTCTCTACAGGTGGATTTTTTTTTCCATATAAACATATTTCCAACGATTTATCAGTTTGTTAGTCATCTCTGCACAGATTCACATGAAATACATTTCACACCTCATATATATGTACCAGTATGTTTAACTGCAGAGTAGGGTTAGTGGAACTAGGCATTATGGGTCCTGGTAAAAGCCACAGACCCCATATGGTGCTCCTGATAAGTGGCTGAAACATGTTGACCAGGGGATGAGAGAACCAATTGTTATTTTTACAACAGGCAAATTCATAAAATATCTCCTTCACAAAATCATATATCCAGGAAAAAGATCCCTGTGTGTATCACTGAAATCCATCTAGAAAATCTTTTTGACCTTCTAATGGAGCAGACCCCAGTGATGAATTGTGCCACTTCAGTGGGTGAGGGCCTCGCATACATTGAATAGTTATACCTTCTCATTTTAAGATGGACCAGTCTTATCCATCAATGGCTTAGTCTCTACTGCAAATTATTACGGTTAATTTGAGGCTCTATTGTATATCTGTGATTGCTCATTTAATTTTGGGACGATATATAATCTGGGGAGGAAATGTGGCCTAATGGTCAGAATGGCCGACTCTGGAACTGGCATATGGTCAACATTCTGTGATTCTAGGCAAATCACTTAGGGCATGATTAAGAGTTTGGTGGTCCTAGAGCGGGCAGCCAGGCCAGTGCCCCACTCCAGGACCACCAAACTCGACCACCGGCCAGATTACAAGAAATCTCATGGTCTGGCGGGTGATCCTTTGTCGTTCCCACTGCGGTGCCGATTAAAAAGACACTGCAATGGAAACGCCAAAGCCCGTTCCTGCACGGCATGGACTGGTGCAGTCCATGCCATGCAGAAAAGGGGGCGACTGCACACAGTGGGGCACAACATGTGCCCTCTTCATGGCACACCATGGCCCTGAGGCAACAAGGGGTCCTGTAGTCCCCTCCCCCACAATTCACAATTTTCATGGCGGGCTCCCTGCAATGAAATCCGTGGCAGAGAGGAAACTCATAATATGATTGGCATATTGCGGCTTAAAACCACCGCAACACCAAAAGGGATCTTTGATCCCGGCAATTGCGGTGGCCCCATGGCGGTCAGACTGCTCAACTTTTAATAGGGCAGTCAGACCGCCTGTGTCTGCACGACCACCGTGGCTACGGTGGTCCATTGGACCGCCATAGTCATAATTAGGCCCTTCATTTCCCTGGGCCTAATAAAAATAAAAGGGTGAAAATTATTCTGTGAAAATTAATCTCCCCCTTGGACCAAGTCTGTGCTACAGAAAACTGCAAAAGAAAACAACAGGCCTCAATATAGCTCCTCTTTCATTCAGTTTTCGGTTATATTTCCCAGGTTATATTTCCACGGTCTCATGGGAAGAAGAGAACGTTTGTCAGTTTCTATACTGCAGCTGTTATTTAATAAGGCAAGAAAAGGAAAGCAAAATGCTTGCCTCTAGGTCTTCAATAAAATCAAGGACTTTCATTTCACTAGCACTAGGAAAACTTGAATCCTGTTCCCATTTTCATCTCCCATCCATGACACACAAGGCAGATTTTCCTCACAAATATAACAAGCATTTGCAATGCAATAGGTCTCGCATTATTTAACTTTGAGCTATTATTATTGTAAATGGCAATGTTTTTTGCTTTATGCTATAGTTTTCTTATGTACATAAAAAGCTACATATAAAGTATTTGTTGTTAAAATTATTTATGCAGTATTTAAAGGCAAGCATTACCGCCTTCGGGTAAAGTGCGTGCTATATAAAAATGCATAAATACATGAATAAAGAAATACCGCCTTCGGGTAAAGTCCGCGCTATATAAAAATGCATAAATACATAAAAAAATAAATACCGCCTTCGGGTAAAGTCTGCGCTATATAAAAATGCATAATTAAATAAATAAATACATACCGCAAAACATCCTCGTTACTCTGCCGGCCTGCGACCAGGAAGTCAGGCAGGCCGGCGCGACACCCGGAAACAGGAAGTAGGAGGGCGGGAGCCTACGCCGCCTCCCACGGAAGAGCCGCGATTGGAGCCGTGTTGGGAGCAGGGAGCACCGGAGCAGGCAGGAGCCTACCCTGCGCCCCGGTGCCGAAGGAGGGAAGAAGAGTCCTGCTGCCGGGCCTTGCAGCTGAGGAGAGGAAGCCGGTGAGTGCGTTGCTGAGCGGCGGGCGGGCGGAGGGAGAGGAGCATGTAGGCGCGGGGGGGAGGCGGGCTGTGTATGTGTGTGTATGTGTGTGCGTGCGTGTGTGTATGTGTCTTGGAGTGCGTGTGTGTGACTGTGAGGGAGGGGGTGTGTGTGTGAGCGAGTGTCTGTCTGCGACGTGTGTGTGTGTGTGTGTGTGTTATGCGCGGTAGGCTGGGAGGGCGGCGCATGCGCAGTAGGATGGGAGGGCGGCGCAGGACGGAACGTGCGCGTTCACGCAGCCAAATCCGACTGCTAAAAATCGTGCCAATTTTGTGTCCCTCATTCCCCGGCATCCGACGGCTATAGAGTCTCTGTCCCTGTTCCAGGGCGAGACCTAAAAAGGAAGGAAAGTCTTAATTCTATTTAGGATAGAAAGTATTATCCATCCCAAAATTATTATTTCAGGCATATTGCACGGAGTTATTATGCAATATTTATTGTGATTTGTTTAAAGTATATGTATAGAAATCTTATAGTTTAGGAATTGAAAAAATTCCTTCACTTCAATAAACAAATTACGTGTCTAACAAAAGGCCTGCACAAGTTGAAGACCTCTGTAGGAATTTAACTGGTAGTCAGCCCCAGATCTGCAATCCGGTTATCAGGCTGCTTCAAAAAACAAGCACTGGCAAAGCCGAGCGGTCTGGCTTTACTGGGACGACACATGCTAACACGGGTATGCGCAAATTGTGTTTACATGTTTCAGCAATTGGAAGCCAGACCTATTGATTTTGGCAAAACTAGGCATCTTGAGAGTGAGTTGCATACAACTGGCTTACTACAGGTTGTTACTAGATGTCCCAAGAGTGAACAGCCCAAGCCTGTAGTACCACAGTATCTAGGTGACTCAAGATTACAAAAAACAGCAGCTGTTGTTTAGTACAATGCGATACAAAAGGTACAATGGCACTGCAAAGTATCTGTGATATAATTTAAGAAATATGTAAGAAAAATGCAGTATTTACATTATCAGGGCCTCTGGAATTATGAGGCAGGGGAGAGAAATTATGGCAGGGTTAAGTAAAATATGCAGAAAGAAAAGGCAAATCATGTGGCGTAATGCGGCAGAGTTTGTGATTACTACATTAATTTGTCATTTTTACTCTGTTTGGGCATTACTTGTACCTCGTTAGTACTAGTTTAACACACCAAAATAGCAATATAAACAGTAGGTGACCAGTCCACCTCTGCAAAAGGCCTTCTACTGCAAGGCAAAACGTGCTGCTGCATTTTAGTAACATTTGCACAGTTTAAGCTAGAAACAAAATGTTTTGTTAAAATCTACATATTATGCAGTAGATGATGGATTATGACGCAAATTTAGAACATTTATAATTATACGAAAAATGCAGCAACTGCACAATGGCATAATTCCCAGGCCCTGATAGTAATTCAATTAATACAGAATTGTATGTAAATGCTGGGTAATATTTGTCAGGTGTTATTATGAAAGAGAATATTTTATTTAAGAAGCAATTGTTCTTCAACACCAATATGATTTAAAAATACCATAGGACTCTTAATATAAAGCATTTACATGTTAAGTTTTTATTTTGTACATTAAGGAAGAATTAGCTCATAAAACAGAATATACTGCCTTTAGAGGGAGAGACCTAAACAGGCTATGCTGTTTTGGTCACAATAAAACGTTGTTTTGTAAAAAGGGGTGCCAAGGGTGCACTGAGACACATAGTTTGCAGTTCAATGTTTCACCATCAAGTTGAGGAGAAAGCTGCTTGATTGATACTAAACCTTAGCTTTGCTTCGGTCCTAAACACGTTATGAGCTCATTAGTGCCCACACTGTCTTCAATAAGGTCCATACTTTGTTAATGCTAGGGAGGAATAGTCTACATTCTTCTAGCACTTTGTAGGAAAGAAAGCAAAATACCTAACGACAGAGCCACTGGAATTATTCGGCAGGAGACGGTCAAATTATGTGGCAGGGTTGAGTAAATTATGCTGCGAGAAAAGGCAAATTATGCGGCATAATGCGGCACATTTTGTACTCTTATTATTTCATTATTTCATCATTTTTTAACTTGCCAACACTGTCTTGGCATTGGTTGCACCACATTAATGCTAGTTAAATACCCAAATATAGCAATAGGCAATAGAAAGGTGACCAGTCCCACTTTGTACAGGGCCTTCCACTGAGCTGCAGCACGTATCACTGCATTTTTAGTAACTGTTGAACCGTTTAAGCTAGAAACATTTTTTTGTTAAAATCTGCAGATTATGTGGCAGATGATGGATTACGTGGAAAATCTAGAATTATCCGTAAATAGCCGCAACTGCACAATTTCAGTGGCCCTGTATAATGACTGCATAATCTTTTCATGAACAATCACAAAGGCATATTTTAATACTACTTGAATCATTTCAATTACAAGCTGCTGTGCTCAGGTTAAGACATTGCCATTGTTGCCTTACCACTGAAACAAAATACATTAGTGCACTTTCTTTCTATAGTGCATCAACTTCAAAGTGAAAGAGAAATTAAGCTTCACACAAGCATAATGTAAGCAGCACAAAACATGGCCTGCGAATGCTAGGCAGTTCACGACGTACCCGGACAAATGCTGCAGTCTTTCTGGAATGATTTCCCTTCATCACTTTCCGGGTTTCCATCGCCAACTGGTTCACGCTCTACAGAATGAAACAGTTTACGCCATTAAAATGCGCGAGTAAAAACAAATCAGTCTGGTTGCATATGTCCAACGCAGCTATACATAAGTAGTTCTGCACTGAAAAGTATATCTCAAAGACAGCAGTATGGTATAACATAAACATGCCTTATGCATCACCGCTTGCTACTGACTGATTTTGGAGATCCAGAGATACACATGGGAGCCCAACAGTTAGCTCCTGGCAATGGAACATCTGTGGAAACTGATAGTAAAAATTGTCGTTTCTTCCTCACAGACACTGCAAGGACAGAACAACTGCAGTGATTAACGAAGTGGCTATGAAAAGGAGTGCCCTGTTCAAAATGTGTTGAAGAGGGCCTGATAATGTCACTATAATGCATGAAAATACTTAAGCTGCAGCAGTATGTTTTAGGTGCAAAGAACATATTATGGGATGATTATGTACAAGTCGCCCATGACTCTTAAAACCAGCTCAACGCAAAATGTAATTATGGTGCGAATAGGAGAGATTTAGAATGTTGTCTTAGCACAAGAGCACCATCCAGATTTTTGTTTATTCACAGGAAGAGTGTTCGAAAAATTGGTTGCTTTGAACAGCCCCAGGTTCACTTTGTCGTTGAGTAACCGCTCACTGTGTGGTAGATAAAATCAAAACAATTTATCAATAAACTATTGGCTAATTGACTAGGCAGAGCACCTGCACTTTTTATAAAATCTATTAAGTGTATTTTCAATCACTTGCCATCAAAGTATTTCTGCAATAGTCAATTAAGACATGGGCCAGACTCCTACCCTTAATTTGATATAACATGAATTGCCCATAATGCCCCTAAACTAAAGACGGGTCATTGTAAGCTGCAGTCAGACTCCTCTCATAGCATCTCACAGGATATGGTGGAGTCCAGATAGTGTGGGACAAGTCAGAGTTTAGAAAGCTGCCATCTGCTGTGACCCCCTTTTTCCATCACAACCGGTTTGATGAAGCCCAGTAATGATTAGAACAATTTTGTACTTCAAGCAGCTGGTATTAACACCACCACCAACATCCACATTTTGTGCACTAAACATTGATTTCTAAATGGTGTAAGAGCATTCGTGTCTTAAGAACCAGGGCCCAAAGATCAGCAGGGAAGGCGTTTAAAGTCTATGCTCAGAACAACAAATGCATGTATTCTAAGGTCTTTATAGTTACCTAACAATGTGATGCAGCAAAGACTACAACAACAACTGTCCAGCATCACTCTATAGAAGGTGAGAATGATATTGGAGCGAATGAGATGAATCACATTAAAAGGGCAATGGTACAAGTGATTAATACAGTTAGTGGTCTTGGGCAAGAGTTGACCATTCCTCTGAAAGTCCATGCTCACATCAGACAATAGCTTTTGAGCATATTATGAAACTAGAGAACCACAACTATGGGTTTCCCTAACCATGCATGCATAAACAATGAGGTCTTAATAATGACGTAATTTAGTGGTAAAGGCATGAACAGTAAAGTGCTATGGTCGCAAACCCCCTCCCCACCGCCCTAAGCTACAAACTCCCCTCCCCTCCTGAGGTCAAAATATCCCTACCCCCTCCAAACCCCTACACTGTCCCCTCCCCCTGCCCGGAGGCCTAAAACCATGACCCTCAACCTAACCCAGCCCAGCCCTAAAAACTGCCCGCCCTCCCCTAAGCACTAAAAACTACCCTGACTACCCCTTCTCCTCCCCCTGCCCTGAGGTCTAATACCCTAACCCCTAATTTTAAAAAACTTCCCCGACCCTCCCCAGTCCTAAAAACTACTCCAACTCCACCCCCCAGCATTGAAAACTACTCCTGACCCCTCCGCCCTGAAAAATATCCCCAGCCCTGAAGACTAGCCCCAAACCCCCTAAGCCAGAAAACTACCCCCAATCCACCTCAGAAAACTAACCCCAACCCACCCCAGCTCAGAAAACTAACCCGACCCACCCCCAGCCCACCAAACTACCCTGACCCACCCCAGCACAGAAAAATACCCCCAACCACCCCAAGGCCCACAAAACTAACCTCAACCCACCCCCACCCACAAAACTGATCCGACCCACCCCCAGCTCAGAAAACTAACCTGACCCACCCCCAGCCTAGAAACCTACCCCGACCCACCTACTAGCCCAGAAAACGTCCCCGACCCCCCAAGCATACAAAACTATCCGACCCACCCCAGCACACAAAACTACCCCGACCCACGCCCCAGACCACAAAACTACCCCAGACTGACCCCAGCCCACAAAAATACCCCCAGCCCCACTTACCTCACCACAGATGTCTCTCTGCGTGGTCTTCCTGCTTCCGTCCAATGCAGCCAGCAGCTGAACTGCGCATTGCCTTACTCACGCACATGAGGTTAAGGCAATGCATGTTTAAGACAAGAGTGGTTAAGCTTGCTGGGTCGGAACACTCGTGGTTTAGACTGCAGTGTTCCGACTGTTTTCCTAACTATGGTGATGATGACAGGTCATGTTTAAAAGGCACCAGATATAAACGGCATCCCACTAACCAGCACAGAAGTAGTAGCAATGGACTCTGAATAGAGGATGTTTTTGTTGTCTATGATCAGTTGAAGCCTACATAATGATGCAGGGTTTTTTAGGCCTTGGTGGCATGAAGTCAAGGAATTTAATTAATACTGCTGTCAATTGTTGAAGAGGTTGCAACTTGATCACACAAAGTTGATTGGATCTTCAATAGCTGCAAGTTGGTCTCAGGAGGGGTTATGGTAAGCATTGAGCTTGTTGAATATCTTTAGTTAGACTTGAACATTATGTGGTTTTGCATTTCTGATGGAATCGGATTCTTTTTTGGGGCACGAGCTGCACTTAATGCATTTCTGGAGAGATCCCCTTTGCGGACTGTCGATTTGTAGGGCATAAAATTGCAATGGTATTAGTGTATACAATATGTCGATTTTCAACATATTGTTCCATAGTGACAAGTAGGGACAATGGCTATGGCTCAGTGATGGAACACCACTGGTATTGTGTGCTGGCTTTGGTACTATGGGTATATTCGATGTATGGATAAAATGGGGGTTGGGCGCTTGTAGCCTGCATCTGCTTTTTGATGGGTATGAATTGAATGGTTGTAGAATCAACTGAGCTTCTCGGGTGAGGTGTTTTAGAGGGCTGTGTTGTGGGTAAAAATAAGGTTAATAGTTAGGAAAGATGTGTGTATGGGAAGGAGAGGGGCTGATTCCAAGTATAGATGGAACTGAGTTTAGTGCTATTGGTGGAACATCAGTTTGGGTATCAAACCTGAAAAAAGTCACCAAGGTAATATAGGGGTGGTTTGTTGAATGGCCCGGAAGAGTAGAAGTCAAGAACAGTGTAGTCGAAAGAGGCGGCCTAGATTAGAGTTTAGTCAATCAACACACTTGTGATGGTGAGATGCTGCAGTGGTTATAGTGGTATTGGACAACCATTCCTGCTTGGCTCATGTTTTCCTGTAGGTCTGAACTGAGGTGGCGAAGTGAGCTAAAGAATGACGATTGATTCAACCCAGATCTGTGACTGGGGGTGAGTGTCTGAAAAGTTTCAGCACTCCATCCATCATCTCCTTGTGTTTGCTTTCTGGTAGATGTGGACAGGCACCTTTAGTGGTATGCACTTGTATTAGATTGTTTGGTATTCTTCGATAGGCTCATCAATTCTGGGGAGGCTCACTGTAGCGAGGTGAAGAATACCATTCAGGTGAGTTGCATGTTTTTTGGATTACTTGAATCAAGAGATGATCCTCAGTTCAGATAACCTTTTGGTCCTGGTTAGACCAGGACACTTTAAAGTTTGGATTTGTCCACGGTTTCATTTCATTAGGATGTAGAGACTGAAGTACTAACTGTATCACAATACAGCATAAACCTATGTCTTTCACATTACAATGTGAAGCCGCCCTTACTAATCAATTCCGATGTTTGCCTTTTTTGCCCTGTAGGAGGGGGGCAGTGGCAGTGGCTTCTTCAAAAGAAGACCAAGGAAGCAATTAATGGATGTCAGCACAGGCAGGGTAGGGGTTGATATTTTCTGCATTATTCATCTGATTCTCCCTGTGGCACAGAGGCTCCTGATAGTAAGAATCCAGTTCAATGCAAAATACAACTTCCAAGTTCAATTTTGAGGAGCAAGAATGGTTTCTTAATTCCTATGATTGCTACAAGATTTACTCAGATTTATGGTGCCTAGCCGGGCTCACTATTCCTTGTCGCTTGTGTCAATATAGTTAGATTATTTGTAAGCATTTCACAGAGAGCAACAACTAGTTATAAGAGGCTTCAGTTGCTTCACTAGACAGTTACTCAAACATCTAGTCTGCGAGACATGCGAAGATTACTATGTCCATACTTAAATAATCTGCATTGGCTGCCTAGTACTATTCAGGTAGAATAAGCATAGCCTTGTGCATCCTTTAAAACTACACAGCTGATCTATGTTACCAGCTCCGCAGTGAGGTTATCACTTTTTGTTAGTTCCTTGATTGGCTGACTATTGCATCTATGTATCTCACAAGCAGACTGGAAAGAATGAGCAGCTTCAAGGTTTGTCCAAAATCGCAGATTCCTTGCCTTTAATATACATGGTGTTGAAAGTGGGGAGCAGGATTAAGGATTTTAATATTGCCCACACCCAGGAAATTGCCTGCGTTTAAAATCTGGACTTGAAAGGGTTTTGCACTTTTTTTTATACTATTATTGTAACAAGTTATGATATGCCTCCTTCATGAGAGCAATATGATTCGGCAATTGAAACAAACCTGCGACAACCACTCCAAGCTATCTGAACAAAAATAGGGCTACCCCATATCCCAATGAGGAACCTGGGAAAATTCATCAGAAAGAAAACAATGGTTCTTTCAAAGTGATTTAGCTGCATTCCTCATGTGACAGCAGTTGGGTGGAACGCCAATGTCGCAGGACACAGATCTTGGCAGCCGCGAGGGCGGGAACAAGAAGGCGGCGGCAGCAGCAGGCATGGTGGGTCAGCTGGGGGAGATCAGCCAGATCATTGAGAAGAAGTAGTGGCGGGGACACATCCATAGACTCCAAGAGCGTAGACCCCCACTGTTGTCCAGAAGGGGCGTATGGCGGGACAGTCCAGTAAGAAATGGACAATATCACAGGGCACATAAGCGCATCACCAGCTGGCAGAGTGAGGGAGCAAACCTGTTGCTTGAAGCCATACTGGGGTCTAGTGCCAGCCCTGAATGATCTCAAAAAGACCCTGCCCCCTTATATTATTTTTCTTTTAAAACTTCAAGACAGAGGACTTAGTCCCGGAGTTTTGTAATGGCTGCCAGCCAAACTTTTCTCATGTTGCTGGCAGCCAATCACTGCGCTGATCCCATGGGAGCCAGACTTGGAGTCTAGAGGCATGCAGTGTGGTAGCAGCAAATAAGAACTGGGTTATGTTAAATGACCCGGAGGAGCAACTATTTTCCTTTCTACTGCACAGTCTATCCGCTTCTTTACTTTCAACATTTGCATGTCGATCCATCTTCAACTTTAAAAAAACACTTATGTGTGAACATTTCTTTGGACGGGTTTCCAATAGAAAAAAAATACTGTTCAAAATATGTGTCTACTCATTGTCAGTACTTTTAATTGCAGAACAACCAAGGGTGATTGAGGTTATTAGTGTTCCCTTGCTACTCGATCTGAGATGGACAGTGGGCTTCCTAAGCATCCTTAGCTCTTGCGGTATCTGTTGAAGGGGCATAGTTCACAGAAAGTGGATTGAGATTGATTCAGGATACAGTACAGTCTAATTATCATAGACGCAATGTAAATGTTGAGGTTGATGTTTTGAAATTTAGAAAAAGACAACACGTTGATACAACAAAAGATATGTACAAAGTAACAAATAACAAATCTGGGTCGCTGGATCTACACACAGTGTATAGGTTCTGGAGCACTAAATGGTTGAAAAACTGGAATCTTTCTGAAAAATAAAACTGAAAGGCAGCATAAAGTAGCCGCAGTGAAACAGGTGCCATGGTACCACACCATCGTGAAATGATTTTTAAATATGTATCTATTACAACCGCTAATCAGATTTATACACCATGTTCTAAAATGGAGGATAGCAATACCCCAACCACAATCCATAAAGGTCCACACACTTCTGTTTAATGTTTGTGTGATGCTTGAGCGAAGTTCCAGCTTACATGCGAAGCTCTTGACAGTTGAGCAGCAGGCCACGCCAATCAGAGTCAGGGCATCATTCCTGTTTAAAATACTCACCAATCCGGTTTTAGAAACATTTTCCTCCTCACAGGAGCCTCTGGGAAGGAAGTCCCTTGCCTTCTCTCCAGAATGGACTTTGGTGATTCATGCCTATTCGCATATGCCCTTGTACAAATTACAGGAGCCTGGTCTCACTGCAAACCCCGTGTATCCCTCTTAGTAGTGGATATAAAGAGTAGGAGAAGAGAAAGTGGGACATGGGGCTGTCCTTTTTGTTTCGCACTTTGCGGCAGCCTTCCTTGATCCTCCACTCACTATTTCGAGCAAACCAATGTGCACAGTCATTCAGGAGTGACACTAAGGGCAGGCACACTAAAGACATTTGCAAGCCATCTTCCCTACGCACACATTCTGATGTTCACAATCACTATATTGTAAACACAAAGAGGCTCAATTTACTAAAGCCAATGGACTTAACTTAGAAAGGGAGCCCCAAAAGTATACTCGCAGGGTCTAGCTACCGCACCCCAAAACACTAGAATGCTGCTACTAGTCAGGGCCTAAGTGGTAGGACGGAATTGGGATGGTGGATCATCCAATATAGCATCTCGCAGAACTTAGAAAACAGAGGGAGTGTCCAGGGGAGACCTACCACGGCAGTGTGAGGGGTCCCTCAGCTCCCTGCAAATTGCCTCATAAATTAAAAAATTCAGAGATCAACAACAACCAATATAAGTGGTGGAGGTGTTACAGCAGGTGATTGGGGACTTAGCCTCCCCTCATGAGAAAAATAGAGCATATTTCTTGTAAGAAAAGGTTTCACCCTTAAGAACACACTCTTATTGTAAGGCTGCTTATTTCAGTGGGGGTCTGTGCAATTTATGTTGCAGAGAACTTAGTCCACCAATCGCTGTAACTTCCATGTTATGCAGTCACGCCTATAGCATGCGTTTTACTCCTCTCAAATTGGTGCCATGATACACAGGTTGCTGTGCACCATGTAAAGAGAAAAGAGTAGGACAGAATTACATCTACACAAAGTTGAGCCACAATGGACCAATTACTTTTGGAGGGCTAAAATCGGAAAAGTTGTTTTATGTATTGTATTAATCTCATCTGTTTTCAGTTTCTGTCGCTGTGTTAGACAGACATATCAAAGTTTCTTTCGAACATCAACATGTATTGCATATGTCAGCACTTTATTCCAGACCTATGCAATTTGAAAGTTTCCTAACTTTGCCAGAGGGAACTTCGATTGACCTAAAGAAGTCAAAGATTTCAAGGCCTGCTTCAAAAGAACTCCAATGCGTACCACCAGATCCCTTGTCCTGAAATACGTGTTTTACTTTCTGCGGTCATTGACAAAGAGAGGTATATTGGGCCCTGTTGGACATAGGGGAAATTTAATCTGATTCATACATCAGGCACTTTGCTGTCTGTATGCAATCCAACTACAATACTTTAAATCCTTTCATCAACTGCCAAGGCAAGCAATTGTCCAAACACTTGCATGTACGGCATGCTGTCAGCTGTTTAGAACACTGCCCAACACAGTATGGTATGCAGAGACGTTTTCTCTATTCAAGAAGAATCTGGCAGCTAATTGTACCCTTCAGTCTTGCAATCTGCCCATGAACATATAGCAACCTCAATTCAATTCAATTCAAATGATCTTTATTCGGAGTTTAGTACATCCATAAAAGTACATACAGAATGAAAATGCATTTTAAAAACAGATTAAAAACACATATATAGAAAAAAAATTAAAAACAGATTATCCAATGGGGTTTAGGCAGCATGTATAACGTAAAGTGCAATGTGCATAATATATGAAGTACAAACTGCATAATAGAGGAAGAGCATTAATCTATTTGTAAGCATAATCTCAAAATTCAATTTATATTCTCCCACAGCGATTATTTAATTCAGAGCACGTATACAATTAAATCTGTAGTCAATTTATAGCAACCTATATAAACCTTCATGTTAAAACAGGTTTTGCACTCTGACCTAACAACTCATATGCGAGTAGTAAATTGATTTCACATGACAAACTTTATGAAAAATCTTTGTGTCCTGAGAAAGCTCAAGGAAGTGAATAACAGACTGGAAGGAAAGTACCAGGAAGACTTCATCCAAGAGTCTCTAAGCTACCATAGTTAGCTTAGGGCTAAGGTTCTGAACGCGAAAGCAATATAAAAGATGGCCCAAATCTGTTCATACAGTGTGTGTTGGCCTGCAGGGAACGCTGTGAACCCTTGAAAGGACTCATAGCTCCCCGGTGAAGATAGAGCCATAAGCCTGTGGGAGAATCCGGGTGGGTCCTGACCTCGCTTGGCCTTGTGACGTGCGTTGCAGTATAACTGGGGCCCGGCACGACACACGCCTTGCACTGATCCACAGAGGGTGAAGGACAGGATGGCGAGAGCGGCCCAGAACAACAAAATAGTTAATTACACCCACGCTATCCCTATGGCGGAGAGGCCGGGTGATGGACTTAGTGAGAGACATGGAGACTCCGGCTGCAGCGCAGACCGCCTGAGACCCATCACTGTTAGATTTGCTGGAGGCCATTAAGAGTTAACAAGCGGAAACGGTCACAAAAATGGACTTTCTAACTTTCTTAGAACTGACCTCCGCAAGGTGGCGAAACACGTAACGAACACAGAAGGTAATATAGAACTGCAACGGGAGTTTACCACACTGCGAGAAACAGTGTCCTCCTTGCAGAAGTAAACGGTGAGACAGTAGGAACGTTTTGAAGACTCTGAGGAGAAATCCAGGAGGAATAAATTGTGATAAAAAGGATTTTCCGAAAAAGCACAGGGCCAGTAGGCGGAAAGCTTCCTTGAGGGCTAGCTTACCAAACTTATGCACCTGCAGAAACTATCAAAATTCTTTATAATCGAAAGGGCTCACTAAGCGCTGGTCCCTTTGCTGCTCGGGTGCTCTGCCATGGACATCATCGCTAGCCTGTTTAACTTCAATCAATCAATCAATCAATCAATCATGCCATTTGTATAGCGCACTACTCACTCGGGAGGGTCTCAAAGCGCTTGGGGGGAGGGGTATGCTACTGCTCGAACAGCCAGGTCTTGAGTTGTTTCCTGAAGGCGAGATGGTCCTGGGTCAGCCGAAGGTGGATGGGGAGGGAGTTCCAAGTCTTGGCAGCCAGGTAAGAGAAGGATCTTCCTCCGGCGGTGGCTCTTCGGATGCGTGGTACGGCTGCGAGGGCGAGGCTGGTGGACCGTAGCTGGCGGGTGGGCGTGTAGAAGGTCAGGCGGTCGTTGAGGTACTTGGGGCCCAGGTCGTGGAGAGACTTGTGTGCGTGGGTGAGGAGCCGGAACGTGATCCTCTTGTCGACGGGGAGCCAGTGTAGGTTCCTCAGGTGGCTGGAGATGTGGCTGCGTCGGGGGACATCCAGGATGAGTCGGGCGGAGGCGTTCTGGGTGCGCTGGAGTCTTTTCTGTAGCTTGGCTGTGGTTCCGGCGTAGAGGGCGTTTCCGTAGTCCAGTCGGCTGGTGACGAGTGCCTGGGTGACAGTCTTCCTGGTCTCGGTCGGGATCCAGCGGAAGATCTTGCGAAGCATACGCAGGGTGTTGAAGCACGATGAGGAGACGGCGTTGACTTGTCTGGTCATCAAGAGGGGGGGGTCCAGGATGAAGCCCAGGTTGCGTGCGTGGTCGGTTGGCTTGGGTGCAATGCAATCTTGCAGCATGTGCGCACGGATAGGCCACCGACCTTTGAGGGGCGCCCCATAGCTGTCTCCCCAGACTACACCCAGAGAGTCCAGAACCAGCGCAAAACATTAATGGATGTTAAAGATTGAGAGACCATAACTTGCGCTACAGCCTAATGTTTCCAAAAAACTAAGAGTGGTGCATGAAGGGAAGATGCACGAAGGGAAGGTGCACTTCTTGGCAGGCAGGGCAACTGACTGGGTGGATACTTTGACTGGAGTTCCATCCCTGAGATGGACAAAATCAGGAGCGACTTCCCCTGCGACACAGACACTCAGCCCATTTGTGGAGCAGGTCTAGGAGAGGCAGACAGTCGGAGGCGGGAATTTGAGCGTGAGAGCATGCTAACAGACATTACAAGTAGTAGTTGCCAAGGGGGAATTAAGAATCCTAGGGAAGGAATGACCTCGGGTAAAGGATTGGCAGGACTTGAGAGCCAAAAAAATCAGTGCAATTTAAGTTAAGCTACTGGCAGAAAGAAACCTAGTTCCATACTTGGATATATATTTCCAAATCGACGGTTTAGGTATGAATTATTAAGAATTGGTATTAATCCATGGGTAACAAATGAGAGAATAAAAATGGAAATGATCCATCCTGATGGAAAATGTACTTGTGAATTGGGTACAAAATGTGATACTCTGCATATATTAGTGGACTGTTTAAAAGAACTACCATTGCGAAACTGATTCTATGCCCCATCTTTTTAAAATATGGAATCGAGAATCGTGCCAAAGCCATAGAAGTTCTTGTTGATATGTGTAATCGTGATATTGCAATAGCTATTGGAAGGTATATGACTGCAGTAATGCTTGGAGATATAAAATGTATTACGCACTTGGGTAATTAATAATCAAAAGCCATAATGTGAAATGAAGGATAATATCAATGGAGTAGGAGTTTAGTTTGATTCTGGTAGAAGACATGAAAAATCCCTGCTGGAAGGTTAATGTTTATTGACTATGAAGTGTAATGCGTCTAATTTAAATTTTATATGAAATATGGCAATGATGTTATGTTTAAATTGGACTTTTTAACGGATTATTGTTTTAACTAAAATTGTTTGCGAAATTATTTATACTAGAGTTATATATAAACTGATATATTTTTTCACTGTTTAAAGACCAATGGTCCAGGCATGATCGCTAAACTCCAGACCGAAGTAGCTCAATTCATTTGGCAAGGCAAGAAACCGTGTATGAAGACCTTAAGCCACCTTCCTCCGGATGCCGTAGGCCTGGGAATACTGGACATCCACCTCTGCTATCAGGCAGGGCGCCTATGCTACCTAGTGGAGTGGGGGCATCCTGAGACTGAAAAGCATTGGCTCATCCAGGACAGGGCAGTTGTTGGCTCATCTCTCTGGAAGGTTCCCTTCCTACCAAAAGCTCATAGACCACCAAATCTATATCTCTCACCAGTCACACGGGTGACTATGATAGCTTGGGACGATGGACTAACCAATTTCCCATCCCCGGTGCACCCCCCCCCACCTATTGGATAATCCAGATTTCTCCCCAGGGGTTTGGAGGGTTGAGGTACGTGGAATGGCGACAATCGGCTTCTCATTCCATGGGTCACTTCTGCTACACTGAGGGCATATTCTCCTTTCCCCAGATGCGCGAAGAATATGGACTCCTGGAATCTGAAAGACTCCACTACCTTCAACTCAGACACTGGATCACACCCCCCCAAAATAGCCATAATGCTCAACCTCACCTCACGCAATACGAGAAATGGCTCCTTGCCAAAACATCGGATAAAAGCCTCATATCTAAACTATATGCTCTCTTACTTCAAACTAATAGGCACACACATAAAGTGGGACGGGCGAGGTGGGGGGGGGAACTTGGACGGACCCTGAGTGATAAGGAATGGGAGGACATCTCATATAGGGCTCGCCAAACAGCTAGCAGCAACGCCCTCACGGAAACACTCACTAAAATTGCTACACAGTGGTACTATACCACTGGTAAGGCTCCACAGGAACAAGCCCACAGCTAAGCGCACACTGCTGGCGAGGCTGCGGGGGAAAGAGGGCCTTGAGGCACACATTGTGGGAATGCCCACAGCTTCAACAATACTGGTCACAACTCATAGATGACTTAGCTAGACATTTGGATACTCAACTCCCGCGCTTCTCTGCCTACATACTGCTTGGTCTTCCAAACCCACTCACATACCCCTGAAATCTAAACACGGTTGTCAGATGGGTATGGCACTGGGGACAGCCACTCAAAATATCCTCAGCCTCTGGGGCACTTCCAAAACTCCCACACACACAACATGCACACACAGCCTGTGACACATTCTAGGTATGGAGAAGATAACTATGTCCCTGGCTGGGAAGGCAACAATTTGGGGACTCATGGAGCCCATATGTGTCACTATTCTCTCAGGAATTTCAGGAATTAACATGCCCAAGATATCTTCGATTCTTACGCTTATCATAGGTGACTCCGCCAGCGGCAACTTTAGATCTTTGAATGCAGCTAAGTTTGTGCAAAATGTCCCTATGTGCGGGAGAGGGGGGATACTTTTGGGGAGGTGGGCAGGGTTCTGCCAGCACAAAATTAGTACTTTACGCTTAGCAACACCGAAGAATGTTTTCTCTTGGTGAAGGTAAATCTAGGAGGGGGTATGGGGTTGCCTGACTGTCGATATGCATTTTATGATACTTTGGGCTGGCAATAGGGACGAAGGGTTCGTACGCTGGGGAGGCTGATCTGAGGAATTGCCTTGTGGCCACCATAGTGGGCTGGTCTCAAGTGAAGCTATTAGTAGTTTGCTGTTTGTATTTTTGGTTTGATAAGTTTACACAACACTAGGAAGGTTGTGCAACACACCAGTTTTTGCACTGCCTAGTAATTTAAAAGTGCAAGTTTTCGTTACAGCCCATGGGGTAGGGGGAGTTACAAGGGGATCAAGATTTGTTCCTATTGTTGGTTAGGTGAAATGACAGCTGCTCATATGGATGGAGGCTATGGTGTGTGATGTGATTGGGGCCCGACGATCTGCAGTAGCGGAGCGTGCCCAGATGCCCAGATTTCTGGTTGGCTGACTGGAGAGTGAATGTTGGTGAGGAAGGTATTTAAATTTCCAACGTGGAATGTCAGAGGATTGGTACAGTTGGAAAAACGGCCCAGAGTACACTCTTACCTCAAACGATACTGGGTCTCCATTGAATTCTTACAAGAGACTCATGTATGGGGGGATTGTATCCTGAGTCTCCACAGGAGGTGGAGGGGACACCATATGCAACATCATACTATGGCTATGCCCGGGGTGCTCTGATATGGGTGGCTCCTGGAGTGCCTTTCCATCATAGAGGACATGTTGTGGACCCTTAGGGCTGCTTGTTATCCTGTGGGGAGTTCTGGATGGACGAGAGATCAGCCTACTGAACATATATGCTCTTAATACTGATTGTGGTCATTTCTTGGCAGCGGTGACAGCAGCTGTTGCGCCCTACCAGACAGCAGAGGTAGTTGTAATTGTGTGATTGATGGGAGTGCTTGACTGAACCGCCTCACAGAAACACAAAGCCACACATGACAGGACAATTGCTAGACATAATGCAGGGCTATAACCTGTTAGATATCTGAAGGGAAAAACACCCCAATTCCAGAGTATTCTCCAGCTATAACCCTGCCACAGGGACGCATAGTTGTATAGACTGCTGTGTAGTCTCCACTGATCTGGCACAACAAGTGAGGGAGGTTTCCTACTTAGCACGTTACTTATCTGACCACTCCTGGTGTCCCTGGAGAGAGGGGGCACTCGCCTTGTGGTGTCTTCATAGAGCTTTCATGCATAGGTGCTGGCGGACCCACCATTCAGGGCCACAATGCAAGAGGAAATGTCCCATTATTTTCATGAAAACTGGGGCAGATTTGAGTAGCCGAGCCCAGGACTGGGACATGATAAAAGTAATAAATGGGGGGAATCTGTTTTAAGACGTCATACGGGGCCCAACAAGAGCAAATGGTGCAAAGGGGTCCGGAATGCTTATTATAGAGCGGGAGCTCCCCTGAAGACTGGCAGCGAACCTGTAGGGAACTATTAGCAGACTCGAGAAATACACGTATAGGGTACACTGACAGCGGTTACATGCAGAGGGAGACAAGACTGGTGCTATGTTGGCCTGACTAGTGTGTCAGCAGGACTCACAGGAACCTGTACTGATGTTGCACGCCACGAATGAAGCCTTGGTCAACACCCAGCTAGCGATCAATAAAGTGTTTTGAGTCCACCTAAGTAGAGCGTATGCTGAGCGCATTGGGGAACTGAAGGATTATGGGAGGGCCTTCCTAGCAGAGACAGACCTGAGGAGAGAGCAGCCCTTGAAAAACCCATTTAGAGGGAGGAGCTTCTGGCAGCACTACATCGGCAGAAACCCGCGAAAACACCGGGAGGTGACAGAGGTGACAGACTCCCTCCTGGCTGAATTTTAACACAAATATGCAGATGATGTTGTTGAACGACTACTTCAGATCTACCAGGAAGTGTTGCAGTGGGTGCAACTGCCTGATACCATGCACAAGGCTCTCATTGTGATGGTGCTGAAACCGGGCTGGAAGAAATGTGCCGTCATATAACCCATTCACAATCCTCCACATGGACTTTGAACTACTGAGCGGACTACTAGCAACATGATTGCTCCTGTGTCTACCTATAGTATATTATAGGTATACTGTTATAGTATATAGACTGGATCTACCTGCTTTACACCGACCCAGGAGCAAGGAACCAAACAGGCAGTGTGGTGTTAGCGTACTTTCAACTGCACCAAGGTACCAGACAGGCATGTCCCTTATCACCCTGCTTTTTGCCCTGGCCATGGAGCATGGGGCAGCGCTGTTGCAACAACACTGTGTCTCTGGGGGATCCAAGTGGGCGAGACAACATACATCGTGCCCTTGTATGCAGATGACGCCCTATTGTGCGTATACAACCCTGGATAATTTGTCCCTGTGCTTTTGAGCATACTGAGGCCCTTTGGGGAGGTGTCAGGTTTCTTTGTGAACACCCATAAATCTCAACTACTGCCATTAGGAGGCCTGGCTGCAACAAGCCCTGGGGCGCATCCGGTGGTGGGGCTCCCATGGGGTCTGGAGGGGATATGATATCAGGGCATCAAGATAGCCTACACAAAACAGAAATACTTGGACCCGAATGTGGGCAGAGTGCTGGAAAGCTTCAGGGCGTCGATTCGGTTTTGGAAGGACTTCACGCTGTCGCTGATGGGCAGAGCCTCACTGGTTAAGATGGTGGAATTGCCACGGTGCTTATACACCCTGCATGTTACCTTATATGAGATCCCTAGGAAGTACTTTCTTGAATCGGATCAATTGATTGTAGACCTCCTCTGGGCTACTGAGAAAAAAAGAGGGGGGCTATCTGTTAAAGCAGACCTGGGACCAGGGAGGGATAGAATTCCTGAATATGGAGCTCTATTATCTTGCAGCTCACCCTCAACACACAATGCATTGGCTGCATGGAGGAGACAGTTGGCAGAAAAGACTTCTGAAGGGCTCTTATGGAGGCCATTCACTTCCAGGGCTGCTCAAGAGTGGAGCCTGGGTGCTGGCGGGAATGCCGGAACTGATACGACAAGTGGGCCGGTGTGGGAGCAGACAGTCATGGGGTTTCTGAGCTGCATGCCTTATGCACATGATATGCCGCTCTGGGCACTAAATCCATTTAAGACTAGTGCAGAGGTGATGTCTGTGCAGAAATAGCAGGAAGGGGTTGCGAGATCCTGGGAGATCTTTACACGATATGCCAATTTATTACACAAGACGACACAATAGCTTCATTTGCATAGGGTGTGGGTCAATATCTACAACACATCAAGATATCGGCAACGGCCCGAGAGATATGGCCAAGTTTTCTCAGCGGAGCCAATACCCTCATGTACATGGACAATGCTACTTGAACTATCTGGAGGTTGGAGACTGAAATCACATATATACCGTGCATTGAGGGAGGATCTGCATAAGGCACATGAAAATGGGAGGAAATGTTGGATGAGACCCTCTTTGTGCAAGGCTGGGAAAAGGTTCATATGGGTGTGTGTGCACCGTAAGCTCCAATGCACAATTTAAACAAATACAATACAACTAAACTCAGACGTATAACTCGCCTAGGATATTCCACAACATATATACCACATGCTCTGACCAGTGTACCAGGTGTGGTTACCCCTACTGCAAACTTTGCACATATGGCGTTACTTTGCGCCCAGCTGTTGCCTTACTGGGGAGAAGTAGTGCAAAGTTTAACTAGAGCAACTGCCTGGGAGGATCCACACGCACCTCAGGAGATACTGCTGGGACTGCTCCCTGTCCCGTTGAAAAGAAACTTAGCCTTAAGTTCCTCATGCTGGGATTGCTGCTTAAGAAGCATAGAATTGCTATAAAATGGATGGGATCACAGTCCCCCAGTTATGATGATTGATTGCGTGATATGTCTGAATAAGCAGTAGCAGAAGAAGTCAGGACGAAGCATTGGAGACCCGATGAGCACCTATTAGGTGATTTAGCGGTATGGGCACAAAAGTCAAACTTGCGAGGCACTGATACTGAAAGCTCGGAGGCCTAGCTCAAGAAGGGATACTAAATAGGTGTGATGGGTGTTCTGAGAATCGATTACCGAGAGATGAGCATATACAAAGGATGAAAGAAAACCAGGGGCTGAAGGGATATTTATGCTATCCGCTGAGGCGGAAGTTTGTGTTTGCATCAATTAGTTCCAAATAGGATAACTATGTGTCATGTTGATGTTTCTATACTATAGAACGAGTAGCAGGGATGGGGTGGGGGTGTTCGAGGTGTTGCCCAGGTAACCTGTATTGTTGTTGGGATAATATTATGCAAATACTGCTACCAAGTAGTCTTGATGTAATGTGTTAATCCTCTGCAAACCAATAAAGACTATATAAAAAAAAAGAAAAGAAAAAAGTGAAAGTAAAATGGAGGAAGAAAATATGCAATACTTTCTGGAAATAAGAAAGACAAAGGATCTCAGTGCTGAAGGCTGGTTCAAGGCTCTGCCAATTGCTCACCTTGACATGCAGATGGCTAACCATTTCCCACGCAAAGAATAAAATATAGGCCATGATGGGAAACTATATTTTTGCCTGTATCCAGCCGGACACAGGTATTTATTTTGTAGTAATTCACAAATTTAAAAAATAATGACAGTAAGGCATAATCCTGTACCGTACCAAAAAGGACCGTGTATGAAAGAATTTGGTGCACATCGTTGCCCTACGCCAAAATCTCCTCTAAAAGGTAAGGACCCTCAACGCTCATACTATCAGGCAATCGTTTTTGTCAATACTGGCGGGATCCTTAAAATCTTAGTCTGAAATATGTTCCCTCATTTTCCGGTCCCCACAGCGACTCCACACCTTAGGAGCACCAGGACTCACCCCTTCCGACAAAGCCAGACCCCTTTGGAACTCGGTGCACATCGTTGCCCCCGACATACTCTCCTCCAAAAGGTAAGGACCCTCATTTCTCAGGCTATCAATTTTAGCAATGCCAATAATGACGGGAACTTTAAAAATAAAAGTCCTAAATATGTTCCCTTATTCTCTGGTCCCCGTAGCGACTCCACACCTCTGGAGCACCAGGACTCACCCCTACCGATAGAGCCAGTCCTCTTCGGTTCGCAAGCAATAAGAAGGCGTCCAAACTCAACACGCAATCGCTAAGGTATACTATGTACTCCTTATTAACGTCCATATCACCTCCACAGTACGGCATGGGTATCTTACAACCCTTGCCCCCACTTTTCTCTTCAGCAGACGCCGCTACGAATTAAAGCAAATATAGCTACAACTCTGAGCTGCTCCCATTCGGGTAAGCACAAAACAAGCCGGCATGTTGATATTAACGCCATACGCCACTGCACAATATCTACTCCCCTTCACCTATAGGGATATGTATGCCATAAGCTATCACGATGATTCAAAACGGATGTCAACCAGACATGTGTGAATGCACCGATAGTTCACCACGCACTGAGGTCAGCAAGCCACCAGAGCACATGCGAGCTGTCCATTAGAATTCTGGATGGGAACACAGAATGCCAATGCATGGTATGCCAATTCCGAATATACTGGATAAATTATGCACAAACTTGAGCAAGTATGTCAGTCAGTCTCTTTCTCCTTTTTCTATTCATGTTTAATACAACTATTATTTGTGTGTCTTTCTCTCCTTTTATTCCCCCCCCCCCCCCCCCCCCGAAACAGGTGGCTCTGAATGTAAAATGCCAGGCAAATGTTTGTATTCTTGGTCCTGATGATGATCTCACTTAATTTTGAGTACATAGATCGAAACGTCGACTACTTTGTACTGTTTGCACAATTTAATATGTTGTATAATAGCTTTGTGTTCAACAGTTTGGCAACACTTAAGTATAATTCACTGATCTAAAAAGTGGCCAATTTTTTGCTCAGTCTTTGCCTGTAACCCTAACACTCCTTATCCTTCTTTCATTCACGGTCCTTTTTGCTACGGTACAGGATTATGCCTTACTGTCATTATTTCTTGAATTTGTGAATTACTACAAAATAAAGACCTGTGTCCGGCTGGATACAGGCAAAAATATAGTTTCCCATCATGGCCTATATTTTATTCTTTGCATGTTAATTTAAATGCAAAGGACCACTGTTTCCTCTGATAAGATTGATACCCACGGTCCTAAGCAAACTGACTGGGTTCCCTTGTTCTATTAAATAACCATTTCCCACAGCTGTATAATAAGAAGTATGAGGCTGAAAGTGCACAGTAACAGAGGAATAATAAGCATGAGCTTACGTGGATCAGCTGGATAAGAACCGGCTCCAGATTGCAGAACATTGACCTGGCCTCCACATAAAAGCTCAGCTGCTGCTCGAAGTCACGACCAAAAGAAACCTGGGTCAGGAATAGAGAAGGTAACAACATCAGATTGTGTTCGTCATAAAAGTAGAGCACTAAAATGAAACATTATAGTGCAATGACAGATGAAAGCCAAGGCTAACCAATGCAAATTCAGATTACAAATGAAAAAAAATATCCAAAGTATGCTTTGCTTCTCAAAAAACCTAACACCTAATAGCCTAAAACGTGTATGCTTAACGTAAGTGAACATAGAAACGTTATCTAAACCATTGGCATAGCAATCCAGCCCACCTCTCGTTTTGCGTCTTCTTAAAAAAACACTAGATAAAGTATTCCAAATCAAAGTGGGGGATTCGTGAGTAAGAAAAATAAACAAAAAGTGCTGTAATGGTAAAATGGACCTGCATTACAGGAAATTCTGTTGATTTTTAACCTCCATAGCCGCCCAACACATGACAATAATGCAGGTGTACTGAAGGCCTTTTTGTGGGAAATGTATGTTGTGTGTGTGATACATCCATGGGGAGCGTCAGAAACACGTAGCAATCTTTTTTGCTTTTCTACTTAATAGTGGCACCTAAAATGGAGGGAGGTGAGTTTCCCGTCCTTTTGTACCTCGGAAGGGCTACCTACCACAGAGTAACCGGTAATGAAGTGCGACAAGTTTTAACTTCCCGTTTTTTGTAGTCTTGTTTTGGGTCTCTTGTGACGAGACTCCCACTTCCACCCCACCTTAATGCTAATGTCTAACAGCCAAGAACATGGCTGGATACATCAGAGTGGAAGGCAAAAGGCAAGAATGACTAGAACTGTTCTCGCAGTTACACAACTACTATCTGACATTTGGTGCAAAGATGTGACAAAACCCCAGACCAGTAGCAAATTCATGAGTCTCAAGGATGCCACTTTCAAATGTCATCCTGATACAGGGCCATCATTCATTAGCAGTATGATTGGAGTATGTGACAGGGCCTGAGGAACAACCCAAGCAGTAAAATCCACAGCCAGCGTGCTGAGGCTTCTGCATCACAATCTACTGTCGACCAAGGAAGTTGCTGTACTCTAGGGTTGGGGTAACTACTGCAAACTCCCCTTGCAAGGTTCAGGACTAGAAACCCGGGGACTTAGCCAAGACTACCAGGATGGATTCCAGCACAAGCAAGATGCTGCTCAGAAGGAAAGAATAAACTGAAGCAGTCTTCTGCAACATGATGTAAGGACCTGCAACACTCTGCGAGGATGAGGCCTGGCAGCAATGAAGTGTCCCTGCAGCGTGGACTGAATTGTGTACCCCTGTGATGGGAAGGTGCCCTGGTCCTCAACTCTACAAGAGTTCCACTGAAGAAGCAGAGTGCCAAGAAGCGTCAAGAACTAGAAAAACCTACATGAAGAGCTACAGTGCAGATGGAAACCATTCATCAACAAAGAGGCCTGTACTAAAGAATAAATGCTCACAGTTAAGAGCAGGATTCAGCGCCCATCTTGTTTGGGTGGTGGGTTTTGTAATTGGGACTGGGAAAGGACCAAGGCTGCAAAAGCCACTACGACCTCAGGTGGTGATGGGGTTCCCTCTGTTTCTCTAGATCAACACCAACCATGAACAAGCCGGCTGGGCTGACAGAGGGGAAAGGACACTGCCATCCTTGCTTAGTAGGCCACCAGCCACACACTACACCGAGAATGGTGCTGTTCCAACACAGCAGATTATTGGTAGGGGGGGTTGACCCAGTGGAAGGTACGGGGACCTGGGTAGTTAAGTAAGTAAGGAGAAAGGGTCCCAGTAGCAATGGAACATAAAACCACACAATTGAAAAATAATCAAGAACACATGAATTGAAACCACATTGTTTACTTCACAATGGGAATGCGTATCGAATATGCAAAGATAAATACACACAATAGTAGATCACTCGTTTTGGTGGTGCCCCAAAGAGGGAAGGGGATGGGATGGTGTAGTGAAGGTGGGGAATTAGTGAGGAAGAAAGTGGCGATTTATAAGTGACAGTAAAATAAGCAATTGTCAATCGTTTGACAGAGTTACACACTATGTACAGAAAAAATAAGACACAAAATGTTCATAAGAATGTTCGAAATAAGTCATCCTCCAAGTTATCCAATAAATGTAAACAGTGGGGAATGGAGATGACACACGGAAGTAGATATCGACGTTTCGACCCTCAGGGATGCAGATATCAGTGGTTATCTTGCTGGTGGGTCTTCATCAGGATTGGAGGGACACATAACCACAGTCGTGGTATCTGCAAGACCGAATCAATTGAGCAGAGAGAACCCCTGGATGATCGTCATTGGCACCGAACGTGGTAAGGTGGTACCAGATGGGAATTGGAGTAGTGGATATCTTCGTGGTACACTTCCCGGTATCATGAAGAGGACGAATCCGGCGAAGATAATTGAAAAAGACAGTCAAGTAGCTCGACAAAGGCGGTCGGTCTTAGAAGTAATCCAACTCCGATCACGGATTGGCGTCTTAAAGGCGGTGCGGGTTACCGGGATCAGTCAGGTAGGGAAGCTCGCAGGAGGCGGTCTCCGGTCTATGAATGAATCAGTCTCGGAATGAATCCGTCTCAAGATCGCGGGTTGGCGTCGTTTTTGCAGACGCCAACCCGCGATCTTGAGACGTAATACTGACAAGACGGTCCTGCGCTTTGTGCTGTTTTTTTCGTCCATGTTTCTCTTTTTATTTCTCTTGTTTATGTATTATGTAATAGAAGCATGCTCAGGCTGGAATTGTTTTGGGCTTTTTGCGGTTCTTTTTGTTCTTTGTGTTTTTTTTTTTTCACTTCTTACTTTTACCTTTTAGTTTGACTAAGGTGAGCTAACTGTCTGCCCACGGCTTGCTTATACTAGATAGCAGTTAGTCCATTGTATTTTATTTGAACTGTCAATGTATTTATGTCTGCATTTGTTTGGTTGTCTTATATTATGCTGTGCTGTGATATATGAAAATGGTTGAAAAAACTTTTAATAAAAATATATATTTTTTAAAATGGAGTAAAATAGAGACACAGTAAGGTTAAAATGTTTATTTTAACGACGTGATCTCAAGCGCAGTATTTTAATCAACATAAGCATACATATGGATAAGAATAATACGGACAGATTGGTTACAATTCCATAAAATACAAAAGGAGGAATCATATTACAATGATAGTGCAAACAGGTGATAAAAGCGCCTATTTAAAGCATCCTCCCTATCTAGGAACTAGGTATTATAAAACTGTAGAAGGTCTCTGGAGTTGTCTTAGGGGGACCCCATTTACCTGTCCGCTCAGTAAGTGTAAATTACATTAGGATCGGTTCGTCTCTCTGCATGCCTGGATTCTTCCAAGTGTGTTCAATTCTGTGTAGTGTGCTATGATAAAGGCGTCAGAATCCTACTCGGCTTGCAGCTGCCAAATTGTTGTGTCTAGAATGTGTTACACGGACAAGCCGATAAACAGGCTCGCACGTTATAACCTTGGTGGCTCAGCACTCACTGTACAGACTGGGGACACTATGTATGTCTAGAGATGTCAAAAACAAACCTTTTCTCATGTATAGACCTTTGTGAAAGCTAACTCTGCAAAAACAACTAAGCAGTGTTGTGTGCAAAAAAGCAGCAAAAGGAAAAATGGCGTTTAAACTCCTAATAAGTCATACTAACTTAACATGCACGCAGAAAGAGGCGCCCATAAACCACACTACAGAGTCAGCCCTGCAATAATTCCAATCTACTGACTGAAAGAGACATGAGTTTGGACGGGGACTGGACTCTACTTTTAACTTCATCCAATTGTGGGCACGGTCAATCACACACCCAGCAACTCAACTAACGGGCAGCAAGATTTTGTGAGCTGATTCATTCAAGCTGGTGTGTTATGGATTATTCATATTCACCGAAAAAGCACTTCAACACCCCATCAAGGGTAGCAAACGCTGTATAAATAAAAACCTTTTTCCCTTTTCTATCCCTCCACTATCCTTCTCAATCCAAATAACTTATTAACATATCCACCACTCAAATTTATTTCATATTTTCACTATACTAATTCACCACTAATCCTGTATGGGTTCCAGAGTAGCCTGCTACTCGCCGAAAAAGCGCTTTGACACCTCGTCAGGGGTAGTAAGCGCTATATAAATACAATTACAATGCAATACAATACATATTTTAAGAGTAAATGAATTGGTTAACCTTGTTCCTAAGGCTACTGAAAAACTTGCAGTAGCCATATCATAGCCAATTTGTTGGACTGGACTGTCCAGCTTGCTGCCTTCAGGAACACAAATGAGTATCTTCGATAACCTATTGATAATCCCAATACCCCGGAACCTGAGGGCAATATCATCGTTCATCACAAATACTGCACAGTTACAAGATTGGCCAAGGATGTAGATAATACTCCCAGTAGTTGGTACACAGAGCACTCGTATGTCCACTCCAAATGTGAAGAGGAAAGAACAAGATGTCCAGTAAGGTAAGAGCCTCATGGATCATAAAGGAAGGCAAAGACAAACCACCATATGGATGGGAATTATGACCCGACACGCTCCCAACAAGTCCATAAATTACCTCTTTTGCTGAAGATGGTGATGACGCAGACAAGTTTCTTACCATTAAACATTTTTTGCTTTACATTTAAAATGCACAGTTTCATCATAAAACATTGAAAACAATGTGATCTCTAAACTAGGATACATTTTCTTCCACTATCGGCCTTGTTAAATTTAGTGTGTTGCTATTTTAATAGCCATGTTCACCACAGCCTTTTGTGGATATATGGAGTGGCACTATTTCTGTGAAATGGCAATATGACCTTAACTAGCAATGAAAAGAGCTGAAAGACTAAAGGTATCACTACAAAGTGCTGAAATTAAATGTTTGACCGAACACAGGAATGGGATGGAAATATTCAGTGCCCATTGGAAACATCACAGTCTTGCTAAAGCATGGCTGTCGGGCACTAAATTCCTTAATCCAGTAATCAGGGTTTGGTATCTAAATCTGCACATTAAAGACCAAGCAATTGGAAAAGGAACTGAAATTCCACAACACACTGAGTGTACCATGTCATGAAAAGTTTAAAGAAGAATACTGAAAATATAGGCCTAACAATTCAGTAAGGACGTGTGGTGGCCAAACTATAATTTAGCAATATTTTAAAATGCTTTTATGTCTACCCATGTTTTCAATGTCTGTTCTATTAAGCATTCCAGCATTGCCCTTTATTGTAGTATACTACTCCATACACCACTCACCATTTTGATGAAGCCGTTGATAAGAATGGCCAGCATTCTCTTTTCATCCTCTAGCGTCAATGCGCTGCAACAGAAATGCCCAAATCTTATTTAATCTCTTATTTATTCTTATTTAAATAAATGCCCAAATCTTATTTAATCAAACCTTTTTATTACGATAGAGCAGGTAAAAAACAAAAAAAATAAAAAAAAGAGTAAAGTGGAAACTACAAACAAAATACCTACAAATTCTGTAAACAGTCAAAACACATGGTCTATACCACTCCAAGAATCTCATTTGACTTTTTCATTCCTGTAGGAAGCTGGCTTAATATATGTTGTTCACTTATGTAAGTGTAGCACATTGCACTAATCCAGACAACACTTCTGGCGATTTTAGTGGTCTTAGACAAGCTTAGAAAGCTCTCTTATGTCATAGCTGTGGAGAGCAGCCTTCAGGCTTAGTCCAGGAGTGTAAAGCAGCTTGTGTTTACCAAATCACAATCTTATTGGTATAGATTCAATCAATCAGGGGGTTTAAAAACGCGCAACTCACCCGTGAGGGTCTCAAGGCTCTGGAGGGTGGGGGGCTTGCGGGTGGTGCAGCTCCGGTTCAGCCGAAGAGCCAGGTTGAGGCTCTTCCTGAAGGTGTGCAGAGTAGGGGAGCGTCTGATGTTGACTGGGAGCTCGTTTCAGGCTTTGGCCGGGATGTAAGAGAAGGCTCTTCCACCCGCTCTAGTTCTGCGGATGCGTGGGGTTTCTGCCAGGGCGTGGTCGGCAGAGCAGAGGTTTCTTTTGGGTAAGTGGAAGGAGACTCTTTCGCTGAGGTATTAGGGTCCGATGTTGTGGAGGGATTGGTAGGCGTGGGTGAGTAGCTTGAAGGTTACTCTCTTCTTGATGGGGAGCCAGCAGTGGTCTTGCAGGTGTTTGGTGATGTGCTCATGTCGTGGGAAGCCGAGCAAGAGTCTGGCTGCGGTGTTCTGGATGGTCAGGAGTTTGTGTAGCAGGGATTTGTTGATTCCAGCGTAGAGGGCGTTTCCGTAGTCCAGTCTGCTAGTTATGAGCGTGTGGGTGACTGTCTTTCTGGCTTCGGTGGGCATCCACTTGAAGGTCTTGCGGAGGATGTTGAAGCAGGTGGAGGCGACGGCATTAATCTCTCAGGTCATGGTGAGGGAGGAGTAGAGTATGATGCTGAGGTTCTGGGCATGGTCCATGGGGGGGGGAGGCAGAGGGGCAGGGTCCGATAACTAGGACTTCTGTCTACTGCGAGTTGAGTTTCAGACAGCTGCTGCTAATCCAAGCTGTGAAGTCTTTCAGTCCATCTTGGAAGCTGAGTCTGGTAGTTTCGGGGTCCTTCGTGAGGGAGAGGATGAGCTGGGTGTCATTGGTGTAGGATACAATGCTGAGTCCATAGTGTCAGACGATGGGGGCAAAGGGGCCATGTAGATGTTGAAGAGCGTGGGACTGAGCGGTGACCCTTGTGGTACTCAACAGTTGATCTCTGTGGGTTTAGGGAGGAAAGGCGGGAGTCTCATCCTGTGGTATCTGCCGGCGAGGAAGGAGAGGAGCCAGTAGAGGGCGGTTCCCTGTTTTCCGGCGTCGTGGAGTCTGGCTGCGAGGGTGCAGAGGGAGAAGGCGTAGAAGGCTGCGGAGAGGTCGAGTAGGATGAGGGCTGCGTTGTGGCCTTGGTCAAGGAGCGTGCAGATATATTCTGCGGCGGCGAGGAGGTCGGTCTCTGTGCTGTGGTTGCTGTGGAATCCGGATTGGGAGAGGTCGAGGATGGAGATCTCTTCGATTAAGTTTGTCAGCTGGGTGTTGACAATTTTTTAGGTGACTGACTGCGAAGGGAAGGAGAGAGATGGGTCGGTGTGATTAAGTGAAAAAGAACAACACAGTGTATTTATGAAAATATGTATTTATTATAAGACACTCACTAACATATACACATATCTCCTACCCAGAGATATACACAATGCACGCAATACTTTGTAAAGAAATACACAGTGATCGCGGGGTGGGGGGGCAAACCATATACTAAATAGTGGTGTGCGAACAACGACTCAAGTCCAGACTATACCTAGGAGATGTAGAAGTACTGGGGACCCAAGGAACCACCCGAGGTTAGTAACCAGGAACCCCATGGAAGCCGGGTGCAGAGTGGGAACACGACTGCGTGCTCAATTCAAGTCAATGGGTAAGCCACGGTTGCAATTTTAAAGAAGGACCCTTCCTAGTGGACCTGAAGAAACCCTGTCGAAGACAGAAGGTTGGAGAGCCACCCCGCTCCCAGTGGATACCCTAGGAACCAAGATACCTACACCAGGGAATCCGGGTGCATAGGTGTGAAGTGGCATCGACAACCGAAGTTGAACTCTTGGAGGACTTCAGGAAGATGCCGCTGGCGAAGAAATGGAAAGTGCCCGGAGGAATCCAAGGCTGGATTCAAGAATAGAAGAACCTGTAAACACTGGTGTGACAAGGAATGGTGAACGAGCTGTCCCACATCGGATGGCAATATCCAGAGGGTCGGTGTCCAGCAGAAGCACCAATAAGCCTTGGCAACACGTGGCAGAAGAGGAAAAGGTGCGGTGTCGGGACTAGCAAGGTCCAACAGACTCACTACATGCAAGGGAATCAGAGTAGGCCCGAGCAAGGAGGCGAGCCCACTGGAGTTGAAGAAGACCCTCGATAGGGACCAAAGATCTCTGGAGACAAGTGTCGTCCAGCCTTGGCAATGGGCAGCCGAAGCGGTGCACAGGGATGCGGTTCCGGCCGTGTCGACGAGGGACACTGGCTGCAGACTTAGTATGAACACAGTGCAGGCCTCGAAGAAGCAGTAGGACCGTCACCTGTGTTACTGACCCAGTGGAAGACCAGGATCAGCAATCGGTCAGCAGTGTTGCGGTGCCTGTGGATGCAAGGGAGTGACTCCTTCATTCCAAGGGAGATTCCTTCGGGAGTCTTTGGATGTCCACATGACTTGGAAGGGACCTGTACGGAGCACGGACACTGACGGTTCAGCAGGATTGCAGAACGTAGAGAACAGACAGAGTATTCCCGGTTGCAGTCTCGGTTCTAAAGGCGAAGTCCGATGCTGTCAGTCCGACGCGGTCTGCACGACTCGATCAGGATGTCCAGGCAGTTGAAGAGGACTCGGAGTTTGATTTGAATCGAATCCGACGACCAATCTAGGGACCCATCCTCAGGTAAGCCCTTAAGTACCCTAAGGAAAGGGTTGGGATGATTCAGGGGTCCCTCCCAGAGGAGGGGCTGGACAGTGGGGGGGATACTCCCATGTCCTTTGTTCAGTTTCACGCCAGTGCTGAGAGTCAATGGCTCCCTGAACTTGTTTGAGATGGAGTATTTAAGGAGGGCACCAAATGTGCCCTTCAAACAGTCTGAGTGGCGCTGGCAAGTGCCCCCACGCTGCACTAATACACTAAAGCCTGTCTGGGAGGTTGTCACAGCTCCCTGTGACAGGATACCTATTGTTCTGCCTTCCCCTGCCTGAGCTTGGCTCAGCAGCAGGAGGGCAGAATTGTGTCTCAGGTCGGCAGCAGCCCTAGCTTGCTGTCCGATTCTGGATGGTTGGTACCAGGAGCACTGAGGGCCTCCCGGAGGAGCATTACAATGCCTGGAATCATACCTCCCACATAGTTTTTGTGTGATGGCATGATTCCAACATGTTTGATACCAAACATGACAGGGTTTGTTATAGCCAATTTAGAGATAGCCATCACGTAATGACGCATGGCCACTCTGTTTCATATTGGCTGATGTACTGAGAACCTGGGAGAATGGACTCCAAAGGTTGTGGGTTTTTTTAAGCTAATGCAGAGGCACCCTCACACTTAGAACGGAGCACCCTGCTTCAGGATTGAAAGACCTGCCTTAAGGGTAACATAGGTTTCAAGTACAGTGATCACAGAAGTAAGAAAATTATTTCTGTCTTAAATGGTGCGAACACCAGCTTACACAGGCTGCAATGGCAGGCCTCTAGTCACGGTATGAGTGGTCTCCCATGGGTGGCATAATACATGCAGCAGCCCATGGGAGACCCCTGGTGTACCTATGCCCTGGGTACCCCAGTACCATATACCAGGAACTTGTAAGGGTACACCTGTAACCAATCTGGGATGTACCCAACTACTCACCATAACCAATTTAAGGGAGAGAGCACAGAGACTCGGGTCCTGATGAGCAGGGTCCCAGTCAAACACAGCACAATACCAGCCAAAACATGTTGGTAACTATAAAAAGCAGATCCTACTTCCCTACACAACCTAACACCCCCAAACAAAAGGAGATGAGACTAACCTTGTCAAGTTGAGTCTTCATTTTCAAAGTGGAAATATATGGAGAGTCCATCTGCATTGCCATGGTTACTCCCATGTCTATGTTACACTGTACAGCCCATCCCCTGTAGGGAAATGGACCCCATCAAACGTTTGGGGGTTTCACCCTTCACCTGTTCAAGCCATAAGAGGGGCTTGTGGTCTGTCTGAACAATGAAGTCGGTGCCAAACAGGTAGGGCCTCAGCTTCTTCAAGGCCCAAACCACAGCAAAGGCTTCCCTCTCAATGGCTGACCAACGTTTCTCCCTGGGGGTCAACCTCCTGCTTATAAAAGATACTGGTTGATAGTGGCCCTCTGCATTTAGTTGTGCTAACACAGTCCCTACCCCCCTCTCTGAAGCATATGTCTGGACAATGAAAGTTTTAGAGCGGTCAGGTCTTTGCAGGATGACAGCAGTGGACATGGCCTGCTTTAGGTCATCAAATGCCTTTTGACAGCTTACTGTCCACTGAACTTTCTTGGGCATTTTCTTAGAAGTAAGATCATTCAGGGGAGTCACTATGGTCCAATATCCCTTGACCGATCTTCTGTAGTACCCAGTCAGGCCCAAGAAAGCTATAACCTGAGTCTGGGTAGTGGGAGCAATCCAGTCCACAATGGTCTGGAATTTGCTCTCCAATGGTTCAACTAGGCCTCCACCTCCTACCAGGTGGCCCAAGTACACAACCTTGTTCTGCCCTATCTGACACTTGGTGGCCTTCATCGTGAGGCCAGCTTTTTGCAGGGCCTCCAGAACATTTCTGAGGTGGACCGTATGATCCTCCCAGGTGGAGCTAAAGACAGCTTTGTCATCAAGACATGCTGCACTATAGTCTACCAGGCATGTGAAAACTTTGTTCACCAACCTCTGAAATGTGGCAGGTGCATATGTCAGACCAAAGGGCATCACAATAAATTGATAATGCCCACCAGGGGTGGAAAATGCTGTTTTTGGCTTGGCATCCTCAGCTAGTCTGATTTGCCAGTAGCCAGCAGTCAGGTCAAATGTACTCAGAAACGTGGCTGATGTCAAAGTATCTATAAGTTCATCTGTCCCTGGCATCAGTCCTAATGACTAGATTGAGGCCTCTGTAGTCCACAAAAAACCTCATCTCTCTTTTTACACCTTTGCTGTGAGGTTTTGGCACAAGGTCTACTGGACTAGCCCTGGGGCTATCTGAAGGCTCAAAGACCACCAATTCCAGCATCTTTTAAACCTCTGCCCTGATGCAATGCTGTCTGTATATTTTACTCTTTACAGGCAGGCTGTTACCGGTGTCCACTTCATTGGTACACCAGGTGGTCTGACTGGGTGTCAGGGAGAACATGTGTCTGTACTGATTGGGGACTTGCCAACAATCAGCTTGCTGTTGGTCAGTGAGGCTGCCTGCCAAGGCTACCCCATCCACTGACCCATCATCAGGGTTCTGAGAGAGAAGAGCAGAGAGACAGTCACTCTCTTCCTCCTGTCCCTCATCAGTTGCTATGAACAGGCACATGTAAGCCCTGTCCACAAAAGGTTTCAGGTGATTCACATTAAGTACCCTATGGGGACTTATTGGAGTACCTAGGTCCACCAGGTAGGTGACCTCACTTTTTTGTTAAAGCATAGTGTAGGGGCCACTCCACTTGTCTTGGAGAGCGGCTGGAGTCACAGACTCCAACACCCACACGTTCTGCCCTGGCTGGTAAACAGTTAGAACAGCCTCTTGGTCATGCCAAGCTTTTTGGAGTGCTTGGCTGCCCTCCAGGTTTTTGCTGGCCTTCTTCACGTACTCAGGCATATGTGAACGCAAGCCAAGGACATAGTCCACAATGTCCTGTTTTTGAGGATTGAGAAGTTGCTCCCAGCCCTCTTTCACTAGACACAATGGACCCCTCACTGAATGTCCAAACAGAAGTTCAAATGGGCTGTAGCCAACCCCTTTCTGGAGAACCTCATTGTAGGCAAAGAGAAGGCAGAGTAGTAAGACATCCCATTTTCACCTAAGCTTTTCTGGGAGTCCCATAATCCTACCCTTTAGGGCCTTGTTGAAACTTTCAACAAGCCCACTGCACTGTGGATGGTAGGGTGTGGTAAACTTGTAGTTTACTACACACTCTTTCCATGTGGCAGTGATATAACTAGACATGAAGTGCGTACCTCTGTCTGTTAAAACCTCCTCAGGGAAGTCTACCCTGGAAAAGATGTCCAGGAGGGCCCTGGCCACTACAGAAGCTGTAGTGGTTCTAAGGGGAATGGCCTCTGGGTACCTAGAGGCATGGTCTACCACGACTAGTATGTAACTGTGCCCAGATGCAGTTGGGGGGTTCAAGGGACCAACAATCCCTACCCTTTCAAAGGGAACTCCAACCCTTGGATGGAGATTAAAGGGGCCTTTGTAGTACCACCAGACTTACCACTAGCTTGACAAGTCACAAAGGAGTGACAAACCTCCTTGGTGTCTTCAGACATATGGGGCCAGTGAAAGTGAGGGACACGTCTGTCCCAAGTCTTGCTTTGCCCTAAGTAACCTGCCAGAGGAATATTATGTGCCAGGGAGAGGATGAAACCTGTGAATCTCTGGAGCATAACCAACCTCCTGGTTGTACCAGGTTTGGGGTCTCTACCTTCAGAATGCTGAAGCCCATCTTCCCAATAGATCCTACGGGACCCACTGATATTCCCTGCTTCCTCAGCAGCAGCTTGCTCTCCGAGGTGTTCAAGAGAGGGACAGGTCTGCTGCTCCAAACTCAAGTCTGCCCTGGAAGAGCTCCCTGCTTCCAAGAACTCTGCCTGGTCAGGCCCAAGTTCCTCTGGTTCAGTTCCTTCACAGGGACTGAAATAATCTCCCTCAGGAGGCTGATCATCACTGGGAGTTTGTTTTGTGAGGGAAATAAAGCTGTACCATTCCTGCTCCTTCTCTTGAGAGGCACCTGGTGCATTTCTCCAGGATCCAGTGCTCCTTCAGTGCTGAGCTGTTTGGTCTAAGCCCTGGTTACAGGAAAGGCACTGGCATAGATGCCCATCATCTCAGCATGAGTCCTGAACTCTACTTCAGACCAGACGGAAGTTTCTAGATCATTGCCCAAAAGATAATCCACATGTAAGTCTGGAGATACCACAACCCTCTTATGTCCAGTCACCCCTCCCAGCTGAGATTTTCAATTGCCAAGGAATGGCCAGTCCTGGTGACTTGGTTCATATGTCCCAAGTATGATCTAATCAGGGGACACAAGTTCTGTCACCATGGTGACACTGGCCCCTGTGTCCCTGTGAGCTACTGATTCTTTACCATTGATCAAAAACTGTTGTCTGTACTTTTCCAAGTTAGTTGGCCTTACCAGTAAGGTGGCAAGATCTATGCCACAATCACAGACTAGAACAGCCTGAGCTGGAGTTCTGACTAAGTGAGGACCCATTTCAGAACTCAAGGTTAACCCCACTAAACCCTTTGTTGTTGTTGTACTACGCTTGTACTTGTGCTAGGCAGATCAGGTGACTTAGGGGCAGTGGTAGTAGAAGATTCCTTGGTCTTTGGACAATCAGCATTTCTTGTCCAACGGGTCTTTACCATACACAAATAGTACCAAGGTTTCTTTTTGCCTTTCTTGGAATTTTTGGTCTTACCCCCAGATGCAGGTATTTGTGGCCCTTGTGAAGACTATTTTTTAATCTTTGCTTTTGTCCCCATCCTCATCGTGAGATTTAGAAGAATCTTGCTTCTTCTGGTCACCTCCATTACAAGGATTTACCTGCTTGACCCTGGTGTGGACCCATTTGTCTGCCTTCTTTCCCAATTCTTGGGGAGAGGTCGGATCAGAATCCAGGTTCTGGCAGTTATTAAGGATGTGCTCTCTTATTATCAAATTGTACAATCCTTTATAGTCCTGTACCTTGCTTCCATGAAGCCAGCCCCCCAGAGCCTTAATAACAGGGTCAATGAAATCTACCCAGTCCTGGGTGTGTGCCTGCGGGGTGTCTTAATCCTATACTCTTCAGTCATTAAACCAAACTCATCAATGAGTGCACTCTTCAGTGAGGAACTCATCTCTACCTTTGTTAGCAAAGGAGAGCCACGGGATAGCTGCCCACTGCCCTTGAGATACCTTCTGAACTTTACAGACCCTCTCTAATGCAGTGATCCATTTCTGGATGTCATCCCCCTCCTGGTAGGGAGGGACTATCCTGCTCAGGTTCCTAGTATCAAAAGAGTTTTCCCTAACTCTAGGGACACTAGGGCTGCCACCATGGAACTCTAGTCCCCGCTTTTTGGACTTCCAGGACCTCCCTGTCAAGGGCCAACTGGTCTCAAATGAGTTGGAGTGGTATTCCCTCTCCACGGAGTCCTCTCCCTGGCTAGAGATTGAGGTCCCTATGGAATGTCCTGAAGCGTTAGACTCAGCAGAGGAAGACCTAGACCTAGATCCCCTCTGTCTGCACTGAACCCTCCCATGAAGAATAAAGGGGGACCTACTTCTAGGGACACCCTCTGTGCAATCTACACTATTCACTGGATCAGATTTCATCAAGGTGGAGTCTTCAGACTCCTCTTGGTCATGCTCAGAATTTGGGCCACTTGGGGTTATCCCTCCTGCCACATCTTCTGAGGAATCCCCACCCACTTTCTCCAGATCCCCTAACGTGTCAGGGTTCTGGAAATCGTCTAGGATAAGGAGCTCTAAGACATGCTTAGTGGTTGGATTGCTACCAGTCTTCAACTGTCTAGCAGTACACAGGGTCCTTAGTTCCTGGAACCTAAGACCACTGTATCTAGAAGACTGGGGTGCACTAGCATCTCAAACTAAAGACATGGTTACTAGGTGTAGTGTGGTGTTGCACCTACCTACCCTAATGGAAACTAACCTCTCAAAGGTTGGTAAAAGGGTTGTGCTTGACCCTTAACTACCCAACCCCAAGTTCAGTAGAACATACTTATTTAACTTGTATTATATGTGGCTAACTTTAGTTATGGTTTTTCAATTAATCCACAACAAGATTAGCTGGTAAAAGACTGCAGGCTTAAATCCCAACCAATGCACACCAATGTATGGTCTTCACTTATGTAAGTGTAGCACCTTGCACGAATCCAGACAACCCTTATGGTGATTTTAGTGGTCTTATACAACCTTAGAAAGCTCTTGAAGAGGTAGCTGTGGAGAGCAGCCTTCAGGCTTAGTCCAGAAGTAGTGTGAAGCAGCTTGTATTACCAGAACACAATCTTACTGGTATAGTTTAAGTGAAAAAGAACCACACAGTGTATTAATAAAAATATGTATTTATTATAAGACACCCACTAACACATACAGATACCTCCTACCCTTAGATATACACAATACACACAATACTTTGTAAAGAAAACAAGTAAGCAGCACAATACATAGTGGTTGCCTGGCCGGGGGGGGGGGTAAAACCAAATCATATACTAAAATAGTGGTATGCGAACCACGACTCGAGTCAAGACTATCCCCAGGAGACAGAGAAGTGCAAAGGGACCCAAGGTAAGTAACCAGGAACCCCACGGGGGCCATGTGCAGAGTGGGAACACAAGCGCGTGCTCAATTCAAGTATCCCCGGTGGATACCCTAGGAACCAGGATACCTACAACAGGGAAGCCTGGGTGCATAGGTGTGAAGTGGCTTCAGAAACCGCAGTCAAACTCAATGGAGGACTTCAGGAAGAAGGTGAAAGTGTCCGGTGGAATCCAAGGCTGGACTCAAGAAGAGTATAACCTGTAAGCAGAGGGGACAGAGTCTAGGTCACTCAGGAGTGACCAGGGGGCACGGGAGCGGTGTGCCACCAATGTCAGGTGTTGCAGGGAAGTTGACAGTGCACTGGTTTCTGCAGCTACGTGGACAAGGTGACACAGAGGACATCCAGGAATAGTGAACGAGCTGACCCACATCGGATAGTAATATCCAGAGTGGCGGTGTCTAGCAGGAGCACCAACAGGCCTTGGCAATACGTGGCAGAAGAGGAAAAGATGCGGTGTCGGGACCAGCAAGGTTCAAGTGACGCACTACGTGCAAGTGAACCGGAGTAGGCCCAGAGCAAGCAGGGGAGGCCACTGGAGTTGAAGACCCTCGACAAAGCCTGATGATTACAGGAGATAGGAGTCGCCAAGCCTTAGCAACAGCCAGCTGACACAGTGCATAGGGATGCAGTTCCGGTCGTGTCGACGAGGGATACTGGCTGCTGACTCAGTCTGAAGATAGTGCAGGCTTTGAGGAAGCTGGAGAACAGTCAACTGAGTTACCAACCCAGTGGAAGACCAGGATCAGCAAGCGGTCAGCTGTGTTGCGGTGCCTGTGGATGATGGAGAGTGACTTCTTCATTCCAAGGGAGATACCTTCAGGTGTCTTTGAATGTCCACAAGACACGGAAGGGGCCTGTATGGAGCACAGACTCTGACGTTTCAGCGGGTTTGCAGAACATAGAGAACAGATTGAGTCTTCCTGGTTGCAGTCTCAGTTCTAAAGACTAAGTCCGATGCCATCAGTCCGACGTGGTCTGCAGAACTCAGTCAGGATGTCCAGACAGTTGAAGAGGACGCAGAGTTTGATTTGAATCGAATCCTATGACGAATCTAGGGACTCACCCTCAGGTAAGCCCTTAAGTACCCTAAGGAAAGGGTTGGGACAATTAATTGGTGCCTCCCAGAGGAGGGGCTGGACAAGGGGGATGATACTCCCATGTCCTTAGTCCAGTTTCGCGCCAGAACTGGAAGCCAGCGGTTCCCTGAACTGGTTTGAGCAGGAGTATGCAAGGAGGGCACCAAATGTGCCCCCTCAAGCAGTCTGATTGGCACTGGCAAGTGCCCCCACCCTGCTCCAATACATTAAACCTTGTCTGGGAGGCGGTCACAGACAGGTTTCCAGAATCAAACAGCAAGCTAGGGCTGCTGGCAACATGAGACATGGTTCTGCCCTCCTGCTGCTGAGCCAAGCTCGAGCAAGGGAATGCAGGACAATAGATATCCTGCCAAGGGGATGTGTGACCACCTCCAAGACAGGGTTTAGTATATTTGGGCAGGATGGGAGCGCTTGCAAGCGCCAGTCAGCCTGCTTTAAAGGCCCATTTGGTGCCCTCCTTGCATAGTCCAGTTCAAACCAGCCCAGGGAGCCGTCGGCTCCCGCTCTGACGCGAAACTGGACAAAAGACATAGAAGTATCCTTCCCGCTGTCCGGCTCCTCCCCTGGGAGGTACCCATGAAGCGTTCAGAGCCTTTCCTTAGGGTACTTAAGGGCTTACCGGTAGGTGGGCCTCTAGATTCACCCTGAGATTTGATTCTTATCAAGCTCCACGTCTTCTTCAACCACCTGGGCATCCTGACAGAGTCCTTTAGACCGCGTTGGACTGACTGCATCAGCCTTCGCTTTGGGACAGACACTGCAACCAGGAAGACTCCATCTCCCCCTGATCTCTTCGTTCCGCAAGCCTGCTACAAAGTCAGTGTCCGTGCTCCATACATGTCCTTTCCAGCTCCTGTGGACATCCAAAGACACCCGAAGGAATCTCACTTTAAGTGAAGCACTCACTCCCCTGCATCCACAGGCACCGCAACACAGCTGACCGATTGCTGCTCCTGATCTTCCACCGGGTTGGTAACACAGGTGACGGTCCCATAACTTCCTCGAGGCCTGCACTGTCTTTTGACAGAGTCTGCAGCCAGTATCCCACGTCAACACGACCAGAACCGCATCCTTGTGCACTGTGTGACTGGCCGTTGCTAAGACTGGGTGACTCTTGTCTCCAGAGTTCTTCAGTCCCTCTAGAAGGGTATTCTTCAACTTCAGTGGGCTCGGGACCTATGCTGTTTCACTTGCACTTAGTGAGTCTCATGAACCCTGCTGGTCCCGGCACTGTACCTTGTCATCTTTTGCCACACGTTGCCAAGGCCGTTGATGCTCCTGCTGGACACGGACCCTCTGGATATCGACATCCAACATGGGACAACTCGTTCACCATTTCTGGTCATTCTCTGTGCCGCCTGGTCCACATAGCTGTAGAAACAATGGCACTGTCCACTTCTTTACCAGCAGCATCTTCCTGAAGTCCTCCATGGACTCCGATGGCGGTTTTCGACGCCACTTCGCACCTATGCACATGGCTTCCCTGGTGTAGGTATACTGGTTCCTAGGGCATCCATGGGTGCGGTGGCTTTCCAACCTTCTGTCTTTCACTGAGTTCCATCAGGGTCCACTGGGAAGGGTCCAGCTTTTTTAAAAATTGTAACCGCGACTTACACATTGACTTGAGTTGAACACGCTGTTTCCAAACTTCACATGGCTTCCGTGGGGTTCCTGGTTACTTACCTTGGGTGGTTGCCAGGGCGATGGCGGTGGGCAATCGTCCTTTCCACAGAAGCCCCAGTGCTGGGCTTGGATAAGGTGGACGTTATTGAGTGCTTCGGTGAAGGGCAGGTGGGGTTCATAGGAGGATTCCGCAGGCTGAAGCACATCTGTCAGGAAGTTGGTACTGACTGCCACTGAAGGGAGCTCAAGACCCAAGACCTCAGCTGCCCTTCGCAACACCTCAGCGTAGGACGGTCCCTCCTCCGTAGCCACAGTAGGGGGAAAAAGCATGCCAACGTTTGGAGAAGTGTCCAGACCACTGGCGTCACCCAGGTCCTCTCTCTAGTACAGTTCTTCCAGCTGGTCTGCTAAAGGGTACGGCGACCCCTCCCAGTCATCACCACCTTCCGGGCAGTACGGAACACCAGGGATGAACAGGGAACAAAAGTACCCTCAGACATCGACTGACGTCAGTCCAGCTCCAGGTCCATCTCGGGGCTGAGGATAGGGCCGGCGCAGGCAGGAGGCACGACCGGTGTTCGGGCGTCGCCACCAGGGAAGGTCGAGTAAGATCGACCAGCGTCGATCCAGATCCAGGCCTGGATCCACAAGGTCCCTTCGGCGCCAGAGCCGCCGGAATCAATTGCCCAGGCCCCCCTACCGGCTCTCCTGGGCCCGAAGGCGCAGTTGTGGAGTTTGTCTGCCCTTTTGGGGCAGTTGGGGGGTGCAGTCATCCCTGAAGTAGGCACCGGAGGGGAGCCTTAGAGCTCCAAATCCCGCGTTGCGTCATTTAACCAACAGAGAGAAGGCGTAGAGCGCCAGTGCTTCTTCGCCTTCTTCTTGTACTTACCCGAAGACCTCTAAGATTTGGAATGCGATGAGGTGTGGGGGCTCCACAAGCAGTCCCAAGACCTTCCCCTCGAACAAAACCAAAGCAATGCGGAGCCGACCGCCAAGCCTCCAATCACTTTCGTAATTGCTCCAGCAAAGACTGATTCATGACCAGGCAGTCGGACCACGATTTCGGGTCGTGGCATTGCTCCAAACACCACAGACACACAAGGTGCGGATCTGTCACAGAAATCAGCTGATGACAGGAGTCGCATGGCTTGAACCCGGTCCGGTGGTGGGACATCCCTCGCACACCAGGATTCGAAAGACTCTAAAAGAAGTCGACAAAACGCTGAAGTTAGGAAAAAAGTGACTATGGGGTAGCTCTTTCCGGAACTGCACAGGCTGGTACGGAAAAAGAAAGAACCGATGTCAGCGTGCAGGGGCGGCGTCTATGTAGACACCGCAACGTCATCGTGGCGACCACGAAGCAGACGACTGACGCGGAGTTGACCGACGCCACCTACCAACATGCAGGGGTGATGCTAAGAAAAAATTCTCCAGATCCAGTCTGACGCTTGGGGGTAATTCGAAGGTAAGGAATCTATATCGAACAGTCTCTTTCAGATTAAAGAAGTTTGTCTGAGGAAGTGGCAGGTAGACACCGCTTCCACACACCATCAGGTTCCTCAAATTCCTATTAATTTATTTCAGGAAAACTTTGGGGGATGTAGTGCCACAGTGCAGCCATCTAGATCAGTGGATAGTCCCTTATCAGTCCTCTAATGACTTTCATGCATTCGTCCTGTCTAAATATGTCAGATTTTAGTTGGACTTCAATGATTGTTTACCACCCTAAGAGAGGGTGAGTTTAACATCTCAGATGCATTTTGCAGCTCTTCTAACAAGTGAGCTAACAAAAAATAGCCTTGCACAGTTGAGAATTCTCAATCCAGAAGATAAAGTTAAGAGATGCTTTTCTAGGGGGGCGTGGCTTGGACGCCGATCGGGATGGCGGCGTGAGCTCGCAGCTCCGCGCGGATTCCCGCTAATTCTCCTGTTTTTCGGGACCCGAGGCGACCCGGAGATGACGGTCCTGCCCTCTGAAGGTTGAGGAGATAGCTGGACGTGCTCGGTGACTCGCTGGGGGACTGCTGGCCCCGCGAAGATCGAGGAAGGGGCGGCCGAGGTGTGGATCGGGGTGTGAAGAAAATGGCGGCGTGGAGGTCGGCCGGTCCCGAACTTCAGCCCTGAGTTCGACTGTCGCCAAGCGGAGGGGACCTTGTGCCCGGCTGCCCGACGCACTGAGATTGGCGGCGTGAAGCCTGGAGACCGGGGGACGCTGCCCGATTCACCCAGGAGATCGAGGGTTCTCGTCGACCACCGTCCCACGACTCGTCCTACCCCCACGGATCCAGCGGGGGGGCGGAATTGGGTTCATCCGCCTGGTCATTGCTCCTGAGTCCATTGGCGGTAGCACTACATTGCCCGGTACCCGGCACTCGGCACGAGCTCACGGGGGCACCCGTAGTACGGGTGGCTGGACTTGTGACGCAGCACCCTGACATGGCGGCGACCGGAGGGCCGATGCCCGGGAGCCGCGAGGGGGACTCGGCGACATCGTCCTGGCTGAATGAGAGTCCCTCCCCGGAGCTTGACCAGGAACAGCGACTGAACCGACGTTTGGATGCCATCCTTGAGGCGATCACCTCCACCAAGGAGGCGTTGCACAACGATATTGCCCAGGTGGCAACGGGCCTGGGGCTGCTCCGCGCGGACCACACGAAGCTGGCAGATCGGGTCAAGGATCATGACCAACTGTTACTGGATCTGAAGCCCTCGGTGGTGACAGCGGAGCACAGGATCGCAGACATTTTGGCCCGACTGGACACTCTAGAGCGGAGGGTGGAGGATGCCGAAGGCCGCAATCGGCGGAACAACGTGCGGGTCGTAGGCCTGCCGGAACGGATTGAGGGGGAGGATGCGGTGGCCTACATGGAGAACTGGTTCCGCACTGTGGTGGCGCCGGAGGGGCTTACTCCATTTTTCACTCTGGAGCGGGCTCACCGGGTGCCCGCTCGCCCGCCGGGGCTTGGCCGCCCCCCCCGACCAATGGTGGTACGGCTCCTCCACTACAAAGACCGAGACCTTCTCATCCAGCGGGCCAGGATGTCGGGCCCTTATGGGGTGGAGAACAGCAAGGTAACGATTTTTCCGGACTACACGCAGGCGGTCCAGAAGGGCAGGGCATCGTTCCTTGCTGTGAAGAAGGAGCTCAGGGAGGAAGGCATTCAGTACTCCTTGCTCTACCCGGCCAAGCTGCGGATTATCATGGATGGCACCACACACTTTTTCCACACTCCGGATGAGGCATGGCACTGGCTTGAATCGTACAGAGCGGGGACGGACGGGACGCACCAGAGTAGGCGAGACCAGCCCAAGCGGCCCCGGGTGCGGCAGTCACAACGCATCAGGTCCCGCAACAGGCGCCAGCGGGAGAAGCGGGAGGCTCAAATGGCGGCGGAGAAGAAGGATGCACTTGCAGCGACGGCGGCCATTACGGGGTCGCAGCAGACCAGTGAACGGGCTGAAACGGACTCGGGAGGAGAAGGTAGCAGAACCGGAGAGGAACTTTCGGAGGCGGAGAGCCAGAAGGGGCCGACAGTGACCCCACAGACCTCGGACGAGATTTGCTGTGGTTAAGATAGACTTTGGCCTGGATCAGGACTTCATGGTAGGGTGATATCCTGTTGCTGGAGGGCGGGTTGCCGGATGGGGGTGCTGAGTGTATCAGAGGGGATGAAGGGCGGGACGCGGGCTCCGCTGGCTGGGGTCGGCGGCGACTCACCCCCCCTAGGCCCTTAAGGCCGACTGTGGTGGAGACCACAGGGTAAGTGTGCGAGAAGTTAGATCATGGTTTGGATGGGGGCGGCCGTTGGGTTCGTGTGCTCTGTCCTGGGGAGTGGGGTTTGGGGAATGTTTCAGTTTTGGGGTTGTTTGGGGGGGGGGCAACTGCATTGAGGGGGTTATGAACCACTGGAGCTTAATTCGGACTGTACGGACTTGGTATGGGGACATTACCTAATTTGAAATGCCTAACGTGGAATGTCCGGGGGCTGCGGACTATGGTGAAACGTCACAAAGTACACGCATACCTGGTACGCAGGGGGGTTCAGGTAGCTCTGCTCCAGGAGACTCACCTCACCAAGAAAGAGTGCGCTGCCTTGCAGAAGAGATGGAGGGGCCAGGTTTTTGGTACCACTTATTCAGCGTATGCCAGGGGGGTCTTGATTTGGGTGAGGGCGGGGATACCCTTTCAGGTGCTGAATCAGGTCATAGACCCGGAGGGCAGGTTTGTAGCGGTGGAGGGGAGACTGTATGGACGGGATGTAGTTTTCTGTTGTGTTTATGCACCGAACACTGACCAAGGCCGATTCTTTGATGGCCTCTCGGGGTCCTTGGCCTCTTTCCTGGCGGGTCCGATAGTTCTAGGGGGGGACTTCAATTCGATTACGGATGTGGCTCTGGATAGGTCCCATCCCCCCCTTGTGGACTCTCCTGTACGCAGGCTGGCAGCACACAGGAAGGACTGGCAGGAACGATGGGGGTTGCTGGATGTCTGGAGGGAGGGACACAAGGGAACCAGGGATTACTCCTTTTATTCCGCACTACATGATTTACATGTTAGGATTGATTCGGTGCTTTGCGGGAGCTCCCTAGCCCCATTAATTACCCATGCTGAGTACCTTGCTAGGACAATTTCTGATCATAACCCCCTATTGGTGCATATACAGTGGCAGAGGGAGCGCTCCGCAATACCAACATGGCGGCTTCGCCCGGAGACGCTAGAGGATTCTGTGTTCGATGATGCGGTCCGGCAGGGCATTGATAGTTACTTCGGTGTGAATGAAGGAACGGCGACGAGCAGGTCTGCTGAATGGGATGCAATGAAAGTGGTGGTACGAGGGGTGTGCCTGGGCAGGTTTTCGAATGCTCGAACGACTGTGCTGAATGACTTAATAAGAGCGGAAGACGCTTTGAGGGACCTGGAGCGCCGTAGGCCAACCAGGCCGGGTTTACAGGCCCAGTTATTGGAAGCGAAGGAAACGGTGGCCGCGGAGACGGAACGTTTGCGATGCTATGATTATAGGCAGTACATTATTAGGGCACACGCAGGTCGGGACAAGGTGGGTACCCTCTTAGCCAGATTAGCTAGCCCGGAACTGAGGGGTTGCCCGATCCTCAGCATTATTGACGCGCGGGGTGAGATGGTGTACTCTCAGGTAGCTGTATTGGACCGCTTTAGGGGTTACTATGAGGAATTGTACCGGAGTCAGCTGGGAGTGGGGGTTTGGGACATTGCGGAGTACCTGGGGGGGAGGCCGCTTCCGGTATTGAACGAGGATGACGCGAAGGACCTGGGTAGCCCGGTCACGCTGACGGAAATTCGAGCGGCTATCAAGCATATGGCCCGTAACAAGACACCTGGGGTGGATGGATTCCCAATCGAGTTTTACCAGCACTATGTAGACGCTCTGGCACCCAGGTTGCTGGTGGTGTATACGGAGGCCTTCGAGAAGGGGACATTGCCTGCCTCCATGCGGGAGGCCTTGATAGTGCCACTCCTCAAGCCTGGCCGGGATGCCGCGGACGTGAGGTCGTATCGTCCGCTGTCCATGCTGACGGTGGACTACAAGATCCTGAGTCGCATCTTAGCCACTAGACTGGCACCGCACATGACGGGTCTGGTGCACAGGGATCAGGCCGGGTTTATACCCGCGAGGAGCACGGCGATGAATATCCGCCGCCTGGTGGGACTAATGGACGCCATCTTGGGCGAGGAAGGTTTGCCGGCGGTTCTGTCCGTGGATATCGAGAAGGCCTTCGATAGTTTGGAATGGCCTTTCTTGGATGGAGTGCTGGAGCGGTTTGGCATGGGAGATGGGTTTCGGAGGTGGACGAGGGTCTTGTATGACTCGGCGACGGCGAGAGTTCGGTTGGGCGGCATGATATCTGCCGCGTATCCGGTGGGCAGAGGTACACGACAGGGATGCTCTCTCTCCCCTCTGTTGTTTGCCCTGGCGATGGAACCCTTGGCGGTCCATGCGAGGTCCGGCGACCGTTACGCGGGAATCGTGAGTGATGGGCGATGGCATTATATATCGCTCTATGCGGATGACCTGCTCCTGTACCTAGCTGATACTTCGGGGGCCCTGGTTGGAGCGATGGATCTGTTGTCTGAGTTTGGCCGACTGTCGGGCCTTAAGGTCAACTGGGCGAAGACCTGTGTGTTTCCGCTGAGAGCGGGATCGCCAGCCCCTAGCGACGATCTGGGGGTGGAGTGGGAACCCTCTTGCATCACCTACTTGGGTGTCCGCATTTATCATTCGGCTACTGACCTTTTAGAGGGTAACATTGGCCGTTGTGTCCGGTCCCTGCGGGGCAGCTTGTCCTTCTGGTCGACCCTCCCGCTGACTGTACTGGGCAGGATAGCATTGTTGAAGATGGTGGCGCTCCCCCGCTTCCTTTATTATTTCCGAACGCTCCCTGTCTGGATTCCCCAGGGGGTGTTTAGGGAACTGCGGTCGATGTTTATTGGCTTTCTGTGGGGGCATGGCCGTCGCAGGATAGCCTTAAGCACGCTACTTCGCCCCAAGTTGGAGGGGGGCATGGCCGTGCCCGACCTGGAGCTGTATTATTTAGCGGCGCAATTGCAGGTCCTTACGCAGAACGTGGCCAGGGTATTCAGGGGGCCGGAAGAGGACCGGGGACGGGGGATACAGCGCCACGTGCTGTCGTACATCATTATGCAGCAACGGCTCGACTTACGGGCCCTCACCATGGAGGAGCGGACGCTCCGACTGTGCTGGCAGAGGAGCCTCCGGAGAGCGAAGGCGTCGCGGCCTTATGCCCCGGAGATTCCGATCGGGATGTTGACGGCTTTGCCGCACGGAGGGGATTGGTCCCCGTTGATAGATTGGGAGGTCGCGGGATTGCAGGTGGTGGGTGACTTGTATGTCGATGGGGCGTTGGCACCGTTCGATGTGCTCCGGGACCAGTTCGGACTGCCTGAGGGGGGCTTCCTCCTACACGCGGCTGTAGTGGCTGCCATGCAGAAGCACTGGAAAGGGGGGCTCCTGGAACCGGCGACGACTATGGCATGCCAATATGTGGTGATGGCGGCTGGTACGTTCAAAGCTGTGACGTGCCTCCATAATAGGATGCTGAACGACGGGCTGGAACCACTCCATGTGCTCAAGGCTAAATGGGAGGGGAGCGTTGGCCGGCCCATACCGGACACGGCATGGGGCCATATCCTGCGACGCACGTGGAAGGGCACCAGGAACGCGCGCTTTCAGCAGGTCCATTTTTATGTGCTCCACAGGGCATACCTAACTCCAGAGAAATTACAGCGGCACTTTCGGGTGCTGGATGCCTGTTGCCCCCGGTGCTCGTCCCTTGGGGCGGACATGGACCATTTGTTTTGGGGGTGTCCACGACTAGGGACTTATTGGGCTGAGGTAGGGGAACTCCTGAATGAAGTGACTGACAGAGAGGTGGAGTTCGACATGGCGACGTGTCTATTGCTCTGGTTCCCGCATACTAAGCACACCAAGGTGACCAGTAAATTCATAGATCTGGGGCTGATATTGGCTCAAAGGGAAATATCGTGGCACTGGAAGGCCAGGGGGGGTCCCTCACTGCGTAGATGGAAGAATGAGTTGCTGCGATGGTCTGACTGCGAGAGCGTGCTCCGGATGAAGCAGGCAGTGAAGTTAGGGAATGAGAAGGCTCTGGATGCGGCGCGTGCATGGGAGTTAGTGGTACAGGCTCTGCGTGATGCTTTGGTTGAGGATGGGGACGGCGAGGACTAAGCCGATGGACACCACGGGGCGAACACAGTAATATGTCAATGTGCACTGTAATGGAACCATCCAGTTCGGTTGAGTGAAACACACACCTTAGCAGTTGCCAAGGGGGGGGGGTGTTGGGGGGTTAGTTGTAGAGGGGTTTGGGGGGGCCGGAAGCCATTGGAGGATTGCTGAGGGAGGCCTGGGTCCACTGGGACAAGGGGTATTGAGCGGCGGGCGGACTGGGTGGATGGGACGGCCTGTCACGAAGGCCGAATAGCCTAGAGCAGGTCCCGATGGGGGCTATTGTGTTGATATTGCGGGGATGGCTGACGGGAATGGTGTTGTTGTGGGTGGGGGGGTAAAAGCAGATGTGTAGGACGACCTTATGCCAGGGTTCCAATGGGACGTACACTGTGCTGTGCTCCTCTAGAGCGATCTGATATGCCGCCCGGCCTCCGGGATGCGGGCTAAAAGGCTGTGTACAACTGTGAACTGTTATTGGCTGGGGGGGGCCCACAAGTGCACTGGCTGTTTACTTTTTCCTACTGTTTATAACTCTGCAATAAAATATAATTTAAAAAAAAGAGATGCTTTTCTAAATATTGTTACTTCTCCATCTTATTCTTATTGGGTACTGCACTACTCACAAATTGAGAGTTGGAGCCTCTGCTTGCCAACCCTTTGTGTACGATGGGCCATATTTGCAGTACTGACATTATTCTAGTATATTTGTTTCTCCTCGTGTTCCAAGATCAATTTTGTCGATCAACATTAAAATGTTAATTTCGCACTTAAAAAGATATTCTTCTCACCCATTTCAAGATAATGCATACCTATTTTTGTGCATACATTTTAGCGCAGCATAGTGACATAGATTAAGCCTGTGCAAAACATTTAAATTACTTAGTTTTTTACAAACTGGATTTCAAGATGATTTTCGAGTTCCACATGGTACCTATGAGCATCTGCTTATTATGTCATTGGACAAAACTGACTGTGTACCTCCATATTTTATAAAAATAATTGCTAGACTCTGCAGCTGCATTCATCTCACCACTGCCATCACTCCATTGAGGGAACACAATGGAAAAGGAGACAGTCTGATTTCTAGTTTACTGCAGTGCAAAGCAAATCAACTACTGTCATGTAATCACGTTGTGTTGATAAGGTTCGAGTGTTCCTAGGATTCAACCCTTACACTAACACTACAATGACAGTGACCTTGTTGTTGCCACTGTCCCACATAGTTTGAATGGAAAGTCGAAAATGGTTGGTGTGAAAGCCACCAAACTTAAAATCAATCAATCAATCAATCATAACATTTGTATAGCGCGCTACTCACCCGGAAGGGTCTCAAGGCGCTGGGGGAGAGGGGTTCGTTACTGCTCGAACAGCCAGGTCTTGAGTTGCTTCCTGAAGGAAAGATGGTCCTGGGTGAGCCGAAGGTGGATGGGGAGGGAGTTCCAAGTCTTGGCTGCCAGGTACGAGAAGGATCTTCCTCCGGCGGTGGCTCTGCGGATGCGTGGTACAGCGGCGAGGGCCAGGCTGGTCGATCGTAGCTGGCGGGTGGGCATGTAGAAGGTCAGGCGGTCGTTGAGGTACTTGGGGTCCAGGTCGTGGAGAGCCTTGAGTGCGTGGGTGAGGAGCCTGAACGTGATCCTCTTGCTGACGGGGAGCCAGTGCAGGTCTCTCAGGTGGCCGGAGATGTGGCTGTGTCGGGGGATGTCCAGGACGAGTCGTGCGGAGGCGTTCTGGATGTGTTGGGAGTCTTTTCTGAAGTTTGGCTGTGGTTCCGGCGTAGAGGGTGTTCCCGTAGTCCAGTCGGCTGGTGACGAGTGCCTGGGTGACGGTCTTCCTGGTCTCGGTGGGGATCCATCGGAAGATCTTACGGAGCATACGCATGGTGTTGAAGCACGATGAGGAGACGGCGTTGACTTGTCTGGTCATCGAGAGGGAGGAGTCCAGGATGAAGCCCAAGTTGCGTGCGTGGTCCGTTGGCTTGGGAGTGGTGCCCAGGGCAGGGGGCCACCAGGAGTCGTCCCAGGTGGAGGGCGATGATCCCAGGATGAGGACTTCCGTCTTGTCTGAGTTCAGTTTCAGGCGGCTGTTCTTCATCCACTCGGCGACGTCTTTCATCCCTTCGTGTAGGCTGGTTCTGGTGGTGGCGGGGTCGTTGGTGAGGGAGAGGATCAGTGGGGTATCATCGGCGTAGGAGATGATGTTGAGGTTGTGTTGGCGTGCGATGGCTGCGAGGGGGCTCATGTAGATGTTGAAGAGGGTTGGGCTCAGTGATGATCCTTGTGGTACGCCGCAAATGACTTCGGTGGCCTCGGATCTGAACGGGGGAGGCAGACTCTCTGGGTTCTTCCGGCGAGGAACGAGATGATCCACTCCAGTGCCTTCTCTTGGATTCCGATGTTGCTGAGGCGCTGTACTAGGGTGCGGTGGCAGACAGTGTCGAATGCTGCGGAGAGGTCCAGGAGGATGAGGGCTGCTGTTTCCCCGTTGTCGAGCAGGGATCTGATGTCATCGGTGGCTGTGATCAGGGCGGTCTCGGTGCTGTGGTTGGCTCGGAAACCGGACTGCGAGGGGTCGAGGGATCCATTTGTCTCGAGGAAGGCGGCGAGCTGTCTGTTGACGGTCTTCTCGATGACTTTGGCAGGAAAAGGGAGGAGCGAGATGGGGCGGAAGTTCTTGAGGTCGGTGGGGTCCGCTGTTGGTTTCTTCAGGAGGGCGCTGAGCTCGGCGTGCTTCCAGCTCTCCGGGAAGGTGGCAGTGTGGAAGGAGGTGTTGATGATGTCCCGCAGTTGGGGTGCGATGATTGAGTCGGCCTTGTTGAAGATGTGGTGGGGGCAGGGGTCGGTTGGTGATCCGGAGTGGATGGTGTTCATCGTGCGGGTGGTGTCTTTGGTGCTGACCGGGTTCCAGTTGCAGGGGGTGGTGGTGGGGGCGTTGGTTCGGAGGTTGGGCGCGTGGTTGGTGCGCCGAAGCTGTTGTGTATGTCGGCGATCTTGCGGTGGAAGAACGAGGCGAGTGAGTCGCAGAGGTCTTGCGAGGGAGTGATGTCGTTGTTTCCGGCGCTGGGGTTGGAGAGCTCTTTGACGATGCTGAAGAGTTCCTTGCTGTCGTGGGCTTTGTTGTCCAGTCGTTCTTTGAATGCTGTCTTCTTGGTGGTGCGGATCAGCTGGTGGTGCTTGCGGGTGGCGTGCTTGAGGGCGGTCATGTTGTCTGAGGTCTGGTCGCGGCGCCAGGCTTTCTCGAGGGTGCGGCAGTTCTTCTTGGAGTCCTTGAGTTCGTCGGTGAACCAGGGGGCTTTCTTGCTGCCGGGCCTGCTGGGAGGGTTCTTTAGTGGTGCGAGGTCGTCGGCGCAGGCGGTCAGCCACTGTGTGAGGTTGCTGGCTGCCTCGTTGGGGTCCGTAGTCCTGGCGGGAGGGTTCTGGCGGAGGGAGGAGGTGAGCTGCTCGGCGGTGATCTTGCTCCAGCTCCGGCGAGGAACCTGTTGTGGGTGGTGGTGGGTCGTGTTTCTCCTGAAGCTGAAGTGGACGCAGCTGTGATCAGTCCAATGAAGTCCGGTGGAGTGGCTGAAGGAGATGTGCTTGCTGGAGGAGAAGACGGGGTCAAGTGTGTCGCCGGCGTAGTGGGTGGGGGTGTTCACCAGTTGCTTGAGTCCGAGGTTGGCGAGGTTGTCCAGCAGGGTGGTGGTGTTGCTGTCATTGTTGTTCTCCAGGTAGAAGTTGAGGTCCCCTAGGAGGATGTAATCAAAGGAGGCGAGGGCGTGCGGGTTGATGAAGTCTGCGATGTCTTCGCTGAATTGTGTGCGTGGTCCCGGGGGTCTGTAGATGAGGGTGCCTCTGAGGGTCGTCTTGGGGTCGGTGTGTATCTGGAAGTGGAGGTGTTCGGCGGCGGTGAAGGTGTCCAGAGAATTTTCTCTTTTGTACAATTGGGAATCATCTACATATAGATGGATGGTCACTAAACATCTCCTAAGATCAGAGTGCACAGAAGCACCACGTACGTTCTTTCAAAGTTGACACAGACTTGAGGTTTGCAAAGTCAAAAGGGACAGGTGGGGACCTAGCATTATCAATTTGTAGGGTGACCACATTTTTGAGTGGGGATCATTCCAGATAGATGATGGCAAGTCATGACTAGAGCACACAGGAAGAAGTGTGTGTCATGTCCATCAGAGAGGGAGGCATGTGGGGAGAGTCATGCTCTTGGGGGAAATCGAGGAAAACATATGATGGCAGATGGCACTGTAGACCGCGTGCAGAAACAGGAGACTATACATGGAAAGGATAGATATTTGGATTGAGCTTGTGTTGGATGATATGATAGCAGATTCCACAACTACACAATAGAGGCTTTCTTTACCTTGGACTCCCTGCCTAGTGTACACAAAATCTTTAAGCAATTCAGAACAATGCTGCACTTCTTACGATAAGGTTGTCTCCTAACCCTACCATCAGTCACCACCTTTCTGCCCTCAACTAGCTTCTAGTTGCCAAGTGGTCGATCTTTAAGGCTTTGTGCATCTGTCACATTGCGCTCCAAAAATGGGGCCAGTTTTCCTTCATCAAATCTCTATCTGTAGAGGCGCCATTGACAATGTTGGTATCACTTATATCGCTGGCGTGAGGGTGTAAATTGACTTCACACATTTATTGGGCGCTAACAGATGACCTACCGAGAATAATACCTAAAGCCCGCGGAGGTGGGAAGAAGCCTTGGAGGAACCCCTACTTGCCCGGAAGTGGGAAAAGTTCCATGCTGGTGTTCAGACTGTCGCTTCAAAAGCACGGTTAAAACTGATTCAATATAATTACAAACACCAGGTGTATCTCTCACCTAAAACCCTGCATACTATTTAGAATACGTGGACAGACAGATGTGCCTGGTGTGGGAGCCCTGCAGCAGATTTTATGCATGTGGTGTGGCAGTGTCCATCTCTAACACAATACTGGGAGAGCATAGTAGAGAGTCTCTATAGGGCTACTGGTTGGGACCTGCAACCCACACCACCTATGGTTCTATTGGGCCTGATACCGAAGCCGGAGAACAAGATACTAAGCCGGAAATTTCATCAACTGGGATTCTTGCTTGCAAAAGGCCGTATTGCATTTAAATTCATGGGGGCTACTTCCACAAGGTACTCAGACTGACTCCACGATATGTCAGAATGGGCGGTGGCACAGTTAGTGCTGACGAAACATGTACAATAGGGTTAAAAAATAGGAGATGATCTGGTTGCATTGGCGGCAATGCTGGCTGACTAGAGTGAAACCCCAGGACCTGGTGTGTATGCAGAGGGAAGGGTGAGAGGAGAACAGGCATCGTAACCTAGAATGAGTTAGTTTGTGGGCAGGTGAAGGAAGATGGCCAGTAGGAGACCCTGTTGGGGTTGAGCACAGCAGAAATTAGAGATTACATATATGTATAAACTAGTTTAGCATTGCGGCTCTCCCATTGGAGGGACCGAATGAACTGTTCACAGTTACGTGGGACCGTAGGGCTCAGAATATCGGTTCTGTTTCATTGACTATAGGTGGCGTTTTATATTTTATCAGGGCACGACGGGAGCAGTGAAGGGGGGTGGAAAGATGGGAAATTGTAACTATTGATGTCTTTCTTTTTCCAATTTCAATATATGTGGAAATGCTGATGCTCTAAAGGGTTGTTTTTTAATGTATTTTTTGTAAACCAATAAAGAGACTACAAAAACAATAATCTCTCCATATGTTTGTTATAGAACCTTAGGTTCTTCTCTAACCAGCCTCCTCCAGGAGGGACAGAATAGGAGGTCACTCCTTCCCATTTTTTGGCTGCTAATCTATGAGAGATTCGCCCACAAGACTTTCCGGATTGATTCCAACCTCGCATGCTTCCAGAAAAAAACTTAAAACCTACCTGTTCCCTCACTAGCGCCAGCTGCTACCTTCCCTGGCTAACTGATAGTGCCAGGATAACCTGTTAGGGTAACAGAACTCTCCAAAACAGTTTCATGCACTGATTTATGATAATTAATGAGTTAACCTTCAGATCACAGAATAATTGTTTAATATGATGCTTATGTGCATCAGTTAGTCCTTAACCACTTGGCTGCTATGCGTTTTCCCCCCCGGTGCTGGGATCCCACATTTTCCATTGTTCATGACGAGCTGGGCTCGTCATGAGCGTGCGAGGAGGCTACACCATGACGAGCCCAGCTCGTCATGAGCGTGGAAGAGGTTAAATAGTGAGTGTAACCACTAACCCACACCAATGTGCTATTTAAAATTAGTCTTGAAAAAAGCTATGATTGTGGCCACTGACACATACCATTAGTCCCTGCAAATGTAAGTTCTCTGGCATTTTTGTATTCCAGTTCTAGCACTGTCATAAAAGATGCCCCTTCAGATTGATTAAAGTGAATATGTGGCTGAAAAAATCAAAAGTAGACTTCAACCAAGTTTCACGTAGTCTCAATAAAGTTACATATGCACTAAGAATGACCAGTAGGTTGAGTTTAAATGTAAACAATATTTGACACCATCAATGTAATTTTCTGAACAGAAGTGCTATTTACAATTATTTTGAATAGTACAGTTAGGATTAACATATATAACATGAATGAGTAGAAAAAGGTATTGATAGAAACCCTACTTGTGAGATATAAAACATACTTTAACATGAGTGCACAATAAGAAACAACTTTGGGATACATAACCATCATCTGAATCGGACAACGTTCCACATTTTCTAGATCATGCAAAACCACATAATAATGTAATATTTTGGTTCATAACTTGATCTTACTTTACAGAGTCATGCATGGTCTTACACACATGCAGTAGAGCGTTTAGTATGACAGGATCCTTGGTCAATTCTTGCTGATTTCTGTAAAATATAATGCATGAATTATGCTTTCAGAGAAACATTTTATGCAAAAGAACTCCTAACAACATTTGTACTTGAAAAAAGAGAAGGGGGCGCAGAATACCAACTAATGATCGTACACAAATTTTAGAGCAATCAATATAAACATGTAAATTCTGCCAAAAACCTATGGGATCAGTCAGACATTTCATACCAATGACAAATATGCTTCTACATGGACAGACCTTCTAGTAACCAATACAATGGACTAATTAAAGGTATATTATTGCTCTTTGGCAACGTTCTGCCATAATATAAGCAGGATTGCAGCAGGCACCTAGGAATCTTTTTGGAAGGACAACTGCCTTTTTCTGTTATTTTCTGTTCCAACTTTGGTTGGCCTTCTATACTTGTAACAATTACTCTTTACACAGAAAGAATATCCCTGAGGTATTGGAGAAAAGCCTTGTGTGAATACCTTTTACCCATGGGGAAGCAAACTGCCTAGCTAGAGCTTCTTAATAAAGAATAAAAAACACTGCTCTCACAACTCAATATTTTAAACAGTGGCAAGTCTAAGCAACCTCTCCACTGCGACCATGCCTCGGATTACAACATGCTTGACCCTCTCTGTACAAACAGTGATAATATAGGGTGGACCTTTGAGAATGAACAATGGAAGCCTTTGGGAAAACACTGCCACCCAATTACGTAGCTATACAAATTTTAGAAAAAATCTTCCCAAATGTTGCAGGTGGCTGATACACACATATGGTGTGATTAAGATACCACTGTCTTCTCTATTTGTTATGTATCTCTTGTAGAATTCTTTGTATCTCATGGCTGTATCTCAAGTTTAAGCATGCAGAAGTGGATTCATCATTAAACTAAACTGTTACATAAAACTTTATAAAGGCATGCTGCAAAGACTAATTAGGTTACACCTGGGTCTTTCAAGATCTTAATGAAAAACACTACAGAAGATAAATGAAAATGTCCTTTGGCCTTGCTGGCAGCACAATTTTACATCAAATTAATATTTCTTTACATGCCCTACAGCTGAAACTGTAATTGGCGACTGGGAATACATTCACAGCTATGCAGTTAAATCTCACTCTCAAAAATAATTTTACATTTTTCAAGCCTAAGCTACAAAGAATATCTTCCGAATGCCATGGGGCACATGAAGCAGTTTGTTAGTTTTCATCCAAAAGTCTTCACTGGTAGGCTTTGATTTTCCAGGCAGCACTTCAATTCATTAGAATACATTATACGTGCCTGATGAAAGCTTCCATTATACACTTGCAGACCTCCACCCTCACAGTCTCCTTCTGGAACATGTCCAAGAAAGGTAAGAATTTCTCCTGGAGAAAAAAAAAGACATTTTGTGTCAGGAAATGAATTAATTCTAAACACCATGCTTTACTGTGAGTAGTCCTTTGAAAAAATGAAATGTGCAATAAATAAACAAAAGTGTTCATGGAAATTGTTCAGTTCATGAGCCAAACAAGGGTGCCTCTTGTTTCTTTTAATTAATGCAAATGTATATCCTCTCTTCGAGGTGTGTGCTTCCCAACATATGCACTTATGCAGTTGCGATATATATTTATGTATAGAGGCCTTCTTTCCCAACTCAGCCCCGTCAACATGATTGTTTTTTCCTGCAGGTATAAGGGTCAGACTAATTGAAATGAGGGCTCCCGATGCAGTGGCATACTGCAAAATGATGGGGCCCCCTGCATAATGTAAATAGTAGCCCTTAAGTCTCACATACTTCACAGATTTTCATAGGCCTTGGGCTGCATGGGGGCAACTGAAGGGTTGCAGGTCCCCATCTACCGCAGGGGTTGCGGGAGCATATATTACACCCCTGCAAACAACACTTTAGTAGTGAATAACATACTAACAAGGGATAAACTGATGTTTAAGCGAGGTGTGGGGTAATGCAGCATGCATTTGTACATATGGCCCAGATATACAATTATAATTCTATACATCCAAAGTATGCTAGTCGTTGCATTGCTCTGCATTTATTTTGTATAATGCTTTAAACTGTGGGTGCCCAAGCTCTTACTTCATTTTTCATTGCTTCTTTTGCTTGCTTTTGGTCTTCCTGGACTGTTCATTCATCATCATTATAGAGAGAACCATTTTTAGGATTCTTTAAATTTGGTGAGGGCTTGACTGTTTGCATGACAAATGTTTGGGAGTTCTACAGCCTCTGGTTAGCTATGGGGAGTATGTGTCTCATTCCCTCGCTTGTGAAAATTAGGGTATCTTTAGGCTGAGCCTCCTTTAGGCTACATGATGGTAAATCATGAAAGGAAGTTACGGTTCTACTGTTGTGAAAGTATTGAGAAGTTTACTCAACAATGATTGTGCCTGTGGGTTTGAATCTGATTTGCAATTTCATGTTAAGCTATTGCTTTTTCCATGTGAAATTGAGTAGGGAAGGCAAATGTAAGGCTAATACCAAGCTTTAAAATCTTTTTGCAGTTTGGTAGTTTTGCATTTAGACAAGGCCAAAACATAGAATGTAGACATGGTTATGTATATGTTGCTACTTTTTGTTTCAAATTATTCAATTGGCCCATGGGCTGGTGGCCGCACTGATTGTGAAACCCTCAAGACACCACTATAATGGTCCCAAATCAGACAGTTATTTCGGAGATCTTCCAACCCTAACAAAACATTAGGCCCACCCAAGAGATCAGGACGTGCTATGTGCTATCCAAGAGACCAGGATGTAAGTACAGATATAATTTAAGAAGCTGCCAGGGGATGGGGAGGGTGTAGCAAGTTATGACAGCCAACTAATAAAAGAATCTTGGACAAGCTAGGTGACTACAAGTTTATGGATGCATTCTTGTTTTATATCAAAGAAGAGAATTGCTTCAGACAGACCAAAGACAGGAGAACCAGAGCAAAGAACACTGAAACCAACAAGAGTGCAGATGGGTAAAGTAAATAAGATATGGTGTTTGGTGAATATTATGTAACACACTCAAAGTAATACAATAAAGAAAAGTGAAGTCCAAATGTACAAATTGAATGTAGAGGGTGACCCTAGGAAAAAAAGAAATTATTTAACAGCAGAACAACATTGGAAATGGGGACAGAACAATTAAATGTAATAGTTGATTCAAGAAAAAAAGAATTTTAAGCTAAATAATACACAGAAGCCAACAAGGCAAGGTTCTTGCATGGCCCCAGACTATAATGTGCACAGGTAGAATCAGACTACAAGATATGCAAATTATGTAGAGGGAATAGCACTTCTGGTAATAAGGATTGTTACATTGTACCCTCTCGCACTGAACAACTCCACAATTATTGGGGACCTGCACAGATCTTGATAAATGTCAACCAAATACAAGATTGTGCAAAACAAATTAAGGTAGCATGTTTCTTTACTGGCTGAGTGTATCCCCATATCCTCTCCCCTCTTGAAAATAGGTCCCCATTCAGCTATATAAGATGTGGGGCACTCAATTATCAAAGACTGCCTTCCAAACTCTTTTTGACCATTTTAAGAGCAAGTGAAAAAGGGCAATGAACCTCTCTGAGGAGATAATCCTAATGACACAGTAACGGACTGATAGTCTTTTAGGTCATGCTAGGAAAAGGTTGTCAACATTTCCAAATATATAGTATTTTCCTCTTAACCTGCCTTTGCCTCTTTTTTCATTCTGACATTGGTTGACTTTTTTGCACTTTCTCTGTTCCCCATTCATTTCAAACTTAGCTTTTAATCCATCTCAAACAGTTCCTTAATGCGGACTGGGAAATAAGATTGGTGACCGAATGCAAACGAAAAACTCAAAAACTATTTGTCTTAGTTTTCTACCAAGACAAATGACATGGCTTTAGGAAAACTGGATAGTCTTCGACCACGACGCAAAAGCCTTTGGCCATCTTACTCTGCAATGAATGCTAATTTCTTTCTGCAGCCTTCATCGTTATTTGATCTTGAAATATCCAACAGTCCTCCAACTCCAATTCTGAAGTGCAAGTGAGGTACAGCTTTGATTTCCAAGGACAGATCCACCTATTGCCAGCCTGTTTTTCTTTATAAAACTGCCAATCTTCAGTACAGTCAGGGAGGAAGTGGTCTGGGTCTGCCAACAGTTAAATTCTCTTGGATCATCAAAAGCCATTAGACATGAACATTCAGGTCCCTGTTGCATTTATGGGACAGACTAACACTTCTGGATATTAGAGAATGTTTGCTCCGGCCAAATGTTGGGAGGAAATGGTCCTCAACTTCCTGGAAAAAGATAGATCTAGCCAGTTTGTCTCTGCTGCAACCTGATGTGACTGCGTAACCGCAGAGGGATGCTTCCTCCCCCACGATGGCTTGGATTATCAAGTTGTTCACACTGCAGTTCAATATACATGCTAATGATACCCAGATGGTGATGTAACTGAAGAAAAACGACAGAGAAGAGGTCTCGATATGCTTACTTCACTTCTGCACATGAATAAGTCTATGAGTGTCAGATTAAATCTATGCTAAAATGGAGATCTTTGTGAACTAGGCATCGGCCCAAACTCCACCTCCATTCAACTGGCCAGTTGACTTCTGCATGCTCCTATGATGGCGCCAGAGGTTAAGACTGTGGGGGTCTGCACTGAAAAGGTCCGAGCCATTGGAGGCAAATTGTAGAATTGGTCAAATTCTGTAATTATCACCCGAAGTTAGCAAAAACTTTGTCACCTTCCTAGGGTACTTACTGCTTCATCTTAGCATCCATATTGTCAATTTGCTTATTCCAGTTCACTCTACTTTGCAGCAGCAGCAGCCAGCTCTGAGACAAGAACATAGTGTATGCAAAATTACATAGAAAGAGCTGCCTTCATCTTACACATGATGGTTGAAGAGATGAATTCATTTTCCGTGAAGCAATGTAGAGTAATGGGCTTTGTACACCACCAAAAGACACTGTCCTGATATAGGCCAAAGCACGCATTCACATGCCTGGCTCTTCAGATTTCAAGATTTAAGACCACAGTAAGAATGGTGAATTTTTAGCAGCTGCCAGATGAGACCTTTAAAATGTTATTAATTTATATTGAAATAGGACAACTAAGCATATTTGAAAAGTTATTTAAGCCCAAATGGTTCCTGAGAGTACAGAACAAAATGCAGGTAGTTTCAATATGCATCCTTTCACTATTATTTTAGTCATGTGACAGCTAAATAGATCAATAGAACTGCGTATTCCCACTAGGCATGATTAAATAAAGCCTAGTACGGTGTCCACAAACTAACAACACTGTCATCAATGTTTACTCTAGAGCCTCTTTCAACCCCAGTTATAATGGCTGAGGAAGATGTTTATACAGCTTTTGCGTTCCACCCAGGGCCATCAAAACTAAAAGCCCTGCATTTCACTATCTTAAATTCCATTATTTCCACTTCCCTCCCCTTTCCTACCCCCATGAAGCAGAGCTATTTTAGCTTTAAAAAATGTACACTTAACAGACAATTGGTTTTCAATTCCTCTGTCAACCTTTTTTAGGTATTTGCCCAGAATTTTGTAGCTTGCATTCCAGTTCAGACAAAGGCCTTCGAAACAAACTGGGATACATTTTGCAGTGCAAAAGAAATCTACACTTTTATGCTTCCTAATTTTTCCAAATTGCTTAATAGTTTTATGGATATCTCTGCTCCCTCTTCCTAGCAAGCTTCTGAAGAATCTATGAAATGTGTACTAACAAAGCCATTTTAATGTGGGGCACAGCAAGGTCTACAAGGAAGAAGGGGTTCTTCTAACATCACTTGCACTTCAGATTTGCCCACTGCCGGATGGGCTCGCAAACTCAAAACCTTAGAGGGCGTTTCAGAAAATCATTTGGAATCAAGGTGAATTAGCAGTGGGGCTCCTAGTTTGTTGAGCTAGAAAGCCACGCATCACTTGATCTGGAGAGTCTTATTCAGTTCCTGCAATCAGCCTTTGTCTACAGGAACAGGGACCTACACGGACCATGGAGAAATACTGAATATTCCATAGAAGGAGCTCCAAAAGGGTCACAAACTCCTTTAGCCAAGTCAACAAAAGCATGCTGATCTGCGGCACTCCCAATTATAGAAGCAGATGCGAAGCCTAGGAAAAGGACAGAAATTAGGCTGCAAGTCGTCCTGCTCTTCGAAGTCACAAGAGAGCAGAAGTAGAGATGGCAGGCTCTCGGAGAACAAACTCAGGGCAGGAGAGAAAATTAAGAAAAGAATGATGTTGTTGCATTTTCAGGAGTAAAATAGCAATTTTTAAGCAATTTATCCTTGGGGTGGAGGGGAGAACAGGCACTGGAATGGGGAGATTGTTTTGGAAGAACTCTACTTACTGGAGATTAAAGGTGTCAGGTGACCAGGGGATGGAGAACAAAAACATACAAGTATAGGAGAGCACAGCTGGAGAGTCTGAGACATGACATTAGAAGTGCTATACCTGTATTCATAAATGCTGCATGCAGAGGACTAAAATATAGTACACATTTTAGAAACCATGAGATTTGTGCAAATGCACTAATATAAAATCCAACTTACCACAGAGAAAAGAACTGCAAAGTCTTGGAAGTGGGCAATCACTTTTTCAATTACAGACTTCAGCTGGAAAAAAACAATGTACAACTTACTAAACTCAGTTGCAAAAAAAAATAAAAAATGTATATTACCTACTGGCGGTTGCCAGTAGGTAGTTATAGTTAGGATCGTTTTCCATAGGAAATCCGCAACATTCTATTGGGAATAACTTTGGCGCCGAATGAGGGATCTGCCTGTAATTTTCCTTAACTTTGCCTCGCTGTGCTCCGCTCCTTCCCTGACAGTTTCGGGGGGATCCGTCAAGCGGGGGCCGAGATAAAAGGGGGTCCCAAAACGTTTTTTCCCCATGTTAATTTCAATAGGGCGGTTGGACTCACTTTTAGCCCGAACGGCTGAATGGATTTCCACCAAACTTGTCAAAATTGTAGGGACTGGTACCCCGATGTGCCTTTGCTATGTCTCAAGATATATGCTCCAGTGGTTTTTACGAAAATTAACTTTGAAAAAATATATATTGGGCTACATTGGGCATTGAGCCCAAATGTAGCCCAAAGATGGCCACCAGAGACAGAAAAAAACAAATGTAGCCCAAATATCAGCCAGATGTAGCCCAACTATAGCCCAATGACAGAATGTCCCAGAGTGTTCTAAAGAACAACTAGAGCGCTAACAGTCTTACTTATGACAAAAGTATGGCACACCTGAAGTCATCTTGATTGGAATAAAGTGGTAACACTTAAAACATTTAATTTGCAAAGGAACAAAATGAGGGGGTTCATTTTGCCATAGAAATTATGATTAGTGCTGAAGAAAGAAAAATTAGGGCCCATTTTGAGTGACTTCTCAAATACTCTTATATTTCATTAAAACATTTCTGATATGCAGTCTCCCAAGATGGCCACCAGAGACAAAAGAGCCCAAATGTAGCCCAAATATCAGCCAGATGTAGCCCAACTATAGCCCAATAACAGAATGTCCCAGAGTGTTCTAAAGAACAACTAGAACGCTAACAGTCTTACTTATGACAAAAGTATGGCACACCTGAAGTCATCTTGATTGGAATAAAGTGGTAACACTTAATACATTTAATTTGAAAAGGAACAAAATGAGGGGTTTCATTTTGCCATAGAAATTATATATATATATATATATATATATATATATATATATATATATTCAAACAAGAGTTGCCTGTAGAGAAAGGGCCAGCACAGGTAGGTATCATCAGCCAAATTTATTGAAGTAGCAGCGGAGACCAAGGCAACACAAGGATTTCAACAGAGTCCAGCTCCAGCCCGACGCGTTTCGTACAACAGCACTTCCTCATGGGCTCAGGGCGATGAAGGGTTTGCAGCATGGCAGTTCTTTGAAGCACATATATTCAATAATTAGTCCCGCCTCCCTAGGCGTGGCCACCCAAGTGGCTTTCTGGGATATGTAGTGTTTCAAAATATTTTCCTCTCGTGAGTTGCCATGTTGCTAGCCTTGCTTTCTTGTTTGAAATGTTTGGCGGCCCCGCCTGAGCCGCGAAAGGAGCCTCGCTGCCCTGCAGTCCCGCTGCGGCGCCACTTGACGCTGTGGCACTCGGGACAGGTGGTGCCGTTTGGATTAGCACTATCAGCAGAACCGAGCTACACTAAGGACTCGCAACCCACTTGGGATAGTGTAATTTTGTGTATCAAGGCTAGCAACATGGCAACTCACGAGAGGAAAATATTTAGAAACACTACATATCCCAGAAAGCCACTTGGGTGGCCACGCCTATGGAGGCGGGACTAATTATTGAATATATGTGCTTCAAAGAACTGCCATGCTGCAAACCCTTCATCGCCCTGAGCCCATGAGGAAGTGCTGTTGTACGAAACGCGTCGGGCTGGAGCTGGACTCTGTTGAAATCCTTGTGTTGCCTTGGTCTCCGCTGCTACTTCAATAAATTTGGCTGATGATACCTACCTGTGCTGGCCCTTTCTCTACAGGCAACTCTTGTTTGAAATGTTTGGCGGCCCCGCCTGAGCCGCGAAAGGAGCCTCGCTGCCCTGCAGTCCCGCTGCGGCGCCACTTGACGCTGTGGCACTCGGGACAGGTGGTGCCGTTTGGATTAGCACTATCAGCGGAACCGAGCTACACTAAGGACTCGCAACCCACTTGGGATAGTGTAATTTTGTGTATCAAGGCTAGCAACATGGCAACTCACGAGAGGAAAATATTTTGAAACACTACATATCCCAGAAAGCCACTTGGGTGGCCACGCCTATGGAGGCGGGACTAATTATTGAATATATGTGCTTCAAAGAACTGCCATGCTGCAAACCCTTCATCGCCCTGAGCCCATGAGGAAGTGCTGTTGTACGAAACGCGTCGGGCTGGAGCTGGACTCTGTTGAAATTCTTGTGTTGCCTTGGTCTCCGCTGCTACTTCAATAAATTTGGCTGATGATACCTACCTGTGCTGGCCCTTTCTCTACAGGCAACTCTTGTTTGAAATGTTTGGCGGCCCCGCCTGAGCCGCGAAAGGAGCCTTGTTGCCCTGCAGTCCCGCTGCGGCGCCACTTGACGCTGTGGCACTCGGGATAGGTGGTGCCGTTTGGATTAGCACTATCAGCGGAACCGAGCTACACTAAGGACTCGCAACCCACTTGGGATAGTGTAATTTTGTGTATCAAGGCTAGCAACATGGCAACTCACGAGAGGAAAATATTTTGAAACACTACATATCCCAGAAAGCCACTTGGGTGGCCACGCCTATGGAGGCGGGACTAATTATTGAATATATGTGCTTCAAAGAACTGCCATGCTGCAAACCCTTCATCGCCCTGAGCCCATGAGGAAGTGCTGTTGTACGAAACGCGTCGGGCTGGAGCTGGACTCTGTTGAAATCCTTGTGTCGCCTTGGTCTCCGCTGCTACTTCAATAAATTTGGCTGATGATACCTACCTGTGCTGGCCCTTTCTCTACAGGCAACTCTTGTTTGAAATATTTGGCGGCCCCGCCTGAGCCGCGAAAGGAGCCTCGCTGCCCTGCAGTCCCGCTGCGGCGCCACTTGACGCTGTGGCACTCGGGACAGGTGGTGCCGTTTGGATTAGCACTATCAGCGGAACCGAGCTACACTAAGGACTCGCAACCCACTTGGGATAGTGTAATTTTGTGTATCAAGGCTAGCAACATGGCAACTCACGAGAGGAAAATATTTTGAAACACTACATATCCCAGAAAGCCACTTGGGTGGCCACGCCTATGGAGGCGGGACTAATTATTGAATGTATGTGCTTCAAAGAACTGCCATGCTGCAAACCCTTCATCGCCCTGAGCCCATGAGGAAGTGCTGTTGTACGAAACGCGTCGGGCTGGAGCTGGACTCTGTTGAAATCCTTGTGTTGCCTTGGTCTCCGCTGCTACTTCAATAAATTTGGCTGATGATACCTACCTGTGCTGGCCCTTTCTCTACAGGCAACTCTTGTTTGAAATATATATATATATATATATATATAAATTCCAAGTTCCCAGCAAAAAGGATTTAATGCGCACTCGGAAGGAGGGTAGAAAACACCAAGTTTTTATTTTCTGTAGTCGCTACGCGTTTCGAGACCCACCGGTCTCTTGATCACACGATACTTTTTTGTCTACCGCTACATGCATAAATAAAGTTTCAAAGTGAATGAGTAAGTAAACATAAAAGAGGCATTTGCAACCATCTGATGTTGACTCAGGCCCTCTGATAAAGGGGGTAACATAGTACTCTGGGGACGTGAAATGTACATTGCTGAAGCTCATAAACAATTGAATGATGTCAACTACTATTGTAAAAGTAACACTGTTGAATACAACCAGTGTATCACCAACACATGGGAGAATCTAGAGAAATGGCAGAATGAGGGACTTATCACATGGCATGAGTACTGCTTTCTAAAAAGAGATTACCCTAAGTTACCTATTTTATACCTTCTGCCGAAGGTACATAAAGATCCCAGAAGACCACCGGGGAGACCCATAGTGTCTTCGATAGGCAGTGTAAATGAAAACATCTCTAAATATATCGATCACTTTTTACGAGATTATGTCAGTGCACTGCCGTCACATATTGAAGACACTAAGGATTTTCTAAATAAAATCTCCACCATAAAATGGGAGGAAGGGCTCACACTCTTTACCATGGATGTGAGCTCACTCTACACTATAATTGATCATGAGCAAGGTATAACAGCATGCCTACATTTTATGCAGGAAAGAGACATATCATACCTTGACCATACGCACATGATTGTGGAGATGCTGAGAATATGTTTGAAAAATAACATTTTTATGTTTAATGGCGATCTCTATAGGCAGGTGCGTGGGACCGCCATGTGTTCGAGCTTTGCGCCGAGTCTGGCAAATCTGTTCCTTGGTAAATGGGAGGAGGAGATTCGCAAAGATCATCTGCTCAATGTGGAATTTAGCAAAGTCAGGACATGGATCCGTTACATAGACGATTTATTCGTAGTGTGGAACGGATCCGAGGAAGAAGCCCAGAATTTTGTCATGAAACTCAATGAAAACCCATATAACATCAAACTCACTCTAAATACCAGCACTGAAAGTATTGAGTTTTTAGACACCAAAGTCAGAGTACAAGATGGTCGTCTTTTAACCCAATTGTACAGAAAAGATACCGCAGGTAACAGCCTACTACACGCCCAGAGTGCCCACCCTTAGAGTCTCAAATGGAGCATCCCCTACGGGGAACTCCTACGAGCCAAACGCAATTGCAGCGAAGAAAATCTTTAAGAGTAGGAAAAAATTACCATGCTCAATAGATTCCGAGAGAGAGGCTACCCAGAATGGGTTCTTAACAAGGCAGTCACTAAAGTAAGTCAGAGAACAAGGGAAAGTACCCTAGAACCTAGAATTCCCGAGGTAGAGACGGATTCTATTACAAGGCTTATCACCACTTTTAATGAAGATTCTAGAAAGGTGAACAAAGTATTGGTTGATAATTGGAATGTCTTGAAAAGTGACAACATCATTGGCACAAAGATAGGGGATCGACCTTCAGTAACCTACAGAAAGGGCAAAAGCTTAAGGGATATCCTGATGAAAGGGGATATCAGCCCAAAAAACAGTGCCAGTTCACATAATCTTAAAGGTTTTTATCCCTGTGGACACTGTCGTGCATGTAAATCCAGCACTATGGTAAAAGAAGTTGAGATACCAGGTTCTAATAGGAAACATAACATAAAACAATTCCTAACATGCAGCAGTAATTTTGTGGTATATGTTTTGGAGTGCCCGTGCAAATTGAAATATGTAGGTAGTACCATATGTATGGCGAAAAAACGAGTCCAAGAACATCTTCGGGCCATTACCCATGTTGACAAAAAGTACCCCATTGCACGTCATTTTAAGACACATCATCAGTCGAATAATGCTCTACTGAAATACTTTGCCTTAGAACAAGTACATATGAGTGGCAGAGGGGGCAACAGACTCATTGCCTTGAGAAAAAGAGAATCTAGCTGGATAATGCAGCTCGAGACGAGATTCCCGGGGGGGCACAATCTTGATAAAGAGCTAGCAACCCATCTACATGATAAAATTTGAATTCCTGTTGTTATGAATATGTCTGTTTCAAATGAAAATTGATGATATATATGAATACATATAAGGTTTTTAACATTGTTTTAATATATTTTATTTTCCATTCTGTTTAATTTACAGGAGGAAAAGGAAGGGGCCTTTTTACAATTCACTTTTATAAGATGCACGGCTTCCTACCCTTTTTCTTCATAAGATTAGACCTGCGGAAAGGTACAGGACAAGAAGAAAAAGCTATTAATTTATAACACATTATTAGAACATTTAATTTCTCTTTTTTCATATATTTATGTTTTTCAAGTTATTGAGGAAAATATGGTACAATATATATTAAAAATTACAATATCGTCACATCTTTACACAGTGGTAAATCTCATGGGTGTATTTCTTAATTGTATACATATAACAAGAGGTAACTTGTACCATTAACAGCTGATGCTGGTACAGTAATTTGTAGGCCAGGTGGCTTCTAGTTGAAAATTAAGGCATTTAACCTTAAAGCGCAATATTTACGGGCACTAGTCAGAATGCAGGAAATATGGATTATTTCAATAGTTATGAAAATGGAGCAAAAGCGCAGGCGATCAGGCACCGCCATATTCCCGTAAATCATAGGGATCCAATGTGGTAAAAATAACATACACAATTATTATTTTTAAATGTTATTGAACATAAATGTCCATATGTATAAAATATGAACACTTGTCGATTCAGGTACCACGGTGTATATAGTTTTCAAACATGATGAAAAGAATATTTGAAAAATAATAGACAATCATGCAAATGTGTAAAAGGTTATGACCATGACTGTTTAATGAAGCTTTGCGCATTGAATACTCCACTACAAGATGGCCACCATGGTTTTGAGTCAACATCAGATGGTTGCAAATGCCTCTTATATGTTTACTTACTCATTCACTTTGAAACTTTATTTATGCATGTAGCGGTAGACAAAAAATTATTGTGTGATCGGTGGGTCTCGAAACGCGTAGCGACTACAGAAAAAAAACGTGGTGTTTTCTACCCTCCTTCCGAGTGCGCATTAAATCCTTTTTGCTGGGAACTTGTACAAACTTTACCGGCGCTAGGGGTCCTGCCGGCACATGCGCCACCTGACTACGGGAACCATTCAGGAAGGATCCTTTTTGTGTTTATATATATATATATATATATATATATATATATATATATATATATATATATATATATATATATATATATATATATATATATATATATATATATATATATATATATATATATACATACATATATATATATACATACATATATATATATACATATATATATATATATATATATATATTCACTGAAAAAAACATAGGTTTCACACCAGTTATAGTTAGGAATTAGCATTTAAAAAACCTATTAAATTCATTGAAAAAAACCATAGGTTTCACACCAGTTATAGTTAGGTGGAAATTTTACTCGCATAAAACCATTGAAATTCCCACGTTATAGTTAGTTGGACTCACTATAACTTGCGCGTGCAATGCACTGCTGATGACGTCACATATTACATCACTCATGACATGGTCAGTGACATCACTCATGACATCACTGATGACATCTCAAATGACATCACTGATGACATCATCCAGTGAATGTGTATCTTTCTGAAAAATAAATATTTTTTATATATGTATATCTAAAGGTTGATGGAAGAATAAATGGGTAAATAAATGTCTAAATGGATGTTTTTTTGTGTAAAATTGATTGGTTAACTGACTTATTAAATGTATCTTAGTGAATACATATATTAGCGAGTAATGTTTAAATATTTAAATATCTGTGTCTCACTTTGTGTAAAGTGGCTGCATGGGTTGGTGAGTAGCTACATGAGTGTGTGTATATGGGTTATTAGTTGTTTTTTTTAGTATCAGTGTCTGTATGGTTCGGTGGGGGATATTACTTAGAGCACAGATGCATGAATGAGTGACTCACTATTTGTATGTATTTTGAAGACAGCATGTGTGCAAGACTGTATGGGTGGATGATTGTGTGTATGGGTGGGTTAGTGAGTATGTGTTTTTATAATTGATTGTTTAAGAGAGTAAATATGTTTCCGTTTCTGTAGAAGTATGTGTAGTGGTGTGTATATAGCAGTATAATCAAGTAAATGTTTTTTTGATAGTTTATTTGCATGTGTGAATTTGTGTGTGAGTAACTATATGGATGAGTATTAGTGTGTAACAGGATGTATAGGTGTATGAGTACATATGATGAGTAAGTACATGCATGAGTGACTATATAGAACTGTTGGTGAATGAGTGGATGTGTATGTAGATGTTGGAATTACCTAATAAGTTGTTGTAATTGGTATTGGTTTCTCCTTTTTTAAGAAAATGTTAGTTTCTATTTTTGAATGTGTGTGTCAAAGGTTATTTTATGCTGATAGGAGGTCTGCCACTTTGTCACAAGGATGTTGTCATCAGTGATGTCATTTGAGAGGTCATCAGTGATGTCACTGACCATGTCATGAGTGATGTAATATGTGTCGTCATCAGCAGTGCATTGCACGCGCAAGTTATAGTGAGTCCAACTAACTATAACGTGGGAATTTCAATGGTTTTATGCGAGTAAAATTTCCACCTAACTATAACCGGTGTGAAACCTATGGTTTTTTCAGTGAATATATATATATATATATATATATATATATATATATATATATATATATATATATATATATATATATATATATATATATATATATATTCACAATAGTACCTGTTCACCTGTCTTTTACATAAGCGAGTGTCGGTACCACGCATACTGGAAAAATAACAAGCGCAGCATGTGCCTTAGAACAAATAGTTAGCCAGTGGAAGAAAATGAAGCATCACGTTGAAAACAACTGTCCACCTGCTGAACGGAATCTGTGGTTCATCACAGAAAAGCAGGTAAGAGACGAAGGTGAGACTCTGAACAGGTTCCTGAACATGAAAACAGCACATACAGAGTGGACCATGCGCCTGTACCAAATTTAAAGCCTGCTTCTTGGATGAAAGCTGATAAAATACACTGCATCTCTTGAAACCCCGTTACCTACAGACAGTTCAGGGCTCTTTAATATACAGAAAGGTATTGCTGTCTTTTAAAAAAAAAAAAAAACATTTATTAGTTGGGCTGCTCTGTTTCTCTGTTGATCTTTAACAAGATCTAGTAAGCTCTACTATAAGAGTGTCCCCTCTAAACGCAATCCTGGGGGTAGGAAGGGGGGATTGTTGGTAACCTGAATAAAAGAAAATGATGCACCAAATAAAATTATTGTTTCTTGTTTTTTTGTGTCGGATATTAAAGAGAAAACAGTTAAATGTACACCCTGATAAAAGGGCTGACAGGCATGCTATTGCCAAAATGTATTCAGCATAGGTATTGCTTGTACCCTAACACCATTTCCTCTACTGATCCTCCCTTGAATAGTGCGTATGCCTCTATCCTCTGACAAGGTACTGCCTTTATCTGCTTCATCAGTCCCCTTGTTGTATTACCTAAGTGTCCTGCTATTCCACACTATGGTATAGGTGTAGTATCTAGCACTCCTTTGTATCCATTAGGCCAATAATTCCTTCTACCCTCCCATCGGTCTAAAGGCTCCATCTATCTTCCTCATTAGTGCAGGAACACTCTCCCCTTTGCTGCTCATTAATGCTGGAACTCTTGTTCCATTTCTTCCCATTAGTACAGCAGAGGATTTTCCTCCTAACTGTGCTCCCAACATGTGCAGGATAGTGCCTGCTGCTTTCTCTTTAGTGTAACCAATCCTTCCAACCACCTCTCACATAATTTAGAAGCACTCACCGCCCTGTTGTCCGTGCAGAAGTACTCTCAACATCATCATCCACCATGGGGTCAAACTGAGGTGTCAGTGCGTGCATAATAAGAATGGACCGAGATGTGGCCCGAGTATTTACCAGTGGCTGAGATTAATTCAAGCATTCAATGCATCACTTTATTTTGTATACTTCAGTCGGGAAGATGAGTTGCGGAATTTATATTGTGTAGCTGATGCTCCTTGTAACCTTATTGGCATGCGGGACAGATCCACGTTCATGGTTACTCCTGGGTTCCTCAATCCTCTTGAAATTGTTGGCAGGGCATCAAGTTCCTAGGGCCACATGTCCATAGACTGCTGCTTGTGCCATTGTTCGTAGGTCATACCCTCTCCCTTTGTGGTGTTCAGATTTAGGGGGTTAATCTTCATCCATTTATCTAAGGCACAAAGGAAATCACCAAGTATTGACTTGCAGCGGTGTTCCGGGCCATCCATTTTTAGAATAATCTTCTTACCTTCACAGTTGTTACACTAGGCTGAATGATCTGATCATGTCTGGTATGGAGGTTAGATTGATTTTGAGTAGGAAAGGAGAGATGATTGACCACTGAAGGATGCCATAGTATTGGTCGTGAGGGACTGGTATGAACGGTGATGTGAAAACCAAGATTAGTCGGTGATTAAGGTATGATGTAATTAACTATAGGATATTTTCACATATCTTGAGCTAAAGTAGTCTTTGTAGTATACAGTCAAATGCTACTATGTCCAGAAGTAAGGCAGATACTCCGTTCTTGTCCACTGTCAGTTTTAGGAAGACCCATATGGATATAAGGGTTGACTCTGCGCCTCTACCTGCTTTGAATCCAGACTGTTGATCCGATATCAACTTAATTTCCTTAGTAAAATTAGATAGTTTAGTAAACACAGCTCGTTCGAGTACTTTACCTAGGAACAGACTGTTGGAGATAGGCCTGTAGTTTGTTGGTTTGGATATCCTACACAGGTTTTTTTTATCAAGGATATATTTGATTAATTGGGGGGGGGGGCTGAGTGTAAAGGTGGTCCTGATGGCCTCCTTGTGCTGGTAATGTTGCACAAGTGTGCTTCAGAGGGGAAACCGCCATTACAACAAATCCACTACAATGCATGCCATTAGAATCCATGCCCTCACACGCAAGTACCATCACATCGGAATGCCATAACAACGCATAGCATTACAAAGCATATGCCTTTTCCGCGCATGCCTTTATGACGACTTTCAATGTAAAGCCATGAATGGTAAAGGCATAAGTGTTTTTCATGTAAGTATAAGGTAAGTATAGGGTTTAGGGTGGGTTTGGGGGTGTGAAGGTAATTTTAGGATTCATGGTGGGTATAGGTTTTGGGGTGCCCAGGGTAATTTTAGGGTCAGGATGGATTTGGGTTTTGGGGTGCCAAAGGTGATTTTAAGTTTTAGGGTATGGGTTTTGGGGTGGCATGTGTAATTGTAGGGTTCATGGTTGTTTTGGGGTGCTATGGGTAATTTTAGAGTTCAGGGTGGGTTTGGGGATGCCAAGGGTAATTTTAGGGTTCAGGGTGGGTATAGGTAATTTTAGGGTTTAAGGTGGGTTTAGGTTTCAGGTGACCATTGTAATTTTAGGGTTCAGGGTGGATTTGGGTTGCCAAGGGTAATTTTACGTTTTAGGGTGGGTACTGGTTTTGGGGTGCCAAGGGTAACTTTAGGGTTCAGGGTGGGTATGGGTTTTGGGGTGTCCATTGTAATTTTAGGGATCAGGGTGGGTTTGGGGTGCCCAGGGTAATTATATGGTACATGATTGTATGGGTTTTGGGGTGCCCAGTGGAATTATATGGTTCAGGTTAATGGGTTTAATTGCCAAAGGTTAATGGGTTTAATTTGAACACACAAGGGGATACGCTAAATACGAAGTCGTATTGGGGCAATACTGATACTGAGCCAATAATGATTGAGTCCCCGATTGTTTTTTCCAACACTAGGCCAAGGTTAGTACCTGATGTCGAGAGGGATACATCCCCTTTGATAGATACTTGCACTAGGCAAACAGATAATGATAGGGCTGCAGCCACTCCGATAGACAGTGGTGTCAGTAATCCTACTGCAGATTCAGTTGAAGATGGGCCGGAACAGACTTGATCTGGTATATGGGAATCAGACCAGTATCTCCAAAAACTGTATTAGGGGTGGGACAACCATGGTGAGCGGAATATAGCAGGCTGGGCTTCTAAGGAAAACAATCGTGGTTGGGTGGACCTGGTTAGGTCCTACGATATCCTCTGTTTGCAGGAAACGTGGTGCACCAGTAAACCTAACGTTGATGACTTGTTTTGTTATAGCTTGGAAGCTTCAGAATCTAGACACGGTAGAGCAAAGGGTGGTTTGCTTTTTTTGTTGTCCGTGCACCTATCGTTTACAGTTGTTAAACATACAACGGTGGGAACACACTCACAAATTTTGTGGGTTAAGGAAAAACATGGTCACGAGGTGGTGTTAATAAATTTTTATAATAACATTTTTAACAATACCCGGCATCTAGTTATAGAGGAGCTAGAAAAAGCATTAGTGAAGCTTGTATCCGAAGCAAAATGTTCTTTTAATATCATCTGGTTAGGCGATTTTAATCTGTCCATGTGTCCCCTGTCACTCTCTAGGGCTTGTGGAGTGTTAGATAATAGTGATAATAACATTTCTCATTTTCCGCATAATGCCTATGGTGACAATATTAATAATTTCATGGCAACATACGATTTAGAGCTATTGCCACCTGGCAAGGATGCGGATGGCAAAATTATTCCCACTTATACGAGAAGGAATTTTAATTCCCACATTGATCATGTTATTGCATCATCTTTTATTGTGTCAAATTTTTCAACCTCAGTAATCCAGGACCCCACACTCAGTGATCATAACCGTATCGTTATGGAAACTGAGTTATGGAAGTGTAGTAGACAGCTGGTGACCAGACGTTTGTGTAACATTGAGCCGCACAGGCGAAATGGAACACGGTTAAGATGGAAAGGGGACAATTCGGCATTCGTCATGAGCAAGATCATATCCAAATCCTTGGTTGAAATTGAAGGCATTCTGAATATGGGGAGTACATCCAATGTTATTATGGACAATTTTATTAAAATTAATAAAATTATTGAGGATGTTTTTACTAATAGCAGGAATGTCAAGTTCTCTCCGACAAAGGGTTGGTTTGATCATGCATGTACGGCTATCTTAACCCGACTGAAACAGGCCCTAGGAGTTAGACCAAGGGACAAAACTCTGGTTGTTCATCTGAGATCTGAATATAAATTGGCATTGTCTAGAAGAAAGAAGGAGTTACAACAAGAAGCGTGGAATAACCTAACGCGGGCGGCAGAAACCTCAGATAACTGCCTGTTCTGGACTACAGTAAATTCTCCTTTTCTTAGGGATGATAAAGTACCACACCTTGTATCCAATGTTGGTAGCGAGGCCTGGATCTCCCATTTTTCGGCTATATTTCAAGGATCAGATTTTACTGATATTGAACCAAGAATTTGGCCTATAGTCCCTCTAGACATTACCCTCTCAGAAGTTGAAAACAGCATCAACTCCAGCAAGGGGGGAAAAGCGCAGGGTCCAGATGGGGTACCCATCGACGTCTATAAGACAGTCCCACGGTTATGGGGACCCATACTTACACTGGCACTGAATGCAGCCGTAACAACCCAGATTCCATCCACATGGGGTGATTCCATCATTGTTCCTATATATAAGAAAGGGGACAAGGCAGCTGCTAGTAATTATCGCCCGATCAGTTTGCTTGACTCCTCAGTAAACATTATGAGTAGGGTGCTGTTGTTTAGGCTGGAAGAGTGGGCGGAAGAAAATGAGATCTTGGCAAACTTTCAATATGGTTTCAGGAAGGGGCGAGGAACACTTGATCAATGCCTGAACTTAGATCTAATTATTTATTTATTTATTTATTTTATTTTAATTTCTTATATAGCGCTGGACTCAATCCCGTAAGGGTATCTCCGCGCTTTGCCAGCCATAGGATCATCAGGTAGTGTGACACAGGAATGCTTCTTGATAAAGAAGGGTCTTTAATGTCTTTCTAAAAGACAGGTGGTTGGTGGTCATTCTTAAATCGGTGGGGAGCTTGTTCCATAAGGCAGGTCCAACCGAGGAGAAAGCACGGTCTCCTTGTCTGGATTTCTTTGTAGCAGGGGGTTTGAGGAGGGCTTGATTGCTTGAACGGAGAGACCTGCTAGGCTGATACAGCTCAAGAGATTGTGACAGGTATTTAGGGCTTGCTCCGTATAGGCACTTGTGGACCGTACAGCATATCTTAAAGTTGATGCGCTGCCGTATGGGGAGCCAATGTAGCTCTTCCAGCAAGGGCCTAGAGGGAGTCCTGGCCGGTACACTCATGACCAATCTTGCCGCTGTATTCTGGACTACCTGCAAACGACCTACTGCATCTGCATTTGCTAATGTCAGCAGGCCGTTGCAGTAGTCCAGGCGGCTGGTGACCAAGGCCTGTACAAGTGTCTTCCTATAGGTGGCAAGGAGATACGGGAAGACACGTCTGAGAAGGCCGATGGTGTGGAAACACAGCCCTGCAATATAATTGGTGTGTTCCTTTAAGGTCAGTTTTTGGTCCAACTTCACCCCTAGATTCTTAACATGAGGTTTGGATGTGGGTACTGGGCCCAAATCTAATGGCCACCAGTCTGGGGACCAGAGGAGACTCGCCTTGCCAAAGAGCATAACCTCTGTTTTTCCCACATTGCATTGGAGGCAATTCACAGCCATCCAATGTGACACTGCCCTCATACCCTCAGCAAAGTTCTCCTTGACTTTAGGGCCAAGGGAGCTGAAAGGGTAGAGGAGCTGGGTGTCATCAGCGTAGGAGACCGGTATGAACCCATACTTCCGCACAATCTCAGCAAGGGGGGCCACATATATATTAAACAATGTAGGGCTAAGGCATGAGCCCTGTGGCACCCCCTTCGTGAGCACCCTTGAGATGGAACGAAAGGGGCCCAAGCTGATAGATTGTGATCTCCCGGAGAGAAAGCTCTCCAACCAAATTATCGGAAAGCACACCAGGGCCAAGCCAGGCACTTTATATCTTTGCTTTGCCGATCTAAGCAGTGCATTTGATCTTGTGGACCATTCCATCTTATGGCCAGTCCTGCTGGAACTCGGCGCACCTGAGGCTATCATTTTCTTCCTAGCAAGATTATATGATAGAATGCAAACTTGTGTGGGCTTTGGGGTGGGAGGGGAGTGTACCCCAAATTTTGAAGTAAAACGCGGGATAAGACCGGGCTGTGTCCTAGCCCCTTTTTTGTTTACTGTATTTATTAATGCGGTCGATATGGTCCTGAAAACAGTCAAAGCAGACGCTCCCCAGATTGGCGTTACAGGTGTCCCAGTTCTGCTTTATGCAGATGATGCTGTGCTCTTGTCCCGGACCCCGATAGGTCTGCAGCGACTGATGGACCAGTTTTCAGATTTTATCAGCAAACGGAGGCTAGTCATTAATAAGAGTAAAACTCATACTATGGTTTGTGGTGCTACAGTTAAGAAAAATCATGCCTTTTTCATTGATGGGGTGAAAGTTCAGGATGTGGACAAATTCTGTTATCTGGGCATCCTATTCTCCCACGATGGCAGTTGGTCTCATGATTTAATGAACGTTAGGTCCAAAATGAAGAAAAGCGCCTATGGTATTTTTAAATTTGCCACTAAAATCGGCGACAGAAGAATCAGTGTGATGATCCAAATATATAATGCGAAGAGTGTTTCCATCGCACTATATGGGGCTGGGTTGTGGGGCTATACTAACACTGACTCTTTGCAAAGGGAGGAAAATTGTTTTGTTAAAAAATTGCTTTGTGTCCCCACATCAGCCTCCACTGATTTGATCCATAGGGAAGTTGGCGCTGCCCACTTAAGTGACCTGATTTCGCTCAGGCCACTAATGGTACGGCGTGCAATCTGGATTAAGGAAGAGAGAGCCTTTAACCAGTCTGTTATTGGGGATTGTCTTAAACTGGATAATTTTATGAAGATACCATGGCTCAAATATATTGTGTACAGTTTTCAAACTATATACGGACTCAATATAGTGGCAGATCCAGGTTCTGCTGGAAACTATTCCAAGTTGGACATGAAACAAATTTTCATGATGAATAGAGCCCAAAAACGTGCAGCATTAAGTGGACGCCTCACTTCAGTTATTCTGCATAATAAATATGTGCAAAGTGAGGGCTTCCAATTGTACTTGAGCCTGGTAACCAAACCAACTCATAGGTTTGTTCTGACTAGACTCAGACTTGGGTTGGCTCATGGGTTGGTGGCTTTCCCAGAATTAAAAAAGCATCCAGTTGGACCATGCCCATGTGATGGTCACTCGAAACAGAGCACCCTGCACTTTATGCTAATTTGTACTCTTTTTATGAATCTGAGGATTGTTTATTTAAAACCAATTTTTAAAAAATATGCTATTTTTAATGTGGAGGATGCCATGAAATTGATTTATGAACTGAACTCTCCGGACAAATGTTTTTATATTGCCATGTTTTTATGTAAGTCAATGCAGCTTAGGAACAGCATGATTTTTTAAATTTGTTTCCTGTATAATTGTGTAAACATTTTGCTTATGTGCTTTTATGGTCATTGTTCTTTTAATGCACCGAATAAAGCTTCATGAAATGAAATATGGTTCAGGATGGCTATGGGTTTCGGGGTGCCAAAGGTTATTTTAATGTTCAGGGTAGGTTTGGGTTTTGGGGTGCCAAGAGTAATTTTAGGGTTCAGGGTGGTTTTGGGGTGCTCATTGTAATTTTGGGGTTCAGGGTGGGTTTGGGGTTGCCCAGTATAATTGTATGGTTCAGGATGGCTATGGGTTCTGGGGTGTCCAGGGTAATGTATAGGTTCAGGATGGCTATGGGTTTTGGGGTGCCAAGGGTTATTTTAGGGTTCAGGGTTGGTATGGGTTTTGGGGTGGGAATGGTAATTTTAAGGTTCAGGGGTATAGGTATTGGAGTGGTAAGGGTCATTTTATGGGGGCATGGGTTTTGGGGCACAAAGGGTAATTTGGTGGTTTTAGGAATATATATATATATATATATATATATATTCACTGAAAAAACCATAGGTTATAGACCATATATAGTTAGGAATTAGCATTTACAAAACCTTGAAAATTCACTGAAAAAACCATAGGTTATAGACCATATATAGTTAGGAATTAGCATTTAAAAAACCTTATTTTACTCACACAAAACCATTGAAATTCCATATATAGTTAGTTGCACTAACTATATATCGCGCACCCGCAATCCACTGCTGATGATGTCACATATTACATCATTCATGACATGGTCAGTGACATCACTGATGACATCTCAAATGACATCACTGATGACATCACTGATGACATCATCCAGTGACTGTGTGTTTCTGTAAAGTTTAAATATGTTTTACATATTGAAGAATGAGTAGATGTAGAAGTGTCTGGATGAAGGATTTAGTAGGTGCGTGACTGACTGTATGAGTGAGTGATTAAATGTGTCTCACTGAGTGCATGGGTTAGTGACTAAACTGTCTTAATTTGTGCATCATTATGTCTGTTGTTCTGTAAACTGCTGCATGTGTTGATCAGTAGCTATATGAGTAACTATATGGGTTATTGATTGATTGCCCAAATATTTGTATGGGAGACTGAGTGTGTGTGGCTGGCTGGGAGGTGTGTGACTCTGTGCAGATCAATGTGTACTTGTATCAATGATTGTATAAGAGAGTAATTATGTGTTAGTATATGTTTCAAAATGTAAGGTGCTCTATGTTTAACTGTATAGATTAGAAAATGGAAGTGTGATTGATTCTTTACAGGACTGACTAGGTGTGTGAGTAACTCCATGGATGAGTGACAGAGTGTGAGAGTCTGTATAGGTGTATGAGTGCATATGATAGTGTTGTAAAGATGAGTGATTGTATGTATGAATGATTGTATGGGTAAATGAGTGAATGTGTGTGTAAACATAGGAATCACTGAGTGCGTATGTAGTAACTAGTATTGGTGTGTCAATGGTTTCAAAAATTATACTCTGTATTTAACACTGGGTGTAACAGAGGTTATATTAAAGTGTGAAGAGATGCATTGTATTGTCACATGAATGATATCATCAGTGATGTGGTCATTGATGTCAAATGAGATGTCATCAGTGATGTCATCAGTGATGTCATTTGAGATGTCATCAGTGATGTCATCAGTGATGTCACTGACCATGTCATGAATGATGTAATATGTGACATCATCAGCAGTGGATTGCGGGTGCGCGATATATAGTTAGTGCAACTAACTATATATGGAATTTCAATGGTTTTGTGTGAGTAAAATAAGGTTTTTTAAATGCTAATTCCTAACTATATATGGTCTATAACCTATGGTTTTTTCAGTGAATTTTCAAGGTTTTGTAAATGCTAATTCCTAACTATATATGGTCTATAACCTATGGTTTTTTCAGTGAATTTCAATGGTTTTTTAATAGCAAATATCATAAGCTGTCGAATGTCAAGTACGTGGTAAGAATTTTTTTTTTCGTGTTTATGCACACTGATCTGCTTTGATTGCTGCCCCCCACCCCTCATTTCTATTAGGAGTACTCTCTCTTTGCAGATAGTGAAGGGTAGTTAACGCAGCCCTTTCCCCCTTTGTAATCCGTCGTGCCTGCTTCTCTCTCCATTTGATTGATTGTTCTCTTTGGTTCATTCTCTATTTACAAACAAGCACAGAGTCGCAATACTCTGTTTAGTCTTTGCAGATAGCGAAAAATCGTGTAAAAAAACAAAAGGAATCGAGCAAAATCAGTAGGCCACTAATGGGATCTCTTTTGACCTCGCTAAAATAGAAACATTAGGAACAACCTGTTGAAAATAGCAATGCGTATGTATATAAGCGGCGTTCATTTGTGTTCACAGTACCCCTTGTTGATTGTTTCAATCGAGCATTGAATTGTTCGAAGTTAATTCTCTTAAGGATCTTCTCTACCTGCAAACGAGGAAGAATAGGAATATTCTATCTCCCTTTGCAGATAGTGAAGGGTAGGTAACGCAAGCCTTTAACACGTCGTACCTATTTCATTCCTCATTGATTGATTGATTGTCCGAACATTGACTGTTTGGGAATTAGTTCTTTTTGGAGGTATTCCCTGTTTGCAAATAAACGTAGGAAAATCTTTGCAAGTAGTGAAAGGGTACGTAATGCGGACCGTTCTCCCCCGTTGTAATCTGTCATGCCTATCTACTCCCCACTGATTGATGCACCTTTTTCACCCGGACCATTTACTAGAGATACGTCATCTGGCCCGACCAGAGAGCACCCCTAGTGAAAAGGACATATGCAATAATAACGAAGTGATCACTGTATCCTGTTAACAGAAACTTTACCATGAAACAACCTGGAAAGAAAAAAATAGGAAAACGAAAATCAGTAGGCCACTGATGAACATGAACTTTTATTAAACAACGAACAAAGAAACGATAACATAACGTAATGATAAAACCTATTAATGTCCTAGAAACAAGAAAACGTTAAAATATGCCAGTGGTGAGAGACCAGAAAAACAGTAAGAGAAACCAAATCACCCCTCGCTGTCCCACCGCCTGCCACGCCAAAAAAATCGATAGACTAGGGAAAATGCAAGTCAGTAGAACATCCACCCCCACTCTGGAAACTTCCAAGGTGGGGCAGGGTTCCGGCTACGCCCAGCCGGGAGCAGCCCATATAAGGCAGGTCCTGCTGCCACGCCTCGGCCAGGAGATCCTAACGTAGGGTGTAGCCGAAGGAGAGGCCGAGGCCAGCGGGACCCGGCCAGGGGATTGCCTTTACAACGCTGAACAGTTGCAGGGGGGGGGGAATGTCTCCTCGACCCTCCCCTCTCTCTCCCAGTCCGGCCGCGGTGGCCCTTGAGAGTTGCAGGTAGTCCCGCCACATGCTCTTCCGGTCCGACCACCAACGGTCGGGGGGCCGAGGCCGACGGGATCCGGCTGCAGCCGATAAACCAAGAAACCCGTTCATGGGGCCAGAGCCAGGGGCGTCCGGCCGACATCCACCGGAAGCCCGGCCCGAAGACGGACGGGACACTTCTTTCTTTTATAATGGCTGCGACAACACTGGGGGGGGATGTCTTGCACATGCCTCCGACCCCCCCCTCGTCCTCATCGCCTGGTCCGGCCATAACAAATCTCAAGCGAGACGCCGTGGGGTGCACTGGGAGGGAGAGACGGTGCGAACAGGCCTCTCCCGCCTCCCCAGGTGGAGACTTCCCAGCTGCACCCTCAGCGCTCCAGGCGGTGGCATCCTAACAACTACAGTGCTGCACAGTTTCGGAACGACCTAGATAACGGTTCTTCCACTGTGGCCATGCTGCAACGTCTCGCCCGGCAGGGTGGAGCCCGTCCGCTCATGTGACCCCGCGATCGCCGGTAGCTGCCGAACTCTCAAAATGGCGGTCGACCTGGCAAGAGCGGGCCCAACATAAAGAAATGGCCCGGTCACTGGTTGACTCCACCACCGTAGTCCTCCACGACCTTGAAGATTCTAGAGGAGCCGCGGGAGTCTCCGACCCCCGATGGGGAATGACTGCCATGATCGCCCGTGGAGTGACGAAACTGTATCTGCGGGACGTCGGCGCTCCCATGCTGGCGCCAGCCTCACTTTGAATTACTACAATCCTGCAGACCTCACTTCCGGTGAAAGCACAGTGTGACCCGGTAGGAAAAATTATTGCACCCCCTCCCCTTTTTGACTGATAGTTCAAACCACCGATCCTTTCCTTTGCCCTTTTAACGGAACTTTGGACTGCCTCCCCCTCTTTTACATTTTCTAGAGAAAACAAAACATTAACCACTACATTAGCATAGCAGTTGACACCAGAACTGTTTTCAAATTGAAAACCAACAACATCTTCAACAGAATCCTTTTTGTTTCTGCTGTGACCCTGCTACAGCACAGGCATTGTCCCCAGCAGTAATTCTGCAATGCCGGTAAGAATAGCTGTGGTGCCTACTGGACTCACTCACCCCCGCGGCGCCCCACGCCGTTTTTTGCTGGGCGGCAACTTACTAGACATCACTTTCGTGCCATCTAGATTTCAGCGCGTTCTGCTGCCTTGGAACTATTCGCACAACAGACCGCTACTGACAAGAATATTTCATTATTGGTGCTGTCAATTTCAATAAATCTATTGGATAATTAAAAAGAAATTGCCACGGTCTCTTCGTTGTTTAAATGTTTTTACTGTTTTTGTTTTGTTGTATATATTTATATGTTATTAAAGTTTTATATTCCTACTACTTTGTTGGAGTGCTATATATTTTTAATGTGACACATAATTGTAAAAACTTTGATGTACAAAGAGTCATTCCTGGAATCTTCCGCTTCAGGCTCGGTCCCCTCCCCAATCACAATACAGGATGGTTTTCAGATAGTAGGAACACGTGTGGTGTGACGGATCTCATCGAGTGTGGGCCTTGATCTACTATAACTCCTTTGAAGAGGGGTGATTCTTTACAGCTGAGGCCATAAACTACATCTGCAGGGCTAGCTGATAGCCTGGACAATCGGACACAGAGAAAGAGGAGTGTCAGAGGGTGCGGTAGTGAATAGGGCGAAAGGGAGGTGTCGGGCGGGCACAGAGTGTGATTCTCAGGGAAGAGCAGCGCAGATGGGGGGAGGTTTATTGCCCATGCATAAGACAGAGAGCGGGGGTGACCAGTGCCTGGGGAAGATGCTTGCGTGGGTGAGGAGCCATGCTACGAATCGACAGCGTGCAGAGAGTGGGTCTGGTCAAGACATCTAAAATGGCTGCCGTGCACGACAAAAGTGTGGCATTTCAAAAAAGGCAAGATGGCGCAGACAATGTTTTTCAACACTTCCTCATTTCCTTCGAATCGAACGTTAACAGACGTTGGGGCATATTACCAAAGTTAAGCGATATTTATCGCTAACGATGCTTACCAACCAATTTTTTACCACTAAGCATCGTCAGAAATTATCGAAGATAAACCTTACTATTATCAAGGTTTATCGCAAATGCGATAATAAACGGCCGCAATGCATGAATATCGCTAAAAACTCAGCGATATTCATGCATTACCGAGCTAATACTCTTAGCCATGTTATCCACCTCCCATTGGATAACATGGCTAAGAACTGCTCAGGGCAGGTGTTACTTTTTGGAGATATTCGCGCTTAGCGCGAATATCTCCAAAAGTTGGTAATAGGAGATAGATATCTTGCATGTTGTAATGCAAGTTATTGTGGTATATGGAACTCATACCATAATCTCTCAGGAAAGCAGAAACTGATCCTTTTGGGACCGCCTAAAAAGGCCTAGGGGGTGAGGAGTACTCTACTTTGCCCCCTTTTCACGTTCCGAACTATTTTATTTTACTCTCTTCTGTAATTACACAAAATACCAGCGATAAGATGCATCGGAGACACACAGTGAGAGAAAGGAGGCCGGAGATGAAGAAGACATGTCAAATACACATTGGAGATAATATAGTGGCAGAAGGGAAGTAAATATGAGTAAACTTACCATGTAACATAAAAATGTTGCACTCTATACTATAAGTCTCATTTTATACTACAATCACTTCGCTACAACCTCATAAATTAAAAATAAAAATGAATAATGTCTCAAACAATTTTTGATTTCTAAATATAAATTTATTCTTCAGAATTTTCTAAATTTGAAAGAACTAGTAACATGTCCTCATCAGCAATGTCCTCATTAAAAGTCTCCAATGATGATTCTTGTAACTCTATGGTCTCCAAACACTCGATAAATTCGCCATCAAGAGATTGATCAAAAAAATCATTCAAGTCATCTCCTCCTTGTGACAATATTTCATTATTGGTGCTGTCAATTTCAATCAATGTAGTGGAATCATTCAAGTCATCTCCTTGTGACAATATTTCATTATTGGTGCTCTCAATTTCAATCAATGTAGTGGAATCATTCAAGTCATCTCCTTGTGACAATATTTCATTCTTGGTGCTGTCCATTTCAATCAATCTAATGGAATCATACAAGTCATGTCCTCCTTGTGACAATATTTCATTATTGGTGCTCTCAATTTCAATCAATGTGTTGGACAATTCAAAAGAAATTGCCACGGTCTCTTCATTGTGAGCCATTTTATTTTGAAATTGCTTGCTGTAAATTGCAGAAAAAAATAATCACTTTCATTTATCGTCTTTAGTAATACATAATATAAAACTAACTTTATCAAGTATTTAGTATAACAGAAGGACTGCAAATAAATAACAGAAAACATTTTTCAAATTATCTTCAAGTGTACAACATAGTTCCCCATACAAATTAACAACTCACCTTTTTAAAAGTAGCAGAAGTGTTAGTACTGTGTAAATCAAACACCAGAAATTCACCACCAAAAATTCCTCACAAATGTACCTCAGACAGTAGTATCACAAAATGGCTGTGGTTTCCTCTCATTTGACATATATACATAACCAATTAACTTTCATCACACACAAATACAAAACCAAAGTAACATTTTAATTGGTTCTAAATTTCAACACTTTCAAATGTGTTTTCCCCATGCAATTTTCCATAGGACATTTACATACGTCTACAGCCTGAATGGCTGAACGGAATTACACCAAACTTGGCAAAATGGTACATCAAACCTAAGAGGTCAGGAAGGATCTACTATGCCCCCTTATGGTCATTTCCCCCTTCGCTTTGGCCTCCTCTTGTCTCTCAATCCTACCGAGGGACAAGATGGCGGCCGCTACGGACTGTTTGGAATGTTGACAGACGCCGGAGAACCAATCAGCTTCGCAAAGCTCCGTAACGCGAAAAGTACGCGAAGCGGAGCGCTGTTACAGATATATATCTTTTTTTCAACGTTAATTTCTCAAAATCCACTGGAGCACATATATTGAGACCTAGCAAAGGCACATCGGGCTACCAGTCCCTAATATTTTGCCAAGTTTCGTGCAAATCCATTCAGCCGTTCGATTATTATTATTTTGTTTTTTTTTTGCCCCGCGGGGCCCTTTTAAAACCTCCACATCAAACCTAGGGGGTCAGCGAGGATCTACTATGCCCCCTTATAGTTATTTCCCCCTTTGTTTTGACCTCCTCTTGTCTCTCGATCCTACCGAGAGACAAGATGGCGGCCGCTACGGACTGTTTGGAATGTTGACAGACGCCGGAGAACCAATCAGCTTCGCTTCACAAAGCTCCGTTGCGCGAAAAGTCCGCGAACCAGAGCGCTAACCGGTCCGCTGTTACAGATATATATCTTTTTTTAAACGTTAATTTCTCAAAATCCACTGGAGCACATATATTGAGACCTACAAAAGGCACATCGGGCTACCAGTCCCTACAATTTTGCCAAGTTTCGTGCAAATCCATTCAGCCGTTCGGGCTAAAAGTGAGGCCAACCGCCCTATGGAAAACTCAATGTTAAAAACACGTTTTGGGACCCCCCTTTTTTCTCGGCCCCCACTGGACGAACCCCCCCCAAATTTTCAAGGGCTGCTCAGAAACAAAATGTGCCATTTTCCTGAAAATTTCAGCCAATTCCGTCCACAAACGCCAAAGTTATTAGACATAGAATTTTCAAAAAACCCATAGAGAAAAAATCCTAACTATATATACCTACTGGCGACCGCCAGTAGGTTATATATATATATATATATATATATATATATATATATATATATATATATATATATATATATATATATATATATATATATATATATATATATATATATATATATATATATATATATATATATTAACACACATATATATGAACACACACACACCTATATTAACAGACACACACACATATACACATATATTACATACAGATACACCCACACACCCACACACACACCATTACTTACCTAGAACACTTTTACCAAGTCTATGCCATTACCACGCATGCGTTTGCGTTGTAATGGTATGCGTGGTAAAGGGATTTGCGTGGTAAAAGTGTGCGTTGTAATGGTGACGTGTTTTAACAACACTTGCGTTGCTACAACCGCGTTGTAATGGCATGCGTTGTGTTGGCATGCGATGTACCCTCATATATTAGTTTCAGAGAGGGCATTGAAGTTGGTGAGAGATAGGAAATTGTTGCTGTCCTCCATTGCGGGTGGTAGTGAAGTATGTATAAGAGGGGTATTAGCTGCTCACAATGCAATATCACAATACCCCGAAGATGGTCCTTGGATTCACACTAATAAAACCTTAGCTCAGTCCTCGTAGAGTGGCAAAGAGTAGTCAGGCTTTTCTAAAGGAACAAGTGTTAAGCATTTCAGAGTACCAACATGGACGATAAATAATTGACACAACTCAAGCGAAATCCGACACAAATTTACAAACTAAAGTGTATTTTTACCTTATTTAGACACCAAAACGAGCAGAATAGCATACACATAACCAGAGTTATAGATTTTTGTAACATATTTTAAAAAATCAGTGCAATAAAATACAGTAAATATTTAGTTTTGCTGTCTATGGAGAAAACTACTAACAGTCACTTAGAGGTTAAGTTGCATTGTACCCTTGCAGTGTACAGGCGAGACCGGTCTCTGGACCAGGCACGACAGCCAGTTCAATTTTACTTGCTTGTGAAGCCAGAGTGCAGAGTTGTCCTGGCTGTCCCTGGTGCTGAACGCTAGCCACAGGAGAGCTGCTTGTGCGACTTGCGAAAGAAAGAAAGAAACAAACAAACAAACAAAAGATGCAAAAACACAAGAGCAGGGTCATTGCAGACGTTGGTCGCAGGTATTGTGGAATGCCATCTTGATGCAGCGTCGAGTTAAGGGGTCTGTTGCCAGACTTGTGACCAACAAGCCTTAGCAGCGGTAACAGGAGCAGATTGCTTCTTTGATGTCTGGTGGTCCAGGGAAACACAATAGCTGCCTGAAGCTTAGAACGCAGAACTAGAGTTCCCACAGTGCACTAGACCATCTGAATTTGGGCGATCCCTCAGAAGGCCCATTGGCCAGTGAATCTTCAGGTCCGGAGTGTGGTTTTACCTGCAGTTGGCAAGGGACTAGTGCCACTAGTCCAGAGGAGTCTGATGGTTCTTCAGGCTCTCACAGGGGTCCCTCTGGCAGGGGGAGTAGAGAGTTTGTCCAGGGCAAGTCTCGATCCAACTGTTGCAAGAATGTTGCCTCAGGGACAGAGTATCCTTTTTTTGGTTTGGGCAAAGACTTGTTGTAGATGTGGTTCTTCTCTGTCCTCCTTGATGCAAGTCAGTCAGATCTGGATTTAGGGGAGGTTAGGGGTGTGGGACCTAGTAGCCAATGAGCATCTAGTCCTTACAGCTAATCTGCCCCCGAGGTGACCACATGCAAGTGTGTGGGTCACCTTCTCTACCCAGGACCTATAATTTCTACCTCTTTTCAATACAGCAGACATCTTCCTCAGCTGGATAGACCAGGCTGCTCACCCTAGAGGTGTGGCTAGCCATTTGGGGTTGTCCAGCTCCTGCATAGCTCATTTCCCACCTGTGCTGGTGCAAAGGTGCTTGGGGCAGGGGGAGGACTGTTTCTTCTGTGGGAAGTCAGCCCGGATGCATATCAGAAGTGGTAGGCAGACAAAATATCGATATTGTAATATCGACCTACAATAATATCAATGGTTTAATATCGAAGGGACGGAATATAGGAGGTAAGTAATATCGATTTTTTTAATATCGAAGGGACAGAATTTCGAAGGTAAGTAATATCGATTTTGTTAATATCGATTTTGTTAATATCGATGTAAGTAATATCGATGTAAGTAATATCGATGTAAGTAATATCGATGTAAGTAATATCGATGTCAGTAATATCGATGTCAGTAATATCGATGTAAGTAATATCGATGTAAGTATTATCGATGTAAGTATTATCGATGTAAGTAATATCGATGTTAATAGTATCGATGTTAATAGTATCGATGTTAATAGTATCGATGTTAACATCGATGTTAATAACATCGATGTTAATAACATCGATGTTAATAACATCGATGTTAATAACATCGATGTTAATAATATCGATGTTAATAATATTGATTTTTATATGATTATTATGTATATTATTATGTATTTAACATGTATTTTTTTTTAATGTAATTTAAGTACATTTTTTATTTTAGTACCGTAGCAGGTTATGGGTTTATAGGGGAATAGGGTGGGAAGTAATTTAATTATACTAAATTAATTATTAGGAATTATACATTTATTTTAAATAATTGGTAATTAATTGTTATTAATTGGTAATGAATTTTAATGCATTGATTAATTGATAATTATGTTCTGTAGCGGGTTATGGGTTTATAGGGGAATAGGGTGGGAAGTAATTTAAATGTAATTAAGTAATTTATTTTCATTAATTGTTTTTGCTAATTATATTAGTTAATTATTAATTAGTAACTAATTTTTATTAATTGGTAATTAATTTTTATTAATTGATAATTATGTTCTGTAGCGGGTTATGGGTTTATAGGGGAATAGGGTGGGAAGTAATTTAAATATAATTAAGTAATTTATTTTCATTATTTTTTTGCTAATTATATTATTGTTAAATAATTATTATTTATTAATTAATTATTATTAATTGGTATTTATTAATAATTTATTGTTACTTATTTATTCATTGGTAATTATGTTTTTAATAATTATGTATTGGTGTTTGTAAATAGTTTAGATTAATTTAATAAATAATTTTTGAAATATTTTAAAATATTAATTTATTTACAAGTATGTTATTTTTAACTTGTACACTATCCAACACTTTCCCTACTGTTGCACTCTCTGGAATTGGTGTAGTAATTTTTATCCCTACTCTACCCAACATTCTCCTTACTTTTTAACATTTGTTTTACATTTTTATTTAAATGTTATTTATATTATTTTATGTGTATAGATATATTTGTAATTGATATTTTTAATTATTTATAAGTTAAAATAATTATTACAAGTTATTAAGTATATATTATGTATTATATGTATATGTTTAATCCATTTTTATTAAATTATGTATATTAATTATTCATTTTAAGTATTATAAAATATTTTTAACTATGTTTATTACATTTATAAGTATTATTTAATTTATTTTACATATTTTGTAATTAAAAAAATATATATTTTTTAATTACGATATTTTTCACATTGATATTTTTCCCCCCAATATTTTTGTACTTACCTAGTTGGAGATAGGATGTCGATATTGTTGACATCAATATTTTTGTATGTCGATATTTTGTTTATCAACATTTTGTCAGATATTCATCAAAGGCGTTGTAGCCTTTGAAGCTCACTGCCTTGTTGTGGCAATTCACTATCTTTCCTGGGAGGGTGGTGGTGTGACCTTTCTGCCCAGGCCTTTGTTCCAGACTCCTAGTAGTGTTCACACTACCTGGCAGAAGGTCAGAATCATCCTGTCTTGGTGGCAGCAAGCGCAGGTTGCCAGCCAGAGCACAGAGAAACTGGGGCAACCAGGTGGGCAACCTATACAGTAGCCACCTGGGGGCATGCCAGTCCACCTTTGACTTGAGATTCATGTCAGGTGTGAAAAGAAACATTGTTTGATACCAAACTTGTTAGGTTTAGGCAGTACCATAATGGAGCTAGCGACCCCGGGTCTGCCTGGGTGCAAGCCCATATTATCCTATAGATAGCCTATCACTTATAGTGTACTTTAATGGTAAAGGACACCATAAGGACATATACACTTGCACTTACATGTCCATACTTTGATTTTAAGGCACCCTGTCTGCTGGGCTCAAGAGACATTATTTAAGGAACTTATCCTCTCCTTCACTGATGACCCTACAACTATCATCAGGACCAACTTCCACAGATGCATGGCCAGCGTCGGCGACTGGATGAAGAACAACTGCCCGAAGATGAATACGGACAAGACAGAGGTACTGATCTTCGGTAACAACAGCATCCCCCGGAACAATTCCTGGTTGCCCACAGACCTAGGACTCGCACCCACCCCACGGACCACGTCAGAAACCTTGAATCATCATTGATAACAAGCTCACCATTGAATCACAGATCAACACCGCCTCCTCTGCCCGCTTCCTTACATGCTATGGAAATCTTAAAATGGCAATCCCTGCACACAAGACGCACCGTGACACAGGCCCTCATCACCAGCCAACTGGAATATGGCAATGCTCTCTAAGTAGGTACCAGATTCGTCATCTACCTCACTAAGCAAACTCACATCACACCCTACCTCAGGCAACTTCACTGGCTCCCAGTACAGAAGAGATGCCAATTCGAGTGAATGACCCAAGCGCACAAAGCACTACACAGCTAAGGACCCGCTTATATTAACCACCTCCACAACTTCCACCAACTGTGAAGAAAACTACGCTCCACGACCCTATTACCCGCCCACGCGCCCCACATCCACCAAAGCAGAAGTGGAGGACGCTCCTTCTCCTACAATGCAGCAAAGACCTGGAACGGCCTTCCCATGCAGCTCCGGACCATTACCTCACTTTTGGAATTTCGAAGGGCCCTCAAGACCTGGCTGTTCCAATGAGCTTTCTGGGACCTGCAAGCGCCTTGATACCCTACCGGGTGATTAGCAGTGCTATATATATCATAACTAATTGTTTGCTTGATTGATAGGAGTGACTGACATATATCAAATGTAGTGTATGGGTTTTGCCTTACATGGTGTGGGTTGAGTTGAAATGGAGTAGTATGCACGGTTCCTGCAGTCCGCAATGCTGTCTTTAGTTTACGTGGGTCACTCAACGTAGCACACACAATGCTGCAATACCTGGGGGCCCCTTTACCACCCATGCCCTGAGTACCTCAGGTACCACTTACAAGGGACTTACAAAGGGGGGTAAAGTCCTTGTCAATTGGGAATGCCATTTTAAACATAACAGTTTTGGGGCTAGAGCACTGGGACATGAGCAGTAGGCTCCAGTGCACATTCAGTCATTGCCATCATCATTGCAGCAAAATGTGCAGGGTGACCACACAAAAATGGCACTTTCCTACACTGCATAGTCCTTAAGGTAGTTTTCCATCTTTTTCAATATCAGAGACCTGTTCTATGGAGAATTTGTAACCGAAGGCCTGCAATCTTGGGGTCTGTGTTGGCCGAAGTCGGCCAGAATTTGTTACAGATCCTCTGATGGGTTGTCAGCTTCATAATTCATGTGGAATAGTGTTTTTTTTTTTAGTTGTTCTGATGGCTGCGTTATGGGCACTATTACATGGTAGCAGTATCAGTCTGTCATTTTTAACCACTTGTGCTGAGCAGTGGTTTAATTTTTCCGATCTTGTGATTAAGCTCTGTGGTTTTTTTCTTGGGGTTAAGCCTGGCAGTGGTCTTTAACAGTTTCTGGTTGTCCAGTCCAATGACGTCCAATTACAGAAGCTGGATACATCCAGAGGATGCATATTTCTTTTTCTTTTCTTCATGCTAGGGGTTACGTGTTAAGAGGTCCAATTTTTTCCAGTGTCTGTTGTCATGACCCCCTCACAGGCCCTCTGTGCAATAGGCCTAGCGCATAGGGCTCATGTGATGTTACCCCTGGGGCGTTTTATGGCGCTCTATGATAACTTGCCTGTGTTTCCCCTAGACCATTGATTCCCTTACCCTTGATCAGTGTAGTGTTGTACCCCAAACCACAAGGGTCCTTTACTCTTAACTCTGTTGTGTTATCCTGGCAGAGCCTTATGGTGGGCCATGATGTCATGCTCGAGTTTCCCCACACCCCCTGCTTCCATAACATCTGAGCTTGCCAGCATTTCCTAAACATATGAACCAATGGCTTGGCTGAGAATTCTCCACAAAGCGTTTGATTCATGTGTGATCCCTGTACCGAGATCTATGTTTCAAGTTTTTCCTTGGGAATGCCATACTCCTAGGGTGTTCCTATTATACCTTCGGAGTGTCATACTCCAACCTGTGTGCATAGTTTTACCTTGAGAATGTCATACTCCAATCTGTGTTTCGGTGTAACCTTGGGGGTGCTAGAAACTTCAAACCATGTTTAAAGTTTAGTCTTGGGAGCACCATGAACTCCAACCCTTGTTTAGATTGTAATCTTTGGGAGTGCCTGAAACTCCAGCCATGTTTGGAGCATAACCTTGGGAGTGCCAGTAACTCCAACCCATGTTTCAAGTTTTGTCCTGGGAGTGTCAGAGGCTTCAATCAGTTTTTGGAGTTCATCCTCGAGGGTCTCAGAGATTCCCATCTGTAAACATGGTATCCTACTTTCATGTAGCAATGCAGAAGAAGCAGCATGTAAGTGAAGGCTTCTAAAGTTAATGCAATGACAATGCATAGGAACGCATGCTAGTGCACTGATGGAATTTGTATTTTCTTGTTGTTTCCAGTGTATTGAATCTTCACATAACCATACATCCCTACCGTCGCAAACACAGAAGGTCTCAGGAGCAAATCATCCTGTTAAGCAGTGTGCATTGCCCCAGTGCAGATTCAGTATCACAAGTATCTCTTTTCTTATTTTGTTCTTATCCCCCTTCCCCCTCAGAACAGTGCATGATTTAGGGGGCTCAATGGTTAGAGCGGCAGACCCTGATGCAGAGGTCTGGCCCGGGACCAGGGTTCAATTCCTACCTCGGCGGGTCTTGGGCTCAATTTCCTCAGACCTGATAATTCTCGCCTCGGTGCCTATTCTGATCATGGGTCCCACTTTGCAACTCTGGGCAATAGCTTGCTTAATCTCCACAACGGCCCCAACAGCGCTGGGATGCCTGGCTTCACCTTGGGGGTGCCCAGGAGTGGGCATTTCACAGGAAAAAGCCAGGAAGGGTTCCACAGCGGTATGCGTACAGTGCCAAGACACCTCAGGGTATAAGTGCACTATACAAGTACGAATTCATTTCATTTCATTTCATCCCTGATCTTGTGCTTTTCTGAGAGGGATAGGTGGTCCAGCATTGACTCCAGTGTTGTAGCCACTGTTGGGACCAGGTGAGTGCATGACATCTGTGTGTGATTTTGCTGTTTGTAGTATTTGCTGTCTTGGAGGTGTTACAGACTGGTTTCTTGATCCTGAAAGTAATGACTTGGTGTTTGCTGCAGATGACTGGGGAGTTGTCAATCGCCAAGGCATGGATTACGGGTCGACTATGTCATCCAATGTGGCAAGGTGGGTGGGCCTGATAAAATATGTAGTTGAAGATCTCAATATAGGATAGGATGAAGTAGTTAATTCCTTCTTGACAAGCCAAGTGCTGAAGTCTCCTAGGATGTACAGGTTTGTGTGGTTTAGTAGAGTCTTGGTCACAGTAGTGTCTTGGTCACTGCATCTAATAAGAGGCATCACTAAACTCTACATTGCTAGGAGGTAAGCTATACAACAAGAGCACTGAACAAGTGAAGATTGGAGTTAAGGGACAGTTTACCATCAAGGATTCACAGTCACTCATTGTCAAGTTTTCGATGTGAGATATTAGTAAAATATTTCTAGCCTTGGTGACGAGATAACGAGATAACGTGGCTTTCAGGTTGCATGGCTTCATGCTGTGTCGGTGAAGAGTTCTGGTTGAGACATGTTCTCCGTAATGAAAGTGAGTTCTAAGGCCGATTCTGATAGTAGGTCAAATATGTTTGGACAGTTCTGGTTCGCAGACCTTGTGTTGAAGAGCAGGTCGTTTTACTGCTGGGTCTTTGGCATCCTGTCGTCATGGTGCATTGGCAATGCTGCATATGGGGCAGAAGGAAGAGGGAGGGCATGGGGATATGGGTAGGGGTCAGAGGGTGGGCCGCTCTGGGTATAGCCTTCAGTAGGATTGGCGAGTGGGCTTTGGATTAGGTACCACTGCAGGCTGAATACCCATACAAGAAAAGGATTGGCAGTTGCTTGTACTTGTGAAGATCCTACATGCAATATGAATTGACATGAATCACAATTTGCACTTCTCTATATATCCTTCTCACTACCCCCTGCTCAAAGATGGATGGCAACACTTTCATCCTTACGACATGTTGATACAGTCAGGATCAGAACTACTGCTGATGACTTAGGTGTCTGATGTTCCAGACAGATATAAAGACTGACAGAATGGAGGGAGATGGGAGGGATCATTACATGCAGAAGGGCCATCTGTTAACATGAGTATCCCCTTTAATCTGATATATTGACTACACCAAAAGATTACATAATCATGATATTTTACAGCGCCTGCAAGAATATTTTAAAAGTTGCCTTTAGTGCTGTGTTCTTTAAGAACAATATACTGAAATACAAGTAGTTCACGGTGGGTACACAGTCAAAACAAATGCACTCGGAAGTGACTGGCTACATAAAAAATTCCACTGTACACTAAACTCATTTCTTAACCCATGCTGTGAGGATGTGCGACACCCAAGCAGGTGTTATGGAGGCAAGGGCTACCACACTGGCAAATCTGTGCATACCTGCTCAATGACTGACATCCTTACCCTTATTCACTCTAGACTGAATGGTTTCAGATAGTCCTTGGTAGTTATAGATTCAAAACCCCCAGAGAAGGTCGGGATCATGATGCCTGTGGATAATCTGGTGTACCAACATTCAGATTTGAAAAGCAGGGCCAGAAGAAGGAGCCAAAGCCTTTGCCTGCAAACACAGCGGGCATCTACTTAGTTCACCCTACAGGGAGAAGAAATGCATACACTTCGCTACACTGTGAGACATCAAACCAGACCTGCTAGAAATTTGGCAAGCACACAAGGACGGAAAACCAAATGATAAAGCTGTCCTCCATCTCGGTCACCCATGCACACCCACAATATTTGAAGGAGCAGAACCACAAAAAGCTCACAAGTATGCTCCATTCTGCACAAAAGCACAGCTTTGCATTCTATTTATTTTATTTATAATTCACATACAACGTTGAAAAGTGATGTTTCAAAGAGCCCAGAACAAAGGGAATCCCATACTCCAAAAAGCCCCCTGCCCAAATTTCAAATTTTTTTAATGTCAAAAATATTTTCTAAATGTTTCATGACACAGAATCTCTTCAGAACCAAAGAACAGAAAAGTTACCTGTGGATAGGCATCTTCAAAAGCACGATCTGGAGTCATATGTTTGATAACATCAGCCAAAATAGTGTTAACTTCACGTTTCTAAAATTTAAAATGCAGAATTGCATCAGTAAAGATAAACCTGGACTATAAAAAACATCAACACAATGAATTAATGCATGCACCACACCACGTTCATTGTACAGGTTTTTTTTAACTGTTAAAGGTCTGGATCTATGGAGAGGTTCCTGGTTTACAATCCTACTTGCACTGTGGTTTGTTTTAGGGTCTTGCAGGGATATTTCAGATCAAGTTACAATTGTAATTGTTCTTAAGATAGACCTCCCTCAGACCACAATCTCGAGCAAGGTATTATCAAGTCAAGCTTAAAGGTTGTTAATGAATTAACACATGCCCTGCGTTTGCCTTTGGGTACTTCGTACTCGCTCTGACTATTTATCAATCCTTTAAAACATTCTCCCAGGAATACTACAGCTCTCCCTAACGAGTAATTGGGACATGGGTCTGGACCCATTTTCCTACCGAGATCACGAGTATGAGTAGCCCCTTAAGTTCGATGGTCCCAGTAATGGAAAGTACAAAGCCCATCGGAATCATGAGTTTTGGTATTTCTCTGGGGTATTTTGGCTACTGACAGCTTTGTTTCCTTTGTGTAGGAAGCCTTTCCTCAGACAAGCAAAGAAAAGTTACAAAGGCAACTAAGGACACATGGGACTCCAGAGGTGAAGATTTTCTTTGACCACTGGTAGGGGTCATTGGACCAGCCCTGGGAGTGTTTACCGGAGGGGAAATACTGAGGAGCAAGAAGCTGTTGCTAAATGATTTTCTGCAGTGAAAGGGGATCTTGGGTAGGTAGGTTCTACCAGAAAGCATATTTCATAAATAGAATAATCAAATTTTGCTGAAAACTTTGAAGTTGAATGCTATCCATTTTGAAATGCATATCGGCCAACCAGGCGTTGAACTTCTGCAGGTTGATCGCCGGTCAGTATCCTTTCTCCCTTTTTTTGACAAGAAAAAAAAAGTCCTAGAGAACCAAGTATTCAAACTCAATGGACAGAAGAAAGAGAGATGGCTGACATGAAGTGCATCACACGGAGGCCCGAACTTCTACTAACACTCACAGCCCCATAGGGACCGCCTGCAACAGCATCTGCACAAAGCCTCACACCCACTGCCAAAGACAGGAGGGAAGCTGCCGACTTCAGCCAACATGAGAAGCAGCATTAGAGAGATAACAGCCCCAGGAGCAAGCACTCAAGGCTCAATCTTAAATGAAAAAGAAGCATGAGCATCTATTTGCACTGCAGTAAGAAAAGAGGAAGATATCTAGCAGGAGTGAAGAATCTTATCGTTCAGCAGAACAGGATAGGATAGGATGGCTGCTGTGGTCATGAAAGGGACTGGCCTCAGAGGTCTTGTAGTTATTTTCTTGATGTGTTTTTGCTTCTTCTGAATGGATTTGTGACTCAATCGTTTTGATATAGTTCACTTGGTACACTGCTGAGTATGGAGAAATAAAGAGTTTTAAGCATAGCCGTGTCCTTAACAGAGCAGAAACATTTTGTCATGTTCACTAGGAAATGTTCATTATCTTACACCATTATTACGTTAAGATTGCCAAGCTTTGGAATAGTCGCTCTATCCATTATAACGGATTTGAGGATATGGACCAAAAAGATATCACTTCCTATGCAGTCATCACGTTCAAATTGTAAATGATTGTTACTACTACCGTTACGATTATGGTGAATTGATGTCATTGGGTAGCATCTCTTAGAGGCTGTCCAACCTTTGACTCAAGCAAACATTAGGAAATAAGCTCCTGGCTCAGGTTTTTATCTATTAATCAACAGTACAATTTGTTTCTTATTCAAAAGCAAACTTTTGAGATATATTAGAATATTTGAATGTTGAGAGCTCCTTTGAAGACAATGGAGCAGTAGTGGCCTATAGAAGCTGCTTTTGGCCCGCTGCTCCACAGCCTTTGCCTCTCTCCCTGCCTCTCCGGGATATATGGATTGGGCAGGAGAAAGAGTGAGGGAGAGACTGTGGCCCAGGGCACCCAGGACCCTTCCCCCCACACCACCTCCCTTTACCCGAAGCTCACAGTGTCACTGGAGCATAAGAAGGGGCAAATCTGCTCTGCTGCTGGGTCTCCATGGCACAGCTTAATGAGAAAAAGCAGGATAGCCACACCCAGGGAGAAACAGAGGGGACTTCAGACACCTTTCACGGCTGTTACTCTGTATATTCAACAGTTAATAGTTGTGGCCCTACGTGTTTCTGTAATTATTGAACAATCACAGCAAGAGCTGTGAAAAAAGGCCTTGGAGCCACAGAGGGTTTCAACTACCTCTGTCTCCCCGGAGGATCTTGTTTTTATTAGGACATAATCTCCTCATATGGTGGAGTGTTGTAATAGCATAATAACCAGTCGAAGTTGCAGGCTATACTGGTCATTATAGGCCCGCTCCCTTGTTATAGGCCCTCTACGCTGGCACAGGAATACTATACTGGAACGGGCCTTTAATGGCCAGTATAGGCCACTACAGAGGACTACAAGTCTATATTGGATGTGGTGAGTTCAGCAAATAGGTTGCATTTTACAGATAATGCCAAAGACTTTCTTAAATCTCTTTATAATCCATACATTAGCTGTTATAACATTAGCAGCACACAAAAATGAAAGCAAAGTAACACATACCGTGAAGTGTCTGCATGTATACTCTACCCACACTTCAGCACAGTTGATATAATCCTAGGAAAAGATGTAGTCTGATAAGCAAAGGTTTACAGAACATTTAGCAATATTAACAGCTCTGAAATGCTATATCAGCAAATGTGAAATATTTATTAAGAAACAAAACCAGGAGAGTCATAGAATTAACTGTCATTAATTTTCACTAATCTGACATTATTTCAGCATGCTAGATCAGCAAATGTGAAATATTTATTAGGCGGAAAAAAGTAGTTATATAGAATTAACTGTCATTCCTTTTCACTAATCTGACATTATTTTAGCATGCAATTGTCAAGGTGAACCAACAGAACAGCAGTAATTTCAAACAGTGAAGAGGAATCTCAGTTCACTCAGTCAGAACTCGTGTTTGGGTACATTCTTTATCAACAATTACCAAATGAATATGGCGTGCACCATATATTGTTTTCAGATCCAAAGCCTTACATTAGTCACTAGAATTTAATATAAAAGTTACAAACATTTTCAGAAATGAGCAGGACACAACTCATACAAAGGTAACAAATTGTGAGGACATTAAATGTACATAACAATAGTGGACACAGAAGAATGATATTAAGATTGGAAACATAAGTCTTCCCCAGGACATTGAGATGGCTACGGTAGTAGTCATACCCAAAACGGATCCCCCATCGGCCTTCTGCTCAGACTACCAGCCGATCTCGCTCAGAAATACTGTAGGGAAAATGTATGCAACCATCCTTTTAATGCGTCGTAAACGGGTGCTTGCAGCTTAATACACTCTGATCAATGCGGCTTCATGCCGCATCGAAGCACGAGACATTGCCTCTGGCGCCTACACGTGACACTCTCTCATCACCACCTTCCCCCCGGTATCTAGCCTCATTACTAATCAACTTTGAAAAGGCTTTCGACAGGTTCAATTGGTTGTATTTGGATAATGTACTAGAGAGGGCTGGATTCGGCTCACATTTCAGGATGCTGGTACAGGTGCCTTATTCGAACCAGTCCACCAGGGTCCTCATCAGTAGGGCACTCTCAGAGAAGTTCCCTATCAAATAAGGAACCTGGCAGGGATGCCCTCTATCTCCCCCTCCTCTTTTAGAGCCATTAGCTTGTATTATCCACGCTGACACACAGATACTAGGCTTGCACTGGAAGGGTGCACATAAGGATTGCATTGCTTTGTATGCAGATGACATCCTGCTCTTCCTCACAGACCCAGCAGGCTCGGCCACCAGTGCCTCCATATCCTTCGGCAATTCAGCGAGGCGTCACAGCTGCACCTTAACCCAGCCAAATCAACGTTAATATCCCTTCATTGCTCGCGGGAATGTATAGAGTGGCAGACTACCATTCCCCTGCGCCACGTCCCCTTCAAGTATCTTGGCATCTGGTGCGTGTAAAGGAGGACCTCTGCAGATGGCAATCCCTCCCCTTCAATCCCCTCGGTAAGACTGCCCTATTCAAAATGATGGTGCTGCCCCAGCTTTAATATGTGATCCAAAACCTCCCACTTCATCTCCCCAGCAAATGGTTTCATGAAATAGATGGCATAATTTTCTCTGGGGTAACTCAAGGCTATGATTAGCCCTTGCCCACTGTCAACGAGCCACCTATGATGGAGATATGGGGATGAAGAACCCTTTCCTGTCCTACATGGCCACCCGTCTCCTGGTGATACATGACTGGTTTAACGGAGGTTGATCCTATCCTGCCTACCGACTGGCACAGGAGAGCATCGGGTTTTCCTGGGTCCAGGCCATGCTCTACAAGGCCCCGATTCCTCAGACTATCTCGGCAGAGACTTGGGCGTTCCTACTCGCATGGCACTCTGCATTGCGATACACTCAGAGGGATGCCAAACTCACATTACAGACGCCCCGTGGCATGGAAACTGGCTTGGGGCGCTGGAGTCGTTTTGGATGTGGGACCGGATAGGGATAACACACTCGGGGGCACGTGGAAGGGAGGACACCTACACTCCTTTCAAGACTTACAGCATACTTACTCATTACATTCCACCCAGTTCTATAAATATCTCAAACTCCGGCATGCCATTGCCCCTCACATCCCTGAACACACTAAATTCCCAGAATTCAACCCGCTAGAGGCCAAAACCTCATGGGTAACCTGGGAAGGAGGGGGGGGGGGGGGTCAGTTTCTCAAATCTGCCAATCCCTGATAAATAATTCCACATCTACCCTAGACTCTCTTAAAAAGTGCTGGGAACAATGGCTGGGTCCTCTAGAAGAGGGGGACTGGAGAGATGCCCTGATGGACCCCCATCTACTCACCATCTCTGCCAGGCTCCGCCTAATCCACATATACTATCTCCATTGTGCTTACCTTACTCCTGTCCGCTTGTATCAGGCTGGATTCCTTCCCGTCCCAGGGTGACTGCGATGAGCAGCAGAACCCCCAGATTTCTATCACATGGTCTGATCTTGCACCTCCCTCACCAGTTACTGGGCAGTGATAGTAGCAGAACTGAGCGATATATTGGGCTGGACTATCCCACTTAGCCCCCTGCCCTTCTCCTGGGAGTGATGGAGGGACTGGACGGCTCGCGAGCAGACAGATCGTTCCTAGGATTGGCCATTATGGTGGCCAAAAGAGACATCTCAGTTGCTTGGAAAGATCCTACTCCCCTGACCGTCGCCAAATGGCGGAGGGGAGTGGACTGGTGCGCCATGCAAGAAAACCTGGTGTACGAGGCGAGAGGGTGTCCTGCAAAAATGAACGCGTACGGGGCAAGTAGCTGGGGCTGTCGTGCTGAAGTTGATTTGTTGGTTGGTGGGTAACCTGAGATCTCAATATGCAATGAATTCAGCTTTGCAAGTGCAAAGTAACAACTGGGGAACTAATCAACTGTGTCATTTGTCACAGTGTAGCAATGTGTTGTGCTGTTTACAAAAGCCAATAAAATTGATTATCAAAAAAAAAAAAGATTGGAAACAAAAGTGGTGCTAAAGTGATAAAAGGAATTTTAGCCAGAGCAAATATCTGAATCTCTCCCCATGAGTGAAATTCAATATTGTCAGTCTTTATCTTTTTAGATTCAGCAATGCACATCAAGATATGCATTGTTGCATACAAAATGGATATAAAGAATAGTATTCAAAAGCCGTCTCTCCAGGATCTTGTTTTTCTAATAGTTACTACTTATGCTCATGCAGTGCACGCTCTAGAAGGGTATGGTAAAAAGGCTAGAGTAAGAGGAAAATCTTCATAGAATATCAGTGGAACATAAAAGCCCTAATAAGGGGTGCTAGGGCATCCATGCAACATGTGTATCTCCTATTCTCCTGAGACAAGCCTACCTCTCATTGTAATTACTAAGTGCAAAAGGATAACTTACTTAACACCGTTTGTACAGCTAGTGATGCATGATGCAGATTTATTGTTTTAGCATATTACAGCGGTTGCACTCTTTTCTGATTTTTCACTTAAAAAATTCCCAAAGCCTCGAACACTATACCTTTGGCAAATTTGAATATTTTCAGCATCTAACAGGGAAACAGCCAAGTTTCAAATGTTTACCTATGTTTTCTAAATGTTAATATAACTATTGTTAAATGGTTCCATGGCAGAGAGGCATGAACCAAAATGGCTACACCCGCCTAGAGGGACCCTTGTGGAGAAGTGTGGCTCAATGGTTAGAGCGGCAGACCCTGATGCAGAGGTCTGGCCCGGGACCAGGGTTCAATTCCTGCCTTGGCTGGTCTCGGCGGATCTTGGGCTCATAATTCCTCGGACCTGATTTCTCGCCTCGGTGCATACTCTAAGCATGGGTCCCACGCTGCAACTCTGGGCAATAGTTTGCTTAGACTCCACAACGGCCCCCTACAGCGCTAGGGATGCCTGGTTGCACCCTGGGGATGCCCAGGAGTGGACATTTCACGGGGAAAAACCAGGAAGGGTTCCCTAGCGGTGTGGGTACAGCGCCAGGACACTCAGGAGTATCAGTGCGCTTTACAAGTACGTCTACGTCTACCCTTAAGTCAGTCTAGCACTAACAGGTACAAAGGTTTTCTTGTACAGAATCATAGGAAACAGAAGGGAACGTAACAACAAGTTTGAGGTATTAACACCTTGGGGGGCTGATCAATGAATAGCCTATACAAAGGTGACTGCAGCAGATGCTAGTAACTTATGGACGGCGTCACAAACAAATATTATGTGTTCTCACTATTTTTCTTTAGTGTGCAATTGGATTGTGGTGTTCAGCACAATCTGAATTCCCCATCAGACAAATGACCGGAGTATAAGTCGTTGCTATAGTCCAAACATGAGGAAACAAAACAGACACTAAAGACAGATTTAACGCGGGGACCAAAGAAGTGTGTGCAGTTCTAGTAGGAAGCCCAGATTCTTTAATTTAATAGTTGGGAACAGGGAAATGCCTCATAGGAGCAGGTAAGAAATCACATGCCACCCAATACCGAGAGCTTCTTACAGGACAGAACATTATTAATGACTTGAGTAACACAAAGCTTTCCATTATATAATTGATATTGACAGTTGGCATGAAACAGATGGTGTAGCACGGTTACAACGAATTTTTTACAACGCACTACCATTACATCGCAACTTTTACCACGCAAACCATTACAACGCAATGCGCTGGGGGGCGCTCTAGGATAGAGAATGTATTTAATATACTATCCAACACCTTCCCTGCTATCCACGGGGACTGGAGTTGGAATAGTAAATTAAATAATTCACTATCCAGCGCCTAAAAGCATTATGCGTTGTAATGGACTGCGTGGTAAAAACCGCGTTGTAAAGGCATGCGTGGTAAAAGCATGCGTTGTAGTGACACCAATCCGAAACAGATAGCTTTCTGATAACTTACTAGTGGGTGTTTTAGTTTAGTGATGACTTTCCAGGCTTCATTCAATATATGGAGTCTGTCATTTTCAGGAGGGTCTGCCAAGGCTAAATTTAATCCTAGTGATCGGAAGAGAAGATGCTGAAAGAAAATAAGATTGGACACAACTATGATTTCAGAAGTACAATTAAACCCAAATATATTGCTGATTGCACAATCCCAAAAAAACAGCAGTAGGGGCCTCGCCTTCAAAACATGATCTGCTTACTCTATTGAAGCACAGCTTTGGTGGGGACATCATAACCTTTACATCCTGGATCGCTTGGTTTAATGCACACAATAATGTTAATTCTGGATTTCATGAACACATTGCACTTTTAAGTGCATGTAAGACGATATTTTCAGTCAAAACAATCTTATACCTGTGATTTCAGGTTTAATATTCTTATGAAATATTTGTTTGTTGAAGCTTGCGGACAGAAGCGGCATGGAGATAGGAAAGTTTTACTCTATAGGCCACCTGAATAATAGGGGAACACACACATCCTACTTCCTGGTTCACAATGTATAATGGAAACCAAGCATGGTCACTGCTTGAGACCCCAAAATAAGCGAATGCACGAAATCCTTAACCTCACCCTTTACATTTTATGAAGGTAATAAATAATTCTTTATGGATGCCTTTCTTTAACACGTTGAATGCTATGGGAATTCCCTTGCTGTGCTGGGATTCCTGGATCTTCATGCTTTCATGACGAGCTGGGCTCGGCATCAGCGTAGCAGCAGGCTACTTCATGACGAGCCCAGCTCGTCATGAGCGTGGAAGGGGTTAATAGACATAAATATCTTAATACACTACAAATTGAGGGGGTGAGATTTCTACTACATGATTTCTCATCTACTCCTACTCTCTTTATAGCCAGGTTATATACTTTGACTCTGTGACGTACCGTGTGTGATTGTGATGAGGATAGGTATACCAGATCAGGACTGGATTAAGACCTTTAGAGGCCCTAAGCATATACAATATTTTGGTGACTCCATATATATCTAGTTAAAAATATAAACAATAAGAAACTGTAAAACAACATTTTATTTTTCTAAATGAAACAAAACTTACAGTAAGATTGAAAATAAAGTTCATATTTGTATACTTCCACTTTATTTATAGGTTCAGCTGCACCATTTGCAATTCTGCACCAAATGGTCCATGGTAAATCCGGCAATGGAAAATGTCTGTGGTGCACCCCTTCCCTTGATGCCCTAAGCACATGCTTACTTTGCTTAATGGTTAATCCAGCACTGTACCAGACCAAGGTTTGACACATAAAACGTACAGTGTCGAATTGCATTCCTATTGGTGGCATAACGCTGGCTCGATAGGTTCCTTGTTCCATATTGACACATGGTGAGATTTTTAACTACAGGTGTCCCATATTTGATGGGCTAGCTGCTCTGTCGGTACATTGGATCCCTAAGTGCGATAACTACATTTTACTTCACAATCTGGTGTCACAGGACTGATACAGTGACAAGATTGAGGCTTTTTCTAATAAGCAAGATTTGATAAAGGAATACACTCGTATTCCCTCAGTTTCAAGACTTGAGGCCTGTATGATGAACACTTAATTTCTTGATGTCCCAAGTGTGTTGAATTGCAAAAAACACAGTTGATGGACAGAATGTAGAACAATGTCATACATTCACCCCAGTACAAGGATCTGGGCCTAAATCCATCGTTTTTTTGCACTTCACACCACCCTGGGTTAGACACTGGCTATATGCAAATCAGCTCTGACCCTGTGCCTCATGGGAACAGTCCAGTCCGAACTACCAAGCCATGTCTTTCCCAGACCGGAATAAAGCATCCAAGGACCGGTTTCTGGCTATCAGCCTTCATCAGCCTGGATAGCTTGACTCCAGTGGTGTGGAGAGCCTGGAACTCACGTCTGAGCATACCCAGCCCACTCGGGGTGAAAATTGCAAAAAACACAGTTGATGGACAGAATGTAGAACAATGTCATACATTCACCCCAGTACAAGGATCTGGGCCTAAATCCATCGTTTTTTTGCACTTCACACCACCCTGGGTTAGACACTGGCTATATGCAAATCAGCTCTGACCCTGTGCCTCATGGGAACAGTCCAGTCCGAACTACCAAGCCATGTCTTTCCCAGACCGGAATCTAGCATCCAAGGACCGGTTTCTGGCTATCAGCCTTCACCAGCCTGGATAGCTTGACTCCAGTGGTGTGGAGAGCCTGGGACTCACGTCTGAGCATACCCAGCTCACTCGGGGTGAAAATTGCAAAAAACACAGTTGAAGACATTATGTACTCAAAGTTCGTACACAGCTGACATACCAGGTTCAATAGATAGATGCTTTTTACTACAGTGTCTCCTAATTTGAAATCACACATTAGGCTTTTGTTACTTCGAAATGCATAACTTACCTTAGGGAATCCAGACTCATCACACTCCTTAATCATGGCAATAAAATCCATGGACCTTGTTGCAATAAATTCAGCTCTAAAGGCAGACATCACGGAATTCAGAAGCAGGGCACTAGAAGGAAGATTCAAAGAAGTACATAAGCATGTCAAGCTGAAATTGAGCGCTCATTTTGGGCTTTCAAAATCTAAGCTAGTGACCAACTAAGGCTCAAAATATGTACACTGTAAAATCCAGAGACTAGATTTTACTTCAAGGTACAGAATAGGTAAACTCTTCAAAAAGTGCTTAAGTAAATTAGGCTTATGAGTACTAGGGGCAGTGATGTAGCCAATGTCCAACAGGAAGTTTCAGATTGAATGCTGACTAGGTAACAATGCCAGACAACTGTAAATGATGTACCTTAAATTGTGAAGACTAACAAATGATGAATGGACTAACAATGAAATTGAACACCTTCCTCTGGCTATGAAATATGTCCTACTTCTGTCTATCTCTAAAGTTAGGCCCTTAGGGAAAACTTGTCCAATTCCTACTCTCAAGTCAAATTGATCACATTCTGACATGTAATATACAGAAACCCAAAAAACCCAGCACAAGCTGCTTTATTGTTTTTTATTTAGCATGGGAGTTTCACAACATTCTGGGAGGAGGTGGGTATGGTGTTAGCCGACATTACTGATAGGGAAGTTCAGGTTCCTTTCAAGTACTGCATGTTGCACTGGTTCGTACACACATTCAAAAATAAAGTCAGAAGCAAGTTCCTGGACCTGGGCTTACTGTTAGTCAGAAGGGATATTACCACGCACTGGATACCAAAACAAGCGCCAAGCAGAGCCAGATGGAAGAAAGAATTCATTAAGTGGGCGGAGTGTGAGGGAGTGATTAGGATGCAAATGGTGAAACGCACGGGGAGCGAGAGGGCATTAGACGCAGCGAGGGCCTGGGAAGCTCTAGTTGTGTTACTTAAGACCCTAGATGATGTTGGAGAAGAAGACCCAATAGAGGATACAGAACCCTGAGAGGAGTTAGTTCATCCTGGAACACTATCATGGACGGATCACGCTGACGCCCTCACTGTCTGAGGGATCCTGAAGAAGTTACCCTAAATCCTAATGTGCAACCTAAATTGGAGTAGACAAGGGGAGCTCACTAAAGATCTGTAAGCAAGTGACACGCCTTGGGGGGAGGTGCGGGTGGGGGACTGTTGAGGAAAGGGTGTATTAAATAAAACATGAGGACATTTACAGCGGATCCAGGACAAACACTAATTGCCTTGTAGACATTAGGGTATTAAGGGAGGGGGCGGGACATTACGTGGAATATAGTGCCCATTATTCCGATTCTCTGCAACTGTATTATCTGTATAACGATGTGGGCAATTATGATCCTGCTAAAGGAAGGTTAAGGTGTACTGAGAATGTCTGAAATATCATGTAAAAATCAATAAAGAACAAATGGGAGTTTCACAACATTTGCAGGTATATTTACAAATGAAGCAAATTTCCTGGCTACTCAGAAGTCACTGAAGGTTGGCATTGATCGTTATAGAGTCGTCTGCACTAGAACTTTCTGGTTCACAGAGATAACGGAGGACAGTGTTAGAAGAAAGGAGGATGGCGGGAGGAAAGAAGACATTTAGAAAGTCTTAAGAAATATCCAAGTGTATTCACAAGAGATGGATTTTAAAACCTACTTGTTTCCCAGTTTCTTGCATCTCTCCATCATCTCAGTAAGCAAAGCCTGTAATTGAATATCACACTAATTAATGTTTAAAATAAAAAAAATAAAAAACAGACTTTAAACAGCATCTGTTAAGTGTCTTTAAATGCTAACAAAACGAGTTGTGGACGATGACAAATGCAGCTCTGAGTGTGGCCACATTTATCATCAATGCTGCTTCACCAGGTCCTGTTCTTTACACAGGCTACCACCGTTAGAGTGCCCCATATAATCTGCATGAAATCTACTAACTTCGTAAGAAGAGCAACCTCATTGACATGTACCATCATTCTGCCTATTATGTCAGCAACAAAGAACAATAACTGCTGTCTTGTACTCTATCCTTGCACGCCCGGCCATTCATGACACACACATAGACTGCTCAATCTATCAAAGTACAAGAATGCTCTGGAAGTTATCAAGAAACGGGTTGATAGTCCCATTTGTGCTGCAAGAGAGAGAAGGGCTAAGAAACATCATTTCTACAATTTGATAGGCTGCTGTCAAGAATGGTACTCTGCACAAAAATGTACAGCAATCATCCACTAATAAAATGAAGAGTCAGGGTACCAGACTTTGAAGATTAAGGGGACGCGTCCCATGGTCACATGACCCCAAAGTTTATGGGGCGAGCAGGAGTTTTTATGCGGTTTTCTTATTGACATGGATGCTTATATTATCCATAGACCTTGACGTTTATGGTAACCCTGTACACAACCTTATCCTTACTTGAACGTTATCAAACCCCAAGTTAATTCTGACAGTAACCTTTAGTCTACCATTAAACCTGACACACTGGGATGAAAGGACTAAATACTTTAGCACCTGTGATTAAAAGCACACCTGAGCCTTTAAATGTTACTATTGCACCAATTACTAACTAGCAATCCTTACTTAGTAGAATCAATATATGATTTTTAAATCCTACAGTCAATATTTGACTTCAGAATTACCCCAGAGAGACAGGTTTTGACTTCAGAACTTCAACTCTCAGAAATCACATTAATCACTAACCTACCCTCAATTTAAATGAATAATGAAAATCAGAGACAAAAAAATCGGAGTAATGAAAAAAGAAAACAATTCTACTTTTTCCACTTGGAATTAAATATTTACCTCAGGAGCTCGATATGCGATGCACTGCAAAATCCAATCTATAGCTGGAGAGTAGAGAGTGAGGTACAGTGGAATCTCCACACACTGCACCACAAGCAGGTTCTGGACTGAGTCCCCATGAATCTAAACAGGAATAAAAAGATTTTAATCTCTCTGCAATTCACTGATCACAGTGCCATACAAAGTGTAAGATAATGATAGCAATTTATAACGTGCAGCGCTACTCCAAGGAGTGCCCCGGTACGAAAGCACTGAAAACATCTCAAACGTAGAAAATATTAACACTTTCCCCTCCACATCGAATAATGGTGGAACAATGTGTGTTACATGAAGTGAAGGAATGTACTTACTGAAGTAACTGTGACCTTTACCTCATGCACGAATGTCACCTCACAGTTATGCATTTTCACTAACATGTACAGAACTAAAATCAGAAAATCACAAGCAATTTCAGAGATGATTGACAGTTCTAGACCTCCGAGGCATACGACCCATCATGGTTTTCAAGATATTAAGACCATAACCATTCTCTTAAGAAAAAAAAAAAGTCATGCACTGAGAAGCTCAACACATTACACTCTCTCCAAGGAATTGAATTCCAACTTGGGTCACAAGAAGTCTGACCCCATCATCAGTATAGGAAAGCATGTGTCTCATATGAGTCCACAGAATCTTGACTTATTGTTGAGTTTGGTCCATCCCAGACAACAAGGAGCTCTGCTCACCCGCATCCCAAAGGAGAAGCATCACCAGAATGTAATAACTTCTCTTCATGTCTTTGAGCATTTTAACCAATTTAAAATAATTCAAAAGTCACCCATCTATAATATACTTTGCTGTCAATACATCTATGTAAACCTCCTTGAACTTCATAAGCCAGTGCCCAGGATGCTTATAGGACTGATAAATAATGTGTTCTCAGAAAGCATATGCCAATGATCTTCAGCAGGCTTCACACATTGTCATTGCTTCCAAGCTGCACTCAATGATAATTTGGTGTGATCTTTTGCAAATAACTTCTATTCGATCCAAACAAACATGGGTTAAACCTCACAGTTATTACAAATTCACTTACTGGAATGGAACTCAATGAGGAGACCCAGTATTCACACGTTAGTTTATTTCCTTACAAAATCGAACAGACAACCAGAAATGAACTTCACAAACTTAAATGAAAATAGAGATGCCAGAGTGCATGAAAGCACAATATGTGGAGTAACAATAGTTTCCATAGGAAAACACAAATGCTTAAGAAAGGTAAAAGGATTTCTTACTTGTTTAAAAGTCAGAAGAAAGTCAAAGAAGTTCTTGTTCAAACTTTCCTTCAAATGAGGGGCAACTGCCATGCCAACCTGCATGCAAACAGAAAAGAGAGGTTAGAAAGCTCTGATTTCATCTAAATGCAACTTCTAAGACAAAAGTATGTGAGCCCACATAAAAACACAGGTTTCTGATCATCTGTAACAACAGTAGTATAATTTGCTTAACTATAAATATCACTGGGCAAATAAATACAAACATACTGCTGGGGACATTTTAATACTTTAAGGTTGGAGAAAATCTTGCCAATACAACCCGATTTACACAAAACAATCTTAGTGCACACAGACAGGGGCCTGACTACAGATAAGATTTTGAAGTGAGATTACCGTACGCTCTACTCCTAACCTCCTCACTATTAAAAAAAAATACTATAGAGTACAAAAATGTAATTCTCATTCCAGAGGGGATTATTTTAAGAAAGTACAATAGCTAAAATATAGCAGCATATGGTTTCAGCACTCTCCTTCAGCACTCCAGCATGCCTCTTGTGTTAGGCACACATCTGCATAACATTATTCTACAGTCTAATACAGTTCAAGTGATAAGGCAGGGGACTGCGACACAGTCATTGTTTAAAGCTTACATGTTCTATTTTCACTTTCTTAATCATGGATAACCTCTCTATGCACATTTCTTTCATTTTTTGATTCTTCATGAAAAGTGTAGTTGATAACTTTACAGCTTAAGTGGTGGTGCTCATTCTCCGTCTATCATCAGTTTTGGTGCTAATTACACACAATGTTTGCGAATTATAATCAGGTCTGAATAGCAACATAAATAACAAAGTGGTGGATGAGTCCTTAACTTTATTTCCATGTCAGGCAGACAATATGGTTGTTGTACTTTGCTTCTGAACTGAAGACAGTCAGTGGTCTCAAGATCTAATGGGGCCTTTGAAAATGGCAGACTGGAAGACAATGCTTACATTTTAAAGACCTCTCAAAGTGTTTGAGTCGGTGAAGTGGTAGTTTCTGTTCCAGACCATTGAGCGCTTTGGTACTGGCTTGGGTTGCATTCCTGGGTGATTCTAATTTATGTAGAGTTCTCAGCAGCAGTTAGAGTCAGTTTTATAGTCTCCCTAGTGTTCATGCTGTATAAGTAAACACGGCAGGTATACCCCCTTTCCTGCTTCTCTTTGGCTTGCAGATTGAGCCAATGGCATGCTGAGTGAGGACGGCATAACTAGTATGGGCTGGGGGCGGGTTTGGAAGAGGGAGAGATGGATAATAAAATCTAGAAAATGTTCAGTGATTACTGAGTTTATATGGGAATAATTGGTCCAAGTCAGCTGCGTTGGCCATTAATGACTAGGAGAGGAGACTGGGCATGAGATCCAGGAAAGAATCTGCACAAATTATGAGGGATTTAGATACCTGGGAACAGAAATTATCCAAAGAAAATACACCTTTTTTAATGGAACCATGAACAGCATAACAACAGGATTTCTAGAAAGCCACAGATTTTGTCACTGGAAGAACAGACGTTTTCCAAATGATTTAATTGAACCGGTTTAGAGCAAAACGTGATTTCGCAAATCAGCCCCTCCAATATGCCATACGTTTTTAAATGACTGCTGGGGAAACTGAGGAACCTACTGTTGGATCAGATAACACCCCACATGGCGCTGACCTAGATCTATTCGACATCCTGTCATGGAGATACAGTACCGCCAAACGTGCAACGTTATAAGATTATTACCGTGCTTCTCAGCTTCAGGTGATAAATGACCGGATCCATCTGCCACATACAAAAGCATCAATTAAACTAGAATGACTAGGCATTGAGAGCTCTCTTACTTGTGCAGCATAAGTGGTCTTGGAGGGGAGGTGAGGCTGCCAAAATGAAATGGAGGGAGAGAACCCAGTGTGGATATCAGCCGCAGAGTTGCTCCGGGGGGGGGTGGGTGGGGGTGGGGGGGATATAAAGTCACAAAGAAAATCCCATTATGGAAGCAGAAACTGCTGGGAGAGCAAGTGGCATCTCCAATCTCTCTGACATAGAAGAAATACATTATGTTCCTTGAGCTGCCTTAAGTGGAGGTAAGTTTGGACGCAAATTGTTTATCTAGCAAATTAATATAGTTTAAATCACTGATATTTTGATTGGAAGTTCTTCTACCCAAATCACATTGCCTAACATCCAATAAAGGGAACAAAACGTACACTGTGCACTAGACATTAGCCATATCAAAGTCACGAAACCAGGAAAAATAGGACCATTGGGAAGGACCGCTCTAGTGATCAGCTAAAGAAGAAATTGTTTTATAGAAGGGTGCCTGCCACCCAGAGAAAAGGGAATATAGCCAAATTATTGTCACACAAAGAGCTGTTGCTTTTGTTGTATGTGTTAAGATAACCCGGAGCAAGGTAAGTCCCTAAATAGAAGAAGGGAAATGGCACAAGGGGGCAGAAATAGTTAGGCGGGATCTAAAAAACACAAATTTGAAAAAAAGAAAGTATTTTAAAGTGACATTGTTGCAGATCTAACATGTTGCCTTTTCTCTACTAGGAACTCTGTTTATCCTGCTCTAGCTATGAGAGAAGAGGCACTCAATGGCTTTCAAGGAGTGCTACGAAATATCTGTCTGCTGAAATCAGCTGCCCGCAATTTCTAGCAGTTCATCGATAACTCAAACAAGTGAACCGAGGATATGGAGAAACATGTTGTATATTGAAGAGGGTTGACGAAAAGACGAGGCAGTTCGTAGTAAATTAAGAACACATGAATATAACAAGAGAAAGAGAAACTGAGGCATTCAGCAATCTAATTAGGCTACAAACATTCACTGGGTGTGATTGACCCCAAAAATGTTTTGCTAGGAAAAAAAATGTTTACAAATAAACAAATCCGGCATAGGTGAAACATATACACTTTATAAGCTCTACAAGCTAAAGAAGAACAAACACATTTTTAGGTCTGGTGTAAGAGAGATTAATCTGCCTAGACAAATATTTTGTAAATAATAATAATAGTAATAATAAAAGTAACAATAATAAAATACAGAAAGGAGCTCCATATCCACCCACTTCAGCCACTGCTTCCTGGAAGGGTCATTCACATGTTGGTTCAGATCATTTAGCATACATAGAGCAGGGCAATCGGGCAGCCCCACACAACAACTGGATTAACTGCCAGTGTAGTTAACAATTTGAGATAGGCCCATGCGACTGCCCTTTGGCGTTTAGGGTATCAGGCAGTTACCCGTTTACAACAGCGTACTTTTGATTTGTCTGTAATTATGCAAGTTCTCCAGGGGAAGATGCCTAAATAGTGTCTCAACTGCAGTTCATTGATACTTGAAAACAACCTTTTGATTGTTTTTAAGTATATTCCCAGTTGTTAGTAAAGACATTGCAATGTATAACTTGCTGGCCTGTGGAAGCCCCACAAGGTCCTTTAAACTAAGATACACTCAACAGTACGCTCACAGAACTCAAGGGACGGGGACACTGACAGAAAATTAAGTGATCCAGATGGGGCACATTACTCATTTTAGAGCGTCTACGGTAATTACACTTTTTTATGATTGTGGGAAGAAAAGGCAACATTTAAGCTGGTGTTTTACTATGCTGGGAATTTATTTCCATCAGCTAAGAAAAATGATTGGGGTGGATAATTAATAAATTCCTTAAAATTAGGACAAAGGAGATGGATTGAAATGTTATGACTGAAAATACTGCCATTGTGAGCCACTGCTGAATGTTTACATGCTTTTTCAGCTAGCCTCTGTTAATACTAAAGCAGCGAGCTTGCATCACACCTTTAGTATTGATTTGATCGCATGTCACATGGTTGAAGGGACAGGATCTGCTCATGTTATAAGGTCCAGCCTTTCCATTAATGAGGGGTTAAGTGTATATTTCCTGCAAAGTTCTTAAATGGAAAATGTAGGTAAAATAAGATTTAATTTCTACTCCAGAGCTGGTGTATGAGAGACGGGTGTATGCACTTCATCGCAAACCATCACGTACAATGTGTCAACATTAGCATATGGTGTTTCCATGAAGGTTGGTGAAGTGGAGAGAGTGGACATAACCGTCCCGTCCCCCACCAGAGTCCTATACGAGATGAAGTTTCTCCTGAGGAAGAGGAGGTTTGTGCAGTGCTGCTGGAACAATTTTCAGGCAGGGGGGCTGCCATCAGTGTTAGATCGCTGCATTCACAGTGATTGTGAAACATCTCGGAATCACACAAAGAACAAGTATAGCAAATGAACCATACCCATTCAGCAGGAGAGTGGTACAAAAGAAGTGTATATAGCTGGCAATGTACTTTGGAGTTCTTTTCCACAAATCAATCATTAAAGCAGGGTGTGGTAGCACATTGTCTTTTACAGACAGCACATTTTCCATTGAAACTGCCACAAAATTCGCACTGACATGCAGTTTTCTGTGGAAATCAGGTTTCAGCAAATATTTATCATTTGCACATTACCAAGTGTCTCGATTTGTTTTGATCATATTCAAATCTTTGCTTGCATTACACTTTAGAATTACCCAAAATTTGCTTCATTTGTACTTTCCTCACTGGTGATATATTTGTACAGGTAATTTTCAGGTACCGGTAATTTTCAGGTTCTTAAATGTTGCTGTGTGTTAGAAACCGGTCCTGGGAAGCTGGATTCCGGTCCAGGGAAGACATGGTTTGGCAGTTCGGGCTGGACTGTTCCCATGAGGCACAGGGTCAGACTGATTTGCATATGGCCATGTCTGAACTGGGGTGGCGGAGTGAGCTAAAGAACGGTGATGGATTAAACCCAGATCATTTGACTGGGGGTGAGTGTTTGTATTGTCAACGCTCCGTCCATCACCACCTTTGGTTTTTCTTAGAAAGAACTGACATCCTACACCCTTTTCTTTCAAACTACCAGTACTCCCGAAGATTGTCAGACAGCGCCCTTTACAACATTTTCTAACTCTGCAGTAAGAATAAGAAAAGTAAACATCAATCTCCATGTTAAAATAATAAGCAGAAATTTGTCAGACGACCTTGCTTTGCATTTGACCTCTGTCTTTAAAGACGTAGCAAATGTGACAGGATAAAAACAAAATGTAAATGCATCCTTATTACTCATTCACCTTCTCAAACCCAGGTGATTATTATGGGGTGCTGCCGCACCCCCAGCACCTTCACTTCCAGCGAATATAGATGTGTCCCATGAACAATGTGTGTAAATACATGTCAATATTTTCAAACAAAACCGTATATCAATGCGACAACAGAGTGAGCAACTCTCCCTGAAGAGCATCTGCCTCTCTCATGTAGAGAACCTCCTTCTATACATATTCTACCTACTCTTTAAATCATAATGTACAATATGTTCCTTCCAACTACTTAACTTTCTCCTCCCCATTGCCTAGCTAGTGCAAGCAGTCAATCAGAAGGATTAATAACATCTATAGATCTGGCTCTAGCAAGCAAACATATGCGAAGAGAGACATGCACAAATGCTGTTTGCATGTGTTAGGACATTAAAAACAGACCCTTTGGCTTTGCCACTGTTTGTTTAATATGGTAAACACAGCTCAGCTCTTCTTCAATGACTCCCTGCTTTTGCAGTCCATGACAATATTGTACATGCAGCAAGATGAAATAATACAATTGTTTACAGACATTTTCTGGCAGGGACTGCCTCAAAGAACACACAAATATAGACAGGTGATATTTTTCTAGATGAAAGGAATGCCAATATGGAGGGATTCCCATGGTATTTGGCTGGGCCCCAGGACTTCAAACAGGACACACCAGATGGACTACACCCTACAAATGCTGATCAAGCAGCCTTAAAGCACTTTGAGTTAATAAAGATAGCTCTATAGTGTATAATTCACACAAGAATGTTAACAAGCATTTGCAATGCAATCGGTCTCGCAGTTACACAAGTTAAAGCTATTGGCATTGTAAATGACTATGCCTTTTATTTATGTTTTTAAAACGAAAACAAATATAAAAGGCATTGTTATTTGCAATGTCAATAGCTCAAACTCACGTAAATGCGAGACCTATTGCATTGCAAATGATTTTTTAGGTATCTTATCAGCGCTGCTGCTGGTGAAATTTTTAAAGATGTTCAGAACTTTCTCATGGAAGAAACAAGCTAGCGAATCTTAAAAAAATTCTTGATTATTGATAGCTATATTATTTACCATGGCGATGATACATTTTTTACAGTTTGCAAAAGTTTTGTTTGCGTCATTAGCTGTTTTTATTTGTTCTGTGTAATATTTAGCTGCAAGGATTGATTTTTTATAACTTCCTAAGCAGATTTTACATTTTTCCCTCTCCTCTACCTGATATTACGTACGCCATTTGCGCTTGTCTTCTACAGTCGTGTTTGAAGATTCTAAGAGATTCGTTGAACCAGGGTTGAGACATCTTTGACAGGCAGACAGGGTTAGCTGAAGGCGATTCACCGAGTGAAATGATCAGCTGAAGTCGAAGTAGCAGAGTAGTGTAGGTGAGGGGCACGACTCATCAGGTAGGTTGTCTGGGTCCTCGGAGTGAAATGCCACATTTGGCAACGTCATTGCTGCAAGCATGCGTGATGACGTGGGGCATTTGCAGGTAAAGGAAAAAATTAAAGGGGCCGGGATGACGGAAGGGGAGTGAGTGAGTGAGTGAGTGAGTGAGTGAGTGAGTGAGTGAGTGAGTGTGTGTGTGTGTGTGTGTGTGTGTGTGTGTGTGTGTGTGTGTGTGTGTGTGTGTGTATGTATGTGTATGTGTATGTGTGTGTGTGTGTGTGTGTGTGTGTCTATGTCTATCCTTGTGGGGACTTGGGTGTGATAACACACTCACGCTGTGGGGACTTGATTGCGCTGTGGGGACCTGAACCCAGGTCCCTACAAGGCAATGTCTTCTAAATGATAGAAAATGACTTCAGGAACATCCGTGTAAATTTTTACAACTTTTTAAAAAATTGCCTTGTGGGGACCTGTGTTTTGTAAAGTGTGTTTATATTTTTGCTCTCTCTGCCCCTGTAGACAGGAGGCGGTACTGCAGTCTTAAACACACTTTGCATTTAAACACACTTTGCTCATTAGGAACAGATGCTAGCAGCAGAAAGCACACGTATTTCGAAGGAAAACATACATAACCCAATGTTAAAACCTATTTTAAGCTGTTGAATTTAGATTAATTGTTTCTGAAAATTATTAGTTGTTTTGTAAACATTGCTAAAAGGATTTTAAGGCTCCCAGTTTTCCGCTTTTACTGTTTTTTTGCAGATAAATACAGACAAAAAAAGATGTTTCCTCTCTGTATTTATTTTTGCAAATTCATTCATTCTCAAAACACATTCAAAACAAAAGCATAGTTAAAGTAAAAGACCAATAGAAAAAAGAAACTACATATCGAGCAACTGTAACTTAACAGACTGAGAAAGGTTTAAAAATAACAGGCCCTTATTGTGCAGCTTATTTATCATTCCGTGTAAATGACTGACCAGTGCCTCTAAATATATTATGTAATTTCGTCTGTGCTAGCATTTAGTTTAAAATTACATGGTTCTTTTGATTCTTTTTAAAAGAATCTCTGAGGCACTGGGCAGTGTTCCTATCCTGTGGAAAGCAAACTAAAAGTGCGCTCGGACATTTCCACTGCCAGCCAAAGAAGTGCAAATGCAGATATCTGCATAACAAGGCTCCAAGTAGCCAGCCTTGGTGATGACAGCTCCAGGCCGTGGCTGTTCGAGTCAGGGAGGGATGGGCTCTCCTGCTTCCTAAGGCACACACCTTGGTGAAGGGAGCAGGAAGTCAGGAGCAAACAGCAGCAGGTGTGACTCGCCGGAAAGGCTGACAGAGCGTGTTTGAGACTCTGCTCACAGCTTGAACTTGAAAAAAGTATCGTTTTTAAGTGCAGCAAATGCAGAGCAGCATTATTCCTATGCTGGCCAGAGCAGCTGGGGAAATCACTTTATCTCACTCTGCTTTAGAAAGGAAAAAACAGTGCATCAATGTAAAGCCCTTTGGTCAGATTTGCACTATAGCCAAGGCAACCTCACATGTTAATGAGAGCTAAGCACCCTGTCCCACTGCATATATTAAACAGAACAGCAGAGTGACTTCACCGGCACAAGCACAGAACGTTTAATGCTTGTTTTGTTTTATTAAGGAACACCCCTTTAAATTCTTATTTTGGCTGCTAATCATCATGTTTTCGTTGAACATTTCAGTCTTCACCATCTTCTCTTTGAGTCATGTGGAGGTGGGATGCACTCCGGAAAATTAATCAACCCCCTACTTGCAAAAAGCATCAGCTATTTTTAAACAAGCATTGGAGGGACGTTTGTCGTTGGCAATAGTTTTTAGCCATGTGCAAAATGCTCAGAGTATCCCAGTGTTTTCTGAACTCCTGACAGTCTGTGGTCTCCTATTTCCTTGAAACCTAAGTGCCTCTTTACATTTTCCATATGACTTTGTCTTATTTTTAACAGTGAGTGTCCCCAAGTACGCTCTTAATAGGGAAACTTCATCAACTCATTTTTTAATGATTTCTCAGGGCTGACTTAATTCACTCTGGCATGTGAAAATATTACTTACATTGTTGTTTCCAAATGCTCGTTTAGCTTCTGCTAAATATATATAATAAATGAATAAATAAAAAGAACTTTGTTGCACGCACTGCATCACATTTGGCGATGCAGCTTGCGCAACGAAATTCATTTAATTTATTTTTTGTTAACTTACCTGAAATCGGCAGTATTGCACATTTTACTACTCCCCACCCTGCCATTCGCCCACCCCACGTCAGCGCCCGTCAGCGCGCACTATACAGGCTGCTACTGCATGGCACAGTGTTGTATAAAACAATCACGATCCTGAACTGTGCTAAAAGGTTAAGAATTAAACCACCAGGTCTACAGAGAGCCATGCACCATTGATGTAATCAGGGATGAAGAAAGACTGGTTATTGTGAGTGTAATCATTCCCTAAACCCCCCAGCGAAGCCATAGACATCACCCTCTCCCAGGACGTCCGCAACAAGCTCAGCACCTTCTTCCATCTAAAAATTAAGTCCCTCTATGACAACTTCAACAAACTGACACAGGAGGACTAAACCACTCACTCCCCCACCAACGACAGTCAACCCACCATCTCCGCCTCGACCCCAGCCACCACAGAAGAGACTGAATCAACCATGAAAACACATCCACTCAGGAGCATCCACAGACCCCTGCCCTTCCCACATCTTCCACAGAGCAGGCTCTGCCATTGCAATGGAACTACGATGTAGCATCAACACCTCCTTAGAAACTGGAATTTTTCCTGATGACTGGAAACGCGCAGAGGTCAAGCCCCTTCTCAAGAAGCCCTCGGCAGATCCTTCAGACCTCAAGAACTACCGACCCATCTCCCTCCTCCCCGTCGCAGCCAAAGTCACCAAGAAGATCCTCAACGCCTAACTAACGAAGTTCATTGAAGAGAACTCCATTCTCGACCCCTCCCAGTCCGAATTCCGAAGCAACCACAGCACCGAGACCGCCGTACTGGCCTCCACAGACAACATCCGCAACCTCCTTGACCAAGGACACACCATGGCCCTGATCCTACTGGACTTCTCCGCAGCCTTCTACACCTTCTCCCACCGCACTCTCGCCGCCAGACTCCATGATGCCAACATACAGGGAACCGCCCTCAAATGGCACCGCTCCTTCCTCTTCGGCAGAACCCACAGACTGCCACCTGTCCTCTCTGAACATGTAGAGATCAACTGCGTAGTACCTCAATGATCTTCTCTCAGCCCGACGCTCTTCAACATCTACATGGCCCCACTAGCTGCCATCATCAGACAGCACAGACTGAACATAGTCTCCTGCGCCAATGACACCCAGTTCATCCTCTCCCTCACCAAGGATCCCACCACCACCCGACTCAGCTTCCAGGAAGGAATGAAGGACATTGTATCCTGGATGAGCCGCAGCTGCCTGAAGCTCAACTTAGAGAAGATGGAGGCCCTCGTCCTCAGACCCTCTCCCACCACAAGGGACAACACCTGGTGGCCCAAAGCCCTCGGCAGCCTGCCCACCCCCACTGACCTCAGCATCATACTCGACTATTCCCTTCTCGTGACCCCTGCTTCAACAACCACCGTAGCCTGCGCAAGACCTTCAAATGGATCCCCCCACCGAATCAAGAAAGACCCACTCACTCATAACCAGCAGACTGGATTACGGAAACACCCTCTACGCTGGAATCAACAAGTCCCTGCTTTGCAAACTTCCGACCATACAGAACACTGCAGCCAGACTCGCCCTCGGCATCCCTCGACAAGAACACATCACCCAACACCTGCTCCCCATCAAGAAGAGAGTAACCTTCAAGATACCCACCAACACCTACAAATGCTTCCACAACACCGGACCCCAATACCTCAAAGAAAGACTATTCTTCCACATACCCAAGAGAAACCTCTGATCCGCCAACCTTGCCCGAACCCTGCGCATCCGCAGAGCCAGAACGGGGGGAAGATCCTTCTCCTACATCAAAGCCAAGTCCTGGAGGGATATCCAAGTGGAAATCAGATGCGCCCCTCTCTGCACATCTTCCGAAAGACCCTCAAGATCTGGCTCTTCGACTGACGGGAGCTGCTCACCATCACCCCTCCCTCCCCAGCACCTTGAGTCCCTGCCAGGTGAGTAGTGCGCCTAACAATTCCCTGATTGATTGATTGATAAGTTACTTCATTTGTGAGGTCATAGGAAGTGCATGATGAAGCTGCCAGATATAGGAAGTTGACTTAACTATAACTTGTGTATTTCAGTGTTTTTTAGGTTTTTAAAAAATACCTTTTCTCACCTTCCGCCGCCTAATAATAAGGTAACATCAACCCTTGTATTTTCATAGATTTTTTTAATCAAATTCTAAATTGGACCACCATCCAACCCTTTGCATGCAGCCACGCCTTCTGCACTTGAACTTTGGCCATGTGCTGTTAGGGATTACCAGAGGGCCCTGCACACAACCCCATGTTTGACCAACCCCAGCTTTCAGTACTTGGTAATTACTTTCTAGTACTGTGGTACTCCCAAGGAAGCTTGCACAGTTAAGAGGTATCATAAGGCAGACACGTGTACAGACTCCCACAGGACTCAGACAAACCTCACAGGAGGGCCTTGTTTGGTCTCATTAGAGTAGTTCCGTACATTGGACCCAAAGAAAATCATTATTGTAATCAGTTGGGGCATCTAAATGCATTCCAAATCAAATAATGATAACACATTTTCTTAGGACAATGTTAGTGAACTTGCCAGATGTACAGTGGTGGTCATTACTAGTAATCCTGCATGTAATGGTCGCTAATTTAAATCTTGTCTGATGTCACTGTTATGATTATTTGTGTAAGAAGCCTGATGGCCAAGGGGTGCCTACAATGCGCCTTTATTCTGATTTTTTTTTCAAGGACTTTGGTATTGAGCCCCTGAGTCCAGAAATTGCACCTGCAAAATGTTACTGTGATGTGAGTGTGAGGGCCTGCAGTACAGTCCAGGGTAATTGTTGGGACTCCATTGGGTGTCAGGAGAAAAGGCTCAATCAGCCAATGTGATTCAAGCAGTTTTAACATTTTGGGCTCAGCTAGACTTCATTAGAAGTCCTGCAGGATCCAATGGTCCAGATATCCTAACATTTTGGAAAATTACCCACTTCATATCTAGGTCTGGGCAAAATGTTAATTACGCTGGCTTAATTTGTATAATTTCAGAAAAATTAAGCCATTATGCCAATTTATGTGCCCATTGTGGTAACAATTTACAGTGAATGGGGTAATTCACTGTAAAAAAACTTGCCACAAAAACACAGGAACAACCAAATGCATATGACTGTGTTCACGGTGCTTTTATTTAACATGTCATTGTGCCAAAAACTAATGCAGTAATGCATTTTGTGCTAAAATGTAATGCAAAATGACGGATTTCTATTTCATGTGATTGAAATTAATTTAATGTAATTTTGCCATATTTCACATAATTACACTGAACTATATATGTGCTTATGTAATTAAAAAAACATAACTTACCTGCATGGTAAAGTCCTGCCTTGTGAGGGACCTATAAATAGCCTTCGTGGTACTTTCCTGCACAGTAAACACTACCTGGCAAAGGTGAAGGATGCATTGTACGCGCCTGAGTGGTACTATACCTGGCAGATATTGGCAGCCATCGGCAACCCCAGTACACGGCCTATCCCTGCTGATGAGGGGTAATACCCCGAAACACGTGTCCAGGGATGGCGAAGACAGCGAAGATAGCAGAAGATCGAAAGATGATGCATCGCGAACACTTTACTACATTGACCAGAGTCCTTAGGGGCGACACCGCCGGTGTGTGAGTAGTGTGCGACCCCACCTCCATTTGTAACTTTAAAGCTCCCGTGAGCAGTGGGCTGACGAGCCTGGGATCCCGCACCTACGCGCCTGAGTGGTACTATACCTGGCAGATATTGGCAGCCATCGGCAACCCCAGTACACGGCCTATCCCTGCTGATGAGGGGTAATACCCCGAAACACGTGTCCAGGGATGGCGAAGACAGCGAAGATAGCAGAAGATCGAAAGATGATGCATCGCGAACACTTTACTACATTGACCAGAGTCCTTAGGGGCGACACCGCCGGTGTGTGAGTAGTGTGCGACCCCACCTCCATTTGTAACTTTAAAGCTCCCGTGAGCAGTGGGCTGACGAGCCTGGGATCCCGCACCTACGCGCCTGAGTGGTACTATACCTGGCAGATATTGGCAGCCATCGGCAACCCCAGTACAAGGCCTATCCCTGCTGATGAGGGGTAATACCCCGAAACACGTGTCCAGGGATGGCGAAGACAGCGAAGATAGCAGAAGATCGAAAGATGATGCATCGCGAACACTTTACTACATTGACCAGAGTCCTTAGGGGCGACACCGCCGGTGTGTGAGTAGTGTGCGACCCCACCTCCATTTGTAACTTTAAAGCTCCCGTGAGCAGTGGGCTGACGAGCCTGGGATCCCGCACCTACGCGCCTGAGTGGTACTATACCTGGCAGATATTGGCAGCCATCGGCAACCCCAGTACACGGCCTATCCCTGCTGATGAGGGGTAATACCCCGAAACACGTGTCCAGGGATGGCGAAGACAGCGAAGATAGCAGAAGATCGAAAGATGATGCATCGCGAACACTTTACTACATTGACCAGAGTCCTTAGGGGCGACACCGCCGGTGTGTGAGTAGTGTGCGACCCCACCTCCATTTGTAACTTTAAAGCTCCCGTGAGCAGTGGGCTGACGAGCCTGGGATCCCGCACCTACGCGCCTGAGTGGTACTATACCTGGCAGATATTGGCAGCCATCGGCAACCCCAGTACACGGCCTATCCCTGCTGATGAGGGGTAATACCCCGAAACACGTGTCCAGGGATGGCGAAGATAGCAGAAGATCGAAAGATGATGCATCGCGAACACTTTACTACATTGACCAGAGTCCTTAGGGGCGACACCGCCGGTGTGTGAGTAGTGTGCGACCCCACCTCCATTTGTAACTTTAAAGCTCCCGTGAGCAGTGGGCTGACGAGCCTGGGATCCCGCACCTACGCGCCTGAGTGGTACTATACCTGGCAGATATTGGCAGCCATCGGCAACCCCAGTACAAGGCCTATCCCTGCTGATGAGGGGTAATACCCCGAAACACGTGTCCAGGGATGGCGAAGACAGCGAAGATAGCAGAAGATCGAAAGATGATGCATCGCGAACACTTTACTACATTGACCAGAGTCCTTAGGGGCGACACCGCCGGTGTGTGAGTAGTGTGCGACCCCACCCCCATTTGTAACTTTAAAGCTCCCTTGAGCAGCGGGCTGACGAGCCTGGGATCCCGCACCTACGCGCCTGAGTGGTACTATACCTGGCAGATATTGGCAGCCATCGGCAACCCCAGTACAAGGCCTATCCCTGCTGATGAGGGGTAAATACCCCGAAACACGTGTCCAGGGATGGCGAAGACAGCGAAGATAGCAGAAGATCGAAAGATGATGCATCGCGAACACTTTACTACATTGACCAGAGTCCTTAGGGGCGACACCGCCGGTGTGTGAGTAGTGGGCGACCCCACCTCCATTTGTCACATTTATATTACAATTCGAAATAATTACTTTTTTCCAGAACTAGTAGGAAAACCTATAGCTTTGACCTAAATATACATTTAGATACAAATGTTGACTGCATGCTTATGTCTGTGTGTTTTCATAGGCGGGTCCTTCACAGTCTAATGGTCTTCTTTTTCTTACAAAAAAACCCTGCCCTTTATAAGATCACTGCTTCAGCATCATTTCTTTTAGTTAAAAACAAGGATATTAGAATTGTTCTATGGTTATAGTGGATTTGCTGCATTTGCCACTTAATCCTTCACCTGCCACACAATCTGCTGAATTAAACAAAAAAATTGTTTCTAGCTCAGTCGGTTCAAAAGTTACTAAAAATGCAGCGACACGTGTTGCCCATAGTGGAATGCCCTTTGCAAAGGTTGACTGGTCACCTTTCTGTTGCTTGTTGCTATGTCCGAGTATTAAACTAATGCCCAGGCAGGGCGAACAAGTTTAACAAGCATTTACAATGCAATAGGTCTCGCAGCATTAAAGTTTGAGCTATTTGCGTTGTATATTACAATGTGTTGCATTAATTTGTTATCAAACTCTGAATTGTTTTATAAAGATTGATTGCAAACTGTCAAATGTTGCTGAATAGTAAGCAACGTTGTGAATAATACTGTTTGCTAGTCATCCTTGGGTACCAGAGTACTTCACTTGAGGCAGAGGTATTATCTTTAGACTACAGGTGCCGGTGCCGCTTGAGCTAGAAACAGGGCCAGCCACTCACTACTCTGCACTCACTACTCACTACTCTGCACTCACTACTCACTACTCTGCACTCACTACTCACTACTCTGCACTCACTACTCTGCACTCACTACTCACTACTCACTACTCTGCACTCACTACTCTGCACTCACTACTCTGCACTCACTACTCTGCACTCACTACTCTGCACTCACTACTCTGCACTCACTACTCTGCACTCACTACTCTGCACTCACTACTCTGCACTCACTACTCTGCACTCACTACTCTGCACTCACTACTCTGCACTCACTACTCTGCACACTCACTCTGCACTCACTACTCTGCACACTCACTCTGCACTCACTACTCACTACTCTGCACACTCACTCTGCACTCCCTACTCTGCACACTCACTCTGCACTCACTACTCTGCACACTCACTCTGCACTCACTACTCTGCACACTCACTCTGCACTCACTACTCTGCACAATCACTCTGCACTCACTACTCTGCACACTCACTCTGCACACTCACTCTGCACTCACTACTCTGCACACTCACTACTCTGCACACTCACTACTCTGCACACTCACTACTCTGCACACTCACTACTCTGCACACTCACTACTCTGCACACTCACTACTCTGCACACTCACTACTCTGCACACTCACTACTCTGCACACTCACTACTCTGCACACTCATCCTAAATGTAAGCATGCGTGAGGAGGGGACCTACAAGGGGCCCGAATCAATAGGCAGTTTTTACTGTCTCTTTTAAGCGGATCAGAGTAGGCGAGGATTTAGTCCCGGTTAGTTGGTTTGCTGTTGAAAAGGCCGGAGAACCAACAGAAAAATGTGCCTACACCCGCGGAAGGCTGATTGACACACTGGCTAATATTTGGATTTCAAACATTCTGATTAAAAACTCACCAATCCAACCCATTTAAAAGTGGTCTCCACTACATGGGGTTAGTGGGGCCAGCATAGAAAACACTGCAGGCAGAATATGGCGAAATAGGTTCAAGTAAGGGTCGAATCCCCAACGTAACACTGGCTCGAAGTTTCGCCATGATGGGGCCTGCTAGAGAGCCTATCACTCCACATGTGGGGTCCCCGTGGAGGAGGCGCACAGCCCACCCAACCACATGGTTTCTCTAGCCAACCCGGATGTTGTTGCTCAATAACCCGCAAACGAATGAGGAGGATTCCGAGGGGGGTGGGTACAAAATGCTCCTACACAAGCTATGCCCTACGACAGCCTTTCACTTTACCTTCTTGTCAACACATATCTGGAAAGGGTGGGGGCGAGAGGGGCTGCGCCGTGTGGCTGGCATTGGCTTGCAGGGACGGGAACCCACATGAACTCTCGGCGCTTACGGGTGAAAGGTCTACCTCCGGAAGGGACACGATACGGAAGGTACACAGACTGTGTGCATGCAAGGAAGCACCCTCTTCTCCTACCACGTGTGAGTGCGAACAGGGCCAGGGCGCTGCAGTGTGGTAGAGGAAGTGTGTGTGCGGTAAACAGGCTGAATGAGTCAACACATATCTGGAAAGGGTGGGGGCTAGAGGGGCTGCGCCGTGTGGCTGGCATTGGCTTGCAGGGACGGGAACCCACATGAACTCTCGGCGCTTACGGGTGAAAGGTCTACCTCCGGAAGGGACACGATACGGAAGGTACACAGACTGTGTGCATGCAAGGAAGCACCCTCTTCTCCTACCACGTGTGAGTGCGAACAGGGCCAGGGCGCTGCAGTGTGGTAGAGCAAGTGTGTGTGCGGTAAACAGGCTGAATGAAACCTAGCCGGCAAAGCGTAGGGCCTTACCCGAGAAAGTTTCGATGGCCTTCATGGCCCATTGCTCGTCGGGACAGTCCACGAAGGCATAGCCCGCCTTGAGAAGGAACTGGCCGGCCACGGGGATGTGCTGTTCCTGGAAGACCCGCTCCAGGTCTGGGGCCGTGACGGCCTCACTCAGGTTCCCATCGAGAAAATGGCCATCCGGCTGCAGCAGCCCGGGAGGAGCACCTACTTCCGGTTTGGCCGGCAATGCTTCCGGTTCGCCGCAGGCAGCGCGGCGGCCCGCCCTGCACGGGGAAGGGAGGCAGCTTTCGAGGAGGACAGCACCTGGCCGCGAGCGCGTTCTCGTGCGCGTGACCTTAACAAATCGCCGCGCGCGGCCAGTGCTGTCCTCCTGGAAAGCTGACACGGTAACTATAGGTCTTTGGCGAGAGAGCTTCGCTCGCTTCACCGAGACCTAAAAATGAAATGCTAATGAAGTAATACAAGGTGTGCCACATCATGCAACATAATTTGCCTATTCATGACGCATAATTACCTCAAACCTGCCGCAAAATTTGGCCCTCCCCTGCCAAATAATTCCAGTGGGTAACTATAGGTCTTTGGCGAGAGAGCTTCGCTCGCTTCACCGAGACCTAAAAATGAAATGCTAATGAAGTAATACAAGGTGTGCCACATCATGCAACATAATTTGCCTATTCATGACGCATAATTACCTCAAACCTGCCGCAAAATTTGGCCCTCCCCTGCCAAATAATTCCAGTGGGCCCGGTTAAAAGTCTTCCAGGGGACTGATCTCTCCACATCTCATGGTGTTCTTCTCCAAAGTAAATGACATATCATTGTACATTATTAGGCAGTATCCCTGCCTTTGAAATAAATGGTGCATAGCTACTTCTTGTAGTACCAGCTCCCATCATTACCATTTGATGTAATTTTTAGGCCTTTTTGAAATTTAAATTAAGCTGCGTAATTTATAGAATTTCATGGTACACTTGTTATGCAGAATTCCAGAAATTGTGTCATTTGAAATAAATACGTGCGATTTGTGGTAAACATTGACCGCAAGGGCATGGGAATAATGTGAATGTCCAGAACGTGACCTTCTGTTGCTTGTGCCACTAATGTATTTTTGTGCTATGTTTTTACCGCAAAACTCTTTTCGTGCTCACATACAGCAGTAAATGATGGATTTGCAGTTGCATCCTTACACCTGATTTCACCTAATTTTCATGACATTTTGCATGATTCCACACAAATGATGCAAATTTTACACACTATCATTTTACACATTTTACATCATCCTTTCTTGTAGATGTTGCAAGATTGATTCCCAAGCCTTCTCTGTTTCCCCCTCTTTTTTAGTATATATACACATAAACCCGACCGTCCCTCTGATAAGGCTTGGGCTGTGTACTGCCTATATGCTTTAGTCATAACTATATTATAATTTGAGTGCCTATCTCTCACAGCTACTGCTACACTCATCGGCACTGCACCCCAAGACAAGATAAGAGCATCTCTCTGGTTACTTATCCATGAAGTCAAAACACTTCCGTATAGAATGATTATAAATACAACACTCTGACAGCCACACACGCCCTTATGGTGTGGCATTTTACCTGTCCAAAAAGGTGCTCTGGCACCAGGGCTCGAGACGGTGTAACACGCGGGTGGACGGCGTCCCCCCGCTTATTTTTCCGGGAACTTGATAACTATAAACTGCAGCTGAGTGCAAGCCACCTTTCGTGACATCACTTCCTGTCGTGATGTCAGCGTCCCCCCACTTCTTTTTTTAGGACTTGTGCCCTGTGTGGCACCCCACGTGAATCGCTGTACAATACAATAGCAGCGCCCAAATCCCTAATGTCAGTAGCAAACTGTTGTTGACATTTCATCCTGGCTCTGCCTGGCACCATGTACCTGCTTCAGTAGTGATAGCGGTGTCCTTATGCTCCATACTTGGACTTTGGCTACAATGCAGTGGGCTATTCACCTCCTTCAGCTCAGGTGCCACAGTTCCTGCTGCAGTAATGACATATGTACCCCTCTACCCTGTCCTTGGAGCAGTTTGCTCTCTGATACTCATTTTTCTGGGCCCTGGTAGTAGGTTGCTCTGGGCTCTTCACACCCTTACACCCTAATGTGACTCAATGCAAGCTGCATTCTCGTGCTGGGAGCAGTCTGTAAAAGGTTTGTCAAACATCTGAGCCCTGGTGCTACTTAACCTCCTCAATCCCTATCTCACAGATGAACTGAGTTTAAGAAAAGTGGTGTTTGGGTATTGCTTTTACATCAGTCACCATTAGTGACCTCTGACCCTGTCACCAGGCAGGTCGCTCCCCTCACCGCCACGCAGCTCCCTGTGTGACCTGTGATCCGCTCGTGCCGGCCCGCCTACATCGCGGCTGAGTCTGTTTCTGCTGCTGTTTTTGGTTTGTTTCTTTAAGTGCCCATCCTTGTTTTCTGTACACCTGTGCCCGCTGCCCCCTCTCCTTTTTCCCGAGCCTGCTGCTGTTTTTGGTTTGTTTTTAGGTGCCCATCCTTGTTTTCTGTACCCGTGTGCCCGCTGCTCCTGTGCCCCCTCTCCTTTTTCCCTCGCCGTTTTTTCCCGCCGCTGCGTCCCTGTGGTCCCGCCCCCCTGTCCCCTATTGGCCACCCCGCTCCCACCTCCCATCTGCTCCTCCCTCCCTCAGACGCTCATATGGAGGACGCGCAGCGGCCGCGCCGCTGGAGCGCCGATGGCGCGCCAAAGGCAAGCCTATCTGCGCCCGTCTGCGCCTGGACCGCACCCAGCGCCAGAACCCCTGGACCCGGCACCCGGCACCCCCCGCAACGCCAGACTGCACTAAGACTCCAACACCCTCCATGCACTCAAAACCGGACGAGACCACCCCTGCTACCGGGCCACCCCGAAGCGCACCCAAGGGCCCTTCGCCTGCCGGAACTGCAGATTCACCAGCATCCAGACCACCAGACCACCAACCAGAGAACCCAACCACCTCCGCTGCATCCTCCTCAACACCCGCTCCGCTCGCAAGCACGCCATTGAACTCTGGGACCTCCTAGACTCTACCGCCCCCGACGTGGCCTTCCTGATGGAGACCTGGCTGAATGCCACCTCGGCACCAGACATTGCCATAGCCATCCCACAGTGCTACAAGATCACCCCCAGAGACCGCACCAACGGAGTTGGAGGGGGAATCACCATCATCCACAAGGACACCCTCAGAGTCTCGACCAACACCGACGACACCCTCACCACTGCCGAGCACATGCACTTCCAGATCCACACCGACCCCAACACGACCCTCCGAGGAACACTCGTCTCCAGACCACCCGGACCAAGACCACAGTTCAGCGACACCATCGCCGACCTCGTCAGCACCCTCGCGTCCATGGACTACATCCTCCTCGGGGACCTGAACTTCCACCTCGAGAATAACAACGACGCCAACTCCACCGCCCTGATAGACAACCTCGCCAACCTCGGACTCAAACAGCTCGTGACAACACCGACCCACACCACCGGACACCCGCTGGACCCCATCTTCTCCACAAGCCCCCACATCTCCTTCAACCACACCAGCGAACTCCACTGGACCGCCCACAGATGCGTCCACTTCACCTTCAGGAAACCCACCACACACCACCGCACCCAACAGCTGCCATGCCGCTGCTGGGGCAAGGTCACCAAGGACCAACTGACTACCACCCTCGCCCTGAGACCACCCGCCGTCCCCCCCGACCCAGACCCCGCCACGACCAACCTCAAACAGTGGATCAATGACTGCACCAACACCCTCGCACCTCTCAAGACCTCCACAACCAACCACACCAACAAGAAAGCCGCCTGGTTCACCGAAGACCTCCGGACATCCAAACGCACCTGCCGGAAACTGGAGAATAAATGGCTCCAAGACCGAACACCAGACAGCCACACAGCCCACAAAAATGCCACCCGCAGACACCACCAACTCATCAGGACCACCAAGAGAACCGCCTTCAAGGACCGCCGAGACAACAACGCACACAACACCAAAGAGCTCTTCAGCATCGTGAAAGAACTCTCCAACCCCAGCTCCAACACCAACGACATACCACCATCACAAGACCTGTGTGACTCCCTGGCCACCTTCTTTCACCGCAAGATCACCGACATCCACGACAGCTTCAACTCCGAGACCCCCGAGACCCCCACACCCACCACCGAGTCCACCACCCCCACGACCACTACCTGCACCAGCCGCCTGACCGCCTGGTCCAATGTCAGTGACGAAGACACCATCAAAACCATGAACTCCATCCACTCCGGATCCCCATCCGACCCCTGCCCTCACCACGTCTTCAACAAAGCCAGTACAACCATCGCGCCCCACCTCCGGAAAACAATCAACAATTCCTTCGAGACAGCAACCTTCCCGGAAAGCTGGAAGCACGCCGCGATCAACACCCTTCTGAAGAAGCCCAAGGCGGACCCCAAGGACCTCAAGAACTTCCGGCCCATCTCTCTGCTCCGGTTCCCGGCGAAAGGTACAGAGAAGATTGTCAACAAACAGCTAACCCGCTACCTAGAAGACAACAACATCCTGGACCCTTTCCAATCCGGTTTTCGCAGCAACCACAGCACCGAGACCACCCTCATCGCCGCCACTGACGACATCAGGACAAAGGAGAAACAGCCACCCTCATCCTCCTGGACCCATCAGCAGCCTTTGACACAGTCTGCCACCACACTCTATCAGCACGCCTCCATGACGCCGGAATTCAAGAGAAGGCCCTGGCCTGGACCACATCCTTCCTCTCCAGCAGAACCCAGAGCGTCCGCCTCCCACCCTTCCGCTCAAAAACCACCGAGATCATCTGCGGCATCCCACAGTGATCCTCTCTCAGCCCGACGCTGTTCAATATCTACATGGCACCGCTCACCCACGTCTCACGACAACATAACCTCAACATCATCTCCTACGCCGACGACACCCAGCTGATTATATCCCTCACCGAAGACCGCCAAAGCCAACCTCCACAGAGGAATGAAGGCCGTAGCCGACTGGATGAAGGACAGCAGACTGAAGCTGAATTCAGACAAGACGGAGGTCCTCATTCTCGGACCCACCCCATCAGCCGGGGATGACTCTTGGTGGCCCACATCACTAGGCACAGCCCCGGAACCCACAGACCATGCACGCAAACTGGGGGTCATCCTCGACTCCACCCTCTCCATGACCAGGCAAGTCAACGCCATCTCTGCATCCTGCTTCAACACCCTCCGAATGCTCCGCAGGATCTTCAAATGAATCCCTCCTGACACGAGAAAAACCGTCACCAAGGCCCTCGTCACCAGCAGACTCAACTACGGGAACGCCCTCTACTCAGGAACAACAACCAAGCTCCTGAGACGACTACAATGAATCCAGAACGCCTCGGCACGTCTGATCCTCGACGTCCCCCGACGCAGCCACCCCCCACCTGAGAGGCCTGCACTGGCTCCCCGTCAACAAGAGGATCACCTTCAAACTCCTCATCCACGCACACAAAGCACTACACAACACCGGACCTACATACCTCAACAACCGACTCAGCTTCCACATCCCCACCCAAAGCCTCCGCTCAGCCAGCCTCGCCCTCGCCACAGTTCCTCGTATCCGAAAAACAACAGCCGGCGGCCGATCCTTCTCCTACCTCACCACCAAGACATGGAACACTCTCCCTACCAGCATACGATGGACTCAGGACCTGCTGGCCTTCAGAAGACTTCTCAAGACCTGGCTCTTCGATCAGTAGCACCCCCCACGCCCCTACCCCAGCACCTTGAGACCCCCACGGGTATGTAGCGCGCTTTAGAAATGCATTGATTGATTGATTGATTAGATTATCATTGAAAGGTTGCATGGCAGATCATGGGGTGGTTTCACTGACATTCTTCTCCTTGTAACTGAATATACCCTCATAGATGTCCCGATCAAATTTGGTGTACGTAAAAGTTGTGTAATTGGTTTTCCTGAAACTACATATAATTACACAATATGCAAATCCAGCATTTAGCATTATATTTCAGTGCAAAATGCTACTTCGTGCAAAAAATAAAAGTTCCCCGAACAACAACTGATGGCGCTCTAGTTGTTTGACAAGCTCCCATGTTCACTTAATATGATTTTGGTATGAAAGGGGTTTAATTACATGGTGTGGTATTATGAAGTAATTTCAGACATGAATTTCACATAATAAGTATAACTTGAAATTCCCAAAAATATGGGAAATTACACCAGCGAACTGAAAATTTCACCCAGGCCTAGAGTAAAATAAAAAAGATGCAATTACAGACATCAGGAACATTCTCTTATGCCAAGATTCATTCAAAGAGGATGAGTAGGAGGCTGAGGTTAGGTTGCAGTCCTGCATCATGGAATCTTACTTCCTAGGTAGTACTACAAGGAAGGAAGATTCATCCCTCGATTTGTAGACCAAGAAGTAAATTCAGGGCCTGAAACGCATGAGTTAGTAAATATTTTAGAAATTAAGAGCCTTATTACAGTGAGGTTCAGACCGCAACCACCTGCTTGTCGGTTACGGTCCAAACCGCATCGATTGCTACAGTCCAACTGAAGCATTATAACTCCAATTAAAATAAAAGTATGGAAAGTGTTACACTTGAAAGGTATTATATTTACTGCTCCTACTAAACATAAACAAACTCATTGAAAATATTAGACTTCAGACTCCAGTCTGAGCAACAGTACAGAAAGGTTTGGATTTCGCAAAGGTTAGGTTTCCTTTTCCTACTCTTATTTAAGCAGCACAAGGAAAAATATTGGACCTCAGGGAGGCTACATTTACTATTTCTCTGCAATGTAAGCAGCAGTATGGAAAGTATTGGACTTCAGAAGGGTTGGAATTAGTATCCCCACTCTGATCTAGGCAACAGTAGAGTTACTCTTTCCACTCCAGTCTAAGCAACTGTAGGTAAAGTGTTGGACTTGGACAGGCCAGATTTGCTACTCCCACTGCTATTTAAGTAACAGTAGGGAAAGTCTTAGACTGTAGAGCGGTTCAGTTTACTATTTCTACTTCAGTCCAAGCACCTGTAGGGAAGGTGTTGAATTTCAGAGCAGTCAAATGTACTGTTCCCATTCCACCCTAAGCAAAAGTAGGAAAACTGTTGAATTTTGGAGGGGTTAGATTACTATTCCCACTGTAATGTAAGCAAAGCTGGGAAAGTGTTGGACTTCAGAGGAATTAGATTTACTAGTCCCACCCCTATATATATATATATATATATACAACAGAAGTTAAAGCATTGGTCTTTAAAGGGTTAGATTTAATACTCTCACTCCATCCTAAGTAACAGTATAAAAAGCGTTGGGACTTTGAAAGGGTTAATTTTACTATCCCCGCTCTAATTAAGCAACAATAAGGAAAGCATTGGAATTGGATTGGCTAAATATACTATTCCCATTCCAATCTTTGCAACATTAGGGAAAGTGTTGGACGTCAGGAAGGTTACATATACCAATCCTACAGTCATTAAAAAATATTAAAATATCTAAAAACATAAAAGGATTAACCATATTTAAAGTAAAAAATATATTTCGTAACAATTTAAATAAGATGCTAAATGTATCATAAATATACAAAAAATGTATGAACAAATGGAATATTGAAATAAACAGATAGAATTCGCTTCTCTAGCTTCTACTGAAAAAAACACAAACAAAAAGATAAATTGAATTATAAATAATAAAATGTAAATTAAAAGAAATAAAAAGAAACAAAAATAATAAATATTAAATATAATATGCACTTGTTTATAAATATTACTAATTATTTCTTACATGTGGGCTGATTACGATGTTGGTCATAAAGCCTCTGAAGTTAGGTCAGTGGATTTACCGCCGACATCGTTGGTTTCAAGCCCGGTCGGCTGATTCCGATAATCGGTCAGAATCAAAACCTGCCAGTCATTCTGGCTGGCTTTCAATTGGCTCAAGGAGCCTGTCGGCCACTCGGAACCGTACTGTAATTCATATGGAGGGAGGTTTAAGCCACCTGGTTTACAATGCAAGGTTTACAGCTCAGTTTCCAAGCCAACCTTTCCGAAATAGAAACCCTGTTGGAAAGCGTGTTTGGGGTCCCCTAGCAGGCCTGCTTTCCCTTGCTGCCTTCGGTTGTGGGCCGAGGGGGCAGATATGGTGCCCCACTGTTAATCCCTGCACAACATGACAGGCAACTTGAGGTTACTGCCCCGGGATGTAGGGATTAGCACAATCTCCCATTTATTTATGGGGGCTTGTGTTACGACCAGTGTATGCCCATAACACTAGCTCCCATAGTGGAATGGAAGAATGAGGCCACACCATGTGCAATCGCATCATAATTAGACGGTCGTGATCGGTCCCCTTTCTGCCATGTGTTACGCGGAGGAAACTCCGACCGACATTGTAATAGGCCCCTAAGTCTAAATAAAACAAAAATTTTCATATTAAATAATCAAGGAAATAATTATATAATGATTTATACATTTTAATATTTAAATAATCTAAAAAATAAAGAAAACTATTTTAATTTAAGTAATTTCCACATTTAAACCCCCCAAAATGAAAGAACAATTAAATATTTTTAACATTTACATAATAAGCAATAAAATATTTAATTTACTTTATATCCCTTAACATTAAAAAACAATTATGTAAAACGTATTTAATTTCCCACCACATTCCCCTACAAACCCAAAGTCCTGCTAGTAAATTATAAACAACTAATTACATTAGAAAAAATTAATTAATCGATGAAAATTACAAACAATATTTAAAAATTGACAATATAATACTAATATTATTAGTATATACATATTAATTAAAACCAATGTTTATTACACCTACATCAAAGTACAGAATATTAATTATAACACTTTTCTTCCTAACGATATTGTATTCAATAAAACCTACATTCTCACTTTTGATATTCTGTTCCACTATATGTTTGCAGAGGTGAGATTTTTGACATGTTTGTTGCATGATATTTTGGAATCAATGAGTGTTTTATTCACCATATGTAACATATGCCCATTTTGAAAATGTCCCTTTTCACATGAAAAGGGTAGTTACACAACTGTAAGGGATTTTCTTTACTCCAGCACAAAGGGACCTCCAACCTAAATGAAAAATTAATGTTAATGTTAATGTTAATGTTAGTTGGGATTTGTTAAGCGCTCGTACGCCCGGAGGCTTCATGGCGCTGTAGAAGGAGCCAAACAAGACAGTCGAAGGATAAGCAGTGCTATCAGTAGTAAGCTTGAGAAAACAACCAGGTCTTCAGAGATTGCCTAAAGCTGAGGATGTTATCATTCTGCTTTATATGGAGAGGAAGAGAATTCCAGAGTACAGCAGCTTGATGGTCGAAGCAGCTGCCTCCGAGGCGTTTCCTTTTGAATGGAGGAACAGTCAAAAGTGATTTGTAGGTGGATCGAAGGTGAGGGGAGGGGCAATATTTTTTGAAAAGATCTCTGATGAAAGAAGGGCCAGAGTCGTTCAGAGAACGGAACAGAATACACCCAGCCTTAAAGGCCACACGTTGCTCAACTGGCAACCAGTGTAGTTGCTTAAGGCCAGGTCTGATGGATTGCCTCCTGGATATATTCAGCAGTAGCCTGGCAGCTTGGTTCTGAACAAGCTGGAGGCGTTTAAGCTCACCAATTTGGAGGCCGAGGTAAAGACTGTTAGAGAAATCCAGCCTGGACAGAACCAAGGAGAGGACAATCTGTGTAAGGGCTGCTGAAGAGAAAAAGCGAGCAATTTTTCTTATTTTCTTCAGTTGAAAAATGCTGGAAGATACCACCGCTCCAACCTGTCTTTTTAGCGAGAGATCCTCGCTGATAAAAATGCCTAGGCTTTTAACCACGGAAGATTTAGTGGGGGGGGCTCCCATGTTAGTGGGCCAGAAGTTAGGGTTCCAGCTTAGTGGGCTCTGTCCGGGCAGGACCAGCTCGGTCTTGCCCGGGTTGAGCTTCAGATGATTGCAGCTCATCCAACTCAATATGTGGGACATAGTTCTTTGGAATACGTCCACTGAGTCAATGTTGTTAAGAGGGAAGATGAGCTGCAAATCATCCGCATAATTGAAGATGGTTACATTAGCATGACGCAAGGAGTGCAAAAGAGGGCGTAAGTAAACATTAAAAAGAAGACTCTATGTACAAAATGCCCACTGCTGAAAACATGTTTTTCAACTTGGTGAAGGACTCCTATCTTTAACAGGGGCACATTTTAAATATTCTTTGTGTGCAAAAACAGCTAGTGCATGACTATCAACTTATGCTGCTCTTTTCCTGAACAAAGGATTCACCAGCCACTTTTAGGAAGCCTAGTTGTATACCCCCCACACACCGATGTAAAACATTTGGCCGAACCTCTCAAAAATGTTTTTGTTAACATTGCAAGAGACTCCTATAGTTAAAACAGGAGCATTCTGTATTCCCGTGAAAAAGACAGTTGTACATCAGCCAAAGTGACTTTCTCTATACTTATGCAATGAGCATACCAGTTAAGTTCAGGAATAACATTTGTAAGACTTTTGTATAGGATTTGGCCTTCAAATAATAAGACCTTAAACCCAGAGAACATTTGTTGCAGTTGACCTGGGCACTTCTGAGAAGGTGCCTTTTTCCATGAAGAAGGCTGTTGCACCACACAGTCAAACTACCTTTTCCTACTCTTGAAAAAAAAACACAAGCCCTGTTTAAGAATTTCTATTCTACACAATATAAAAGGTTGGTTCTCAAATAGGTGTTTCAACTTTGCGACAGTTTCCCATGTTTGACCTGGGCACATTTTGAGAATGTGTCTTTTCAAATAAAAAGGCGGATGTACCACTGCCAACGTGATTTTTTTCTACATTTGCGCAAAGAACAGCTAGCCCCATTCTGGAAAAACTACATACAGAATTTGTGCTTCCAAGCACAATACATGTTTTTAGTTTGTTAAATAAGGTTTATGTACATATATAGGTATTTATGTACACATATATATATATATATATATATATATAGGTAGAGTGTGAGCCTGGGTAGCTAGAAAGAGCCCCAAGAGCAGGTAGGATAAATACTTGAGAGAAATAGGAGGTTTATGAAGGAAGTACCATTACATTCTTGAATTATTGAGACGAAAATTATAAAGATGCGCCAGTTCCTAAATCTATTTCTCTATTGTAATAATCCTAAAAGGTCAGATAGAATCAGCATGGGGAGTTTGTTGCAATCAGAATTACAGTTTTATCTTCCTGATGGAGACTAGATTTCATAAGATGGTGGCTAGAAAAGAGAATGAGCACTCAGATATTTGGATTTTTAAGGAAGTGTGAATCTTCCTGAAGGGACACAGTTTGAATCAGTTAATGCTTCGTTTTAGTTGGGATTAATAGATATGGAATAATTCCAGTCTATCTCTGGTGTTGGCTTAAGCACCACTATTATCACATCACGTCATCTCATGTGCATATATAAAGTGCACATTCACAACTCCGGGTATCTTGGTATTGACTACCATATGTTTATTGTTATCCAAGTAAATGGTACTTATTGTATGTACCTTTCAAGTATGGAAGACTGAGTGGAAGCACAAGGATTCAAACATGTGAGAGAGAGGTGAAACACATATCCCACAAGAGGATTCATTAGTTTAATAAGCCACCAGACTAAAATAATCCATATGGATCCTTCAACTTACCTATCATAACACATCAAAGTGGAGACTTGAGCATGACTATAATCTCACACTATATCTGTGCACTCTCCCTGTGCATACCTATAATTACACACTATCTCTGAGGGGACCTAGGGATGGCTATAATCACACACTATCTCTGTGGTGACCTGGACATACGTTTAATCACACACTATCTCTGTGGGAACCTGGGCATGTCTATAATCACACACTATCTCTGTGGGGACCTGGGTATGACTATATTCACACACTATCTCTGTGGGGACCTGGGTATGTCTATAATCACACACTATCTCTGTGGGACCTGGGTGTGTCTATAATCACACACTGTCTCTGGCAAGACCTGGGTATATCTTTATTCACACACTATCTCCGTGGGGAACCAGGCATGTCTTTAATCACACACTATCTCTGCAGGAACCTGGGAATGTCTATAATCACACATTCTCTTGGGCAACCATGTTAATACTATAGTTACACACCATCTCTGTGGGGACCTGGACATCTCTATAATCACACACTATTTCTGTAGGGACAGGGAGCATGTCTAAAATGACACACTATCTCTGTGGGGACCTAAACATCTCTATAATCACACACTATCTCTGTGGCGACCTGAGCATGCCTATAATCACCCACTATCTCTGTGAGGACCTGGACATCCCTATAATCACACATTATCTCTGTGGGAACCTGAGCATGTCTAAAATCGCACACTATCTCTGTGGGGACCTGAGCATGCCTATAATCACACACTATCTCTGTGGGGACCTAGACATCTCTATAATCACACACTATCTCTGTGGGGACCTGAGCATGCCTATAATCACACACTATCCCTGTGGGGACATGGGCATATCTATATTAACATACTATCTATGTGGGGATCTGGAGATCCCTCTAACCACACACTATCTCTGTGGGGACCTGGGTATGTCTATAATTACACACTATCTCTGTCGTGACCTGGGTGTGTCTATAATCACACACTGTCTCTGGCAGGACCTGGGTATATCTTTATTCACACACTATCTCCGTGGGGAACCAGGCATGTCTTTAATCACACACAATCTCTGCAGGAACCTGGGAATGTCCATAATCACACACATTCTCTTGGGCAACCATGTTAATACTATAGTTACACACCATCTCTGTGGGGACCTGGACATCTCCATAATCGCACACTATTTCTGTGGGGACCGGGAGCATGTCTAAAATCACACACTATCTCTGTGGGGACCTAGACATCTCTATAATCACACACTATCTCTGTGGGGACCTGGGTATGTCTATAATTACACACTATCTCTGTCGTGACCTGGGTGTGTCTATAATCACACACTGTCTCTGGCAGGACCTGGGTATATCTTTATTCACACACTATCTCCGTGGGGAACCAGGCATGTCTTTAATCACACACAATCTCTGCAGGAACCTGGGAATGTCCATAATCACACACATTCTCTTGGGCAACCATGTTAATACTATAGTTACACACCATCTCTGTGGGGACCTGGACATCTCCATAATCACACACTATTTCTGTGGGGACCGGGAGCATGTCTAAAATCACACACTATCTCTGTGGGGACCTAGACATCTCTATAATCACACACTATCTCTGTGGGGACCTGAGCATGCCTATAATCACACACTATCTCTGTGGGGACCTGAGCATGTCTAAAATCACACACTATCTCTGTGGGGACCTAGAGATCTCTATAATCACACACTATCTCTGTGGGGACCTAGACATCTCTATAATCACACACTATCTCTGTGGGGACCTGAGCATGTCTAAAATCACACACTATCTCTGTGGGGACCTAGAGATCTCTATAATCACACACTATCTCTGTGGGGACCTAGACATCTCTATAATCACACACTATCTCTGTGGGGACCTGGACAACCCTATAATTACACACTATCTCTGTGGGGACTTGGGCATGTCTATATTAACACACTATCTATGTGGGGACCTGGACATCCCTATAACCACACACTATCTCTGTGGGGACCTGGGTGTGTCTATAATCACACACTATCTCTGTACCTATGGTACCCCCCCGCATTTCAAAGTGCAACATGGCAGGCACCGCGCGGTGTGTCATGTTGTGCTTTGAAATGCACAACGTGCATTTTTACCATTGCGGCGGGCGGCGCTTTCTGCACCGCCCACCACAATGGTAAAAATACAGGATGCGCCTGCCTAATGCTCAAGGCGAGACTGCCGCTCCTATGGCGGGCGGTCCCATTTTGCACGAGGATGGCGGGCGGGCAAAGTCCGCCCGCCATCCTAATGACCCCCTATCTCTCTAGAGACTTGGGCATGACTATAATAATCAGACACTATCTTTTGGAGGATATGAGCATGACTATAATGACATGCTATCTGTGTAGCAACCTGGGCATCACTGTAATGACACGCTATCTCATGCAATTTCAACATAACTATCAAACACTATCTCTACAGAGAATTGAGCATTATTACAATCACACACCATCTCGGTGGGGGCTTTAACATACATATAATCACACTCGGTCCATGGGGATATGAGAGTGACTGTAATTAAACACTGTCAGTGGGAACCTGGGCATCAATATATACAAGCACTATCTCTGCGGGGGCTTGAAAATGACTGTCACAACATACTCCCTCTGTCAACTCTAAAACATTACTATAATCCCATGCCATATCTTTGAAGACTATTATTGTACAGCCATATCAATAATATGGTGAAGTTGATGTAAAAAAAACTAGGTAGCTTCAACTTGACCTTCCCATATGACCACACTGCATGCTCTCTGGCCTTTACATAAATTTAATAATTTGTTGTTTCCTTATCTCTTAATGTTTGTGAGAACTAGCAATAGACTAGGTATCTGTAAACCCCTTTCCGTGGACTTTATATACCATATGTTTCTACTGAGAAATTTCTTAACAAAATCCATTTGCTGAAGGATCTTAGGATACAAAGAGATATTCATATATGTCTAAACAATCAAGTAATATAGGCAAATCACTGAAAAACAACATTTAGTCATTTGTTTTTGAATGTATTCAATCAGACATGATTATTATTGAGTAAGTCCCCACAAGGATGGTAACACACGTTCAAGTCCCCACAAAGATGGTTCTGTGCGCGCGTTTAAAAAACAATATATTTGCAGATTTGAAGCAGGATCCTATATAATGATTTTTTTCTTAACATTTTTCTGTTATTGGTATATTTTTAAAACATTGGGAAAGGTTAGTCCCCACAATGCAGGTGTTCACACATAGTCCCCACAAGGATGGGGGGGGGGGGGGGGTGGTAATTACAAGGAAAGGAAAAGGTTTGAGTGGAAAGGAAACAAGCGCTCGCCATTGCGGAAAGGCAGCCGCGTGTTTATTTTTGCATCACACTTTCACATTAAGTGAAAGCGCAATGCAAAAATAAACATGCAGTGCCCTGTCTCCTTTTGGGACGGCCCATCCGGACTGAATCTCACGGCTTGTTTATATAACACTTCCTTAAAATAAGAAATTGCTTCACAACAACCTTGAAGCAGGAGACCCAGTCCGGATGGGCCGGCCCAAAGGGCAAAAGGGAGGCAACGCACACAGCTCATTTCAAATGGCAGCCCACTGTTACGGTGACGCCAGCCAATGGAAATGAGGGGCGGGGCTTCAAGCCCACTTCTGAAATCCCTCTCACAATATCTCTCACCAGCGGACAGCGCATGCGCTGCAACGCTAGGTGAGACCTAAAAATGACAGACAGCAATGAGGCGTTTCAAGCAATCAAGCATCGGGTAATATTTTGCGTTCTATCACGTCTGTTTGTAAATTTTTGTTAAAGTGACTTTGTCATGCAGGCCTCAAAAAACACTGCTCAGACTCGTCACCTCCCCCTCTCTCTATAATAAATTCAGCAGCTCGTAGTGGTAGCTAGTGTGAAATGCAAGGCTATATTTTGACTTACCCTGCACAGGTAAGCTCTTGCGTAGACTGCAACCAGTGGGTCCCCAATACCTCTGATCATCGATGTCAGGCGCCGGAGACACTCTGCAATTCCTCTGATAAAAGGAACAGCAAAAACAGACTTACGTGAGAAGCATTCATCCAATGAGTGGTAGCAAGGAGAACACATGGCTAGAGCGCAGCAGTGTTTGCAAGCTCTACATTTGCAACCGTTTAAAGCCGTTAATACATCACAGCAAACAGTACTTCATTGACTTGTTGTTTTTTTAAAAAAAAGCCTTTCAACACAAAATATAATAACTATGTGCAGTATTTAAGCGAAAATCACTTGAGGAACACGATTGTCAGAACAAAAGATGAAAGTGAAAATTAAAAAAAAACATGCCCATCCAGCACTGTACTCCCGGGCCCATCCAGCTCTGTACCCCCAGACCGATCCAGCACTGTACACCCGTGCCGATACACCACTGTACCCCAGACCCATCCAGCACTGTACCCCCGTGCCCATACACCACTGTACCCCCGGGCCCATCCACCACTGTACCCCCGGGCCCATCCACCACTGTACCCCCGGGGCCCATCCACCACTGTACCCCCAGGGCCCATCCTCCACTGTACCCCCGGGGCCCATGCACCACTGTACCCCCAGGGCTCATCCACCACTGTACCCCCGGGGCCCATGCACCACTGTACCCCCGGGGCCCATACACCACTGTACCCCCGGCCCATACACCACTGTACCCCCGGCCCATACACCACTGTACCCCCGGCCCATCCAGTATTGTAATCCTGCCCCGTCCCAGCACTGTACCCCCGGGCCCATACACCACTGTACCCCCGGCCCCATCCAGCACTGTACCCCTGGGCCCATACACCACTGTACACCCCCCTTCCCATGCACCACTGTACCCCAGAGCCCATCCACCACTGTACCCCCGGCCCATCCACCACTGTACCCCCCGGCCCATACACCACTGTAGCCCCGGCCCATTCAGCATTGTATCCCCAGCCCCATCCAGCACTGTACCCATGGGCCCATACACCACTGTACCCCCAGGCCCATCCAGCATTGTACCCCCAGCCCATCCAGCACTGTATCCCCAGCCCATCCAGCACTGTACCCCCAGGCCCATCCTGCATCGTAATCCCAGGCCCAAGTATTATCAGGGCAAAGGTTCAAGAATTCAATGGTGCTCTCCCATCCAATGGCAGCTCAGGGGCATAGTGCACGTCTCCCCTCCCCCTCCAATTCAACCTAAGACCTATGCATTTCTGTGAGGTATGAAAGTCTCAGGGCTCATCCACCACTGTACCCCCGGGGCCCATGCACCACTGTACCCCCGGGGCCCATACACCACTGTACCCCCGGCCCATACACCACTGTACCCCCGGCCCATACACCACTGTACCCCCGGCCCATACACCACTGTACCCCCGGCCCATCCAGTATTGTAATCCTGCCCCGTCCCAGCACTGTACCCCCGGGCCCATACACCACTGTACCCCTGGCCCCATCCAGCACTGTACCCCTGGGCCCATACACCACTGTACACCCCCCCTTCCCATGCACCACTGTACCCCAGAGCCCATCCACCACTGTACCCCCGGCCTATACACCACTGTAGCCCCGGCCCATTCAGCATTGTATCCCCCGCCCCATCCAGCACTGTACCCCTGGGCCCATACACCACTGTACCCCCAGGCCCATACACCACTGTACCCCCAGGCCCCTCCAGCATTGTACCCCCAGCCCATCCAGCACTGTATCCCCAGCCCATCCAGCACTGTACCCCCAGGCCCATCCTGCATCGTAATCCCAGGCCCAAGCTTCTCTTAGGCAGGGGTTTACTGCATAGGAATGTGGTTAAGTATTATCAGGGCAAAGGTTAAAGAATTCAATGGTGCTCTCCCCTCCAATGGCAGCTCAGGGGCATAGTGCACGTCTCCCCTCCCCCTCCAATTCAACCTAAGACCTATGCATTTCTGTGAGGTATGAAAGTCTCAGGGGGCATGTATACATTCCGTAGGGAAGCCCATGATGTTGAGTTATGTCACTCTCTCAGCTATGTGAATGCCCTCTCAGATTCAACTTTGGAACTGACAAGGGCAGGAAGTACATGCTTTTAGAATTTAGGACAAAGTCACAAAATATGGTTAAAAGCAACTGATCTCAGATTTGAAGTCATTCTTATGAGAAGGCCTTGATTGAGAAAATAAGATGGATAACAGGAGGTTCAGGGTGGGAGTAACATTGCAAAAGGCTAAAAATGATTAACGCTAGGAGGTATCTTTAGTCAAAAGGAAGAGCTTTTTTATCAGCCTTGCGAGATACTGGATAAGTATTCTGCAGATCTTCCACTGGAACCAAACTGCATATGACTTCCTGATCTTATCCCTGACAGGAAATATGCCCTAACAGATGGGTTTGGAGGGCAGGAAAAGTTAGAGTGTGGCGGAGTGCCCACTTTGGACCTATCCGGAAGAGTCTGGACTCCTATCTGGAGCAGCAGACACCACAAATATGCCCGTTGTGAATGCAGGAGCTATTATTTCCTTGTACTCAATACAGAACTGGACGAAGTGACCTTATTTCTAAAAATCTGCAAACCCAGGCCATGACCCAGTCACCTCCTCAGAAGATAATAAATGTATGATGATAGGGTGGGTGTAGAAGGCTCCCAAATGCTGGAGCTGGGTATGGACAAATTTGCAATCAATCAGTTAACAGAAAGTGGAAGAGGGGCATCAGTGGAGTAGGTTGGATACAAAGTTCAGACTTGGCAGACTGACACTCCACATATCAAACCACCGCTGGCAACATTCAACTTAACGTGTACAAGAAGTAACTGAGAGGGAAGGTGAAAAGCAAATTTAAAAAGAAGAAAATCCCCATTGTGAATAAAAAGAATTTACAAAAGAAAACTATTATTCCACTACCACTCAAGAAAAATGGGAACAAGGTGATGCCCATAGAGGCTGTCGGGACAAGCAGATGCCTTGTCCGTGGACGCACCAGAGTGGGAGTGTGGGAAACTGTGTCTGTGTTTCTGTGTTTGGGTGGTGGTGGTGATTTGAAAATCTGACTTCATTGCGATAATGATTAAGAGTTGCATGAACATTTCAACCTAGAATGCACTGCTCATTTTCAGTTTCGCTAATATAGGCGCATTGCAAACAATATTCTGAGTATTAACTTGATGCATTCATTAATACCACACATCAGCATAGTGTACATTTGTTATGCAATTGAGTAGATATTTTGTTGAGGGAACCAAAAAACATGAATATGAGTAATAAAAAAGATGGCCAGAAAAACAGAGCTGTAAATTAATGCGGAAATAAATATTAAAAATATGTATATTACAAAAAGCAATTTTTACACGACAAGGCCTTCGATTTCAGACAAAATTTCAGCACTCAATAAAAGTACAACTAAGTAATATGGCTGTATGATATAGGAAGACAACATTGAAGACCGCCCACTTGTACTTTTGATGCATCAACAAACGTATGTTATGGGGCGAGTGTTTTGTCTGGGAGAGTGCTGATGAATTAAAAGTAAAAGTCCAAGTGAAGGGTGGGAAGCCAGAATCCTTCACATATTCCACAGTCCCTCTACTGTCCTATCATGTCATCCTGCCCTGTGCATGCTGAAAGGAAATAGATTGCCACAATATAGCATACATTTCTACCACACAGATTCTGCTATTGGTACACCGAGGAACAGTTTGACTGATGGAGTAACAATAACTATTTGTGGGACCAGCATCCAGAGTATCTGCTTCAGAATAGCTGTTAACATTAGGAAGCGGCAATACAGAGAACCAGTTTAGTTATCGGCCCAACTAAACAAATGACAAATCTTACCCTGTAGACAGAAATTTGTTGCATTTCAGTATTGCTGCTTCCACGTAACTGAAGGAGGGAAAACAGTTAAGGATACATGCATTTCAACCAGTACAAAATTCTGAAAGTCTAACTAGTATAAAAATATAAATTAAATCTACGAGCATTCTAATGTATGGTACTCGGAAATATTGCAAAAGACCTTTCATTGCGGTTTTAATAACAGTAAAAATAAATCTTCAATTGCACTTAGCATTCATTCATTTAATAACCTTTATTTCGGTTAAACTTAACCATAAAAGTACACATATAAATATTAAAAAATATATATATTATCTACATGGGGGGGGGGGGCGCATTTGCCTTAGTCATACTGTAAGCTAAATATAAACACCAGTCTCAAAGTGCTGTGTGCAAAATGCTGCAAAAAAGTATATTGTGCAAATATAAACATGAATAGCATAAAAATGCCTTCAGAAAAATACACAATCTAGAGTTAGTAAATTTACACCACATGCCAGTAGTAAATATTTTACTTCCCCACAATATTCCTTAAGTGAACAGCAGCAGACATACATTTATAGACCATCCGACAAATGTATTCGGACTGTAAAAGCTGTAAATAAAACAAAGCAGGTCTGCACCTTCTAATATTCAGTGCCTGCAGCGTTTCCTCAGTAAAATACACAATTTACAAAAAAAAGATAAAATATAACATTGTCTGGCTGGAGGTTGACTCAGAGGGACATTGTTTAAGTAAAAAATCACAATACCCATTGCAAGGATAGGAAACCAGGAGATAGGCTATACCAAACCTAAATCTAATCTATTAAAATCGTTGTGAATGAGAAAATTGATATTTTAGGTAAGGTTCCATGGATTTGGTAGTAACGAGTGGGCGGTATCCACTAACCCTCTTGTTTCTCCACTCCCGGAATTGCCTTTGCTGTTTGCAGACAGACAAAAAATCTTGTGCTATTATTTTTAGGTCGAGCCTGTCAATGCGCTTGCGCATTGAGCTTGCGAGAGATATTGGGGCTTAACCAGAGCTTAACCATCGGGCGATTTCATGCTGTGCCCGTGAAAAGCAAGGCTCAATGCGCAAGCGCATTGACCTAAAAAGCGCGTGCACATCAAACCCACCAGCCTCCCTCCCACAGGCATCCCCCAGCATGCGCTGTGCCTCAGGCATTTCTCCTCTCCTAATTTATTCACTGCCCACGGCTTTCACTTTGACGGCCGCCAGGCCGTCTCTCGCCTCACGCTTATCACACACCCCCTTCTCTCTAGTCTGTCTGTTTACCAGTGCTTATTGCCAGTCATTTTCTTTGGGGTGTATATGCACTGCATGCACAGGTAGTCTCTCCATTGGCTCACTTTTGTTTGCATATGGTTGAGCTTTCTATACATTTTTATGGAGGCAATGGCATCGAGCTGGCTAATGCACCGCAGCGCCCCCTCATGTAACAAGCATTTGCAATGGTATATGCTTCCAGTGGAGTTGTTTTGTTTTCGCTTTTCTTGCCATAACACACAACAGTCAGCATTTTGTTCCCTTTGTCATGCACTCTATTCTGCCACCTATCCTTATATTTTAGCGTCCCCCTGCCTCTTCCTATACCCTGTACTCTATCCTGCCACCTATCCTATTGTTATTCCCTGCTCTGCCTTTTACTCTGCCACACACTCTCTCCTGCCACTTACACATAGGCGCACACTTTACCTTCGCTTCCGCCACACTCTCCGTGCCAATACCTCTGCCCCTCACTCTCCATTAACACTTATTCTCATGCTCTATAACTCGCAATGCTTACATTCCACTACGCACTTTATCCTCCCACCTATACTCATGTTCTAGCTTCGCTCTGCATTTCACTCTCCCCCGCACTTTATCTTGCTACTTATCAATGTTTTTAACTCCCTGTGCATCTTTCTTGTGTTTTATGATATGCCACATGGTCCTGTTACCTATACTCATGCTTTTACTTTGCCCTCCCTTCGTCCTGAAACCCGACCCTCCCTCCTTGCTACCACAACATCGTGCTCACAACCCCTGACCCGGCCTCCCGCCCCTCCCCAGCATTCCTTCACCTCCATTGAGCCTCCTGCAGGCCGGGAAAAAATCCACTTCAAAGGCCTCCGCCTGTACCCATCCCCCTTGCGCCTCCTCCCCTGCCATGCGACCCAGTCAGGTGACACCCATACTCCCCGTGGGACTTTAAACACTGTGCCAGGTGCCTTTATGCCACCCAGTTGCCTCACCCCACACCACACCGAATTCTTCTTTTTCGAAACTGTGGCTCATTAATACTCTGCCCAGGATCACTGGATGTTCTTGAGCTACGCCAAGATCTAAACATTATTCCCCCGCTCCAACTATGGCAGTTTTGAACACAGGGCCCCTCCTCTCCTGCATCCAACCACCAAATGCATTACTACCAAGCCGATGCTCCCGCAGCAGCCCCCACCACTTCACCCCTACCCACCGGCACCTACCCTCTAGAACCAACATAGCATGCCCAACCACGCTCCAAGCCCGTCACAAAGCGTCACAACACCCATCCTCCTTCCCGAGGAAGCGCACCTCCCCACACATATCTCCTGCAATCCTGTCTCCTTTCCGTGCCCAGCATGCCCACCACGAATCACAAACCATCTGAATACCAGTGCACCACAGTACCCTTTCTGCCTACAACTAAATCAGTTATTTGAAGCCCCTACCCATACCATTTTTGGCCTCGGTGCCAGGACTGCTGTTTTAAAAAATCGCAACCAGCGTAAACTCATTTAATCCTAAACTCTCACCCCCATCCTTCGTTTTTCTGTCTGTTTACCAGTGCTTATTGCCAGTAATTATTTTGGGGGTGTATATGCACTGCATGCACAGGTTAGTCTCTCCATTGGCTCACTTTTGTTTGCATATGGTTGAGCTTTCTATACATTTTTATGGAGGCAATGCCATCGATCTGGCTAATGCACCGCAGCGCCCCCAACATCGTGCTTACAACCACTGACCCCCCGCCCCCCCAGCATTCCTTCACCTCCATTGAGCCTCCTGCAGTCCGGGGAAAAATCCACTTCAAAGGCCTCTGTCTGTACCCATCCCCCATGCGCCTCCTCCCTTGCCATGTAACCCCGTCAGGTGACACCCATACTCCCAGTGGGACTTTAAACACTGTGCCAGGCGCCTTTATGCCACCCCGTTGCCTCACCCCACACCGAATTCCTCTTTTTCGAAAATGTGGCTCATTAATACTCTGCCCAGGATCACCGATGTTGTTGAGCCATGCCAAGATCTAAACGTTAATCCCCCGCTCCAACGACGGCAGTTTTGAACACAGGGCCCCTCCGCTCCTGCATCCAACCACCAAATGCATTACTACCAAGCCGATGCTCCCGCAGCAGCCCCCACCACTCTTTTTCGAAACTGTGGCTCATTAATACTCTGCCCAAGATCACCGATGTTGTTGAGCCACGCCAAGATCTAAACATTAATCCCCCGCTCCAACGACGGCAGTTTTGAACACAGGGCCCCTCCGCTCCTGCATCCAACCACCAAATGCATTACTACCAAGCCGATGCTACCGCAGCAGCCCCCACCACTTCACCGCTACCCGCCGGCACCTACCCTCTAGAACCAACATAGCATGACCAACCACGCTCCAAGCCAGTCACAAAGCACCACAACACCCATTCTCCATCCCCAGGAAGCGCACCTCCCCACACATATCTCCTGCAATCCTGTCTCCCTCCGTGCCCAACATGCCCACCACGAATCACAAACCATCCGAATACCAGTGCAACACAGTACCCTTTCTGCCTACGACTAAATCAGTTATTTAAAGCCCCTACCCATACAATTTTTGGCCTCGGTGCCAGGACTGCTGTTTTAAAAAATAGCAACCAGCATACTCTCATTTAATCCTAAACTCTCACCCCCATCCTCCGTTTTTTAGGTCTCGACTATTCTATCCCGCTAGGGATAGATAGGTGAGAATTATAGTAAGCACTTAAAAAACTACCAAACTTGCAGATCACGCACAGTTCATGTGAGCTATGCGAGTGCATGCCATCGCCAGCCACGTCACACCACCATTTGTCTGTGCTTTGCATCAGACTTCAAAGGCTGCCGCTCCCCCGCACCCCATGTGCACATCGCGCACCACCATTTGTCTGTGCCTCGGCATCAGACTTCAAGGGCTGCCACTCCCCCCCCCCTGCACATCGCGCACCACCATTTGCCTGCTACCCGCCTTCTTTGCTGCTTTCGATGTTCCACCCATGTCCCCCGCTCTCCATTGCTTCTCTTCCCACATGTAAATGTGTAAATGTGTTGGACTTGTAAAGCGCACGGCTGCCCGTAAGCGTCCCGGCGCTGGAGACCGCTGGGGAACCCATCCTGGCTTTCCCTGTGAGATGGTCCTTTCTGGGTATCTCCAAGGTGAAACCAGGCATCCCCGGCGTCTGTGGGGGGCCGTTGTAGAGATGAGGCAAGCTTAATGCCTAAAGTTGCCGAGTGTGATCCCTGGTTAGAGTAGGCACCGAGGCGAGAATTGTCGAGTCAGCTGACCCTGGTCCACAACCCTGCCGCGTCGGGAATTGAACCCTGGCCCCGGGCCGTTCTCTGCTTCCGGGTGTGCCGCCTCTAACCAGTGAGCCACACCACTCCACTATTCTGCCTCCCCATTCGCCCTTTCCTCTCATCCCCTTTGTCTCTGTGCATCTCTCTCCTGTCTCTGTTCCTCTGCAGACGTTTCTTCCGCCCCCTTAGCTCACTCTCTCCCGCTCATTCCTCTCCTTTTAACTGATATCCAAGCAGGAGTTTTCTCTTTTTCTCCTTCTCCGCCCTCTTCCTGGCTCTCTGCCCCCATTGTTCCATCCTCTTAACTCGCCTTCTCCCCGAGTGACTCTCTACTTGTCCCCGCCTGCTGCCCCACCCCCTTCTCTCCTCCGTCTCACGCCTCTGTCCTCCCATTTGCCTGCTATGCACGTTCAATACACCACATCACTTTCTAGCTCTAGGTCTCATCTACCACTCGCCCCATCGGCGCGTCTTTGCACGTCCTATTCTCTTGCCCCTCACCCTATTTCCATCTGTCCAGAATCACAATCTTCGCTTCCCAGTCCCATTTGGTCTCATCATCTCCGTCCGATCCCCCTTCATTCTAATCACTCTGCTAGTTCGACCCCTCACTTTCCACTTCTGATCGTCTCTCTCCCACCCCACCAGTCCCCCACAGTCAGCTTGCCAATTGCACAACTGTCGAACCCCCACTTCAATCTTTTTCTCACCGTCACCTTCTACCCACTTCCCTCATGGTTTTATGGAATGCATGCATAGTGCTTATTACCCCTAACAAGCCCCTAAAGAGAACGGCAGCCCTCCCTCGCCTCACCGTGCAGCAATCCCACCCTGTGGCTGCCACCTTCCTCTACATAAGCCCGGTATTTGTAAACCTCACCCTTACAACCCTCTCACCCTCCCTCACCCTCACACCCCCTCACCCTCACACCCCCTCACCCTTACACACCCTCACCCTCACACACACCCTCAACACTCTACCGCCCTCACTCTACCGCCCTCACTCTACCGCCCTCACTCTACCGCCCTCACTCTACCGCCCTCACTCTACCGCCCTCACTCTACCGCCCTCACTCTACCGCCCTCACTCTACCGCTCTACCACTCTACCGCCCTCGCTCCACCGCTCTACCGCCATCACTCTACCGCCCTCACTCTACCGCCCTCACTCACTCTACCGCCCTCACTCTACCGCCCTCCCTCACTCTACCGCCCTGCCTCACTCTACCGCCCTCCCTCACTCTACCGCCCCCCCTCACTCTATCTATCGCCCTCCCTCACTCTATATATCGCCCTCCCTCTATTTATCTATACCCCACCCTCCATCTATCGTCCTCCCTCTCTATCGCCCTCACTCTATCACCCTCCCTGCCTCTATCGCCCTCCCTCTCTTCCACCCATCTCCTTCTCCAACTCCCTGTTCTCTTCTCCTGTGCTGATCTGCTGTTCTCTTCCACCCGCCTCCTTCTTTAACTCCCTGTTCTCTTCTCCTGTGCTAATCTGCTGCTCTCTTCCACCGCACCTCCTTCTCTAACTCCCTGATCTATTATCTTCTCCTGTGCTGATCTGCTGCTCTCTTCCACCCAACCTCCTTCTTTAACTCCATGTTCTCTTCTGCTGTGCTGATCTGTTCATCTCTTCCACCCACCTCCTTCTCTAACTCCCTGCTCTCTTCTCTTCTCCTGTGCTGATCTGCTGCTCTCTTCCACCCCGCCTCCTTCTTTAACTCCCTGTTTTCTTCTCCTGCGCTAATCTGCTGTTCTCTTCCACGCGCCTCCTTCTCTAACTCCCTGTTCTCTTCTCCTGTGCTGATCTGCTGCTCTCTTCCACCCCGCCTCCTTCTTTAACTCCATGTTGTCTTCTGCTGTGCTGTTATGCTGCTCTCTTCCACCCACCTCCTTCTCTAACTCCCTGTTCACTACTCTTCTCTAGAGCTGATCTGCTGCTCTCTTCAACCCGCCTCCTTCTCTACCTCCCTGTTATCTTATCCCGTGCTGTTCTGCTGCTCTCTTCAACCCCACCTCGTTATTTAGCTCCCTTTTCTCTTCTACTGTGCTAATCTGCTGCTCCCTTCCACCCACCTCCTTCTTTAACTCCCTGTTCTCTTCTGCTGTGCTGATCTGCTGCTCTCTTCCACACACCTCCTTCTCTAACTCCCTGTTCTCTTCTTTTCTCCCTCTGCTGATCTGCTGCTGTCTTCCACCCCGCCTCCTTCTTTAACTCCCTGCTCTTTTCTGCTGATCTGCTACTCTTCCATCTCGCCTCCTTCTCTAACTCCCTGTTCTCGTCTCCCGGGCTAATCTGCTGCTCTCTTCCACCCCACCTCCTTCTTTAACTCCCTGTTCTCTTCTCCTGTGCTGATCTGCTGCTCTCTTCCACCCCACCTCCTTCTTTAACCCCCTGATCTCTTCTCCTGTGCTGATCTGCTGCTCTCTTCCACCGCCTCCTTCTTTAACTCCATGTTCTCTTCTGCTGTGCTGATCTGCTGTTCTCTTCCACCCACTTCCTTCCTTAACTCCCTGTTCTCTTCTCCTGTGCTGATCTTCTGCTCTCTTCCACCCCACCTCCTTCTTTAACTCCATGTTCTCTTCAACTGTGCTGATCTGCTGCTCTCTTCCATCCCGCCTCCTTTAACTCCCTGTTCTCTTTTGCTGTGCTGATCTGCTGCTCTCTTCTACCGCCTCCTTCTCTAGCTCCCTGTTCTCTTCTCTTCTCATGTGCCGTTCGGCTGTTCTCTTCCACCCGCCTCCTTCTTTAACTCCCTGTTCTCTTCTCCTGTGCTAATCTGCTGCTCTCTTCCACCTCACCTCCTTCTCCAACTCCCTGTTCTCTTCTCTTCTACTGTGTTGATCTATTGCTCTCTTCCACCCGCCTCCTTCTTTAACTCCCTGTTAACTTTTGCTGATCTGCTGCTCTCTTTCACCTCACCTCCTTCTCTAACTCCCTGTTCTATTCTCTTCTCCTGTGCTGATCTGCTGCTCTCTTCCACCCCACCTCCTTCTTTAACTCCCTGTTCTCTTCTGCTATGCTGATCTGTTCATCTCTTCCACCCACCTCCTTCTCTAACTCCCTGTTCTTTTCTCTTCTCCAGTGCTGATTCGCTGCTCTCTTCCACCCTGGCTCCTTCTCTAACTCCCTGTTCTCTTTTCTTCTCCTGTGCTGATCTGCTGCTCTCTTCCAACCCGCCTCCTTCTTTAACCCCCCGTTTTCTTCTCCTGCGCTAATCTGCTGTTCTCTTCCACGCGCCTCTTTCTCTAACTTCTGTTCTCTTCTCCTGTGCTGATCTGCTGCTCTCTTCCACCCACCTCCTTCTCTAACTCCCTGTTCACTACTCTTCTCCAGAGCTGATCTGCTGCTCTCTTCAACCCGCCTCCTTCTCTACCTCCCTGTTCTTATCCCGTGCTGTTCTGCTGCTCTCTTCAACCCCACCTCGTTCTTTAACTCCCTTTTCTCTTCTACTGTGCTAATCTGCTGCTCCCTTCCACCCACCTCCTTCTTTAACTCCCTGTTCTCTTCTGCTGTGCTGATCTGCTGCTCTCTTCCACACACCTCCTTCTTTAACTCTGTTCTTTTCTCCTGTGCTGATCACTGTTCTCTTCCACCCGCCTCCTTCTTTAACTCCCTGTTCTCTTCTGCTGTGCTGATCTGCTGCTCTCTTCCACATACATCCTTCTGTAACCTCACACACACACATACATACAACCACGAACACACACACATACAACCTCACACATACAACCACACACAACCACACAAACACACACAACCACACAAACACACACAACCACACAAACACACACAACCACACACTCAACCACACCACACACACAATCTCACACACAATCTCACACACAACCACACAACCACACACAACCACACACACACAATCACACACTCAACTACACACAACCACACACTCAACCACAACCACACACACAGCCACACATACAACCACACACACACACAACCATACACACACACAACCACACACAACCACACACACATGCATACAACCACACACACACACAACCACACAACCACACACATCTATCGCCCTCACTCTATCTATCTATCCATCTAACGCCCTTAATCTATCTATCTGTCGCCCTCACTCTGTCTATCGCCCTCACTCTATCTATCGCCCTCACTATCTATCGCCCTCACTATCTATCGCCCTCACTATCTATCGCCCTCACTCTATCGCCCTCACTATCTATCGCCCTCACTATCTATCGCCCTCACTATCTATCGCCCTCTCTATCTATCGCCCTCTCTATCTATCGCCCTCTCTATCTATCGCCCTCTCTATCGCCCTCACTATCTATCGCCCTCACTATCTATCGCCCTCACTATCTATCGCCCTCACTCATCTATCTATCGCCCTCACTCATCTATCTATCGCCCTCACTCATCTATCTATCGCCCTCACTCATCTATCTATCGCCCTCACTCATCTATCTATCGCCCTCACTCATCTATCTATCGCCCTCACTCATCTATCTATCGCCCTCACTCATCTATCTATCGCCCTCACTCTATCTATCTATCGCACCACCACAGCATCACTCAGGGGCACCACAGCATCACTCAGGGGCACCACAACATCACTATACGCTACCACAGCATCACTGAACGCCACAGCATCACTCGTCGCCACCACAACATCACTCAGCGCCACCACACTATCAATCTGTGCAACCATTCAACAGCAACTGGTTCAAATATGTTCTCGCAAAGCTTTATTACAAATGTCACAAAAAGATGTTAATATTTCACTTCTGTTCTTGGATTTTCGTCACAATAAAATACACTGAACATAATCTTCCAAGAGTTATTTACAAAAGTTTAAGCTATTGCCATTATAAATTACAATAACTTTTATTTAAGTATTAATGATTTAAAAAAATTAAAAGCCATTGTTATTTGTAAATCAATACATCTAAGTCACGTAAATACAAAACATGTTGCATTACAAATGCTATAGGTGTCACATTTGCAAAAGATAAAATTATTGGCATTGTAAATGACAAAGGTATTAATTTCGCTATTTTCAAAACCAACACATAAATAAAAAATGTGTCATTTACAAGACCAATAGCTCAAACTTTCCTACCGCGAGACCTATTGCATTGCAAATGCTTGTTTAGTGATGGAAGCTATTGTCTGAGGATCCGGATAGCAGTCCGCTCTCCCTAGCATAATGAGTTGCTCCTTAAAGTAGCTCAACCAGGTGATACTCATTGCATTGTCTTGGTGCATACAATCCTTAATTATAGCCCGGTTGAGAACAGTTTCTTTTTTGGCCCAAATTGCTCTTCAAAGCATTAGGGGAGCTAACTGAATGCGGTTGTCCGCAATCACCATACCTAGCTCCATATGACAGAGATATGAGAAGACCGTTTGGCACTGACTAGACTAGAGCCTTCTCAAAAACAGATTCTCGGCAACCTGCAAAATGGTTGCGTCGGAATATATCCATACCCCCGCACCATATGTGAGCGTAGAGGAACATTGTGCGGTATAGATATTAATCTGAACATACATATGTTTTGAGCCCGAATTTGCCAACAAATCTAAACAAGTCCTTAGTGGTCTGAAAACACTGCACCTTCCTAGTCTTCATCAGATGAGTCCATGTGCCTTTTTGATAAAACAGTACCCCAAGATAGTAGTGTTCGTTTTTAAGCCCAAGTCACTTATGTAAAGGAAGAATCTATTTAATAGTTTTTTAATACCTACCCCCGTTCTTGATATCAAGACACCATCACCTCCGTAGAGTAAGGCAAGCAGTTTCCTAGGTCACACCATCAGAGTATCTGCCTCCTCCATAAGAAGCTGTTTCCCCAGATTGTTGATGTAGAGGAAGAATACGAATGAGACCAATACACATCCTTGCCTTACTCCACATTTCATATCAATTGGGTTTGAGAGTTCTCCGTTTGGTCTACAACTTACCTGCCCGGTCACAGCCTCGTGCACCTGAGCCAGAAAATGTACCAAAGATGAGACTATTCCCATAGCAAGCATTTCCATCCAGTTTTTCCCTTTGTCCACCCAGTTGAAAGCGGAGTTTAGGCCCATAAAACCTAAATGCAGAGTACCACTTTTTACCAGAGTGTATTTGCATATGATCAAATGTAAGTTAAGGCACTGTCAGAACCCATATTGGACATCAGAGAAGCATCCTTTGTCAGCCACCCGTGCCTCCAATCTATCCAGTAGGATCCTACTCAGGATTGTACATGTAGTGTCAATTAGATAAAAAGGTTGGTAGCAAGAAGGGGTCTTCTCTATTGTTTTTTTAAATATGGCAACTATGTTGGCAGTTAGCCTTAATTTCAGAGGTCCTTCGATAGCTACACTTCGCAAAACATTTGTATGTAAAAGGTGCCCACATATCAAAATTCTCCGGAAAGAGATCCGCTAATACTCTGCCTGGACCTGGTGCCTTATTTCTTGCATTCCATTTTAGTGCATGACTAATCTCTTCATAAGTAGGAGGGGCTACCACCGCATTAACCCCCATAAATTGTCTACAGATAAACTCACGTTGACTGTCACAGTCGACATTTTTGCTGTAAACCCAGGTGAAGTGCTCAACCGAATCAGTTAGCAACAATTTGACACCATCCTCACTGCATTGAGGATTAGTTTGTGTGTGCAGCTCAATAATTACAATTAAAAAATAATTAGAAAACTTGTTTAAATAAAACATTTTTATAAAGTTCAGTTATTGATTATATGTGTTTAGCTGCATATATTTATTCATTTATAGAGCTATTGTCTGGCCCGCACGTTATTCTTTGTTTCATAGTAACATCTAAATATCAATGTGAAAAAGGATACAATCTAGGAACCAGCTCTCTGATGGAAGCAATCTTGAAGAACCAGTTCAAACACGTCTCCTTGGCAGTGTCGTTTACGTGCTCTAGGGTGAAATTATCTGAAATGTAAAACAGGTCATCAATGTTTCGATAAAACAGGTCAGGCGAAATCTAATTAATATTCCTATAAAACTATTTTATCACACCACTTATTGTACTTTTGATAAAGGGGTTCTAATCATATGAGCACTGAAACTGCAACACATCTGGATGGCATATATCAAATATGGAGCAAGTGGTGGGCAAAACAACATTAAGGTGGTTGAGTGTTTATGCAAATAACTTAGATACCGGATGTTTAGTCTCTAGAGGGGATGCAAATGGGCATATTTTGTATGTTCTTTGTGATATTGGCATGAGCAGTGGAAATAAGGGTGGGGGTGACGTTGCCAAGAGGCTGTCTTCCCCTTATTGCCACCATCTACTCTGGGGCCCAAGAGAAACTAGCAGGCTTTGGGAAAAGAATTGCCAAATATGGACATCATTCCACCCTAAGTCGCCCTCTCCCAAAATTAAGTAAACTATACATTCCAGACATGGAATGTCAAGGAAATGAGCACTTTCATTAAAAGATATAATAAAATGGATTCATTGATTAAAAGGTGTGGGTAGCATTTCTACAAGAGGCATCTTACTCAGTTGTAAGGTAGAAGGTTGCAAATGAGATGAAGGCTGTAATTTGACACTTATTTACTCTTATTTGGGTAGACATCGTGAGCCTTTTAGCCCGATCTCAACATCTGTAGACAAGGAGGATTGTTTATGGCAAGCTAAACGGACGGGAAGTATTTCTGGCCAGTATCTACACTCCACTGCAGAACAAGTGGGCTATCATGATTCATGGACAGGTCACGTCTGTCACTCCAAAGCTCTATGGCGATGGGACCCGACCATATGCGGAGGGATCATCAGGGCAGTTGGGAATGGTGGATTCAATGCGATATAAGTGGCTGAACTGTATGGAATACTTATTTTACTCCCCAGCCCGCGATTTGCCTGTCAGACTGGATAATTCTCGGATAACAAGCCTGCAGTCAAGGTTAACTGCTGCGGAATACTTGTTCAGATTGATCTCTTATCACAACCCATTACTGCTGACTTTCCGTGGGAGAGGGCTTTGACAGCCACTCCCACAGGGTGGGGCAACTAAGTGCACTTAAGAAGGCTGCATTCCAGGGTACAATCGGAGAATAATTTCTTTTTTCCAGAGAGAATGATGGGATGGCTTTGGCCTCTTTGATGAACTGACATACGTTTATGGCTGTGATCTGGGCACACTGCAAACAAACTCCGGTGTATGTCGGGTCTCAGCATGAGATATTTATGAGGCAGAGAAGAAATTAGGAGAAAGGGAGCAGGATAGTTATGACCCCTGTGTGGTGCTAGACATGACAGTAAAACAAAGAGCCATGCAAACACGATTAGAATGGTGGAGAGGTTTGGAATATAGGGAAAACTCAATTAGATCTTGTGCGGAAGGGAATACAATGGGCAGCTGGCTAGGCCAGATATAGTTGCTTTCACACTGTGAGTGGAGATATGTTTGCCTCATGAGCAAAGATTAACCAGGTGTTGGAGATTTGTACACTTTGAAACTTTAAGCACTAGCAGTGAGCAGTTTTCAAAGGGCCCATAGTTCTGAGGTTCTCATTTTCTATTGTGGAAGGTAGAACCCGAGTCTTTCCCCAAAAGGTACTGTATAGTCGGTGGGATTTGTACAGAACATCATTATTTTCAGGCACTGACACCTTTTTCCCTTGACGCCTTTGTGCAGCCATCCTCCTGGAAGGATCCCAAAGAGTTTCCAAACCTACTTTTACAGCTGCTGACTTTCAGGCGGAAAGGACCCGCTTTGTACTGCCTTTTACTGCAGGATGTGCTTTTTCCCATCAAAACTGTGGTTATTGATGAGGAAGGGCACCAATGGCTGTCGGGTCTCCAAATCTTTATTTTTATCAGCATTTAATCAACCTGGGCTACACAAACTTCCTTCACCAAACGGTAAGGCTGGTAAAATGTTGTTAGACTTCTGGACGGAAGCCTGAGGTTTACAGCCAAGCATGCGGTTTCAATGGTATGCTGGTATTATATTTATCAACTTGAAGGAAGTGTTCATTGAACCCAAAAAACATTGAAAGACTGCACTGGTGTTGATTTTTTCGTCCAGCACAATTTGTTGTACCTGTTTGGTATGGGAGTCAGGTAATTATTCCAAAAAGTCTTCCATCTCTTCTCACTAGTTTCTATCTTATCAGGCTAGTCGTGCCAAAGTTAGTAATGTGCCACAGAGTTGCAGTGCCGACTGTCACCAGTTTACCTGCAGCATTTATAGTCTTACTCTCCTTGTCAGGAGGAAGAAGTCCACTTTGCCCTGGATGAAAGGGCTTTCTCGTTGTGTGGCCCACAAATGAGTCCGGGGCACCGGTGCAAGAATGAACACAAGATCGTGTTTCCATTTCTTTCTTAGCCGTATTGTAACCATCCTTGTTTTCAGCAGGTAGGAATGTAAAGTTTGGTGTCTGAGGAACTATAATTTAAAACCCTCTTTAACCCCTTAAGCGCTAATGACAAAGCCAGCTCGTCATGGGCGTTACCTGCGCTACGCGGATGACGAGCTGGCTTTGTCATAAACAGGCCATTTTTTAAATTCCAGCGCACAGCGGGAAAACGCGGTAGCACGGTAGGGGTTAATGATAAAGTCGGAATTTAAGTAACAATTCTGAAAATGCCACTTTTAGAAAGTTTAATGAGAAGTGGGAAACCCAATATACCCTTGAAGGCTTGGGCGATAAAGATTTGAAAAAATGAAGATTTGCCTACAAGGGATTTTGCTTATCTATTAATTTTGGAAATACTATCTCAAACGTACTTGTCGAGGTTCCACCCTTATTAGTGGTGAACAATTGATTTAATCAAACAATCAATGAATAATTATAATTTGAAAAATACTGTCTCAAAGTAACATGCAATCTTGAAAAACACTTAAAATATGACACACAGGGTGAAACTCTACTTCAAAATAAGCATATATTTAATATATGAAACATTTATAAATCAGGGAACAAAAAGATTTGAAACAACCAAACATAGCTCATGAAACAACCTACAAAACAACTATGTTGACATATTTTCATAAATTAATGGAGGGATATGATTAAATATATCAATAAACAGTTCCTTCAAAACAGTCAAAGTACAAGAAAAAGATGCCGTAGTCGCCGTTTCGGTCTGTAATGGCGATGAGACCGTCAGACCATCTTCAGGACAAGAGGTTGATGAAAATCCTTCCGAGCAAATCTCTTAATGAGTTCCTTCAAGAAACTTGAGCCAAGCGGATTGAATTCTCTGGATTCAAAAGAAAAATCTGTGTGGCCCAAAGTTTGCAGATTCAAAACTTAAGGGCACAATCGAACTCAATCTGTGGCACATATGCTCAAAAACGAGACTTGTGGTTAATCTCGTGTAAGGGAGTAATGCTGAAAGTACTACGAATGTTCTCAACACGCCGCTGGTTAAAAGCATTCGGTGATATGTTCATGTATGGCTCTTCCTGCGTTGTGTATAGTAAAAAGTTTTAGTTCCAGACTGACGGGAACCCTAGCGCGTTTATGAGGATACACAACACATACTAACCATTTGGTGCATGCAGCCTGTTCCTGGGTCACATTACTAGGTGTAGTTGGAAGTTGGGGTCTGTGTATTCCTCTCAGACAGTCATACAGTAGAGGGTCTGGGTGTTGGCAAGATGGGCCATCCTGACTTGATTGGGTGCGGGTGGGGGGGCGGAGCTGTCACACCTGCACTTCAGAGAATCTGTCTCAGAGCACACACAAAGGATTTCACACTAGCCTATTGTACCTTCAGACAGACTGAGACTAGGGAAGGAAGGCTAGCAATTCCAAACGCTTTTGGTGGGGGAAAACTCCTGAAGTTTCTTCCACTTCAGAGTAGTCACCGGGTATAAAAAGTGGACCCTTAGACCCACTTTTCAGTACAGTCCAGGAACTCTGGTACTTTAGAAGAACCGCCTTGCTGCCGGGAGGACTACCCTGCTGTTTGAGGCCGGCCCCGCTGTCTCAGAAAGAACACTAGACCTGCACCCTTTATCCCAGGCTTAAGTGACTCCAAGAGTCAGCTGTCTGACCTCCTGTTCTGAGCTACAGGGATACAACAAGATACAGAGGTCTCCCTGCAACGGCTCGGCTGACCTGCTCCACTGGGCCTGCCCGAGCTCTGCTGGCCTCTGATGGAGTGAGATTCTGATCCACAAGAAGCACCTTGCAGATCCTGGTCCCTTAGTGTGGCAACAGTTGAGCTCATCCTTGAAGAAAAGGAGAAATCTTGAGGTTTTGAGATCTGTGCAACCACGAACGGGTCAGTTCGTGCTGAGATCTTGCAGCCCATGCAAATTGCTACAGCGACTGCCAGCAAAGACCGGCAAAACTAATTCTGCACTTCACTCTTCTGCACAACAGCAAGAGTGACCACCAACATGAATCTCCACCAACGACCCAGACCGGAAATTCAAACTACAGTAACTACCATCTGCAATGCTCTTTCGGCTCCTCGCTGCCCCCTCCACATCAAAAAGAACTCTTTGTGATGGCCTTTAGAAGGAAACTTTTTCAGTAGGTCTAACCTGGTCCCTTTATTCGGCCCACACTCCATAGAGGTCGGACGGAACTTGTGACTTTTACCCGGTCTCGCACAACCAGATTATCGCGAATGGGGTTTGTTCTTTTAGGCACTCTACTTACCTTAAATCTTTGAAATTACATATCTCCAGCTCTACTGATTGGATCTTTGTTGTTGTGGTGTCAAATACTATATTAAAATGTACTTTACTTGTCAAAACTGGTGTGGGGTTGGTCTTGTTTTGTGTGCAGCGTAAATACTTTACACAGTGCCTCGAAGCTAAGCATGCCTGCTTTTGTGCCAAGCTACCAGAGGATTAAGAACAGGTCAAGTTAGTGACTTTTGTGGTTCACACGGACAAAAGACTGCAGTTGTTGCTTGAAGGGGGCTCACACTCCCCTCAACCAACAAGGCAATTTCTCACAATGGATAACCTTTTCTGAAGGCAATTTCGGTAACACCGGCCTCACTGTTTGGAATTATTGTCTTTAACATCTTATCACGGTTGTCCCAGTCAATGCACTGCCATACCACCCTCTCCACTTCCTTACCTACTTTCCACCACCAATAACTAACTCTATTTCTTTATTGGTACATCATACCCAAAAGTTAGGAAGGATCCAAATAAATCAACAGCGCGTCAATACTTCTGGGGGAACCCACCTATTACATCTGACCAAGAATGAACACCCAGGAAGTAAAAGCTATTCCTCTTTTCCATCCTTGTCTTGCAATATTGCTCCTAGGCCATTTAAACTTGTTTCTGTCATAATCAGTCAATCCTTGATGGTCAATCACAATTAAAAGTGATGTCTGTTCCAAACCTGTCTATTTGCTAAGTCAATTCACTCCCATGCTACTTAGTCGACAGACCTATAATTTCTAAATTCTCACCAATTGAGGCATGCCTTTTGAAAGGCTCCTTACATATTTTCATGAAAAGACATCCATCCAAACAAATAGAACACCTGCTATTCCTATATCTCCCCAGTTGTCTCTACCGGACTTTTTTTGACATTTAGCCATCTCCACTCCGTATGTGACTCAAATGCACAGATTTCCGCCTTTATTTCTAACACTCTGCAAAACGGCACATTATGCTCTCTTGCATATCAAAACTAATCAGCAACATGTCATCCTGGAAGAACACAGTCCACGAAAACCACTAAAGAGAACATGAATTAATCTCTGAAATACTGCTACTGTGGGTAACAGACTAAACCCAAATGGTGATTTAGAGAGGGAAACAAAGGAGCAATTATCAGGAGCATAAACACTTCTCTGGTAATTGGGTGTGGGGACAGTCCAGTATCACACGTAGTTATTTCAATCACAGAGGTTAAAACACAAAGAGGTGCCTGCCTTTTATACACTCCGCATACTATCTACCAAATTAATTTTCCACAGCCTCCTTCATACTAATAGGCATATTTCCTACTTTCTGTATCACTGTAACATCCTTATCCGATGTACAAACACATTCAAACACCATTATCACAGAAGCCTTTTTTTCACACCGCATCGCATTACCGCACCCAAGGCTCACTATTTGGACCCAGGATGTACCACAGACTTTTCTGATAACTTCACTCCAACACTTTACTGGCTTTTTTTGGGCAAGCTTAAAGCCTCGATAGGACGGGCTCTCCTTATAACACAAGTCCATTTCAAAATACCGACTCAATTAGTAATTTTACATTCTCAAACAGCAACATAATTTAACCTGACCTAGCAGTGTAAGAAGTTTTTTTTTTGGAGAAAAACAAAAAGGGTTCATTTTTACTTTTGGATATCCAATGGAGGTGGGGTTTTGCGGCAACATATTTTCTAAACAAATATTTCAATATGAAATTGAGGAAGCAAGAACAATGCTACAGACAATATTTAGCCTCTGCATCAGCAGTAGACAGGTAGAATTTGAATAGAATGCAGGTGCTGAATGTTATCAAATGGCCACTTAATCTAGTAAATTGACATACTAGACTTTTGCTGCTTTGTTTTAAATTTGCTGATGTTTCTTCAGAGAGCAAGTAGGCATACAGATGTAGAATTCCTGCAGTATGTTCTGAAGAGGGCAGTGGCTGCCTTAGGACTGAGCTTAAAATAACGATTTTGGTGGTGGAATGATTTGTCAAGTACAGCAACCTTAGGATCAAAAGCAGTTATTGGTAGAACAGTATGCCTATGTTGAAAACCATTTTAGTAGTTTTCATCATGGGAGAAATGATGCTGGCCAATGGAAATTTATTTGGAAGTAGCGAAAACTTCCATGACATACATTGTCATTTTGATCCATTGAGTCAACTCGCTGCTAGACGTTCTATTATATAGTGGGAAGGTGGTTGCGTGTGAGGTTTGTCAAACTGTCACCCCTGTATGAGTTTCTGAGTGGACGGACAGCAAGTTACATCTTGAAAATAGGTGTACAGAAGCGGATAACATCAGCAAAAGTCAAGTAAATATTGACAGCGATGGTGACAGATCTATCTCCAAATTTGAGGAGGCTGACAGGAAATAAATGGATCTTCACTTGTCGAGTGCCGAAGAGTTGTTACAAGGCAGGACTATAGGCAACCTTTTTGGTCCTAATGCTTTCAGTCTAGGGTTTGAAGGCTGCCAACAATTACAACATGATGGGGCTTTTCTGCTTTCCTAACCGATTAGAGCTCAGTGAGCGAGCTGTGAAAACATTTTCCTGTGCTTACGTTATGGAGCCGGGTCATAGGGCACTTGCAGAAGCCGGAAGACTAGATGTCCTGGGTGGAAAGAATGAAGAGGGCACTGTCAGGCAAGGCAATGAAGTGATAAGGAAATGAGCTCATTATAGCCCATTGAATGAGTTTAGACTATTCAACATTTTCCATTCACAAAGATTTCCGAAATGTGCTTACCCAAACTAATCTCAAATCTACTGAGCTGTACTAATTCAATATTTACAGAGGTTTCCCTTCGCAGTTTGCTAATGCAGTCTTTGGTTTTTATTATAGCCTGGGATCAAACAGTTCTTTCACTTCTTAGGTCGCTTTGTTTGATTTCCCAAATAACTGTCATCAGGGTACAACAAACCATGGCAATGCACGATTCAGGAAAAAAAGAACAACTTCAGAGGAACAAACCTCTTTTTCTCTGAGCTCGAATTAAAATGCGCTGCATCACTGACTTATTTTATTTGGACACATAAACAGTGTTTTGTTAAGAACACATGCTTCTCGCATGCTCATCCACACAGCCAGAAATCTGAAGAACTGAGGAGGGCTGATACATCACAGATGATAGTAGTGTAACAGCCAAACACTACTTGTTTCAGTTACTCTGAACAAATGCTCAGCATTGAGATCCTGCTGACCTGGCAGGCGCTTACTTATCTCAAGCTAGGCTATGGTGAGAGGGTAGTTAGAACGGGTCCCTGTATTTCAGTACATCGCTGCAGGTAGATAGCACTCAAAGTGGACTTTCCTTTTGCAATGAAAATCATACACATTCACCACATTTTACCTGCTACGAGGCATGCAGTAGTGGAGTATGGCTTTAAAGCCCTGCCGACTCTCCGCCCATATTTGTCTTTGGCTTGTGTCATTGTCCTTTGTAAATGCTGATTTCCGATTCGTTTATAGGCCCGCTAGTCCCTCCTTAGTACTGCCATGTCTTCTTTTGTAACCTCCCATGAGGACTGGCCATTTTACTTCGGTTGTTACACAGTATGTCTTCTCTAACCTGTAAGCAGTATTTCCTTTTATGAACCTCTCCTACTGCAGGAGGGTGTCTCCCGCACAGTTGTGACCACCTCTGCTCATACACGCTTTCTTTACTTGCCGCAGGCTGAAGGGTCTCTCGTGCACATTTGTGACTACTTCTGCTCATACTGCTTTCTTTACTTGCCATAGGTTGAAGGGTTCCCGGACGATTCATTTGCTACATCTCTGCAGCACACGTTTCATGGACGTCGGACGCTGGGTTTTAAGCGCAGCTAGTAAAATTGAATCAACTCAGTCTCACCGCCTGCAATGTAATAGGTCTCACATTTGCGAGAGTTTAGCCTATTGGCTTTTTAAATGACAATGCTTTTATTTACATTTTAAAAACCAAACATGAATAAAAGGCATTGTCATTTACAATGCCAATCGCTCAAAGTTTTGTAAATGCGAGACCTATTGCATTGCAAATGCTTGTTCTAACTGGCATTCCATCTGTTGCTTCCACTGATATATTGACTTTGCTCTTATCTGAAGCATCAGTTTGAACATTGAAACTTCTTAATTCTCATAAGAATGAAAAACACATAACAACAACAGGCCCCTTCGGGGATCACTGTATCACAGATAATAGGTGCAAAAATGAAAGAAATGAGGGGCAGTAAGTGCCCATGACTTCAAGTGGGCAACGTTATTGTGTACACACATTCTTCTGATTTATTTTTACTGCTAGGCAGTTTTGTAACTGACATCAGTTTGCATAACTAGTCAGTAAGCTACAAAAACAATGTAAGAAATCAGCCAATTACACATTTGGGAGCATCGATGTGGAAGGCAAGTGATTTGGCAAAACCAACTCAAGAGTCTGAACGTTCAAAATCTGAGGTTTGTAATATCCATTTTGAGAACGAAGATCTAGCCATTAAGGTGCACCTACTGACTCTATAAACATGTTAACTAACCTCTCCAAGGAATGAGGCATAGAGCATCTCAGAAGAAATGTGCAAAGTGTGCACTCCTCAAACACAATTTGAATCACAGCACATATAAAAAACTTGTTTAACTTGTTTTCAATTTCAGAAACATTATCTGGAAAAAAAAAAGGAAATGGAATTATTTATGCTTTTTGTGCCATTGCAAAGAAACTATATGGTCCATCCTTCACGCCACTAACATCAGTGATGGCCGCGAAGCTACTACCCGCCTTAACCTGTGTAAGTACAGTGTTAAATGGTAAAGATGGTAAACTCCTAGACTCTCTGCAAACAAAGGCCTATAAAAAAAGTCTTCAGTCTACCACAGACAGCAGCCCCGGCACAGGTCCGACTGGAATTCGGCCTTATCAAGCAGGAGATAGGGAGAAAATATGCTGTGATTAAAACTTGGTATAAACTTTGGCAGAATCGATCTAATATATTAAACGACGCGGTGAGGCAAGCCCAGGAAGACGATCCAAATTCAAGCTACGGCAAATTCTTGAAAATGGCGTTGAAGGATACAGAGATAAAGGAACTATGGGCGCAGAACCCTTCCTTCCAAATCTTCCATAGCATATCAAATAAAGCGGCGAAGCTACAATCATTACTGGAAGACGAATGTACCTTAGCAAAAAGATCTCACGGCTGGATGGTTCTCCAATCCTATACATCACTCCGACTGGCGGAATACCTCGGCACAACATACTCTCCTCACATGAAACGCAAGCTAATGGCCAACAGATTTGGGGTATTACCAAGCCTGGCAGATCAACCAGCATGGAAGAATATAGGCATCAATTCTTGTAGCTTATGTGGTGCAGCATGGCAAGATTTTATCCACCTCATATGTGTCTGCCCCAGCTTAAAATCGAAACGCATTTCGCTACTAAAAAAAGCTTTTAATGACAGAGTAATTCGAACTTGTAGATCTGCCAGCATAAGAGGACTTGGTACAACAGATCCCCAGTTGACCTGCAAAATGAGGACATTTCTATTCTTTTATGAGAAAAGCCACGTGGCACGGCCAATACAGTAATGTTTAAGATTTCTTATTGCAATTTTTTTTTAAATGTTTAAAAGGTTTTCAATGTTATTCTTTACTAAAATCGTAACTTGACAACAATCTGACGTTACAAAATTACGAATATATTTTAATTGCTTTCATGATAAGGACACTATTCCCGGTTTTCAGGACTAAACAATTAAAACGTTTTTTTCTTTTTATATACACTTTTAATCATTTTATATTGATACATTACTTGTAGTATGACATTGTTATGGTTTTAATTAACTTAAACAATAAAAGATTGAATTGAATACTTGTTTAACCAACACATTGTACCATTAACTGATTGGTGCAATTCTGGTGGATCCGAATTAGCCCTTCTTAGGTTGATAAATGAGCCACCACTAAGTTGGGTAATTCGGTTATCTAGAGCAGGCAGAATAGTACATTAGGAGACAAAGCAGAATACGAAAGGACGACGTTAAGAACAAGTTATTTAAAATGAGGAAAAGATATAAGACCTTGCGCATTCGTTTAGAGTTGGAGGTTCATCCATGACTCTGGGTCCAGTAAGAGACAGCTCTCCATAACTAGTAACAGACCTTCAGGGCTACTGCCACCACATATATTCACACTTCAACCTCGGCAGCAATATTTTCCTGCATAATTATGGATTTACTGCACTTTCCACATAATCCAACATCTGCTCATAATATGCAGATGCGCTTCTGGCATTAATAAATTAAAGGTTGCTACGATAAAAGAGCATCACATATATTGCTATGCCGTAGCAGTCCTTCAGGAGTTGAACCGGTAATAATGAAGTGAAACATGCTCTGATAGTTTTAAGATCCGGTAAAATACTTTAATAGAGTAATATTAGTCCTACAAACGGTGCAACATTATGCCGCATAATTTTATCAACCCTGCCGCATAATTCACTGTCAATTATATAGGACATTTCCATGTACTGTCTGCAGCACACCTCCTGATCTGAAAATATATACTAGAAATACAGACATTCAGGCGTGGGTATTACCTTAAGAAAATGAGCACTCCTTTTGGTAAGTGATGTAAATTCATATTTTTGATGGAACAAGAAGCACTTTCTCTGACTGAAGTTGAAGAAGAGATCTCTTCACACAGTGATACTAAAGTGTACAACTACACAATGATGCTGGAGGACACAGTGTCTGTTACCTGCTAATGTGCTGCGCTCCGCACACATAGATGAAATGCGCTCATACACAAGCTTCCCTGAAAATAAAAATTAAATTAAAAATCAGATTGTTGTCACCTAAACAAATATCTGTAAATACAAAATAAAACACAAGCCAGGTTTATTCTTATAGATACATTCAGAAATGTTTACGTTTAGATGAGCTAACGCCATATAATCTGTAGAAACACTGCTACTAAACCCATTTAAAAGCGTCTATGACTGCCACTACATCTAAAACTAAGTCCACTACATTAACACAGATGTTTTTTAAGTATTAACACTCTAGATTTCAGAACAAACACTTTATGGGGTACTCCTATCGAATGAAAAACACCCCACATATACATTCGGAATTTGTTTGGACATTACCGACTCTTTACATCCATACTGATTTTCAAGGTTATTAATGCTAACCAATGAATTACTACTTATAAATGTAAACTTACCAAATGTGTCAAGTATATCAGTGATCAGGACAAACTTGCTCGGATAAAACTGGATCACTGCAGTATCTGATAAAAGCTTTGAGCACTGCCAAAAGAAATGTAAAAACAAAAATGCAAACTTGTGAGTTTTTTAAAGTAAAACAAATGTGACAGTCTAAGTACTGAGAGAATGAGCTCCAGCTCTCTAAGTGGAAAACTGCTGGACAATCTTTATGCAGCAAACAAGTCAAACAGTACAAAAACACACTACTATATGTCAGCATATATATCAAATACATCGACCAGCACAGCCGCCTTGACAAGCTGAGCTAGGGAGGTGTGACAATGGACACTGCTAGATGAGCAAAACCAGGAGGCTTTAAGGAATAAAGTCCCTTGATCTTGAACAAAATTGGTAACATGGGAGTGGGTAATGCCACCCCAGTGCCTCTATCAAAATATATATTTTTACAGTGTTTGGGGTGGATATTTCAATAATATTTTTTCATTAATTTGATCCTATTTTAAAGGCAGAATATATAAGATACAGCAACAGTACAAACATACAAGACTATACATAATAACCAACTTCGTTACTCTTAAAAAATATTGTATAACATTATTATGTATGTATGTATTTATTTTTATAAAGCGCACATTTCACCATTAGGTCTCACAGCGCTGGTAGAGGACATGGGAGATGCGAGAGAGAGGAGTTGTTATGCTGTTTCCTTAAATAGTAGTGTTTTGAGTTCTCTCCGAAAGATTTTGTGATTCTGATTGGATCTTAAAGCCGTAGGCAGGGAGTTCCATGCCAAGGGGCCCACCTTCGAGAAACTCCTGTCTCCATTTCTGACAGTACGGACTCTTGGTATCTTTAGGAGATATTTGTTTGAAGATCGTAATGTTCTTTCCGGGCAGTATTCCTGAAGTTTGTTTTTTAAATATTTCGGGCCTTGTCCATTTAATGATTTATGCACTAGGCAACAGATCTTGAACCTTATGCGCTTTCTGACTGGAAGCCAGTGCAGTTTCTTCAGGCAAGGGGCAGAAGGGGTGCGTGGGGGTAGGTCGAGAGTCAGTCTGGCTGCTGTATTTTGGAGCGTCTGCAATTTACTTAGTGTGCTCTCGTTTGCATCAGCAAGGAGTGCGTTGCCATAGTCAAGGCGGCTAGTAATTAAGCCTTGAATCAATGGTTTACGATAGAGCAAGGGCAGCCATTTGAATATTTTCCTTAGGTTCCTCATGAGACCTATGCAGGTATGTACTAATTTGTTCGTATGGGGAACCATGGACAGCTTGTCATCAAAGATGAAGCCCAGGTTCCGAACAGTGTCTTTTGGGGATGGGCAGGATCCAAGTTCCGGAGGCCACCACTCTTGGGACCAGATGGATTTGGCCGCACCGAAAAGCATTATTTCGGATTTGCCTGCATTGAGCATTAGGAAATTATTGGTCATCCAACTCTTTATTTCTAACATACAATTCCTGAATCTCACTTTAGTCTCTGCTGGATCAGAGCCAAGGGTTATAAGAATTTGGGTATCGTCGGCGTACGACAATGTGTCGAAGCCGAAGTCCCTAATTATTTTGGCCAGTGGTGATATGTAGACGTTGAATAAGGTAGGGCTTAAAATTGAGCCCTGGGGCACTCCCTTGTCGTTATCAATAGCTTCTGAAGAGAAAGGTCCTGATTTGACCCTAGAGCTACGGCCTGTGAGATAGCTTTGGATCCAGCCTAGGGCTTGGCCTTCGACACCCATCCCAGCCAGTCGTTTTAATAGGACTCTGTGGGATATGGTGTCGAAGGCCGCCGAAAGGTCTAGCAGGATGAGAATGGCCGACTGTTTGGAGTCCAGTGCCAACCGGATATTGTCAACCACCTCTATCAATGTAGTCTCAGTGCTATGGGAGGCTCTGAATCCTGACTGTGAGGAATCTAATAGCGAGTGTCTTTCAAGGAATTTTACCAGTTTTGCATTGATGATAGATTCCATTGATTTACCAAAGAGTGGTAGTAAAGATATGGGGCGATAGTTCGTCGGTTGCTTGGGGTCTGCGTTATTTTTCTTAAGGATTGGCCTCACAATGGCTTCTTTCCAGGGGGTAGGGAACAGGGCACGAGTTAGGGATATATTAAATATAGAGGTCAATGTGGGAGCCAGGGCAGGTGCTAGTTTAGCTAAAATCGGGGCGGACGCTGGGTCTTTGGGGGAACCTGATTTGGCCTTTTTTAGTATATTGGCTACCTCGTCCTCAATAATTGTTCCAAAGTCAGCTAAATTTTGCTGTATGGGGTTTATGGTGGGGGGGATCAGCATGACATGTCTCACTTGTTGTGCCTGTTTCTGTGGGAAATGATTCATGAATTGTATCAATTTTGTCTTTGAAATAGGTAGCTAGTTCATCGGCCCAGTCCTGGGATTCCTGAATGACTTTTTGGCAGGCCATAGGGTTTGAGAAGTCTTTTACAATTGCATAAAGTTCCTTCTGTGAATTACCAGCTGCTTTAATTTTTTCCCCAAGGTAGGTTTTCTTAGCATTGGCAATTTTGTTCATATATTCTTTGTGGGCCATTTTAAAGTGTGATTTATCATCAATGTTTTTTGATTTGCGCCATTTTCGTTCAGCTTTCCTGGTGTGTTGTTTAACAGTTTTCAATTCATCAGTGAACCAGGGCGATTTCCGTTTCGGGCAGTATATTAGGCGTTTGGGAGCTATAGAATCCAGAGTCTTACCGATTGCGGAATCAAAGTCTAGGACCAATCTATCTAGCTCTATGTCCTCAGTTACTCTCGGGGGGGGGGGCAAAAGTTTTAGCAAACATTTCTAAGTTAATCTTTTTCCATGGGCGGCTCAGATTTTTTTCTTTAGAGTGAACCTGTAGGGACTGGTTTGTTTTAATGGTGAATTTGATTATTCCATGGTCTGACCATAAAACAGGAATTAGTTCATTAATATGCGTATCCTGGAAGTTGGTACATACAATATCCAACGTATGACCCGCTTTATGAGTAGGGTCAGTTTCAAGTAGGCTTAGGTCTAGGGACTCAATGCTATTCATTAGTTCAATGGTGTAGGGGTCTTCATTTATTTCCATGTGATGGTTCAAATCGCCTAACAGTAGAACAATTTTACAGGCTAGTATATGGGGTGCCAGGATGTCGACTAATTGGGCGGCAAAATTGGCTTTAGTCTCTGGGGGTCGGTAAATCAGAGCTCCTTTCCAAGACTCATTCCCAGTGAGGACAAGGGAAAAGATTAAAAACTCTCCCCAAGTCTCGAGATGAGTAGAAATGATGTTAATTTCAATCTCCATTTTGTATATTATTGCGGTCCCTCCCCCTCGTTTCCCAATTCTGTCTAGTCTGACTATTTTATAATTAGAGGGTAGGGCTACTGCAATGAATAAGAAAATAAGTTATAAGTAATACTATTATGAATAAGAAAATAAGTTACCTGTAACTGTATTCTCCAGTATTGGAATCTTTCATAGATTCACATGCTTGAATCATTCCTAGTCGTCGAGATGGGAGTCCCCAGTACCATAAAATAGTAATGCAACCGATCATAGTCTGTTAAAAAAAGAGACCAAACTTATACTTCAGCCAATTAGGCTGCCCTACCCTCTAGAACACTCCTGAGAGAATTCCATTCCCCCGATTTTCCATAGCACCAGTGCCAGACCGCCGGTTAAAGGAGGGAAGGTTGAGCCTCTCAGGGGAATAGGATGTGAATCTATAAAAGATTCCAATAATGGAGAACTACAGTTACAGGTAAGTAACTTATTTTCTTACTACAGTATTGGAACTTTCAAAGATTCACATGCTTGAATCAGAGTGGAAAGCAGAGGTGAGGCACATTGAACTGTGAGTTGTCAGGAATACAATTGTGTAGGGATATCTCTTTGCCATAGAATAAATTAAGACATTGCTATGAACATATCTTATATTTTATCCAACATATGAAAACATTTCAGTATTCTGTAAAGTCCGAAAACACATTATATTACAGGAAATGTGCAGAACTAGTAAGAGGTTGGTGGGAACCAAGCGGTAGCTCACCTTTACCGGAAAAGATGTCTTAGAACCACTTGTCCTACTGCTACATCCCCTTGATAAGTGGAATCAAGGCAGTAGTTTTGCATAAAGGTATGCGTATTCTTTCAGGTATCTGCTCTGCAAATATCCTGGAGGGCAAAGCCGTAAATAGTGCCAAGGAGGTTAAAATAGTTCTTGTAGAGCGAGCATGCACAGAGGTTTGTAACAATTTTCCTGCTGCATGGTGACAGAAATGAATTGCAGCAGATCTACATCTAGTAAAGCGGTTTGGAACGGAGTTGCCCCTTCCGTGGTGTGCTGAAGCAACAAACAATTGGCTAGAGTTATGAAAGTTCTGGGCCCTGTTGGACAAGTTACTTACCTTCGATAACGCCTTATCTGGTAGAACATGATCTAGCTGCAGATTCCTTACCTTTGAACTTCCAGGCGTCAGGCTGGATCTGGAAGATTTTTCACAGTAGTACCCCTGCATGATGGTAGGTGGCGTTGGTCGACTCTGTGTGATGTCGTCGATGTCGTATTAGTCGTCGTGGTGACGTCCACGTCGTCAATATAACCACCGTTCCGGCACGCAGACGTCAGTACTTATCACGACTTTTCATGCGCCAGGACACCGGCTGGTAACAGTGCGCTTTATAAATGTTATAAATAAATAAATAAATAAAATGCCAGAAGAGCAAAGCCATGAAGTGACTGACCATGGTGTGTTAAAAATTAACTATGGCCCTGAAGGGGAATATCCCTGACACTTAAAACCAGTTCTGCGGTGCAGGGAGGATGGGTGAGTCGGTAAAGAATATGCGGCTAGATCATGACTCTACGAGATAAGACCTTGGCGAAGGTAAGTATCTTGTCCATCTGATAGAGACATCTAGCCACTGATTCCTTACCTTTGCACAGAAACACAAGCAATACCACCCCCGGAGAAGGGAATGTGGAATTGCTTAGACCAGAAAATCCAGCAAAACAGAGACCAAACAGGCTTTTTCTGCGAACCTGGGAATCCAGACAGTAGTGTCTGGCGAACATGTGCAGCGATGCCCACGTGGCAGCTTGGCAGATATGAGTTTTGGAACACCATGTTGAAGAGCCCGTTGTGGCCGCTTTTGCCCTGGTGGAATGTTTCCTAAGCCCTTCAGAGAGATCCTTCTTCGCTAAGGTGTAACAAATATTTATACAGAGGATAACCCATCAGAATATAGTCCTCTTCTGGACAGCACGTCCTCTCTTTGCACCAACGTACCCTATAAAGAGTTGTTCATCCACCTGGGACTGTTTGGTTCGATCAAGACAGAACGATAACGCTCTTTTTTTGGTCCAGACGGTGGAGACGTTACTCCTCCTTGGAAGGATGCAGAGGTGCATAGAAGGTGGGCAGGATAACCACCTTTCCCAGATTGAAGGGTGTTAACACCTTAGGAAGGAAAGATGCCCTAGTCCGGAGTACTACCTTATCGGAAAAGGTCGTCAGGTAAGAAGGCTTTGAGGATAGAGCCTGCAGTTCATGGATTCTCTTGGCAAAGGTTATTGCCACCAAACAACCTGTCTTGATGGTGAGCAACCGCAGAGGACAGTTATGCAGCGGCTCAAATGGTACACATCAAAAAGGTGAGCACCAAATTAAGGTCCAATGATGAAAGGTGAAGGAGTAAACAAATGGGTTAGCCCCTTCAAAAATCTCTGCACTATAAGAGATTTGAATAAGGATGGCTTATCAGGTAGCCGAAAAAAAGAAGACTGGGGTCAAAAGGTAGCCCAGAGCAGAGCCCTGCTGAGCCAAAGCAAGTATGAAGAGAAAGACCTCACATCAGGGTGCATATAAAGGGTCAATTGACCGGCTGTACAATATTTACAAAACTTGTTCCATCGGCAGCCGTATGCTGACTTCGTAGAGGGCGGCCTGGCTGCCAAGATAACCTCACAGACTTCGGGAGGAATGTCAAAAGCGGTTGCCTGTCGCCACTCAATCTCCACGCAAGGAGGCGGAGAGTGGACAGGTTCGGGTGGAAGACTATCCCCTGCTAAAGAGGCAGCCTGACCGGAGGATCGATGCTCATCTCTATAACCTTAGGTACCAAACTCTCCGTGCCTAGTTCGGAGCCACAAGAATAACCTGTGCCTCATCGCTCCAGATCCTCTTGAGCACTCTGAGCAGAAGTGGTATGGGCAGAAAGGTGTATAGGAGGCTTGAGCTCCACTCGCCACAAAAAGAGTTGCGGAGAGAGTGCCGCCTTGGAAACGTCAACCCGCAGAACAGCTGACATTGCGCGCTCTCTTCGGAGGTGAACAAATCTAACCAAAGCTCTCCCCACCACTGAAAGAGACCTTGTACCAGCTCCGGAAGGAGACGCCATTCGTGATCCACAAGGCTCCTTCGGCTGACCTCGTCCGCCTTGGCCTTCAGAGAACGGACCAGGTGTTGATCCACCAGGGAAATGCCCTGATGTTCCAGCCAAGTCAGAGACGCATGGCCTTTTGACAAAGGGTCCACAACCCAACACTGCCTTGTTTGTTGCAGTACCACATGGCGATAGTGTTGTCTGTGAACACTTGAACAAGCCTTCCCTTTATTGAGGGTAAAAAGGTTTTTATTGCCAGCCGGATCGCCCAAAGCTCCAGCAGGTTGATTTGGAGCTTGGCTTCTGCAGAAGACCAGAGCCTTTGATCGCCACCTCTCCCAGATGGCAACCCCAGCACAGAAGAGACGCGTCTGTCACTACTGTGATATCTGGGTGGGGGAAAGAGAGGGGTCTGCTGTTCAACCATTTGCCATTTTCAAACAGACAAGGGGGACCCGAAATAATAGTCGAGGACCTCAGGTAACAATTCTATTTCAAGGAACAAAGGTCCTAAGCAAATAATCATGTACACAAAATAATTAGAATATAACCAACGATGGGTTACTCTAGCCATCCAGTGTCCAGCCGGACAATGGAGTTTTATTTTTACAATGGAGAGAATAAAGTCAGAAATACTTTGAACAGCATAAATAGTGAGGCACAAGCCTGTACCTTTAAAGAACCAGGAAGTGTGGGGGCATGGGGGAACAATACAGAAAATCAAACCAAAACAGAAATACAGGCAAAGACTTTGAGCTTTGGCCACCTGCATTCAGTTTTAAATAACAGCAAGTTTTGACCAAGAATAGATACCACAACAGTTAGGCACAATGGAGATTTGTGGTTCTATTTAGAAATGTCGACGTTTCAATCCCTTGCTCATGGTAAACTGGGATCATCATCAGGACTAGAAAATAACATTTGCCTGGTTCAGAACATGTTTGTGCCAGTTGGCAGAAGTATCAAAAAATTTGAGTTTGTGACTTCGAAATAGCCGGAATAGGATCGCCACTGCACTGTAAGTAGCCATAACAACATGAATGGTTGCCCTGGAGGTAATGGAGGGAGAGGGCGGCCGCCGCTTTCCTCAGTACGCTCCTGTATCCAAGATTGGGGATTGATTGAGGGCCGTACCGGATTAGGTATAGGGCTTGCTCCTTAGGATTGCATGATGGCTGGAATCAGGAGACAGCAGCGATGTGCCGTGGGGTTCCTGGCGTGATCGCAGTTCTGAACCAGGCAAATGTTATTTTCTAGTTGTTGGACCTAGATTACCCAAGCCTACATATGGTAGCTTGGCACAGTAGTGGTCTACAGCTAACTCAAGGCGTTGGCTAAGTACTTACAAGTCTCACCCACAGTAACACAGTGATGAACCACTAAAATAAAGACACAACACCTCTGTTTGGAAAAATACCGTTACCTTTTATAAAAATAATATGTCTCTTTGGATTCAAGTTATACACGATACAACATTAGTTTCTTTCAGGAGAAAACATTCCACTTTTACTTTAAGAAATTACTTTTCACTCCTCAGCTGTGGAAGAAGGGCAATAAACCACATTCTTTTGTCAATGGTACAGTAAAGCATAAGGGTAACTCTTTGGTTGGTTAAGAGAATCTCATTAGCTTCACACTCTGTAAGGTTACCTCACATTATTATACAATGACACATTACTCCACCAATAAATCTACTGAAAAGAAGATGCAGACTGTTAGTGCAATACGTTTTTACAGGTTCATTAATAGGTACTTTACCCCACAGCACTTAAGCACTGCCCAACTCAACAGCAAGACCTGAATGTAGATTTTCACTGTATGACCCACCAGTTATGTGCTAGAAGGGAAGACACAATAATATTAGTAAGGTTCCTCTCCCTCTGATTGACAGGCACACCTAGCTGGTAGAGAATCTACTTCTTCACTTATCACTAATCTGTAGGGGATTTTACCCAGGAACCCTGTGGTTACCTGCACCATTTCCACCTTTCTTTTCAGAGTCAGATAACGGATAAGTTTTATTCTATGTTATTCAGTTCACTAACTCGTTTTCCTCGAGTCAGGTTCCCCTTGACAAGTCAGTCACTCGCGTGGGTCGTAGCCCCACTGTTCTGCTTCATTCACCTGGCTCTGCCGCCTCCCGTTCCCACGCTACCCGGCTTACTTGTGAGGTTGGGGGCGTGTCGCGGGTGTTTCCTCTACACGCGCTGGAGCCCGGTAACAGACGGGCTGAAGGGGGAAGGCAGGGAAGGCTTTCCCGGCCCAGGGCTCCCTACCGAGTCATCCGTTGTGGCGCTTCTGCCTCCTCTGAGGGGATCGACCTCCTGGAGCTCCGACGCGGCGCTCCTCAGCTGGCGCGATGACTTTCCTTCCGCTGGCACTACTCGGCGGAGCATGCGCGGAAGCGCTCGTTCCTCTTCCGCCTCGGCGCACCTGCTCCCAGGAAGGACGCTGTTCTCCACAGGGACGCTGCTCGGTCTCTTCTGGGCCTGCTCGATCCTAGGCCCCTCCTGCCTCGCAAAAGCGTTCAGTCGCTGGTCATGCGCGGAAGCGCCTACCTCTTCGTGTGACGCGGCCGGTGCCCCCGGGGTCCCGACGCCGATCGGAGCAGCGCCACTGCTTCTCCTCAGGCACTTCTCACTCCGGCTTCACAGGAAGGATGTGCACACACGGCGTCCTCGCTCTTCAGGGTGCTAAGGTGCCACAGACGCCCACCTTCACTACAGCTACTCCACGACACCGGTGAGCACAGCGCTGGGTATTGACAAGCAGGAATACCCCCAATTAAGGGTGTTCTGAGTGGTTTTACTGGGGCTCTGAGATAAAAGGATCTTCTTCCTCCAGTAACTCGATTTCCTTGTCAGTAGTTGTTGTCTTGATAGAGGGATCGGTCAAAGGCTGAAGGGGGAACAATCCTCTGAAGTAACTGTCAGCCTCAGTGACAAACTAGCTGCTCTCAGTGTGTCCACCTCCTCTCACCACTGCCTCACTCCTCTACTCTGGGGTCAGCACAAAATGGCTGCTGGTCACTGGCCTTATATAGGGTGGCCTGAGACCTGCAGAAGTCTCTAGTCAATTCTAGAAAGTTCCCTAATGTTATCCTATGGACCTGTCCTCCAGTAGTGTCCGTTATGGCAGTTGGTGGACACCATCTTAGGTTTCTGGAGATCCCTAGATTTTCAAGGGGGCTGACTAGGCCTCACAGGTTATGAGGGACAAATGGCGTCATCGCCAAGGAACACCTAGCCCCCTGACAGCATTAAAAAATTCCTGATGAACATATGTAAAAATAAAAATAGAAACTCTGGGAGGCTAAGGGGGACAAAAATAAATAATAATGGTTAGAGTCTCTCCAGAAGCAGACAGGTCTAACACGCGTCCCCCCCAGCTGAAAGTGGGGAGAACTACCCAACCCCTTGGGAGTCCTCATCACTAAGGCGGAAATACCTGGATAGACCGTCTGCATTGGCATAGTCTGCCCCAGGTCGGTGTTCCATCCTAAAGTCCATTCCCTGTAGGGAGATGGACCACCTTAGCAACTTGGGATTCTCCCCCCCTTCATTTGCATCAGCCAACGAAGGGGGCGATGGTCAGTCTGAACTAGGAAGTGCGAACCAAACAGGTATGGTCGCAGCTTCTTCAGAGCCCAGACCACCGCAAAGGCTTCTCTCTCAATTGTACTCCACCTCCTTTCCCTGGGGAGTAGCCTTCTGGACAGGAAGACCACGGGTTGATCCAAGCCCTCATCATTTAGCTGCGATAACACTGCCCCAATGCCATGTTCTGACGCATCTGTTTGGACAATGAATTCTCTAGCAAAATTAGGGGCCTTGAGAATGGGAGCGGAACACAATGCTTGTTTCAAGGTCATGAAGGCTCGCTGGCAAGCCTCTGTCCAGACTACCCGTCGGGGTTGCTTCTTGGAAGTAAGTTCAGTGAGGGGGGCCACGATAGTGCCATACCCCTTCACGAAGCGACGGTAGTATCCAGTGAGGCCCAGGAAGGCTCGGACCTCTGTTTGAGTCTTGGGGGGCTCCCAGGCGATGATAGCCTCAATCTTTGCCTGGAGGGGCTGCACCGTCCCTCTGCCCACCAAGTGACCTAGGTACACCACCGACCCCTGTCCGATCTGACACTTGCTGGCCTTGATGGTCAAGCCAGCCTGTTGCAGGGCATGAAGAACAGCTTGCAGGTGCTGCAAATGGTCCTCCCAGCTGCTACTGAAGACAGCAATGTCGTCCAGGTATGCAGCAGAAAAAGCTTCCATTCCCGAAAGGACCCTGTTCACCAGCCGCTGAAAAGTGGCAGGGGCATTCTTGAGCCCAAAGGGCATCACACGAAATTGGTAGTGTCCCTCAGGTGTAGAGAAGGCTGACCTTTCCTTCGCCTCCTCGGTAAGGGAAATCTGCCAGTACCCTGAAGTTAGGTCAAAGGTACTTAAGTATTGAGCAGCTCCCAGCCGGTCAATAAGCTCATCCGCCCGTATGTATGCTGAAAGGAAGTTAGTCCCCCTGTCGGAAATGACCTCCTTGGGGAAACCCACACTGGTGAAGATCCCCATCAGGGCCCTTGCCACTGCAGGTGCAGTGATGGTCCTCAGAGGTATTGCCTCTGGGTACCGGGTGGCATGATCCACCAAAACCAGTATGAACCGGTGTCCAGCTGAAGTTGGTGGATCCAATGGCCCTACAATGTCGATGCCCACCCTCTCAAAGGGGGTACTAACGACAGGTAGTGGTTCCAGGGGAGCTTTTAGCTTCACCCCAGTTTTCCCACTGGCTTGGCAAGACACACACGTCCGACAATATGTATCCGACGCCACTTTCATTCGAGGCCAGTAGAAATGGGGGACAAGCCGGGCAAAGGTCTTGTCCTGTCCTAGGTGTCCTGCCAATGGTATCTCATGAGCCAGTTCCAGTAGAAAGGCTCTAAAGCATTGAGGGACCACCAAGGCTCTGGCTGAACCGTGGCCAGGTGCCTTGGGCTCACTGTAGAGGAGTCCATCCTCCCAGTAAATCTGGTAGCTCCCTTCACTGTTTCCCGCTGCCTGGGCGTTGGCCTGTTGCCGCAGCCCCTCGAGAGTAGGACACTCTTTCTGAGCTTTGCAGAACTCTTCCCGGGAAGGACCTCCCTCCACATGCCATTCAATTGGGATGGGTAGGTTTTCCAGGGAAGCAACATTCTCCCCGGTGGACTCCAGATCCACCTCCGCAGGTGGTCCAGCTGTCTCACGAGGTGGAGATGTCGAGGCAGGGTCCTCCGGCCTCCTGTCCTTCTCCTCTCTGGCAGCCGGCTGGGCCATTGTTCCAGGCTCCAGCGTCAATGAACTCCCCCTTCGGGCAGTCGCGGACCTTGTGCTGACACAAGTCCAGTCAGGGGGTCCCAGCATCTCAGAGTGAGTCTGGTACTCCACCCTCCTCCAAGCATTGTGCTCCATATCATTCCCTAACAGGCAGTCAACAGGCACGGCAGGGCTTACGGCAACTCGAAGTGGACCTGCAACCCCTCCCCACTCAAAGGGAACCTCAGCCACAGGGTAGTGGCCCAATCTGCCGTCAGCCATTACGGCGGGATGGAGTACATCTGGGATGACCTGCTCTGGAGACACCAGCTGACTCCTTACCATAGTCATGCTGGCTCCTGTGTCTCTCAGAGCCTCCCCTCTACGGCCATTGATGGTGACCCACTGCTCATACTTAGTAGTATTAGAGGGCAGCTGGGTCTTGGGAACCATCTCCTTATCTCCCAGGGACACTAAGGTGACACCCGCCCGCTCCCCTCCATTAACCAAAGGTATCTCCTCCCCGAGCACTACACTAGTGATTCCCGGGGCTTTTCCTCCAGTGGGAGGGGGTGGTCTTTTTGGGCATCTCACATCTCCTTTATAGTGTCCCACACCACCACACTCAAAACAATGAACAACCCTTGGCTGCTGGCTTTGGCCAGGGGTAGGGTTGCGAGGGGGGTTACTCTTGGGGATGAATCCTCTGCCCCTTCCTTGCGAAGTATTTTGTGGCCCTTTTGAGAACTCCCTCTTAGTTTCCCCTCCCTCTTTCCTCTGGGGGGCGCCCTGTCCTTGCTTCTGGGAATTCCCTCCAGTCCCCTTAGTCGACACCCGGGTACTAACCCAGATGTCTGCCTCCTCAGCAAGCTTCCTGGGGCTGGTCAGCTTGCTGTCCACCAGATGCTGTCTTAGTTCGGGAAGACACTTCTCGAGTAGGTGTTCCTTGAGTATGAGGTCATATAGTCCCTCATAGTCTCCTACTTCGCTGCCTCTTACCCAACCCTCCAGGGCCTTCCTGGAGTAGTCCAAGAAATCTACCCAGTTTTGCGTGCCCAGCTTGTAGCTGCCCCGGAACTTTTGCCTATATTTCTCAGGGGTCAACCCAAACTTCTTGAGCAGCGCTGATTTCATAGCCGGATAGTAGGTCTGTTCACTCTGGTCAAGAGCCAACAAAGTATCCCTGCCAGTGGGGGGCATGTATTTGTATAACCCACCTCCCCAGTGGACTTCCAGAATCCCATGGGCCCTTAGCGAGACCTCGTAGGCGGCTAGCCACTTAGCAATGTCGTCACTGGGTACATAACAAGCCATAATATCTTTTGGTAGGTACGGTCTAGGTTCTTTGATGTTGGTCTGGGTATCGCTGCCACCGTTCTCTGATTTGGGGGATCCTCGGTTTAGGGCTTGTAAATCCATCTCTTTGATGGTTCGCTCATGCGCCAACCTCCTATCCTCCCTTTCCATGTCCATCCTGGCTAGTTCTATTTTCAACCTCCTCTCCTCCCTCCTATCTTCCAGCTCGGCTTCGGTTAAGCCCCTGTCTGAAACGCTGCTGCTTGCCCTTGAAGGTAGCCTGGGACCTGTCAGAAGATTCCCTCTCCCCATTTGGTTCAGCAATGCAGCCTCAGTAACAGTGTCCCCATCACCCACTTCCGTTTCTGGTTCCTCCCTTAGACGAGCTTCTAACCATGCCCTTATGCTTGTCAGCAACTCTCCTTTCTTGGCACCTTTATTAAAAAATACCCCGTTCTGCTGACACCAATCCCTGAGTTGGGCCACAGTATTGGCTTCCAGCTCTTTAAGATTCACCTCCAGCTTTGCCATGGTATAAAATTACTCACAGGAGCAAACCACGAAGTGACCTGAGGTTAACCTCCACCCACCTCCAGAAATAAATTTAGAAAAAACAAAAATTAGATTAGGAGGGCCGCAGGGAGAAAACTCCAGGTGGGGTCCCGTGGTTGGCACTGCGTTACTACTAAGTGAGTGTAAGCACAAATCCGTTATCCCACCGCTGAAACACCAATTATGTTGGACCTAGATTACCCAAGCCTACATATGGTAGCTTGGCACAGTAGTGGTCTACAGCTAACTCAAGGCGTTGGCTAAGTACTTACAAGTCTCACCCACAGTAACACAGTGATGAACCACTAAAATAAAGACACAACACCTCTGTTTGGAAAAATACCGTTACCTTTTATAAAAATAATATGTCTCTTTGGATTCAAGTTATACACGATACAACATTAGTTTCTTTCAGGAGAAAACATTCCACTTTTACTTTAAGAAATTACTTTTCACTCCTCAGCTGTGGAAGAAGGGCAATAAACCACATTCTTTTGTCAATGGTACAGTAAAGCATAAGGGTAACTCTTTGGTTGGTTAAGAGAATCTCATTAGCTTCACACTCTGTAAGGTTACCTCACATTATTATACAATGACACATTACTCCACCAATAAATCTACTGAAAAGAAGATGCAGACTGTTAGTGCAATATGTTTTTACAGGTTCATTAATAGGTACTTTACCCCACAGCACTTAAGCACTGCCCAACTCAACAGCAAGACCTGAATGTAGATTTTCACTGTATGACCCACCAGTTATGTGCTAGAAGGGAAGACACAATAATATTAGTAAGGTTCCTCTCCCTCTGATTGACAGGCACACCTAGCTGGTAGAGAATCTACTTCTTCACTTATCACTAATCTGTAGGGGATTTTACCCAGGAACCCTGTGGTTCCCTGCACCATTTCCACCTTTCTTTTCTGAGTCAGATAACGGATAAGTTTTATTCTATGTTATTCAGTTCACTAACTCGTTTTCCTCGAGTCAGGTTCCCCTTGACAAGTCAGTCACTCGCGTGGGTCGTAGCCCCACTGTTCTGCTTCATTCACCTGGCTCTGCCGCCTCCCGTTCCCACGCTACCCGGCTTACTTGTGAGGTTGGGGGCGTGTCGCGGGTGTTTCCTCTACACGCGCTGGAGCCCGGTAACAGACGGGCTGAAGGGGGAAGGCAGGGAAGGCTTTCCCGGCCCAGGGCTCCCTACCGAGTCATCCGTTGTGGCGCTTCTGCCTCCTCTGAGGGGATCGACCTCCTGGAGCTCCGACGCGGCGCTCCTCAGCTGGCGCGATGACTTTCCTTCCGCTGGCACTACTCGGCGGAGCATGCGCGGAAGCGCTCGTTCCTCTTCCGCCTCGGCGCACCTGCTCCCAGGAAGGACGCTGTTCTCCACAGGGACGCTGCTCGGTCTCTTCTGGGCCTGCTCGATCCTAGGCCCCTCCTGCCTCGCAAAAGCGTTCAGTCGCTGGTCATGCGCGGAAGCGCCTACCTCTTCGTGTGACGCGGCCGGTGCCCCCGGGGTCCCGACGCCGATCGGAGCAGCGCCACTGCTTCTCCTCAGGCACTTCTCACTCCGGCTTCACAGGAAGGATGTGCACACACGGCGTCCTCGCTCTTCAGGGTGCTAAGGTGCCACAGACGCCCACCTTCACTACAGCTACTCCACGACACCGGTGAGCACAGCGCTGGGTATTGACAAGCAGGAATACCCCCAATTAAGGGTGTTCTGAGTGGTTTTACTGGGGCTCTGAGATAAAAGGATCTTCTTCCTCCAGTAACTCGATTTCCTTGTCAGTAGTTGTTGTCTTGATAGAGGGATCGGTCAAAGGCTGAAGGGGGAACAATCCTCTGAAGTAACTGTCAGCCTCAGTGACAAACTAGCTGCTCTCAGTGTGTCCACCTCCTCTCACCACTGCCTCACTCCTCTACTCTGGGGTCAGCACAAAATGGCTGCTGGTCACTGGCCTTATATAGGGTGGCCTGAGACCTGCAGAAGTCTCTAGTCAATTCTAGAAAGTTCCCTAATGTTATCCTATGGACCTGTCCTCCAGTAGTGTCCGTTATGGCAGTTGGTGGACACCATCTTAGGTTTCTGGAGATCCCTAGATTTTCAAGGGGGCTGACTAGGCCTCACAGGTTATGAGGGACAAATGGCGTCATCGCCAAGGAACACCTAGCCCCCTGACAGCATTAAAAAATTCCTGATGAACATATGTAAAAATAAAAATAGAAACTCTGGGAGGCTAAGGGGGACAAAAATAAATAATAATGGTTAGAGTCTCTCCAGAAGCAGACAGGTCTAACACTAGTCCTGATGATAGTTTACCATGAGCAAGGGATCAAAACGTTGACATTTCTAAATAGAACCACAAATGTCCATTGTGCCTAACTGTTGTGGTATCTATTCTTGGTCAAAACTTGCTGTTATTTAAAACTGAATGTAGGTGGCCAAAGCTCAAAGTCTTTGCCTGTATTTCTGTTTTGGTTCGATTTTCTGTATTGTTCCCCCATTCCCCCACACTTTCCGGTTCTTTAAAAGGTACAGGCTTGTGCCTCACTATTTATGCTGTTAAAAGTATTTCTGACTTTATTCTCTCCATTGTAAAAATAAAACTCCATTGTCCGGCTGGACACTGGATGGCTAGAGTAACCCATCGTTGGTTATATTCTAATTATTTTGTGTACATGATTATTTGCTTAGGACCTTTGTTCCTTGAAATAGTTCAATCATTTGCAGTACTTCACCCACCACTGCAGATTTTTGGCACTGCCCTCTAAAATCTGAACCAGGTTGGTGACATTTCCTCGATGCTGTGCTAATTGGGACTTCGGGTCCCACTGCAGAGCCCGCATGTGCCACCGTGCATGGTTCACTAAGCGGATGCAGGAAGCCATGAGGCCCAACAGCCTTAGAGACAGTCTCAAGGAAATCCAGGATAGAGGCTGAAACATCGGTATCATAGCCTGAATATCCTGGACTCGTAGTTCGGGAGGACTGGCCCGAAACTGCACCATGTCCAGCAGCACCCCAATGAAGGGAAGCAATAGAGGTAGTCAGGTGTGACTTCGGCAAGTTGATAGTGAACCCCAGCGAATGCAAGAGGTTCGCGTCGTCTGCAGGTGGGAGACAATTGCTTGGGACGAGCCCGCCTTCAACAACCAGTCGTCACGATAGGGGTAGATTGAAAGCCCAGATGAGCTGCGACCACCGCCCTCACCTTTGTGAACACCTGAGGGGCCCTGGTGAGGCGAAATGGGAGCAAAGAGTTCATGGCCTACCGTGAACCGCAGGTAGCGCCGATGGGCGGGCAGGATGGGAATATGAAGTAGGCATCCTGCAAGTCCAGCACTACCATCCAGTCTCCTGGGTCCAAGGCAGACAGGACCTGAGCAAGAATGAGCATCTTGAACTTCTTCTTTTTGAGGAACAGATACCCCCCTCTATCTCTTCCTCAAAAATGAAAAGTTCAAGATGCTCACTCTTGCTCAGGTTCTGTCTGCCTTGGACCCAGGAGACTGGATGGTAGCGCTGGCCTTGCAGAATGCCTACTTCCATATTCTCATCCTGCCTGCTCATCGGCGCTACCTGCTGTTCACAGTTGGCTACGAGCACTTTCAGTTTGTAGTGCTCCCATTTGGCCTCACCAGTGCCCCTCGGGTGTTCATAAAGGTGACAGCGGTGGTCACCGCTCATCTGCGGAGATCTGGGGTTCCAGTCTACCCCTAACTCGACGACTGGTTGTTGAAGGCGGGCTCGTCTCAAACAGTTGTCTCCCACCTCCAGACAACGGCGAACTTCTTGCATTCGCTGGAGTTCACTATCAACGTGCCGAAGTCTCACCTGACTCCCTCTCAGTCGCTTCCTTTCATTGGGGCGGTGCTGGACATGGTGCAGTTTCCGGCCTATCCTTCGGAACTGCAAGTCCAGGATATTCAAGCTATGATACCGATGTTTCAGCCTCTATCCTGGATTTCTGTAAGACTGACTGAGGCTGTTGGGCCTCATGGCTTCCTACGTCCCATTAGTGACCCATGCACGGTGACACATGCAAGCTCTGCAGTGGGACTTGAAGTTCCAATGGGCACAGCATTGAGGAAATCTCACCGACCTGGTTCAGATTTCAGAGGGCGCTGCGAAAGATCTGCAGTGGTGGAGAACGGACCGCGAATGGTTCAATGGCAGAACCTTCTCCCTTCCCCATCCAGATCTCACGGTAGTGACAGACGCATCCCTTCTGGACAGTGGTGGCCATCTGGGAGAGGTAGAGATCAGAGGACTCTGGTCTTCGGAGGAAGCCAACCTCCATATCAACCTGCTGAAGCTTCCGGTCATCGGACTGGCACTAGAAGTCTTTTTACTGTCAATAAAGGGAAGACTTGTTCAAGTGTTCATAGACAACATTACCGCCATGTGGTACGGCAACAAACAAGGCGGTGTGGAGTCGTGCACCCTTTGTCAAGAGGCCCTGCGTCTTTGGAATTGGTTTAAAGTGTCAGGAACGTTACCCTTCAGGGCCCTAGTTGTTCATTTTTTTAACACACCATGGTCAGTCACTTTCTACGCCAGAAGTGCAAAGCCATGAAAAGTACTGACGTCAGTGCACCGGAGCGGTGGTTATAGTGACGACGTGGACGTCACGACCAAGATAAACACGACACAGACAATGTCACACGGAGTCGACTGATGCCACCTACCGGCGCACAGGGGTACTGCTGTAAGAAATCTTCAGGATCCTGCACGACGCCTGAAAGTTTAAAGTTAAGAAATCTGCTGAAAGATCACGTCTCTATTAGATAAGGCGTTACCTAAGGTAAGTAACTTGTCCAACATGCTGTAGCTTTCTTCAACGGATCGGCGCTGGCTGGCATGGAAAGAAAAGAACTGTGGTCAGCGCGCCAGAGTGGTGGTTATACTGTTGTTGTGGATGTAACGACGAACCTGACGCCAACAACGTCAAGCAGAGTCGTACAATGCCACATTTATGGATATCCGTTTACGCCAACACACTGTCCCTCCTCAGCAAACCCTCCGGAAAACAGTCTGTTGAGAAAGACAGATGGTTCTCCCGCACCCTCCAAGAGTCCAGGCGCACCTGCAGATGACTCAAGAGAAGATGGGGGAGCAGCGAAACCCCAGCAGACTATGCCGCCGTCACCACGCACCACCACCTCATCAGAGCCACAAAGAAAACTGCCATACAACGCCAAAGAACTTCACCGTAATCAAAGAATTCACCAAACCCAGCACAAAGGCTACTGACATCCCCCCTCCCAAGCCCTCTGCAACAACCTTGTCATCTTCTTCCACCGCAAGATCACAGACCTCTACAACAGCTTTCAACGCAGGATCACCCACCCTACCCGCAACCACTGCATCCAAATGCTCCAGATCCAGCCAACCGTTCTCAACTGGATGACCCTCACCACCGACTACACCTTATGGATCATGAAGACCAGACACTCCGGAGAGCCCTTGGACCCTGCCCACACCTCATCTTCAGCCGAGCCAGAGCCACCATTGCCCCTGAACTCTGTCGCACCATCAACTGCTCCATTGAATCACTACCTTCCCTGAAGACTGGAAACACGCAGAGATCAGCCCCTTGCTGAAAAAACCCTCGGCTGAACGAACAGACCTCAAGCATTACAGACCCATCTCTCTGCTCCCCTTCCCAGCCAAACTCATTGAGAAAGCCACCAACGCCCCACTCACCAAATTCATCGAAACCAACCACATCTTGGACAGCCCAATCAGGCTTCAGACGTCTTTTCCAATTGAGAGTGAGACCTAGCTCGCTGAACAGGCTTATGCATACGTTTGTTGCTGCCTGGACTGCTTGTCTGGAATGTGGATCTGACAAGCCAGCAGTCTAAGTATAGGAACACTTGGCATTTTTGCTTCCTTAAGAAGGCTGCTACCATGGCCAGGCAATTTGTAAAAATTCTTAGGGCTGACTTCAGACCAAAAGGAAGAACCCTGAACTGGTAGTGGCTGCCCACTACTGTGAATTGTAGGAATTTCCTGTGGTAAGGGTAGATGGGGATGTGGAAGTATGCATCCTGCAGGTTGAAGGTTGACATATATTCTCTGTGGTTTAGACATATAAGAATATCTTGTAACATTACCATGCGAATGATTGCTTTTTGAGATACTTGTTGAGATCTCGTAGATCAAAGATAGGCCACCATTCCTTCCACTTTTGGCGAATCAGGAAGAAACGAGAATAGAATCCCTTTCCGTACTGCGATAGAGGGATCCTCGCTATTGCCCCCTTGCAGAGCATGGTGTTGACCTCCAATTGAAGCAGGTGCAGATGTTTGGGAATAGAGGTGTGTGGTGGGTTTGATAGTGGGTTGTGAATGAATTCTAGGATGTGGCCGAATTGAACCAGGTCTAGGACCCATTGGTCCGAAGTGATCTATTGCCAACGTTGGATGTACAGGGATATTCTTCCTCCTAGTCTGAAAGATGTGGCGGGATGGGTAGGTGGAGCCTGCAACAGGTCATTGGAGACGACCAGCATCCTTTTCCTGACGAGCAGCTGTTCTTCTGGGAGGAGGCCCATTGTAAGCCGCTTGAGGTGCTTGCCTCTGGGCATACTGTCGATGAAACTTCTGGGAGGTAGACGTGTAAGAGGGATGCTAGTATTGCTGGTAGCCTCCCCTATATGAAGGCATGCCTCCTCCTCTGGTGCCTGAAAAGGGCATCTTTTAATTGAAGAGTTCCCAGCATTTTAGCTGTCTCTGTATCATTCTTTACTGCCTGAAGGGCTTCGAATCGCTTTCAGAATTAGGCCGCTCCGACAAAGGAAAGATCTAAGATTTTATTCTGTACCTCGGGCTTAAAGGAGGTAAGCTTTGAGGCAGCCTGATATTCTGAGCACTGCAGAGGCCGCAAGCTGCCGAAACGCAGTAGAAGCAATATTCATGGCACAGTCTATGATCTCTGTCGATGTGCACTCCCCCCCCAGCAAGATATTTTTTGCTTCAGTTTTTGCCTCTTCTGGAAGCTGATCTATATATGGTGCAATGTCAACCCAAAGCTGGCGATGTTACATCCACAAAATAGCCGGTGAATTTGCCACTCTGTCAGCCCTGACATAGATGAAAAAAGCTTGCCGATTTTATCCAAGTGTCTGCCCTCCTTGTCTGAAGGCGCAGAGATCTGAGTGGAAGGATTCTTTGATCTTCTCTGGTCTGCCTGCGTAATTACTGAATCCAGCTTTGGCTGGGCAGTCATGCAAGCAGGGGCATCTTCACAGACTTTATATTTCTTATCGAGGCATGGAAGAACCGCTGTTACTGTAGCTTGATTTTTTATGACTTTCAAGCCCTCTACCCAAATATAGCTCACAATGGGCATATGGACCGTAAGCTTTTTTGGAAAGCTCCTGGGCATAGGGAGGGCAAATCTCTAAGCTTCTCTTTCTAACAAATAATAAAACCATTCGGTGGGGACTCCACTGGGGTGGGTGACGGAGATGATGGTGTAAGGATGAGATAGTCATCCCATTCCATCTGTGCATGGAAGAGCTCTCCTTCCTTTTGGTCATCATCAGAGTTATCTGGATCATGGAGCAGGGTTGTCTGTGGTGTGTGCCTTACTGGGAGAGGCAATAACGTAGGTCTCAGTGCTTAATTGGATGGTTGAGCAGTGGGGGATTTGGCTGAGTTGGATGGCTGCGGCGCATCTGCTGTAGAAGGTGGAAACCATTTTCTATAATCTGCTATCATTAACTGCAAATCAGAAACCAGAAAGTCAGGCAAACAAACTATCTCCTCCTGGTATGGGTGCTGGTACTGGACATGGGATGAATAATAATGATGTTCATATCCCTTGTCATAGTCCTCCTCTTCTTCTTGGCATTTAACATGTAACTTGGAGGGACTGTGCGTGACCTCAATAGGCCAGTCATTCTCTGATTCTTTCTCCTCCAAGAGAAGAGCTGGTATCAGTAGTGTCACTTTACTTTGAGGTGTGTTCTTGGATTATCAACCTTGTTTTATCTGGTTTTTCAATTTTTCCTCTCGTTGACGAGGTCACTGACGGTGTCAATCAATCTGTTATCTGCAGTCAGTGGTGTAGTCGTGGATGGTATCACCGCAGTGAGCGAGGTTATCAATGCCGACGGAGCCTTCATCAATGCAATCAAGGAAATCTTCAGCGTCGACGGTCTAGTCAGAGACATCATCGACGACAATGTCATCGAAAAAGAGGAGGTGGTGGACAGCGTAGATAATGTAGCTGTAGATGTAGTCTGTTAGAAATGGGATCTCTGGTAGGCTACGGCTTGCGCCAAAGCCAGGCAGAGACCACCACTCTAATCAGGGCAAGGGAGTTACACGCCAAAGATAACCCCTGCTCATACCCTTGGTAGCTTGGCACGAGCAGTCAGGCTTATCCGGGAGGCCATGTGTAAAGCATTTGCACACGCACACAGCAACAACATCCCGGGCACACTACAAAAGGAACTCCACACAAGGTTATATCAAAAATAGCCTTTGTATTCTCATAACACATTAGAATAGTAAACACATAATATACATGGTGCCACCTGGCACTAGGTCATATTTACAAGGGATTATTTACACCTGACAGGTCCCACTGGACCACTGTCAGAACCATCACAGAGTAAACGTAATAAAAGTAAAACATGTCATAAACGTAGAACCAGTAGCCACTGGTAATCACCGTACTTAGCATCAGCCTGTAACATAAACTACATTATGCACAGTATCACATTAGACACGAATCACATTCTGCGCCAACCTCACCAGCATAAACACATTATGCAAATAAGCTCATAATCAAAAAACTACGTTTAGAGGTATCAAAACAGGGTGCGTAAATCATACTACATGAATCACATTTCCTAGCACCACATAACTCACATTTAGCACATAGTCTCCTAAAAAGACCATAGTAGAGGCATTACTCACATTAGGGCCTACACAGCGCTATTTACCTCACAGTCCCCCTGGCCAACTGGCCATCTCAAAGGGGCTCATATGCCCTGTGTCCAGAATGTCAGGGTGAACTGCCAATGCAGCGGAAGTCAAGGGTGCACACGTTGCACAGGCCTAAACGTGGCAGCTGGCACTAATTGCTGCACAGCTAGGAATGCAAAACGTGGGCCTGGGCACTCAATGTGCCCTCTAAACAAATATGCGAAACGTTGCAGCTGCCCTCGGTCAAGCGGGGCAGCTGAAGCAGGTGCACGAGCACCAACAATGTACTCCAATCTGGGAGCCCCCATTGGGCTCTCTGGAAGGAAATCGACTTGCCCCAAAGACGTTGCAGCTGCCCACTGTCAAGCGGGGCAGCTGGGATGGCCAAAACTAAAGGGGCCCTGGGACCTCTGTCCCCTCTGGACCCTACTGGGCTTGTAATTAACTTGGCCCCCATCGTTGGAGCGGCCCACTGTAGAAATAGCCAGCATGTTGAAGCACAGGCCCATCTGACCCTTGGGACCCCCACTGGGGCACTTAAACCACATAGCCCCTCTTGGAGCGCACGGGAGCTTTCAACACATCATGCCCCCAATGGAGCGCACTAGCGCTTGTGCCTCAATCTCGCCTCCCCCCCCTCTCGATGCCACACTCACCGGCTCGGGGGTCAGGCCTCCTCTGACCTTTGCTTCTGGGACCGGGACTTCAGGATGGAGCCCGCAAGGCTCCTGGCGGCCTGCAACATTCAGCACACCATGCGGGGCTCTCCCTCTGGACTTGGGAGCACAGTCGGCCAGCTGTAGCACTTCTCCTCCGGTTGGCCAGTGCGGGTGGGCTCCCGCCTGGCTTCTCCTACACACGGGGCTCTCCCTTCCACACGGGAGCCCCGCGACAACCAGACTTCCTCCTCTCTGGCATGCAACAGGCCCCGCTCACCTCCCAGGCAAGGCTTGTCTGACTCCCCGGTCGCGCTGAGAGCGGCCCGGGGAGAAATTGTTTAGGGGCGCAGGCCGCAGTAGTGAAACGCGATTGTAGGAAAGGAACGCAGGGTGGCCACCCGCAATTAAAGCTGGGTATTCCCCCAGCAAGGGCTGCAGTGCAGCGCAGCGCTGCGCAGCCCTCAGGTTCTCCATCGGCTGGGCAGTTTCAAAGATCGCACTCCCAGGCGCTGGATGAAGCAACAGTCCGGGGGTAAAGAGCATAAGTCCTTAGGAATGAAGAAAGGAGGCAAAAGGTCCCAGGGTCATAGCTGGGCCCATCAACCAGCACACAGGGCCCTCCAGCAGGGAGGCAGCCCCCATGGCGGTTCCACCTGGGCCCCAGCAGCAGCAAGACCCCCCTCTGTCAGGATCAGGATCAGGAACAGAACAACATCATGGGGTCACAGCCCATATATTCATACTACATTTCCCATTGTGTCACAGCACAGGGCTTGGGGATACCAGTCAGAACTGGTTTAGGGGAGCTTCCGAGCACCTTGTTTTGCTCAGCTCCTCTCTCCTTTGTCAGGTGGTAGCTCAGGGATCAGACGCACCACAGGGGGCGGAGCCGGCATTGTGGAGGGAAGGCACAGCCCTATTCAGGTCCCAGGTGCAACTCCTCCCTCCCATCTGCATGCAGATCTCTCTATTCACCACTGGGCAGACTCACCCTGTCTCCAGGAGCCACCTACACCTCTCAGCTCCTGTCAATCACAAGCCAGACATGCAATTCACATCAGGCAGGCAGACACACAGTACACAGAAATGCCAACTTCTAAAAGTGCCATTTCTCCACCAGTCACCATAAATCTGCGCACACCATTGCGCAGCATTAATCCTCACGTGTTCATACATACTAAACTCGCCCCTGCACTCCTCTCAACACCAGGAATTACCATGGACACACATATCCCCCATGCATTCCTATGGGAGGGCAGGCCAATCTCACCACACGCCATCAGAGCGCGCACGCACTTTACTCTGGGCCACAGTGCTAAAGTGCCCAGAGGCCTAAAATCACTCCCACTATGTCAGAGCTTAAGGCAAAAAGTTCAGGGGTGAACATGCCAAAAAAAAAAACAAGTCCAACATAGTTGATGATGAGGGGCCAAAATACTTTATTGTATAGTTAATAAAAACCGTTACAATGTGAAATGCAGTATTATTATTTTTTTAAATGTAGAAAAATACTTTGCCCAAGATCACAGCAGACCAGCTCGCCACCTCCCTGAGCCAGCACCCTCCTGCCAGCTCAGCGGACCCCAGCCAGGCCGCCGACAACCTCACGAAGTGGATCAGCATCTGCGCGGACGAGCTCGCCCCGCTGAGGACCCCGCCCAGCAGACCCGGCAGCAAGAAAGCCCCGTGGTTCACCGACGAACTCAAGAGCTCCAAGAAGAACTGCCGAGCCCTCGAGAAAGTCTGGAGAAGGGAACCCACACCGGACAACAGGACCTCCTTCAAGCTTGCCACCCGGAAGCACCACCAGCTGATCCGCGCCGCCAAGAAAACAGCATTCAAGGAACGGTTGGACAACAACGCACACAACTGCAAGGAACTCTTCAACATCGTGAAAGAGCTTTCCAACCCCAGCGCAGGAAACAACGACATCACCCCATCGCAAGACCTCTGCAACTCCCTCGCTTCATACTTCCACAACAAGATCGCAGACATACACAACAGCTTCAACAACCAACCAACGCACACCATGACCGAACAATCACCCCCCACCACCACCCTCCACGCCTGGACCCCGATCAGCACCGATGACACCATCCGCACGATGAACTCCATCCACTCCGGATCACCGACCGACCCCTGCCCTCACCACGTCTTCAACAAGGCCGACGCTGTCATCGCACCCCACCTGCGAGACATCATCAACACATCCTTCGACACCGCCACCTTCCCTGAGAGCTGGAAACACGCCGAACTCAGCGCTCTACTCAAGAAACCAACAGCAGACCCCACCGAACTCAAGAACTACCGCCCCATCTCGCTCCTCCCGTTTCCAGCCAAAGTCATAGAGAAGACCGTCAACAAGCAGATGGCCGCCTTCCTCGAGACGAACGGATCCCTCGACCCCTCACAGTCCGGCTTCCGAGCCAATCACAGCACCGAGACCGCCCTCATCGCCGCCACCGATGACATCCGAGCCCTGATGGACAATGGAGAAACAGCGGCCCTCATCCTCCTAGACCTCTCCGCGGCTTTCGACACGGTCTGCCACCGCACCCTAGTGCAGCGCCTCAGCAACGTCGGAATCCAGGACAAGGCGCTGGAATGGATCATCTCCTTCCTCGACGGAAGAACACAGAGAGTCCGCCTACCACCATACAAGTCAGAGGCCTCCGAAGTCATCTGCGGCGTCCCTCAAGGATCATCTCTGAGCCCCACCCTCTTCGTCTACATGAGCCCCCTCGCGGCCATCGTACGCAAACACAACCTCAGCATAATCTCCTACGCCGACGACACCCAGCTGATCCTCTCCCTGACCAACGACCCCGCCTCCGCCAGAGCCAACCTGCACGAAGGGATGAAAGAGGTAGCCGAGTGGATGACGACCAGCCGCCTGAAACTGAACTCTGACAAGACGGAGGTCCTCATCCTGGGCTCTTCCCCCTCCACCTGGGACGACTCCTGGTGGCCTCCCGCCCTGGGCACCGCACCCAAACCAACAGACCATGCACGCAACCTGGGCTTCATCCTGGACTCCTCCCTCTCCATGACCAGGCAAGTCAACAACATCTCCTCGGCGTGCTTCAACATCCTACGCATGCTACGGAAGATCTTCCGGTGGATCCCCACCGAGACCAGGAAGACCGTCACCCAGGCCCTCGTCACCAGCCGACTGGACTACGGCAACGCCCTCTACGCCGGTACCACCGCCAAGCTCCAGAAGAGACTCCAGCGGATCCAGAACGCCTCAGCCAGACTCATCCTCGACATCCCACGAACCAGCCACATCACCGGACATCTGAGAGACCTTCACTGGCTCCCCGTCAACAAAAGAATCACCTTCCGCCTCCTCACCCACGCACACAAAGCCCTACACGACCAAGGCCCGAGCTACCTCAACAGCCGGATCAACTTCTACGCTCCCAAACGCCACCTCCGATCAGCCAACCACGCCCTCGCCGCCGTCCCCCGCATCCGAAGAGCGACTACAGGAGGAAGGTCCTTCTCCTACCTGGCCGCCAAGACCTGGAACTCCCTCCCGACCGACCTGCGCCTGACCCAAGACCACCTCTCCTTCAGGAAGAAGCTGAAGACCTGGCTGTTCGAGCAGTAGCGGCACCCCCCCCCCCCCAGCGCCTTGAGACACTACGGGTATGTAGCGCGCTCTATAAGTGTCACTGATTGATTGATTGACTTTCTTTTACAAATGTTAAAACGACAGTTGATTAAAATGGTAAAGAGCACTGGTATTCTTGATGTCCTAATGATTCAAATAGCTGGTTCAATGTTCAGAAAATGCACATTAAGAGTTCATGAAACACAAGTTTGTATTAGCTCTTTAGAAAGTTTTTTTTTTTTTTCAAAATTGGTAACATATTTTGTAGTTCGGCATATGAATTGTGGATCCACTGAGTCCAATGCCTGTAGAATCGCTGAGCGGCATGTGCGGATTCCTTTTTCATTAAATTTTGCCTTTAGTAAGCTCCTGCGTTCACTATCCAATGCAGGACAAATGCAGATCAAATCGATAATGTCTTGTACAGCAGCACCACCTAAGTGACACTCCTTTGGGCCTGGTGTCCTCCAGCCAGGTTGGTCGGCATTTGTTGGCAATTTGCCCATCCGTAGGTTGAGGTATTTTATTTTGAAGTGTGATGGAAACGCGAGCCCTAGATAGGCTGCAGGTGCCGGCTTTTTGTAAGATTGTATTATCATCCATGCGTGTGAGCGATATCTCAGGGTTGTTTTATCATCGATCAACGAATGCATGTTAGTTGCCTTTTTTACAGCCTGCTTGAATAAAGATACAGGTAGCTTCCTTTTCCACAATGGCGCCAACTTGGTGATTTCAAGGGAGGACTTTAGGTACTTCGCGTACCGAGAGTTGGGGTTTCTTTGCATGGCTTCCCAAATGGCGAAGTTGATTTCAATTTCGCGGTTCAACCAAATGCCGTACCAAAATTTGACTGTCTCATATTTTTTGTGCAATGTTTGGGACTGCAAGCCAAATTCGAGCCGAACCTGGGCGGGCGAGTCGTCGCACGGTAGGCTGAATACACGTTTATACACTCTTGTTTGGATTTTGTCTAAGAGGAGTGCACTCCTGCCACAATGTACCACACTGCCATAGGCTATTGTTGGAAGTAGCTTGGCTTTGATAACTGTTAGAAGAGGAGTGAACAAAAGGCCTTTTAGTTGCTTTGATAAACTGCTGAATGCGTATAGTAGGGCTGTTCCTTTCTTCTCGATTGCCTCAAAATACGTGGAGAAGCTGAACCGTCTGTCCAGATGTATCCCCAGGTACTTGTAGCTTTCTACTACTTCCAGGTTCTTATTGTCAATTTGGAAGTTCGGCGGTTTTATGCGGCGATGGGTTATTATCATGACCTTTGTTTTCTTACTATTTCTAAAAGGTTCTGTGTAGTGTATTCAGCCAGTTCTTGCATGAGACGTTGCAGTCCTATTTTCGTCTGGCTGAGGAGAACGACGTCATCGGCATAGGAAAGATGTGTAAGAGGCAGTTTTCCCAGCCGTGGAGGGTGTGCGTTGGTCCCGTCTAGCCTTGGTGTCAGGTCGGCCATGAATAGGTTAAACAGATGAGGGGCCAAGACGCAGCCTTGCTTTAATCCTTCACAGGTATTGATCTTCCGCGTAAGCCAGTGGCCGTTGTCAATTTTTACTTGCATCCAGGTATTGGTGTATAAGTCCATTATTGGGTTTAAGATCACATTCGGCAGGCCCTGCTGCTTTATTTTGGCCCAAAGTAATTGTCGGCTAACACAGTCGAAGGCCGCCTTGAAATCCACGAAACATAAGTTTAATGCTTGATGATTTTGCAGGCTTTTTTCGGCTATCAGGCTTATTGCTATGGCATTTGCCATGGTGCCTATGCTACGACGAAACCCTGACTGGTTTACTGGGATTTTTTTGTTATCGTCGGACCATTTTGTGAGATCAGTTAACACCAGAGCGGCGTAATACTTGGCCTCGGCGTCGATGAGCGCTATCAGGTGGTAGTTTGCAGGATTTTCATTTATCCTCACGTGTTCATACATACTAAACTCGCCCCTGCACTCCTCTCATACCAGGAATTACCAGGGACACACATATCCCCCATGCATTCCTATGGGAGGGCATGCCAATCTCACCACATGCCATCAGAGCGCGCACGCACTTTACTCTGGGCCACAGTGCTAAAGTGCCCAGAGGCCTAAAATCACTCCCACTATGTCAGAGCTTAAGGCAAAAAGTTCAGGGGTGAACATGCCAAAAAGGGCCAAGTCCAACATAGTTGATGATGTGATGCGCCATATACATCTTGGTCATTGATTGTGCTCACAACACTGTTCTTGTCGACGATGAGCTAGTCGGCGGAGCAGAGGAAGGTTTTTTAAAAGCGTGACTGGACTTAGGAGGTGGTGTAGGTGGCAGAGAAGATGCCCCTTTAGCCTTATCTGAGGTTGCAGAAGGGCTTTTTTTTGTCCTTTTTCAAAGATTCTTATTTACTCTGTGATGAGATTTTGAAGGACTGCAGCCTTTAAAAGACCCATGAGTGGTTTTTTTTAAAGGCTTTTTTTGGCTGTTCAGAGGAGGATCGCAAATGGGATGATCTCTTTCCCTCTTGTGAGTTCTTTTGGAGGACGAAGAGGAGTCCTCACTTTTCTAGTTTTGAGTTTTGGAAGCCAGATTAGCAGCCTTCCTTCTCCGTCCATTAAATTCTTGGATGAAAAGGTACGACATACCTTACAGTCCTTGGCAGAATAATCCAGGAAGAGGCACTAAGTGCTATCTTGGTGCGGGTCTTCAGTGTGAAGTCTCTTTTTTCCACAGGTATCGCAGGAACTGAAGAGACTTTTCTTCTTGTCTGACATGATATTAAAATAAAGAAGAGGTCACACCTGTATGGTGAAAACTCTGTTGGTAACAGGGAAATCTCCTACAGAACCAAAATATAAGTATCCAAATAGGTAAATAAATGAGCAGAGCTCAGCGGAGACTCCGTAACACGGTGTGCAATATAAAATCTGAGGGACTGGAACTCTCTCAGGTGTGTTCTAGAGGGCAGGTCAGCCTGATTGGCTGATGCATAAGTTTGGTCTCTTTTTTAAATACACTATAATAGGTTGCAAAATTGAAGGGCCTAGTGCCTTCATACACTATCTTTAACATTGTATTACTATTTTATGGCACCGGGGACTCCCATCTCGACGAGAGGGAATAATTCAAGCATTTGAATCTATGAAAGTTCCAACACTGGAGTAACTGACCAAACAGGAAGGTCATACAAACAACCTCAGCTTTTAAACTTAAACACTTCAGTTTCATTTAGATTCTTTTTTCAGAACTACAGACTTTAACCCGTTTTCTGCTTCGAACGTTCAGTGCCAGTGCTGAACGTTCGAAGAAACGGGTGCGGCCGCGTCGGCCGTTGGACGTGCGCAGCACCCGGGAGGTAGCTCGCGTGACGTCCAACGGCCGACGGCAGCAGCGAAGGGGTTAAACTGCTGCGTTTCATCATAACTGGGGTGGTGTAGTGGGCAAAAGAACAATGGATTTAACCCAGATATTTTGACTGGGGGAGAATGTTTGCATTGTCAGCATTCCGTCCATCATTTGTTTGCGTTAACACTTTTCGCCCTAAGTGGGATGGGTATGCCCAGACGTGGGTCCCTTGCTCACTGTGCCACTGGATTCAAGCTAGCCTTGCTCAAGAAGGGTAACATACCCTGAAACCGGTCCCAGGATGCTCGTTTCCGGTCCAGGGAGGACCTGGCTTGGCTGTTCGGTCTGGACTGTTCCCATGAGGCACAGGGTCAAGACTGATTTGCATATGGCTGGGTCCAAACTGGGGTGGCGTAGTGGGAAAAAGAAAGATGGATTTAACCCAGATCTTTTGACTGGGGGAGAATGTTTGCATTGTCAGCATTCCGTCCATCACTTGTTTGCTGTAACATGTTTCATCACAAGTCTAGCTGTTGTGAGCTTACACTACAGACTCCACAGTTCACTTTCTGCAGACCATAAAAAGGGAGCACACACTATGAAACTACACACTTGATCAGTGGTTGTATATGTAGGTTTAATTGGGTGATTGCTCCTGTTGTTTGGGTCCCCTCACCAGCAAGGTCACCCTAATTCCATTATAACAACAGAAAAGTATTTACTTTCTGGCTTCAACTGTTTTTTTGCAGTTCAGTAATTGGGAGCTTACAATGGAAATAAATATATGAAAGTGCCACATGGATTTTTGGGAGGGGCTGTAAAAATTCCATCAGTTGGCTCTTTGAGAATTTTGAGGACAAGGGAAACTCAAATGTTCTCAGGAATGCTGATTCTACTGGACCTCTTGGTCACCTTTCATTTATATCTGTTGGTAACACTTCTGGCAACTCGTGGGTGTTTTGGAAACTATACCCATGGTCTGATACATGTAAACGAAGGTGCACCAACGGTGCTTGTTTTCATGCTCATCTACCCAGATTGTGTCTTTCCCATTACCTCAAGAGTGGTCTGCTAGATAGCGGTTATATAAAGTCCATAGCAGGAAGACAAGAAAGAGGGCTGGAATAAGGATTCTAACAATTATAGTGTTAGAGAAAGTATTAACTAAGCAATGTTTTCTTGCTTTTCCATCTGTATCTCTCATGTTTTCAACTCTTGTTATAAGCAGTTAAGGCTGAAATACACAGCTTGTATGTAAGGTTTTGCAGGATTGAATACTAAATTGTAGGATGTGCTCTAGAGCTTTTATCCTAAAATTAGACTCTGCATAATGCAGGGAGTTGACCTCTGCTGGCTAAGTTTGCCGTGGTGGAGTGGACATGATTCCATACCAGACACCTAGCTACTTACACATCACAGCAAACAATTATGCAGAACATAATTCTCGCTACTGCACCTACATCATCTGATAAAACTGCTAGAGTTGTATGTATTGTCTTTGGCATTTTTATAGCACTACTACCACTAGTGTGTCCATTTTGCCACAAGCTTGAGCTTGCATGCATGGTTGTTAGAAGTGTACGTTTGGCATTTGGCATAGATGGGTATGGTTAGGTGTTAAATGTGGCCTAATCTTTTATGATAGCAAGATTGAGCTTCCCTAGAGTGAGGCATGTAATACTGTCACCATTTGTGAGAACTGATCTGATATCTCTATCTCTCGTTTTATGTTTTTGCTATACGAAGCTGAAGGCACTACACACTCGGGCCCCACCTACCTCAATAGTTGAATCTTCTTCCATCAACCACTTCCACTAAGCAACGCTCCGTCTGCGCCTGGGCGTCGCCAGACATGCTGGTGGTTTGAAATCAGGGGTGCCAGTCTATACTAGGGAGCTCCTGTTGTCCATCAGTCAGCGGATAAGCCTGTGCGGCTTGCGCATGGGAGATGCAATGGAAGGGCCTTTTTGTTGTCTCAACTGTGGCTTTAACTCCTGCTCTTCACTGCCCCCTGTCCCACACAGGCCCACCTTGAAAATCTTACACTTTAATGTTCCCTCCCTGGTTAAACACTACATGGAGATCTACGACCTTATAGAAGATCAATCTCCCGACATGTTTTTTATAACCGAATCTTGGCTAACCGATGCCATTGTGGCTGAACTGGGCCTCGCACTCCCCCCGGGGTACAGCATCCTGACTCTTAACAGGGAGATTAGAGGTGGGGGCATAGCTGTCCTCTTTACGTCCCGTCTCCACTGTTCATTTCTTAGGGAGGATGTAGCTGGGTGCGAATGCGCCCGCTTTGTCATCTCCTTTAGTGCTCACTTTTATATTACTGGTCTTTTAGTCTACCGCCCCCCAGGACCGAGCTCGGAATTTAAATCGGCCATTGTTGAGGCCGTGAGTTCCCTGGCATTGACTGCTGCAAATTTCAGCCTCATTGGGGACCTTACCTTACATTTTGATCGTCCCTCCGGCCCGGAAATCAGCAGCTTGCTTGCCAATTTTGCTGCCTGTCAACTAAGCTGGTGGTGGGCCCTACCCATACTGCCGGGCATCTACTAGACCCAGTTTTCTCCAACATTCCCTCTCTCATGGTTAATTCACCTAGCCCGGTGTGTTGGTCAGATCACCTTCTAGTGTCCTTCTCCTCCCGCTTTCTGACCCAATGCCCTGAGCAGACCTTAAGGCACCCTCAGACATTGCTGGCATAAACTTAAGTTAGAGGACCTGCTTGCCTGTCTGGCATCCTGTCCCCCTACTTTAGACACTGACCCATAGCAATCATATAAAGCGCTTTGCGATTGGCTAATACATGCCTTAGATACTCTTATCCCTGCCAAATAGTCCAAAGGTCGCTGTTCAAGTCCCAACCCCTGGTACAATGACTCTCTAGCCGCCCTGCGTAGTACATGCAAAAAGTCAGAACGGGCATGGAGAAACGAATACGATCTTGGGGCGAAAAAGTTGCATCAGGATGAGATTAAAGGTTACCGCAAGGCCCTACATCTGCCACAAGCAACCTATCTCACTAATGAGATCAAGTCTAGCAAAAACCCTGAGAAGTGCATTTTCAAAATACTCAACGACTTCAAAAACAGGAAAAATCCCCCTATTCCAACTATTACGGCGGGGCTGCAATGCGAGGATCTGGCCACCTTCTTTGTTCAGAAGGTGGAAGCCATTTATAAATCTTTCCCCAATTGCCCCATGGACCCGGTGGTTCTATATGCCCCTCCTCATACTGCTACCTTGGCAGCTATACCATTTATCTCTCTGAACGAGCTTCTTACACTGAGCATGAAGGTCACACAGGGTCCCCTTTAGATCCTATGAGGCCTGCCCAATTTAGAGACTGCTTACCGGTCCTTCTTGCGCCCTTATGTCAGATGATTAATTCTTCTTTCACCACGGCGGTGGTGCCTTCGTCATGGAAGCAAGCAAGGGTGGTTCACCTGTTGAAAAAACCCTCACTGGACCCTATTAAGCCCGAAAATTTCCGACCAATATCCCTCCTGCCTTGGGTCGCCAAAATTGCGGAGGTCACACCAATAACATCCTTTCAGGCTTCTTGAACAACAGCGGTATCTTAGACCGCTCCCAGAATGGCTTTCTTCCCGTTCATAGTTCCGAGACCGCGCTCTTAGCGGTGTGCGAACATCTGCGGAGCATTCTGGATGAGGGACAAACTGCGGCTCTGATACTGCTCGACCTCAGCCTTGCGTTTGACACGGTTTCTCATCAGATCCTTATGCGTCACCTAGAGAAGGCGGGGGTGGTCGGTCTGGCTCTGGATCGGTTCTGTTCTTTCCTCTCTGACAGAGCTTTCCAGATCGCTGCCTCCCCCCTCTTCTCTCTCTCTCTCTCTCTCCCATCCCATCAAGCAGGGGGTTTCTCAGGGCTCGGCATTAAGCCCTGGCCTGTTCAACCTCTACCTCCAACCCCTGGTGGGAGTGGCGCATGACCATGGCTTGACCATGGTTTCGTATGAGGACGACACGTAACTGGTGGTGGCCCTTTCCGATGACCATGCTCGGGGCGCCACGCAGTTTCGGAATGGGTAAGAGGCGGCAGCATGCTGGATGACCACCAACTGCCTTCAAGTTAACGCTAGCAAGTCAGAAGTGCTGCTGGTGGGTCACTACAAAGAGCTCTGGAGCACGCAGTGGTGGCCGGCGTCCATGGGCAGCGCCCCCCAACCCCAAGTTGGTGGTAAAGAACCTAGGGATCTGGTTTGACTCCACTCTTGGGTTTCAGGAGCATACCAAAAAGGTCGCTGGTACCGGTTTTGGACTCCTACAGGGTCTGAGGCCCATATTGGGGTTCTTTGACCCAGCCACACGCCAGCTGATTATCCAGGCGACTATTATGTCCCGACTGGACTATGCTAACTCTTTGATGTTAGGTGCTAATAAGGCGGATGTGAATCACCTTCAGCGAGTCCAGAATGCAGCCGCCCGTGTCCTGCTTAGGCTCCCTAGAACCTGCTCCACTTCGGGCGCCTTGCGGCGCCTTCACTGGTAACCTGTTACTCAGAGGATCGAATTCAAGGCACTCTGTCTTACCTTTAAAATTCTAAAACTCTCGTCCCCTGAGATTTTATCTAATTTATTGGTCCCCTATGTCCCCACACACCAGTTACGCTCTGCTGAGCAATCCTTGGCTTCGGTCCCCCAGGATAAATGCCTCAGAGAGGGGGGCCGGTCCTTCCGCGGTCTTGCCGCTAAGCTGGGGAATTCTCTTCCTGTTCAGACCCGTCGCTTGGATGGCCTGCTTCCTTTCCGTAAGGCTATCAAAACTCATCTGTTTCCAACGGGCTAGCCCTGCTTCCTTTCCGACACTGCTACCAGCGCCAGGACGCCCCTTTGCTGGGGAAGCTGCGCGCTATATAAGCTCACTTAACATTAACATTCTAGCACATATCCCAGACATACAGAGAACCTGGACACAGAGGAGGAGTGTTCTCTTACATTGCTCCAAAAGCATAGAACTACTTCCCACTTCAAATTTGAGCCTCCTCCTTTCCTCTTTAAATCCGCAAGAAGCTGAAGATCTGGCTTTTCAATCAACCAACCTACCATAGGCAGGGTAGGCACACACATCTGGTCAGCGCCAGAATACTCTCACTGGTAATAGTGCGCTTCACAAATACACATAACATAACATTACATACCAATGCTGATAATTACCCATTTATTAGCAATATTCCCACCAAATTAATTAATGCCCGCGGAGGCCACTTTTTAAGAATATAATTAGATTTAATATCAGCTAGAGATATTAGATTTGAAACAATGGTTGACAGTGACTAATGTTCAGAAGAAGTAAGGCAGAGATTACGCATTTTATTTTACAAAGGTAATAATAGTGACTACAGAATAGTTATAAATGTATAATTGTAACTCCAGACACTAGTTTACTACAACAATTCTGCATGCCTTCCTCGCTTCTGGAAAATGTGATGTCTTATTTAGAAGTTTCTTTAAAAAAATATTTGGAATAACAGCATAAAAAGTCAATGAGAATTTAAAACTGATAGACTGCTATTTTTGGATGCTGATATAATTACTTCTTGTCCAGACTATGACCTTTAGCTCACGTTACAGACAGCTTGAACTGCCTGCCAGAGATCATGTCATTAACACACACAAATACACACAATGGACTGTAAGTTAGCCTCCTTCAGCTAATTGTTTTGGTGAGCCGTTCAGTGATTACTTGCTTTGTATGTGTTTCACAGTTTTTATAAGACCACTGGAGTTTTGTTGAGTTATTCGTTTTTCTACGGTGATTTTGAGGCCCAGCCTATCAGATCATACTTGTAAGTTTTGTAACAGACCTATTGTCTGCTTACCAGGTCTTAAAATGGGCGTAAAGCCTGCCATTGTTTACCAGTGGCTGGTATTATTGTCACTCATTTGCTTGCTTATTTTTTTGTTTAATAAACGTCTTTTAATGAATTTTTAACACAAAACAGCGCAATGATCAACAGCATCATTTGCTTATCAAACCCGCAATAAAGTTACACCATATTAACATCTCTCTTATGAGGAGTTTCAGTGAAAGCCTCAGTGAAAGTGGCCCATTATGAATCCGGTCCACTTGTTTCATAGTACTCTACCCACCTGTCACAAATAAGTTCATGTTTCTGGTGGCATCATCTTAAGTCATAGACTTGCTATTCTAGTATCCGGCAGTGGTCCAAGTCTCTACTTTGAATGTGGAGGAGCTGTTGCAGCCTTCCAAGTCTGGACTACGTGTTATTTGGCCAAGAGGACCCCCTACCCTGACAAATAGCTTCATGTAGTTGTTAGTTTTACGTCATATTCGATATTTAACTAGGCCATCTGAGATTACACTTAATAGCAGCCCCATAATTTCAGCCAGTGTCCTGGCCATTTTTTTCCCATATGGGCTTCAGGTCAGAAAATCCCTCAATGAGAGTAGGAAATTCCCTTGGCTCATCCGGAATATCAAACAAATGGAAAAGGACCTTCTACCAATGTGACACAGTCTGTCCCTCGTTTAGTACATGCAGTGTAAATATTTGAATTGGATAAGTATGTAGCACGCTACCATTGCTATGTTCTTCGGGCCCACTACGGTGGCTTGCCTATCTGAATTGTCCTGTGACCCCATGTCTGTCTCTCAGCTAGACCCGAGAGCCTGAAAGGAATATGATGTGTGGATAACCAACATTTTATTTATTCTGGAGATTTTCTAATATGACAGGAGGAGCTTAGCGATCTACATCTCTAGTGGGCTAAATTGAGGACTGTCGTCTACCCCTGCCAGGTACTAGGTCAGGGCTTGCTGAAGCTAAAGGAACCTTTAGAACTGGGTATTTAGTAACTCAAATTCCTGCCGATGCTCTGAGAAGGCCCTGAGAGCATTGATTAAGAGCACATCCACCAATGTGGAGGCCTTAAGTTTGGCCCAGTGCCTGAAACCGCTCTGGGGAAGCCAAATGTGCTACAGTCATTTGCACCTATAGAAAGGTCTGTTGCCTCAGTATCCTGAGCCACCTGATGTGCCTTGTCGTGTCTCTCAAAATACTGATAACAGTTCTAGAAGCTCGTGGGAACTCTAGAGGCAGGAACCCCTCATTTAAAAAGTGTAGTCTGTCAACATGGCCCTGAGCCTGTCTTTCCCTATTGTTAGCTAGCCCCTTGGTTCATGAATACCGTCATTGATTACTGCCAAATGTGCCAATCAATAGTAAGCGAGAAAGTCAGCCATCATCAGTCAAACGTGGACTTACAATACTTGACCATACTGACCATGGGCACCCATTACTCCACAGAAAACATTACGAGACTAATTAATTTTTAGGGACTTTATGTAGAAACATTTTCACAACATATAATATTCTAGATCACTCCAGCAATTTAGTCAGGGCCATCAGACTCAATAGTGATATGGGAAGGGAAGTCTGGAGCTGCATGTTTCTTTTAATATGGTCCATCGAGGGAAAGGTTTTATTGGCCCAGTATCGGGCACGGTCATCAGACACCTGCATATTAAAGTATTCTATTCCTGTAGGTACTACTCCGAGTTGAACTTGGGTGGCCCAGTCCGTTCTCTGTTGCTCTGCACCCACCAAGTCGTGATTAGATGTGTCCCAGTGGACCCTGAGCCCACAACTGGCTCTGAACGTGCCACGGTAATACACAGTCATAGGTGCAGATCTATTTGAATGTTTCTGGTAAATAATTAAGTCGTCCACATATCTATAACTTTGTGGAACCAGCCAAAGCCCTCCTCCTCCCTGTCCGCCCTAAGCAAAGTCGCCTTGGGGTTCATTGCCATTGCAAACAAAAGTGACGACAGTGTGTCCCTCTGGTGATCACAAAATATGGAAAGAGGACCCCATTAACAGGAACCCCTGCTATTGAGTCTGAGTACATCTGCGTGCTTCTTTTTCGATGGCTTGCCTTGCCTATCTTGTGTTTTTTCCTCCACTGGAGCATAGCCTCTTTACTTGTGTTCCTCCACTACTCACTTTTAGGGAACTACTTCCTACTTTTTGCTTAAACACGCCACAAGACTGGATGTGTTTTCTAGCTCTCTCCTTTGCGTGCTTCTTTAACACCACCAGTGCTCCTGTTGCTCTTTCTCGCCCATGTGCTTCTCCCCAACCACACTCCTCTCATTCGCCCGTCTGCTTCTTCCCCCAGCTCCTCATTGCACACTCTCACCCATATGCTTCTACACTCCATGCTCTTGCCCATCTTCTCTGCTGCCCTTTGTGTTGCTTTACCCACTTCCAGTGTTGCTTCACCCACCTTCCATGTTCATCTGTTCAGCTGCTGACTCATTATCACATTCGCCCTCTTGCTCAAGAATACAGACCGACTAACTCACTGCTTAATATTAACTTTATCTTATAAAATAGCTATACTTATTGTCTCTGCCAATGCATCCTTGAAACCACTAATTTATCAACAAACTCATGACTAGTAAGAGTTTAAAGTTCATAAGTGAAAAAAGTTAAACGTATGGTTGGCTAGACTGACCTGGATAACTATTTTTAGAGCTTTCACTTTTTGATCAGAGGCCCAGGAGTCCTTCAGTGACTGATTCAGTTCTTCAATTCGATTCACGTAATCCTGCTGGGTCAAATTCAGAAGTTCTTTCTGGGATCCCTAACAAAAAAAACATATCAATAGTTTTCAACGGCTAAAGCAAAATCAAATCTCTGGACCAATGATTATAAGTGATTAGGGACTGTGGCAAATACATTGTGACTTTCTAAAGGTTTTATAAGTGACTTCCACAGCATTTTACATAGAAATACAAACAGTAGGCTCAAACATGAAGCATTGTTTGCTGACCACAATGTATTCAGGGGCAGGGTCTGACAAACACAAACATAAGAACAACAGTTATTTTGCATTTCTAAAATAATGAACTATTTACTTAGCTAGACAAAGCAGATGATTGTAAATCTTGACAAAAGTAAAAAAGTAGGCTTTGGCAGGAAGAGACAAAAAAATGGTCTATAGCACCTAGGTTATCAAACAGTTGATTAAACATCAAAATACATAATCTAGGTTCAATGAGAGAGGCAGTCAAATCAAATCAAATTTCAAAAAGCTTTATTCGAATTGTGCAAACAGATTCATAAAAGCGTATAGATAAAAGTCATATTTAAGAAATACAAATCTAATGCAGCATAAATAATTACATGTTAAATACACATTTAAAAAAGAGATAAAAAGTCTGTTAAAAACTAATAAAAATAGAAGCAGCAATAAGTTCATTTTAGGTTTTAAGCATTCCAACTACTGAGAACATACAGATACAAAAGAAATCCATTTACATCGTATTTCTATACCTCACGATTGCTCTCAGGTAAGAGGATACAATTCCAATGGTACACTCATTTTCTAAGGATCTTAGCTTGTCATATGCCCCTCTACAAGACCTCAAGCCCCATGATACAAGCAGAGGTTTCAGCAGTTTCTTCCTCGGAAGACTATAAAAAGTGCAAAAAAGTGTACATTGTATATTTGACTGATATGAGACATCATCACAAGGACAAGTTCTTTTTTCTTTTGACCAGTCATTGCACTGTGGGAAGGAAACAAGTCTGTAAAAGATATCTAGGCGAAAGTAGGTCAGGAGGATACGATGGAAGGGGGGTTGTTCAATCAGTAGGTACAACTGAATCCCCTCGTAGTCTGTTATCAAATCGTGCTCCATGACCGTCTTCTTACATCTTTCTTCCCGCCATCTTTTACTCTCAAGATGTTGTAGGAGGGATTTTTTTAGGGCAGTTCTGGGCACATTTTCCATACTATCTGGGTTGAAGAAGTATTCAGGATGCCCAATTTCATACAAAAGATTTTTAACAAAGGAAAACCAATGGATGTTAGCGGCTCCATCACAAGTCAAACAATCCTTTATCTCTCTATTCAAACTGGTACATGGATTGACCCAGACATTGTGCCATAACAAAACTGGGGCTGATTTGATGATGTCCGTGACATATGGGAGGGCCACTTCTGTGTGCGCCACATAAGTTGCCGTACTCTTTGGGGCGGCCAGGAGGTATCGTAGAAATCGATTCTCAATACGTTGTATAACCTCCACTGGCTCAATCCCCCAAAGACCGGCCCCATATGTCCCGATAGAAACACATTTAGCCCTGAAAATCTGCAGCAACTCTCTTACTGATCTGCCACCTATTTTTTTGGCGAAGTTTACCAGACCACCAGATGCTCTAGTAAATGCAAGAGCCCTGGCAGTTATTGCCGGTTTCCATGAGCCCTTTCTCTCGAAATAAACACCCAGGTAGCAGAATTTGTCAGCAAGCTCTACCCGTCTACCATCCAGGGTGATCGGACAAGGTGTTCTTCCTTTCTTGGGTCCACAAGACATGGTGTAAGTCTTAGAAACGTTTATGCGGAGACCTCTTTTTCATGAAGTCCGAGAATTTCAGCACCGCTTTTTGTAGACCAACCTTAGTTTGGGACAAGATGACCGCATCATCCGCTTAAAGAAGTATGGGGATGGGCAACCCGTTTACTGTTGGGTAATCATGGTAGACTTCAGTCAGGATGGGACCGACCTTGTTTATGTATAGAGTGAAGAGTAGGGGCGCAAGAATGCACCCCTGTCTTACTCCTCTATGGATGTGAAACATGTCGGAACACTCACCCACCCTACCAAATCTAACACGTGCACCAGCCCCATTATAGAGCTATTTAATAAAAGTGAGGATTTGATTGTCCAGACCAATGTCCATTAGAGTTTGCCAAAGTATGCCATGGTCCACACAATCAAATGCAGAGCTGAGGTCTACAAATGTTATAAAGAGGTTTCTTTTTTTGGCGTTTAAATACTTGGCTGTTATTAACGCCAAATTTAATCCCTGCTCGACTGTCCCTCTTCCTGACCTGAACCCATATTGCAGGTTAGAAAGTATCTCTTGTTCTTCCAACCAGTCCTGGATTCGGGTTAGAATGATCCTACCTGCGACCTTCATTAGGCCATCGAGTAATGAAATCGGCCGGTAGCAGGCAGGATTATTTCTGTCCCCCTTTTTATAGATCGGGACAACTACTGCCTCCGACCAGGTGGCGATAAAGCCAATCTTATTTGAAGAGTACAATACTTTGGTCAGCAGGGGTGCCCAGAGAACAACAGTTATTTTGCATTTCTAAAATAATGAACTATTTACTTAGCTAGACAAATCAGATGATTGTAAATCTTGACAAAAGTAAAAAGTAGGCTTTGGCAGGAAGAGACAAAAAAATGGTCTATAGCACCTAGGCTATCAAACAGTTGATTAAACATCAAAATACATAATCTAGGTTCAATGAGAGAGGCAGTCATCAACACCACCTAAACTCACGGAAACCAAAGGTGTCATTATTATGTTTCACCTTAAATGCTTCGCTGAAGTCCGACAAAGATCCTACATTATCTCCCATTCTTTAAAGTAACAAATTAGTTTCCACACTAGAATAGAGACCAGAGGTATTCCCTGGAAATCTTTTGAATGTATCGCATTGCAACATTTATAGGGCATTATTTATGTTTCCATGGAGTTAACCAAATTTATATTTAAGAATGAATCTGAAACTGTTGGACCAGCATGTAGCACTGAAATCCATATTCCTGAAATATTGCTTAAAAGTCAAACGAGCGCAAATACCCTTTTTTGGGGGACTCCCATATTTGCAAAAAAAACAAATTGGTGCTTATATCAAAATTAGCCTTAATATCCCTAAAGGCTAAAGCACTACGGTAGTCCGAAATTTCACTTTCTTCTTTCGAAAATGCAATAACCAAAATCACAAAAAGAACTTCAGTATTTGCAGACAGCTCTACGTTTCCAAAAAGAAAACATTTGGGCTAGTAATAAACAGTTATAAACAACCTAGCCTCCCAAAAATATTTAACCAATACTTACTCAGCATATTATAAATTACAATTAATGCCGCTATGCTTTCCATTATTTACTGTTCAAAGAATAACATCCACAAGTGGAGACCATATTTACACAATTTATAACTATGTGGAAGCCCTTTTATCCAAATCAAATTAGTATGAGACACATCTGCCCTGCCGTAGAAACCTTATTTGTTATAAGATCTCCTGGGGTCATACACGGACTACTCATTGTACAAGGACACCTTACAATGCTGTGCCATGCCCATACATTTCTTTACGAACATTTGCTAAAAGCATGTTCTACACTGTGCCTTTCAAGTCGAGTTGGAGTCCACTTATACAGCATAGTTGTTACTGCCATTTTATAAGATTGAAACAGCCCTAAACACAATCAACTGAACACTTTTATTCTGAAAATAGTGTTTAATAGTTGTTGTCAAATCTGTGTTTTTAAGCTGTTTAATCTTTTTAACTTAAGACTACTTAGGATGACTTAAGGTATATCGATCCACTAATTTCCACATACTATGCTAATGACGCCATGTGTTTTAATTATCACTTTCTATTGTTTTTTTTAATCAATATAAATTGTGATGCAATGTACCAAACCTTTTACAAAATCAGACAAGTGCTGAATATACTGGAGTACAATGAGATGTAATATTTCTGCAAAGGTGATAACAATTCTGCCAGGGAATTAGTAACTATGACAAAGCAAGCAATCCAGCTATTGAAATCTTCTGCATGTCATTCCCCTCCATGGCTATGGTGATGTGAGGAAAATGGAATTGCTGATGACGGCGAGTTCCCGAACAAGACCAATTGGATAAGGTTCGCGGGACATTCAGTCACGTCCTGCAACATAACAGAAGCCACCGTTTTTTACGTTGAAGAGACCTTGTCTACAGTGTTGAATAGAAGTAATGACGCTGAAGGAGGCTAAGTGGGTACTAGGATCAACAGCAGTCACTAGCAGGCACAGTGCAATAATGGAAACTACTTTTCTATGAGAGGTGCGTCATCAGATTTCACGACATCCCTGTGCTGAGATCTATTTAATTAAGGGAGGTAAAGAGAAAGACTAGGGTGGAATACCTCTGCAGTCATGTACACCATGCTCAAACATGAAGTGAGTGATTAGCACGTATGCACTACCCACATACAAATGCTATTTAGGAGACCCACCATACAGACAATGTCCCAGAAACATAAAAGGATGAATGGTTCTTTGTCCCAGGTTTGAAAATGCCTTGGGGGTAGACTCCGAGGAGTTCATAGTGGGAAGATGTTTGGAAGAAGCTGATAGTCTCTAAACTCCCCAAGTGAAAGGGCATTCCTGAAGTAAATAAACCCCTAAAGTGGTGTCAGGCAATAAAAGAGAAGCACGACAGAGAGATTAGAAATATGAACCTTTGCAGCAGTTCTTCCTGCAAGACATGGCCAGTGATAAGACATTTGTCAGTCAGTTAATCTTTATTTCGGTTTAACAAACCATAAAAGATACACAATAACAAATTACACATCACAATGAAAACACTTCGTAACATAATCTTCCAAAAGATAGAATAATGCATACATTTTAGAATCGTGTTTCTAATCAAAGACCTTTGTTAATCCTAAAAAGATAAAGATCATAAAAACTCTTTTAAACATTTTTTAAAGGATCATAAAACCATTGAGCATTAAGGAGTTACAAAAATTTCAGTAAAAAAATACCAGCAACCAAGCTTACTTCAAGATCTTAAAATTGCTATTAGTACAAAACAAAATACATATACCCTATATAATGTTCCAACTGTTTTTTCTTTTTAATACCATATGGCACATATAATAATTCTAATAGTATTCTTCATGTGCTAACTAAAGTGTAGGCAAAAGACCAGTGTGGTTTTGGGATAGTAAGTAAAAATTTCAAGCCTTCTTTTCTTCATAATAAACTCACTCCAAGCAGGTACCTACTAACACTAAAAACCACAGTTTGAGATGTGTCAGTTTTTAATATTCTTTCTGCCTCATAGCAGGATCTTATACCCAACAACCGGCAGATGGGTTTGATCCATGTATTTCTATATTTTTTATAAGCTGGGCAGAAGAACAATATATGTACATCATTTTCTTCAGCACCCGTATGGCATAATACACAACACTCCAAACCTTCATCCCCTCATTTCTGGACCCATTTTGATGTATTCAACTTCATCTGTAATACACTGTATCGAAATTTCAAATATAAAGATTTTGCTAACTGGGGCTGCACCTCGTCCAAAAAGGGTTTGAAACCCCAGGTTGATTTCATAGAGAGGAACCGTATTGTTAAAGTACCAGTGGCTGAATTGTGACGATAGCTGTCTCGAATGTAGGCCCAAACAGTTAAGTACTTTCTTTGATGCCATAGACAGTCCAGCAGGTTCCTTCCAAAAATACCTAAGGCCTAATTTATGAAACCAGTCGTGGACATGCTTCAGCCATGGCAACCATGCACCATTGTTTAACCTTAGAATCTCCTCCAGCCCTTTCTTATAGTGGCCGAGCTCTACTGTTGACCACAGTCGCACCCAGAATAATAGGTGTCGTAGAATTGCCTGGTAGTCTATGCGGCGCATATTTAGGTCCATTCCAATAGGTATGAGCGGTGTGTGCACTGGAAGGCATAACAATTTTCTAAAACAAGTATTTTCTATTTTCTCCCACCACAAACGTATTACTGCTTGAAGGTCCCCATAATTCTGCCCCATATAGGGATGCTGATTGGGCCTATACTTGTTTACCTTAAGGGCAGGGGATATCGCTTTAGATAAACTGCTCTCATGTTTCTTTACTATTGGTAGAGCATTTTGGAGTAGGATAGACTTACTTTTCTCCAATTGCGGTTTCCAAGTCATTTTGGTATCCAAAGTAATACCTAAATAATTAAAACTCTGCACATACTCTATTTTCTGATTTTTAACAGTTAAACTCTTTTTAAAAGTCTTGTGTGGATTAATTGCCATGTATTTTGTTTTGTTAGAATTTATTTCCAGACCCTTAGCTTCACAGTATACCCCAAAGGTGTTTATTAAACATTGTAAACCTTTGGGCGTTTGGGAAATTAAAATAGTATAGTCCGCAAATAAGAGCGCAGGCACTGGCACCCCTAACCCCCTCACCACCCCCCCCCCCACCCCCAGGTTTGGGAGAATCGTGTCCGCAGTCCAATAAATATTCAGGAATATCATTTACATATAATCAAAAAAGGGTGGGCGCCCCTGTTAACCTGAATTAGTTCAGTAAGTTCTCCCCTTGGACCCCAACTAACCCTTGCAAAGTTATCTTCATGCAGTTGTATTATTTGAAAGAGTATTTCTCCCGGTACCCCTTGATTTTTTAGAGATTTCCACAGGAGATTTCTAGGGATGAGGTCGAAGGCAGCCTTCAGGTCAAAAAAGGCGATATACAGATGTCCCTTCTTAAATACTGTGTATTTCCAACTCATGCAGAGAAATCTAAAGACCTGGTCAATTGTGTTGGTTTTGGCTCTAAAGCCCGCCTGAAACTTTGATAAAATGTTCTTCTCCTAAATCCAATCATTTAATTTTTTTTAAATTTGTCAAGCATATATTTTCTGTAAAACATCTATTAAGCTAATCGGTCTTGGCGATTACCTTTTTTAAAACTAGTTGTAATTTCAGCCCCTTTCCATGATTCTGGCATAGGTGCATCTGAGGCAACTGAATTACATAAACGATTGATATAAGGGCCCCAAACTTCTTTGTCGTGTTTTCATAGATCTCCTGGTATCTTATCTGATCCCGGTGCCGTCCCCCGTTTTACCGCATCTATTGCAGCCAATGTTTCCCCCCAACCTAAAGTGTAGAGGTGCTATATTCGAGCCTGTTACATAATCTTGTGGGTTGAATTCTACATCGCTCATGGATGCTGCATATAGGCTGGAAAAATGGCTTACCCATGTTTTAGCATCTAGAAAGATGTCCTTGCTACATCTCCCTGTTTTGTTACCTTTAGATATCAGGTGCCAAAAGCCAGACTGATTTTTGGCCTTGGCTGCCCTAATTAGTTCAGTCCAGGTATTATCATCCCAGTATTTTTTAGTTTGGGCTAGTAGCCTCTTGTACTTATTCCTTTTCTCGCTTAGAACCTCTCATTTTTTGCTTTTGTAGCCAGGATAAGTTCTTTTTTTGCCTCCCTGCAGTCTTTATTATACATGGGGTTGTCCGGATTAGTCTCATCTGTTGTTCCCTTGTAACGTTCTTTGGGAATCCTACTTAATATTGGTATCAGAGCTTCTGCCAGTATGTGATGTATTTTCATAATTGGGATCTCTGAAGTCGACAGATTAGCATAGTGGGAAGTAATCTCCACAAAAATATCATATGTCTGCTTCATAGCTACCTCATTTCCCCCAATAGAAGGCCATTTTAACGCTCTGCGATTATTACTAATTAGAGGTTCAATGATACTACCATTGATATATCTACTTTTCAAAGGTACTGGATGGAAACAATGTGCCGCAAGCGTCAGACATAAGGGAAAATGGTCGCTCTCAGATCTATCATCAATTGCCAAATCATGACATTGGGCACAGGCCAATGGATACCAATATGTAGTCTATATAACTTTTAGTGTTACTCCTACTAAACGTGGCAGCATTCAGGGTATCAGAGGGCAGTCGACCATTACAAGCCCGAAGTCCATGTCCCAAAACAAGTCTTATCAATTGTGCAACAGCACATGTACAGGGTACTGTCGGACTACTTTCCAACATGGGAATATTGTTGGCCATGTCCTCTTCCTCAAAAATATTTTCAAGTCCCGCCACTGATTTGAATTTACGGTTAAAATCACCCCCCATAATTACCATTGCCCTTGGGTTTATTGAGCATAAGAATTGGTCTAGCTGTTCAATAACCACAAATTCATTACTCGCTGGCCTAGGTCTGTTATAGATATTTATAATGTACAATTCGTTTTTTTCTGGTGTTATGATCTTTACCCCCGCTATATGCTGGGTTAGAAAATCCACCTGGCTTATATCAATGCCTAGAGTAACTTTTACCCAAACAACGAAACCACCTGAGGGCCTCCCTCTAACCGAAGGAGTAGGCGCTACACTATAGGTTTTAAATCCCACTTTATGAGGTGTTTCCAAAGCCCATGTTTCCTGTAATAAAATAATCTTGCTTTGCCTGATGTATTCCTGCCACACTACCTCCCCTTGGTTTCTTTTCAGCCCTGCAATGTTCCAGGAAGTCAGTCTTATCTCTATTTGCTTTGCTTATTAAGCACTCCTTCCATTTCATTCGTAGCTCATTGGGCTTCCTGAAAGTCACCAACAGAATTAAAAATATAGTTACAGTTTAAAATATCGCTTCCATTGTTCTGGGGTGGATAAGTAGTCTCAGGTATTACCTCAATCTCATCTGGAATGAGTGTTAGTGGTACGTCTAAAAAGTCACATATTGTTGCTTTCTCCCATTTAATTGTGATACATGTTACATCCTGATGACTGGTCCTCCTATAAATTCTTCCTACATCCTCATTTAAGGTACTTAAGTCAATGCCTATGTTGGCATCCTCTGCAGTAGATTTAACAGCTTCACCATCGTGAAGAAAAATAGGTACCCGAACTTGTACACTATTCATAGGAACCATTTCATGTAGCAGTGTGGGTAGTTGTCAGTCTTGGGCATCTCAATCTGACAGACACTGAAACCTATTAAACACAGAGATTGGGGTAGGTTTGCTCACAGGAGGCCTAGTTAGAGGTTTATAGAAGTATCCCAAGGGGAGTGCACTGATGCTGGTATATAAGCTACAAAATGTCTCACAGTGATTTAGTAAAAAGCGAACTATCTGTGGCCTGTGGGAAGTTAATTAGAGTGCAGTCGCCGTTTACATCCTAAGATGATTGTCCCACCCATCCCATTCGACGAACCATTAAAATCTCTTTTATATTCAAAGGGTGGACCCTTTTATGTTGTATTAACCAGTCTGTAACTTTGTTACGCAAATTGACCCACGTCTCTCTCTGCTCCTCCCCAAGGGCAAGAACACCAGCCAAGATTAAGACATAAGGGCATGAGGCAGGGGGTAAGCTCAACACATCTACATTAGATCTCAAACGGTTACTAGTTAGATCAACTCTTATATCATTATGTGCGTTACTTGGTACAGTTCCTAGAGCTAAACGTTCAATATTTTGTGTACCCACACATTTCAGGCCCTTGAGTACATTTTGCATTCTCTCTTCCGTACCAGTATGAGTAGAATTTAACATATGGTCTTCTTTGGTTTTTCCATCTGGAACCACAGGTAGAGTCTTTTCCACTGTTACTCTCAGATCTTTTCTTTTTATTTCATTCAGTTGGATGCCTAATATTTCACTACTTAGGATGTTTATAGCAATATCCACTTGATCCAATTTTCCCCATAAAAGGGCCAAGTTCTTTTCGACCATATCGTGGACACTCGCTAGCGTTAAACCTAAAGCAGAGGGAGGAGCCAAGATGGCGCTCGGAGCGGACGTGTAGTCCCTCGGCTCCGGGGACCGTCTCCGCCTTCAAGTCTCTCCTGCCTGATATCCTGTAACGCAGTGGCTGATTTCGACAGCGGACGTACTCTACTGACCCGCCACGAAATCCTGACGCTTTTGCTCCTTGGCAAGTCGGAGAAATACTTGGACGCAGTTGGCGGCCCGCATCAGCGTACAGACCGGGGCCTCGCGTAACTATCGAGGCCGGTCAGCAGACGCGCTCTCCCGGACTTGGGGACGGTGAGGTCCCGATTGGCGGCTCTCATCGGCCAGCGGACCCCGTGCTCGCATCCTGCTGCGCTTTCGACTCTGCGGTGTCTGCGCCAGTCTACAACTTTGACGCTACGGACACTCGCACTGTGCTTTGTGTGCTTATTGCCTGCATTTCGCCCCGCTATTGCCGCTGTACTTTCGAGCTGGCCGAACAATCGAAACTAAGCGGACGGCGTATTGGTCGGACTACACTAATGTCTGCGCCCAGGCTCAGGCTCAGGCTTCAGACATCGTAGCACGCCTGGTTGTCCTTGTATGGTGCGCGCCTGTTTCTACCTGGGGTCTCCCTGCCCGATGCTATGGTGGACATCCTGCTTTGTGTCGTGGCTGTTTGGCCGTGATTGGTGTTTCTTGCCTCACTGAATGGAAAACATGCCTGATACATTGTGTGCTCCCTCTCACAGTTTTGGGAACGTTTTGGAAGCGGTCCTCTCCTTCTGATCTGAGGCTCTACGCTCTGGCTGCGTCCTGCTGGACAAAATGGAGGGCATCCTCGGTGCTTCGATTTGTCCTAAGATGGCCGACTCGCAGGGACTCGGCGCCGCTCTTTGTTCCACCTTCGCCTGTGCTCCGGTGGCGCCCACTGGAGTCGGTGGCGCCCTCGTGACCCCAATCCTGTCGTTGCCATCAGTCACGGAAGAGTGGCCCCCGAACTCGTATATTCTGGAACCCTTGCCACAATGCGAGCCCTCCCTTCTCGCAATGTTTGCTGATCCCCGAGACTTGCTCCGAGGAGAATTGTGCACGGCGCTTTCCCTCCCTGCCCTGGCTACCTTCGGAGATTTTGAGATGGCATACTCGGCGCTCCCTTTGGTACTCCTGGACTTCATTGCCCTGCCGGCACCGGATCCCCTACACCGCTGTTTCTTTCCTGAATTGCCGTCTGCATCCGTATCGACTGCACGGGTCTGCGGTGGTAGGGATAAAACGGGACAAGGATAGACGCTTCCGTTATGGGGCTGTTGGATTTTTGGTTACTGATCATGCCGGATGGGGACATATTATTGGTATTCTGTTTTATGTTCTTGCCGCTGTGCTCCTTTCAGTGCTCTGGGACCGTGCTATGGCGATTGGGCTACTGATTCCTGTACTTGTGCCATTCTGGTGGGTGGGACGGCGAGGGATCTAGCTTCTTTGAGTGACTCGGACATGTATCGTTGGGGATGGAAGATTATATCGGGGGCTTGCGCTTGGTTTGGGTGCTATTGCCTTACATATATTGCGCGCTGCTGCTGCGCCTCCACTTTTTCTGCATATTGGACATATTATACCTGTTGAGCGTCAGACCGCTGTGGGAACTATTGGTACAGAATGGCGGAGCTGGGGGACGGGTTGTGGGCTCCTCCCCACTTTTCTTTTTCTGAGAGTGTTAGGATTCTCTCCTTTTCTTACTCTCTATCTTTCGGGACTCCTTTTCTTGGGCGACAGGCACACTGCTAGGGGGGGTCGGGCCGTAGCCAGCTGCAGGGGTGCAGAGTGGGGGGTACTTAGGGGGGGGGGATGCTTTCTTTTTGTTTTTTGTTTTTCTTTTTGGTTCTATGGGCCTACTATTCTTTTTCCTTTTTTCCTTCCCTGGGGTTTAGACGCTTCTTTCCTTGGTGCCTCGCAACGACTTTGGTGTTTGTTTATGCTTCAAGATTACCTATCCTGATTGTTTTATACCGATGTTGTCCTGTTAGCACCGCGCTCTCCTGTTTATGTCTATTCTACAAGGAACACTTTTAAAACTAGACCTCCTTCCTTCTGTAATGGATCCTTCGTGCTTCAGTAAATTGCAATGTATCGTATGTGTGAGCTCCTGGTCTCCTGTTGCTTTGTATTTGCCTTTTCTGTCAATAAAGGTCTTTATAAAAAAAAAAAAAAAAACCTAAAGCAGAGTAATCCACGGAGGCTGTGGTTTCAGTCATAACATCGCGATACAAAAGGGGATGATGGACGGAGCGTTTGAGCTAATCAAACACTCACCCCCAGTCAACTGATCTGGGTTTAATCCATCACCATTCTTTAGCTCACTCAGCCACCCCAGTTCAGACATGGCCATATGCAAATCAGTCTGACCCTGTGCCTCATGGGAACAGTCCAGCCCGAACTGCCAAGCCATGTCTTCCCTGGACCGGAAACCAGCATCCTGGGACCGGTTTCGGATTCATAATCCTCATCAGCCAGGCTATCTTGAATCCAGTGGCCAAGTGAGCAAGGGGCTCACGTCTGAGCATACCCTGCCACACTTAGGGCGAACAAAGCGATACAAAAGGGGATGATGGACCGAGCGTTTGAGCTAATCAAACACTCACCCCCAGTCAACTGATCTGGGTTTAATCCATCACCATTCTTTAGCTCACTCAGCCACCCCAGTTCAGACATGGCCATATGCAAATCAGTCTGACCCTGTGCCTCATGGGAACAGTCCAGCCCGAACTGCCAAGCCATTTCTTCCCTGGACCGGAAACAAGCATCCTGGGACCGGTTTCGGATTCATAATCCTCATCAGCCAGGCTATCTTGAATCCAGTGGCCAAGTGAGCAAGGGACTCACGTCTGAGCATACCCTGCCACACTAAGGGCGAACAAAGCGATACAAAAGGGGATGATGGACGGAGCGTTTGTATCGCTTCAGTCATAACATCCCATTATTAATATTTCTAGGAACAGAGGATACAGAGGGTAATAAGATCACATCAGCTTGAGTACCAACAGAATTACTTCTCGGTAAATCAACTCTTACATTATTAGCACGCTTTGTCACATGAGATCCCTTTGCATTCTTTGACTTTTGTGCCCGACCCCCCGTTTCCATTTCGCTGGTGGTTCTGCCACCTTCCTCGCATCTGGGTTGTTTGAAGTCCTTGTGCTAGTAGCTCTACAGGATACTTCCAGCGCAGCAGGTGGTGGAGAGTTCAAGGCTGGCGCAGGAGAGGGAAGCAACCTATTCGTAGGAATTGTGGGTGGGCATGTATGTTCAAAGTCTCCCAGATTGCGCAGTGATAGTCCTCTCTGGAGAATATAAGGGTCTAGGGAAAGACGCCGCTCAGTTATTTCTGTTTCATGCGTCAGTAGTCACTTTGCTCTAACTAGAGATGCGTCCAGGGTGCCCACAACTCCCTTTTTCTTATCCATATTGGAATACAGGTGCTACCGGAACTACTTCCCAAAAGTGAACCCACAGACACACAAATATATTGTAGTGTAGTTCCTATATTCCCAATAGGCTCTGCGCATTGGAATAATATGTCCTGTAGTTTAGACGTAGGACTGAGGTCGACTAGGTCTCTACCGAATATATTAAACTTAATTGTGAGTGCCAGCTAGCTCAGAGGTCACTAGAAACGTTCTCGAATTCACAAGAAGGGATTAGTTTATAACAACCGCATAAACATGACAACTTTGTTTCCCAAGAATAAGAAATCAATCTCTAGAGTCGCGGAAACAATAGATAACTATTTTACTCAGTCAATCGTGTATGCTTCGTTTCACCAGAGGTGCTGAGAAAATAGACAGACTGGCGTTTTCAATAAAAAAGTATTTATTGAACAGTCTTCTTTCTCAAGCATAAGAAGTGAACTGCTACAGTCGTAATACTGGTTATAAAGTACAGGGCATATAATACGAAAAGTATTATAAAGTAGTACTGTAAAAGCATGATATGGTTTCTAAGCCATAAAATACATACAGTGATAAAATAATGACTAAAAGTACTCAACTGGTGCTTCTAAAATACGCCTACCCTGGTGTACCTAACCTAAGTCTAGTACAAGGGAAGAGGTAAGTGAGGAGTAGATTAAGTTTAGTATTTCTCTGCCAAGAATCTGTCCAAGAATTCTCTAAGGGTCTAATCAGCTCCGTACCTTGGTTTTAGAATGAAGGAGGTCTTGTATCTCTCCCTCAGGACTCGATTTCCCAGCAACCCGCAAGGGTAGCCTTAAAACACTGGAGCTGGATTTCTCGGCAGGAGAAAAGACAGCATCTCTCAGTGCGTCAGCTGGAGGGTCGGCTTCCTTTGGCACTTGCGGCTGCAGGGCGTCAGGCAAGTAGTTAGTTGATCTGCTCCAAACCACCGTGTGTTTGTCTGGGAAAATCTAGGCGTTATTAAGTCCAATTGACGTGTGATTGGACTTAATAACGTCATCAAAGACTCAGTTCTTCGAAAAGTCCATGATTTCCTAGATAAATTAGTATTCAGGCAAGGGGAAGTCCTTAGCTGCTGAAGGCGGGTTTCTCTAAGAAATCGTTGTTGATTCTTGGAATTTAGTGGAAGTAGCCATGCCGTATTTGGGCTGCATAGGCTCCGTCTAAATATGGTAATGATTTCTATGCCTATATAAGGATCGAACAATCTATACCTATATAAGGGCATGAATCGGGAAAAATTACACTAGAGTCCTAGATTCATTTACAACACCCACTCCACTATTTTAAGTTCAATAAAACTAAACGTAGAAGCACTGAACATATCTAAAGCTAGTGTTTACAATCCCACCCAAAATACAACATACAAATTGCATTTGAAAAGGCGTGTTTAAATGTAACTAGTATAGAACAAACAGTTCTCTATAGACATGAAGCATAGCATATATCCTATCATTTGTAAAATAGAAAATTACATTCATGAAACGTCTCTGAAGTTTACAGAGGGGAGAATTTTTATTTTTTATTTCCGAGACCATCCCAACGCATAATATCTAAACCGTTTTTGTTCTGATGATTAGGCCAAATATTGTTATTTAGGAGGTATAAAAAATAAATCTTGTTCTCTAAGAATAGTTCTACTTTAAGCAGATTACTCTGTGCCAAAAGTTCTATTTTGGAAAAAGTTCAGATTGGTAGATGGTTTGTTTTGAAAAATGAAGGCCGAATTTCAGAGTTCAGGGAACGCTGTGTAAAATGAATCAAAAGTTATTCTCGGTGTCAGGAGAAAACATCAGATCGTCTAGGCTGGCAAAGAAACCGTCTACCATAGTAGGCGAATGTGGAACCACTTCAGTTAGCAGTTCAAATGTGCATAGATGAGGATCATCGCAGTCAGCGTTTGATGCATTAGCAATGTCCGCAGTAGGTGGTACCGGTGTGCCTGTAGTGTCTCGTATCTCACCCTCAGTTAGACTTGCCGGTGAGACCTCAATGAATGCCGTCATCAGAATAGGCAGCCGTTGGGGGCAACACGATGCACGAGTCGTTACTGGACCTAGCAAAGCATCAACATCCGATGGCAGGACTGATGGAAGTGTAAGACAAATGTCCAACACGCATTCCTTTCCGCAAAGCAGGCATCGTAGAACAGGTAAGATGCAATCTTGCCAGATTGGTCTGAACGATAGAAACCAAGTTGTGTTCAGATCTCTTAAACGAGCCAAGCCAAGAATCTGTGAAATTCTCTCACGATACCTCATGGCAAGGAGGCATTGTTCCATGGTAGTCTGGGTGTCGCTGGTGACCGGACTTACCATATCGGAGCAGAAGGAATAAAAACAGAATTCCTGCTACGAGTCCCAAGATAAGAGGCAGGCCGTCGAACACAGAGTGCACGAAATTTGGAAAAATGCAGAGGACTGCTGTAAATGGTGTTAACAGTCCCGAAAAATTCGTCTTAAATATATGTGCGATGCCACTGGTATCAGACATATTTAAGATTTGACTTAACATTTCTGCGAAATGTACTGGGCAGTTTGTTGATAATAATGCATGTATCTCTGTAGTAGAGCGCTTTACAAATCCCTTCAACTTCTCCTCAGAAGTCCTTGCAACTTGCAGATCATACGTTTCTCTAGACGAGGTCAGTGGCACAGTTTTTTGTAAAAGAATGGATTTCATTCTGCTTAAAGTATCAATTCGTATAGAAGAGATATTCATTGAAGGCCATAATGCCGTCCCCCTGTCTGTCTTGTGCGTTGGAAACAATACTTGCATACAACAAGTGACCATGGACAAGACACGGACTAGATACGCTTTTCCTGGCGACATGCCACAACAGCTGTGGTCGTTGAGCATAACGTAACTGCCATTGGATAGCTGCCTGAAAATTGGTTCTATCACTGCGGAGGGTGTACCGTGCAGGTGGCAAGAGAGGTTATTTGCAGAACCTTCGCAGGCTCCGTGTAAATTAATACCTTAGCACAAAAGTCTACCACTTAGTGAGTTCTTACAATTTTTACCACTAAGGAATACCTCCTTTCCCCCATTCCAACATTTGTGTGTATGGTAAAGTCCAGGTCGACTTAATGTATTCTTTACCCAACCTTTCATACAGGCCCGCTGGTATATGCTGTAGACAATACTGAAATTGGAAAATCATCCCTGGTATCGTGATGGTGCCATGTATTATCCATTCAATGACAGGCTTCTCAGAAACTGTCAATGGAAATCTTTCCAGTTTTTCAATGCCCAGCACCGTATAGTCTGCTCCTTTTTGTGCCAAAGAGCTGGGGCCACATCCAAATAAATCTTGTCTTAATATATGAGGGGCCGCGTACGTCTATGGTGACGTCTGCGTGTAGAAAGCCTGATGCTGTCTAACAATGGTGACTGGGCTGGCTATACTGTAGTCAGGTACCTGGTGGTTGTCAAAGCTATGATCCTTGTAACAGGTGTCACAGTTAATTTCGAATTTGTAAACATAGACGCCATTCCCGGCCACCAGTACATCTCTTCAAATTCTATTAAAGATTCTAAGATCCCTCGATGTCTCAGACCCTCTCCCATATGTGCTTCGTGAACCAAAGCTCCGCTCTCGTTCCTCTTTGGAATTACTCTGTCCCCCACTCCAGGGATTCTAGCAAAGGGAACAGAGTTTGCATCAATTATGTATGTATTACCGAGTGGATAGTTTAGAGGTAACGCTGCAGAGCTGCCTTCCATTGAGGCTTTTACTGCTAGTAACGTTTCACAGTCTATTACTCTTTTCGAGCGAGTGATTGTAGCTACGGAAGCCGTTTACACAGCTGCCTTCGCGGCTTCATCAGCCAATGAATTCCCTGCAACGTGAACGCCATCACGCTGATGACTCAGTGTATGAATCACGCGAGTCTTTTGTAGTTATTTCTGCAAAGGACTACTTGTTCCCAAAACATTTTATGCTTGATTGTGCCACCTTTTGCATTTTTGAAACCGTTTTGAACCCAGTTCTGTAAGTGCTCGTTGTAAGATTCGACGCAGAAATACGAATTGCACACTATCAGTGTGGGGAAATTCGCGATCGGTATTTTTAATCACCATCTTGAAAGCCTGTAGTTCAGCTCGCTGAGCTGTACAGTCTCCGAGTGATTGAGTTTTAGTGACCATAGGTCTAAATTTACCTTCGCGCCAACGACCTTTAACAATAGCGCACGCAGCACTAAAGGCTTGTTTACCCCCAACTGCGGGCTGTGCTGATCCGTCTGTATAGATTATACATCCGTAATGTTCTAGAGGCAGAATCTCGGTCGTCAGAGGACATTCGTATTCGTATTGTAGGAATTCTTGTGTCTTTAAGCAGGGGTCAAAAACGTATTCAACGTCTGCTGCAGCAAGAGAATTAACCCATTGTATCCATCTCGGATGTAAAGCCTAAGCATTGGGAATGCTTGCTTTTGTCACTGCCTCTAAGGCAGGCACAGGTGTAACGATCATTATGCGTTTACCCTGTGTGAGGGCTCTCTCTTTTGCTACTGCAGTTTGGGCCGCTGTCAGAATTTTTTTTGTAGAAGTGAATTTTATTTCCGCTTGTGTGTACAAGTGTGATTTGTATGCTATTGGTACCTTTTCACCTTCATTAAAGGTCAGGTATGTGAATCCGCATCTTCCTGGGATGATTCGGATCACAAGATTGCGCGTATTATCGCGTGTTTCTAATTGTGTTTTTGTTAACATGTCTGTTTGCACTGAATGCAAAATTTCTGCGTGTGTGAGTCCAATTTGCTGGTTTGAAATCAGGTTTGATTAGTTCGTAGAGAGGGTTAACCCTTTCTGCATAGTTTCGAACATACGTCCAAAATTCAGGAAACCTAGAATTGATTGTAAGTTCTTCAGCGTTTTTGGAGCTTGGAGCAGCACACATTTCTCTAGGAAGTTGGCTGCCAGGCTTTTGCCTTCACTTGATAATTCGTAGCCTAAGAATAGGACGTTGAGGTGGGCAATTCGTGATTTCTTAAAATTGAATTTGTACCCTTCAGATGCAAACCCGAGTATTATGGTGTTCACTCTTTTCAAGTGCATGTCCAAATCATCGCCCGTAAGATAGATGTCATCGACATAAGATAATGCCTCATCATCATACATTTGTAGTAACTCTGTTACTCTGGCTGAAAATAACCCTGGACTATTCTTGAATCCTTGGGGGGGGGGACGGCAAAATTGTCGCTGTGTCCCCATTATTGAGAAAGCGATCAAGTGCCTGCTTTCAGGTGCAATATTTTGACAGAAAAACCCATTCAAAATATCTAATGTGGTTTTATATTTTTTCCGCACAACGTTATTCATCAGTGCTGCACTATGTGCATTTTGTACTGCAAATGTTTTGCAACAGGAGTTTAGATGTCTGTAATCCAAAACTAGACGATATGAATTGTCTGGTTTGGAGACAGGAAACAAAGGGTTGTTCATTGATGAGGTGCATGTTTCAATCACCCCTTGGTATTCAAGTTGATTTAAAATCTCCCTGACTTGTTTTTTTAGCTTCTTGCTTAACTGGATACTGCCTTTGTGCAGTAGGTTGATTTTTTAACTGGATTTTATGGTGAGGAGAGTCCTCATCCCATCCCACATGATTTTTATATAATGCTGGAGCCTGAGCTCCTGCTCATTTTCTGGCATATGTATATTTCTTATGAATTGGAATGTGATTTGAGAAGGCTGGCATAATTATCTCTTCGCCATGTGGGCACTTCCTGACAAATTCAGGTGGCCAGTCTCGTTCAGCTAGAAGAATGTCATAACCTTTAGAAAGCTTCTCCCAAAAGAGTGCTTTTATTTTCCTAGTTATGCCCCCCTCCATCCGGAGTGTTACTTCATATAACTTGTGGGGTACACTAACCCTGGTGTCTGCAGTTTCAACTTGAATGCATTCATTCAAGTCCACTGTTTCCAGATGATCCATCAGGATCTTGCGAGTTATGGTCACTTCTGCTGCGCTGTCTAGTATTGTCTGGGGCCACTCCCCGTTCTTGAGTTGTGTCCTCAAGATCCTCGGCATGTCTGATCTTTACGCTTGCTACCTTCTTTTTGGTGAATTGAGTTTTCTTATTTTTTGGAACGTGCTGTTCTTCTTTGGACTTCACGCGTTCCTCTTTTTGTTCTGAACGTCCTCTCCTCTCGGATTTCTGCGAGGAAGTCTGAAAGGTACGAGAGGAATGTGTATCAGTATCTTGATATCTGACAGGTTTTCTTAAAGTATCCCTATTTCTAAGGTTATACCTTTTTTCAGAGGACTCCCGTTGGGGAGACCTACCTTCCCGTTGGGGAGATCTTCCTCTGGACTGCGAATGCTTCTCTTTAGGAAGTGTTTACTTAGTGTTTTCCCACTTCTTTTTAGGATTAGTGAGATTATTTTTAATAAAAACTGTTTCAGGATTTTCAGTTAGTTGGGGTTTTAATGGTTTCCCACCCAAACTATCTTTACCTAGTTCTTCATATGATTTTTCAATAATTCTTGCAAGCTCATATGGTTGGTCTGTTATATCGGTTTCTTTTAACTTCTGGCAGATTGCCACGCATGCTGCTTCACCTTTGATGTTGGCTAATAGTAAAGCCAAGACCTGTTTGAAATCTTTCAGCAATTTCATACCTAGATTCAAGGCCGGTTCTGGACCATATTCATTTTGAATCTGTCTCAGAACGTCTGGTATTACCGCCATAGACGGAACACCATGTGTTTTTGTGTATATTGAAGCAAAGACTGTACCCCAAGTGTCACAGTCCTCCACATGTGGTGCTATCCCCATTGGTAAACAGATTGTCAGAATTATGTGTTTCTCATGAGGTGTACTATCAGGTAATACTGCCTCAATTTGAGTAATTTTTTGTGCTAACCAAAACTGAATTCATTCCCTTTTGGCAGGCATTTTACCAATGACTGATTGTATAGTCTGTGGTGTGATTTTGTTTGTGTTCCCCTGGTGAGGGGTGTGCTGTGGAATCCTTACAGTAGGTTGGACTGGTAAGGTCCGCATGACATATTGAACCAATCGTCTATGTATTTTAATTAACTGTTTCAGCTGCGCTAACAGTTCTCGACCTGTCATGTTTTCTATGTCAGGATGTGGTGTATAGCTGGCTAGTACCGGCCATGTAGCTCCTGGTCTACCTAGTGGACCGAGCCTGGTAATGTGATTTTGATGTTGTAGGGCGCCTTTAAACCAGAGCTGATGCTCTTGGTAAGTTTATTGAATTTCAACGTCCTCGTAAGGAACGTATTCCGTTGGAGGTTCTTCTACTTTGTAGTAGTGAAACTCGTGTGTTCCTCCATCTGCTGGAGGAAAGTGAATCCATGAATAGAATACCTCTGTCTGCCGGTACTCATGTGCCTCTATAACAAAGATTACTTTACCACCTCTCGATGATACTCCATTATTTATCAGTTTGTAAGTTATAGTTTTCCTTACATTTACCGGGATGATTATAGCATCCGGGTCATTCTCTAGGAGATTTCCGTCATCTAAGGCTGCTTGAGCTGCTGTTGCAGCTCTTTCTAATTCTTCATCAGTAACCATTATTTTTACTGATTGAAGAGTTTGCAGAACAAGTTTCAAGGAAACAAAGATTAGGTGCACAATATTTTGGAACATTGTATCCTTCAACGTTGAACAAACCAAAAACTAATACATAGGATTTTCTGTCCTACTCAGTTTTGGCGGATATTAGCCTTTCACCCACTCCAGACGTCTATTGGAGTTTTTACGGGAGAAAGGGGTCTGTGTGAAAAGCACGACAGTTACTCTAGCGTTAAATTATCGCCTTACCAAACGTTGGGCGCCATGTAGTGTAGTTCCTATATTCCCAATAGGCTCTGCGCATTGGAATAATATGTCCTGTAGTTTAGACGTAGGACTGAGGTCGACTAGGTCTCTACCAAATATATTAAACTTAATTGTGAGTGCCAGCTAGGTCAGAGGTCACTAGAAACTTTCTCGAATTCACAAGAAGGGATTAGTTTCTAACAACCGCATAAACATGACAACTTTGTTTCCCAAGAATAAGAAATCAATCCCTAGAGTCGCGGAAACAATAGATAACTATTTTACTCAGTCAATCGTGCATGCTTAGTTTCACCAGAGGTGCTGAGAAAATAGAGAGACGGGCATTTTCAATAAAAAGTATTTATTGAACAGTCTTCTTTCTCAAGCATAAGAAGTGTACTGCTACAATCGTAATACTGGTTATAAAGTACAGGGCATATAATACGAAAAGTATTATAAAGTAGTACGGTAAAAGCATGATATGGTTTCTAAGCCATAAAATACATAAAATACATAAAATACGTACAGTGATAAAATAATGACTACAAGTACTCAACTGGTGCTTCTAAAATACGCCTACCCCGGTGTACCTAACCTAAGTCTAGTACAAGGGAAGAAGTACGTGAGGAGTAGCTCAAGTTTAGTATTTCTCTGCCAAGAATCTGTCCAAGAATTCTCAAAGGGTCTAATCAACTCCGTACCTTGGTTTTAGAAGGAAGGAGGTCTTGTATCTCTTTCTCAGGACTCGATTTCCCAGCAACCCGCAAGGGTAGCCTGGAAACAGTTGAGCTAGATTTCTCGGCAGGAGAAAAGACAGCGTCTCTCAGTGCGTCAGCTGGAGGGTCTACTTCCTTTGGCACTTGTGGCTGCAGGGCGTCAGGCAAGTAGTTAGTCGATCTGCTACAAACCACCGTGTGTTTGTCTGGGCAAATCTAGGCATATTTATACTTTGAAGGTGCCGAGTTTGACGTGTGATTGGACTTAATAACGTCATCAAAGACTCAGTTCTTCGAAAAGTCCATGATTTCCTAGATAAATTAGTATTCAGGCAATGGGAAGTCCCTAGCTGCTGAAGGCGGGTTTCTCTAAGAAATCGTCGTTGATTCTTGGAATTTAGTGGAAGTAGCCATGCCGTATTTGGGCTGCATAGGCTCTGTCTAAATATGGTTATGATTTCTATGCCTATATAAGGATCGAACAATCTATACCTATATAAGGGCATGCATCGGGAACAATTACACTAGAGTCCTAGATTCATTTACAACAATATAGTGGATCGCAAGCAGTGCCACAGTACCTTCCCACACAAATTGTCAAGATGATATTCAACAATAGATCCAGATTTCAGGGGGGTGGCCCAGCCCAGCCTCCTCCGGGCTCTGATGGGAGCAGACAGGCCCGCCCGGGCACGCCAGCTTGCGTCCCGCGCTGCGGGAGCCTTGCACTCTTCTTAAGCACCTCCCGGCGCTCCAAATGAGCGTGGGCGGCATGCGCGCCACTGGGGTTGCTGGGGCTTGTGGTCCCCGACCGGCGTCCTTGCTCGCGGCCGGGACCTTTCAAATGCCCAGATGACTCTCTTGGCCTTGGCGGCAGCTAAAAGAACAGAGCACCAGGTAAATTTGGCTAAGACATTTAACCACAGCATTACTGAAATATATTTTTTCAAGTTCATGAATGATTGAGGTATACCTTCCTGATACTAAGTCTGATTTTTCTATTGCTGGGTTAGCCAGCAAAAGCAGGCATTCACTGTCCTGCTCTTCCCAGAGGCTATCACGGTGGCCCTATTAATCCAGGATTGGTGGCTTAAAAGATTGGTGGCTCTTAACAGGAGTAATGTGTGGAAAATGGACAGGACGCTTATAATAAGGAACCATCACAAAGGAAAAACAGGAAAACATTCAAAAGACCAAGGAAGGCTGAAACAGAAAACACAAGTCATCCCTACCAATTCCATATATATATACACATATTGATCACGTTTGATGAATTCCAAAGTGATAACAGTCCTCCGGAAATAAATTATAGATTTAAAACATCTGTAAGAGCAGCTATGTCCTCACCTCTTCCAAGTCATCAAGCTCTTCAAGGCGAGTTCTAACTTTTTCAGAGACAGCTGAACCAGGAGTCGAAGCCTTACCTATAAGAGACACTTTGTCACTTGAAGTTTCAAAGACATTCAAACTAAGAAAGATCTCTTTTAGACATCATGGTGCAGTGAATCACAATGACTTCTTCAATTCTGCATCATTAAAGTACAAATATTTTCAATGCTAAATGAATACACGAGCCATAACAAATGATTACAAGGTAATTACAAACTTAACAAGCAAGTATTGTTCACTGATGCAATACTCAAGAAACCTAGTTTCTCGAACATTCATGCGAGCAGAAATTCCTGGAAAGGATACTTTGTTTTTCAAATCCTTTGCACTTGTCTTCTTACAAGTTAATAGCTAATTGTACTGTATTGTAATTGCATTGCACTGCCTCATTTGGTACCCCTGGAGTCCTTTAAGTGCTTGCTGGTGGACTGGTAACAAGTTGCTCTATTTCGTGTGCTTGATTGGAAGAATGAGGATTTGTGATGTAGCCTGTGGGGAAAGCATTTGGATGCAGTGACTGAGGACCAATGGGTCACGCCTATCATGTCATACAGACCACGTAGCTGTGCTTAAGCATATAATGGAGAAATGTACCACTCTCAAACTAGAGAGGCACAGCAGTCAAAGGCTTACTCAGATGAGGTGCCTTTGGGTTAAGACCCAGAAGCCAGCAATGCAACAAGCAACAGTCAGTAAATCGCTGCCTCGTCAACAGTCAGTAAATCGCTGCCTAGTCAACCGTCAGTAAATCGCTGCCTAGTCAGTGCTTTCTTCTTTTAAAAGGGAAAAGAAAGGAAAGTGCTTTATTACAAACAAAATTAAATACCAAGCCGAAATTAACATTATATATACACAATATTAGATGGAATGACTTAAAGTGTGACAACCTGGAGCGGGGCGCAAATAAAGAAAGGTCACAATGATCAAGTAACTGCATATATGTACTCCAGTCCTTCTACGCTCGCGGCACCTCTAATGGTCCGTGCACCAGCAGGATCTAAACACATATTTGTGCTTAAAATACCAGGGGGTTGCATTAATAAAACATCAAGCTACCAGCTTTATCATGTCACCATTTTGATAAAATGCAGAACATAATTAGCTCTTCCCTTACAATGAGTTTCAATTATTTAGCAGCGCAGGGGTCACTTAAACTATACACTTCATACAATTTTCATCAGAAATATGCAGTGAACCACTCTTCTCCTGCCTGGGCTACCTTCTCTCTATCCTTCTATCTATTTCCTTTCTTTCCCATCATAAACCATGTGATCAGCAGGGGTAACCTTCTTGTGAAGGCCACCGACCAGTCAGTTCCTCGTAATCCTCCCTACAAACAATTAAAAACACACATTTCCACAACATACTGTCTGCACCTCAGAGTTGCTGCTTTACAGGATGCAGGACTGAGCCTGAAACATAAGGATCATAGCCCGAATATTCTACACTGGTTGCAGCAGAGGGAAAGCCCTGATTTCCACTATTTTCAGGATTGCTCCAATGAATGAAAGGATCTGTGAAGGAATCAGGTGGGACGTCAGCATGCTAGGAGTGCACTGTCCTCTGGAGGTGGTCCATGACTGACTGTGGCAAGTCTGCCCTAGACAGCCAGTCATTGAGGCATGGGAATTCTGATATTCCTGATCTTTGAAGATGGACAGTAACCACTGCAATCACTTTCTTGAAATCCGAGGTGAGACAGTAAGGCTTGCACAAAGCAGAAATCCAAAGAGCACACAGTCCAACATTAACAAATTTAGGGGTGGGGGAATCAAACAGGTCAGAACCCACTTCCTAATACATGCCTCTACCAGCTAAGACTAGTCGAAGAATCTAGAAATTGCCTTAGTTGTTCTCTAGCAAGCAGTCACAGCTGGGAATTGATTATGGTTATACATATCACTTGCCATTTGTCCACAGGTATCCCAACCAGACCTCCTAACACGAAGGACCATCCGCCACACCTAACTGTATGGACCCATGTCCCCATGAGAACCCAAACTACACTAAGAACCTACATTGTTCTACGTCAGATTTATACAGAACTCTCAGTACCTTCACTGCCTGTCCAGGCTAAGGCTTATCCATACCACTGATAGTGCAATTCGGTCCTGATCAACCCTCTTTCCGGCACGGGCTCCGATCCTTAGCACTGATGTAGTCATGAATGACGGCTGTTAAATCGGTCATAAGGATCAATGCCTGTTCTCACTGTGGAGAACACACTACAACAGTACCATCACTACTATCTCTGTTCCTCCTCTGGCAGAGCAATATGGCACCTTCAAATTCCTCCGATTCTAATCAGACCCTGTATGCTCATACACCACCACTTCGTGAAACCTGCTTCCAATGTGGTCTCATTACACAAAGCAGCAGACAGGCTAAGCTAATTTCCTCCCTTGTTTCCACTGACACCGTCTTAGAAGTCATGCAGGAAAGGTTCTAGCAGGCACTCTTCACCGTCAGGTGTGGGGTCCAGCCACTCCCACCTCCTCACTATCTGAGTCAATACAGTCTAAATTTGCAGTTGCATGCCAACTTCAGGATGACGGTCCCTCATAGAGGCCAGGCACTTGCATGGCTGGAGAGTTTCCTATCTGGGCGTACACAATCTGTCAGCTTGGGCCCCTATCATTCCATCACCAGGGAGCTCACTAAAGGGGTGCCACAGGGCTCATGCCTAAGCCCCACACTGTTCAATGTGTATGTGGCCCCCCTTGCTGAGATTGTGAGGAAGTACGGATTCACACCAGTGTCGTATGCCGACGACACCCAACTCCTCTACCCTTTCCATGCCCTTAACGCTAATGTTAGGGAAAATTTTGCGGAAGGTATGAGGGCCATCTCCAACTGGATGGCTTCCAACTACCTCCAGTGTAATGTCGGGAAGACAGAAGTGATGCTCTTTGGTAAAGCTAGCATGCTCTGGTCTCCCGACTGGTGGCCCCAAGACCTGGGACCAGTACCTTCCCCAAAATCCACTATAAAAAACCTAGGAGTGAAACTGGACCAAACCCTAACTCTAAAGGATCACGCGAACGTGATTGCTGGAGCCTGCTTCCATACCATTGGCTTACTTAGACGTATCTTCCCCCTCTTACCTGACATCTACAGGAAGACATTGGTACAGACCCTTGTAATAAGTCGCCTTGACTACTGCAATGGGCTCCTGATACTAGCCAATGAAGATGCCATCAATAGACTACAGGTGGTCCAGAACACGGCGGCCAGATTGATTCTGAATGCCCCTCCTAGAACACCCTCTGGACCCCTGTTGAGAGAACTTCACTGGCTCCCAGTACGCCAACGGGTCAAATTCAAGATCTGTTGCACTGTCCACAAATGTCTATTTGGAAACGGCCCCAGTTACTTAGCCCAACTATTTCAGCCTTACAGACCGGAACGTGATCTACGTTCAAGCAACCAACTCCTGCTTAATTCTCCTCTTATCAAAAAGACCAGACAAGGTGGCCGTGCCCTCTCTTCAGTAGGGCCAACTCTGTGGAACAACTTGCCCCTTAGCCTCAGACAGATCCCCAACCACCTTACTTTTAGGAAAACACTAAAAACCAATTTGTTCACTGAAATATAAGCTTCAACATCTCCTCATTTTGCATCCTCAGTTTACCTGTATAGTGGTTACTCGTCACCTGTGCTTGCGGCCATAGCGCGGAGATAACCCATTGGGTTCCATTCTGGCGCTTTATAAGCATATACATAAATAAATAAATAAATAAATCCTCAGCACACAGACTGGGGTCTCTTGCTGTCAGCATGCTAGCAGGATAACTGGACTTCCCTGCAGGAATAATCACCCAGGCAGTACATGAGGCACTGCAGACACAGATAAACCCAGGGCTCTTGGCATGGTTACCCTTGGAAACACCAAAGTCCAACACTTTGACCTTAAAAGTCACTCATCATCACAGTGGCTCCTATGGGCCTTTGAACAAGTTTAAGTGGCTTGAAAGAGGAGTGTCTTGGATTATATTGTCTTGGAATACATACAATTTTTATAATGAAGTGTAGTTAACTAGTGTTCACTAGATCACTGCTCGTAGGCATGTGTTTAGGCCAGTGGAATGTAAGTCCTTAGAATGTTCTTGCTTAAGGAATACCCAAGTGATGTGTGCACTGATGTAGCAGATTAATTTAAAGGAATTCCTGAGGTCTGATAATGAGCTGAAATAAGTGGTGAACAAGAATAGAGAGATGATAGAACCTTGTGACACACTGAAGGGAGAATAGAAGGATGTAAAGAGTATGATGGGAGTGAGAATGCTAAATATGTCATGTTTGAGAAGATCTAATTTAGGATGGTTCTTTGAAAGAAGGGAACTTCTGGCTTCAAAAGTGGGTTGGACTATTGGAGCATATCAAAGATGAGTGACAGGATCAGATGCAATAATGCAGCAATTCAATTTATATCATTCTGCAGGTCATCCCGAGAGGAGATCAAGACAGATTTGGTCCCGCTGGCAGGACTCATCCCACTGTTCTTGCAGCCAGTTAGAGATGAATGAAGGCAGTTCATTCTTTCTGTTTACAAAGAATGGCTACCTTGAGATTGGGCAACAACTGGCCAGGTCTACTGGATCAAGGAGAAGCTTCTTCTATTAGCAACATGACAGAGAAAGTCTTGAGGTCACAAGGAAAAATCATCAAGTCTATGGAGTCAATAATATAGTTTCTGGAACAGATGGCAGCGGCGGTGGAGGGCAGGAAATCCTCGAAATCTAGAGTACGTCAATGGTGCGCAGGGAATCCAACTAGCTGAGTGGTATTTTGGAATTCTGTGGATTGGTCTGAGAGAGTTGAATAAAAAAAGCTTTGGTTCTTTGGTTTAAAAGTCTGTGGAGGGAGACTGCTGGATGAATTGCTCCAGTGAAAGTATTTCAGGGTCTTGAGTTTCATGAAGAGTCGTTTGTAAGAGCATCAGAGTTAGGGATCTTACAAATGGGAGTCCAGGTTTTGAACTTCTGAGAGAATTTTGAGAAGTTCCTTGAATGAGGGTTTTTACTTTTGGAGATCTAACAAGGGAATTGGAGAGTTGTTTTCATTTTAAATGATTTATGTGAATTATTCTGTGCTTCTGGATGTGAAGCTCAGCATCGGTGTGATTAGTTTTCTGTGATAAGTTTTCCTTCCTTGACATTTTAGAGTTCTATTTTCTGTCTTCAGTGTCTTTATACTTCAGTTGAACCAAGGCATCTTGGCTAAAGAGTTCAGATCCGAGGAGGTCATACAGTTATCAATCTTCTGAAGCACTCACTTAACAATATGTTTTTTCAGTGGCTATGTGGCAAAGTGGAAGTCAGAGTTGAATGTGATGATGTTGAGTTTGCTCCAATGTAAGAGATCCTGCTAGTCTTTGTTTTTGTAGTAGTGAGATTGGTGGGAAGGGTGAGGTGGAAACAGATGAGGCAGGGGTGGTTCTAGAAGATGCAAGATTTCTAGTCACTGTGATGAGTCCTGGAGGGTAAAAGATTGTTTCAGGGTGTGTCCTGCTGGGTGTGCCGGACAGAAAACAAGTTGAAAAGAGAATCTCTTGGTTAGACAGAAGGATCTTGTTTGGCAGGGTTTGGGTAGGTCAAACTACACGTTTAAATGTCCTAGGTTGCAAATGTTGTTTCTCAGGGCAGTTGCTGGTGAAGAATGTGGATCAGGGGGTGGACCTCATGAATTATGGTTGCTGCATCATCACCTAGTCAGGTTTCATCAGTGAAAAGAAGGTCCAGTTTGGAGTCATAGATCAAGTTGGGAGTGCTTAGACTGTCCTGTATGTTGCTGATGATGCAGCATAATCAAGGGGAGTGATTAGCAATAGACAGTGTGAATGAACAAAAGAGGAGAGAGATGGGTGGAAGGCCTGAATTTGAACTACAAAATATGTGGCTGGGAAGTTAGGGGGAGGGGGATGATGTGTTTGATTAGTAAGAGAAAAGAAATGGGAAATGTAAGGAGAGTAATAAGAAGGGACAAGGATAAGAGGATGGCAGGGGAAAGGTTGCAAATGTTTCTCAGGGCAGTTGCTAGTGAAGAATGTGGATCAGGGGGTGGACCTCATGAATGATGGTTGCTGAATCATCACCTAGTCAGGTTTCATCAGTGAAAAGAAGGTCCAGTTTGGAGTCAGAGATCAAGTTGGGAGTGCTTAGACTGTCCTTCATCATTGATGTATTTTGCTGATGATGCAGCATAATCAAGGGGAGTTATTAGCAATAGACAGTGTGAATGAACAAAAGAGGAGAGAGATGGCAGGAAGGTCTAAACTTGAAGTACAAAAGATGTGGCTGGGAAGGATGATGTGTTTGATTAGTAAGAGAATAGAAATGGGAAATGTTAGGAGAGTAATACGAAGGGGAAGGGATGGGAGGATGGCAGGGGAAAGGAGAAAGAGAGGTTAGGGGCGAGTGGTGTGAGTAAAGTCTAGTGATGGAAAAAGAGAATCACGAAGAAACCTACGCCTCTTGGCTCAGTGTGGTAGTGATAAGGCGTGGGTTATAGCGGAGATGTGGGGGTGTAGTGGAAATGTCCCTTTTCTAAAGGACATTGAGGTGATGCAGGGGTAGGAAGACTAGATGAGAATGAGAGAATGAGCAGGAGAGTGAATGGGTAAGACAGAGAGAATGGAAGGGGGATAGGTGGGGGTTAGAGGGTAAGGGTTTGGGTGGCTGGGATCAGAGGTGAAGAGTAAGGAAAGAAACAGAGATAAGGGGAAGATAGACAAGTATGGGGTTTGACAGGGGATCGGGTGAGACTTTACAAGTGGTCAGGGATTTAGGTGAGGTCTGGTGTGCAGGGATGAGAGGAAAGGGGGGAGGTAGGAAACAGGTAGAGTAGGGAAGGATAAGGTGGGCATTACCTCTCCAGGACACAAAAGGGAATGTGGGAATAGTGAAAGGATGGTCAGAACATTTTAGTTAGTTAAAGTTGGAGAGTGAAGATTTGTACTACTACTGCAAATGATTGAAATTAATTTGACCTAGTCTGGATGTGTGAATAGGAGATTTGAACTGGTCCAGATTACAACATGTACCAGCCAGGCAACATCATAAAGATTCCCCAGCATTTATATGAAATGGAATGAGTCATATCTCTAGTACTGAAACGGTGACAAAAAACTCTGTTTAAAGGTAAATGTGCGGGGGAGGAAAAAGTTAATGAATGTGGTGCTCTTTATTGCTGACACTATTGAACGGTAAAGGGTTTTCTCCACTCGCAAACACATGAGAGAACCATACATATATTTAACAAGGCAATCCATTAACTTTCCATTTTTAAAGTGTCAAATAAATCTTTATTTTGAACAGAAAACTGTCTTTACCTTTATCTGACCCCATGAAAAGATTCTGTGGAAACAAAAAGTAGTTTGCATTTAGTAAACAAAGTCGCCAACTTTTTGTTGCATTGTCATTAGCTTTCACTGGAAAACTTGCACTTTTAACCTACAATAGAGAGTTTTTCAGTCGTGGTGTAGCGGGCAAGGATTTCACTTCGCTTGCTTGACCACGGTTGGAAGTCACTTCCAACAACATCTTCTTTGTCACGTTTCTTTTTTCCATTATCCTAAAAGAAAAGATAAAGACGGAATCTGTACCTCTATTACACATACCACTGTACATACATAACAATATATAAAGTATTAAATATGGTATTCCATTAACTCTGCAAACATAATAATGACAATGAAATATGATTATAAGTTTTACTGTTACAAAAGCAGAAGTGGCAACAGTTATTTATAACAGGCGGCTGCACTGCTCCGATATGGTGCACTCACAAAGTGAACAAAGAACCTCCAAGCTGTTACTCCACTAAAAATGTGTGGGTTTTTGCTTGTGTATTTTTTTAATTTGTATATATACATCTTTTTATCTTAAAGTTTGAAAACAACATTGCACTTACAGCAAGTATCGTATGATATAGTATTCAGACACATCACCACACTGACCAATCACCATATGCTTTCAGATTCATCTCGTGCTCACCGACAAGCTAGCATTTTTCAGCCACATGATATGTGTTCTTTGAATTTAGCTGTAAAGGATTAACTCTGTCAATAGGCCCACATAACATTCCTCTATATTCCAATTGCCCAAATTTTGATCCATTTATTTGGACAGCCTCTGCTTTCATATACCACTTTTCCTGCCTACATACACCAATCCATGTATATTTTCCACTCCTTCAGGGATGGAGAGGATGTAGCCCTCTACATCTGGCTATTTTACATTGGGCCACATAATGCTAAGCATCACCCAGGATCGATCCTTACTGTTCAGGTCGGTTTCTGCCCAAATATTTAACAAGCACCACTTAGCAGACATTGACATTGCATTTCCGCACACATTCATAAGACAAGCTGTCACCCCGAATACTTCTGGAGCGCCGGGCAGCCCCATATCATATGGATAAATGTGCCTTCCTGGCCGCAATCTCTGAAGAACTGCGCTGACTCAGCCCTGCCCATTTTAATCATTTTCATCATTTTCGTGCACAAATAATAGGACCTGTGAAAAAACCTTTATTCTAAGAGTCGAAATCGTGACCACACAGCTACCTCCCATGGGGATGCAACTGCCTCCTGCTATTTGTCATCTTCCAAACGCCTCACATCACCCACCCAGTTTTCTCGGAGTCGAGTAAAGCGTTCCAGGGAGTTATATAACAGTAGTAGTATGTAAGTGAGATCACTCTTCTCGCCATATAATTATCCAACAGCCTGTTTTCCAGTGGGGAGAACACTGGAAGCTCCTCTCCCTGGGGCATCGCCTTGTGTACGGTGTGACTAATCTGTAGATAGGGATATGCCTATGTGTGTGCTAACTGGTAGTCCCTTTGTAGGTCTGCAAAAGCTATCATCTCCCCATGTGCCCATAAGTCCCCCACTCTTGACAGTCCTATTAGCTCCAATTTGTTGAAGCCCTTTCTGGTTAATATGCCAAATGTCATCGTGCCCCACAGTGGGGTAGAACAGGTGATCTTGCTGTGAGAAGTTGGCCTGGCATATGCTGTCCACTAATTAAAGTGCTATGCGCAGCACTTTTCGCCCTAAGTGGGATGGATATGCCCAGACGTGGGTCCCTTGCTCACTGTGCCACTGGATTCAAGCTAGCCTGGCTGATGAAGGGTAATACCCAGAGACCGGTCCCAGGATGCTTGTTTCCGGTCCAGGGAGGATCTGGCTTGGCAGTTCGGTCTGGACTTTTCCCATGAGGCACAGGGTCAATACTGATTTGCATATGGCTGGGTCTAAACTGGGGTGGCATGGTGAGCAAAAGAATGATGTATTTAAACTAGATCTCTTGACTGGGGGTGAATGTATGATTTATTCAGCATTCCGTCCATTTGTTTGCGCAGCACTTTTCACCCTAAGTGGGATGGGTATGCCCAGACGTGGGTCCCTTGATCACTGTGCCACTGGATTCAAGCTAGCCTCGCTGATGAAGGGTAATACCCAGAAACCGGTCCCAGGATACTTGATTCCGGTCCAGGGAGGACAGGGCTTGGCATTTCGGTCTGGACTGTTCCCATGAGGCACAGTGTCAAGACTGATTTGCATATGGCTGGGTCTAAACTGGGGTGGCATGGTGAGCAAAAGAACAATGGATTTAAACCAGATCTCTTGACTGGGGGTGAATGTATGATTTATTCAGCATTCCATCCATCATATGTTTGCGAAGCACTAATTTTAGTGGGCACCTTGCACCAGTCCAAATAACCTTTATGATGTAAGAGGTCAAATATAACCTTTAGAAAGCTATCCTAGTGGTAGACCAGACCATATACTAAAATAGTGGTATAAGAACCACGACTGGAGTCGAGACAAGGTCTAGAACACATAGATTCACTGGGACCCCAAGGAACCACCCAAGGTGAGTAGAAAGGGACCCCACGGAGGATGGGTGCAGTGTGCTAACATGACCGCGGGCTCTGTACAATTCTATGGGGAAGTCACTGTTACAGTTTTAAAGTTTAAGGACCCTTCACAGTGGACTTCGAGGAAAACCTTTGGAAGTTAAGAGGTTGGAGAGCCACCCCACCCGTGGATACTGTAATACCCGAGTTACCTATTCCAGGGAAGCCGGGTGCATAGGTCTGGAGTGGTGTTGGAAACCGCTGTCATTTTCAAAGGAGGGTTGCAAAGAAGAGCTGCTGCCGGGAAGGAAGAAAGTGTCTGTTGGTATCAACGGGTGGATTTGTGATGGAAGAACCTGAAAGCAGAGGGGACAGAGTCCGGGTCACTTCAGGGTGAATAGGGGCTCAGTGGAAGAAGGCCCACTCATGTTGGGTGCTTCAGGTGCAAAGAAGGGATGCTTGACTCTGCAGTTACGAGGACCAGGAGACGTCAACGACGACCAGGAGCCAGATGCGAGCTGTCCCACGAAGGATGTCAAATGCTAAGGGGTCGGTGTTCGGCTGGAGCACCAACAAGCCTTGGCAAAAGCAACCCATGCAGGAAGGTCAAGCAGGTTACGGTGTGGACCTGCAAGTTCCAGGGGACTCACCAAGCAATGGGGAGTCAGGGCATATCTGGAGCATCCAGGGAAGCCCAACAGAATTCAAGATGACGGAGCACCCAGTGTAAGGAGGCCGGAGTGCTTTGATGGAAATACTACTCAGGACTACACGGAGTCCAATGCACAAGCTTGGGAATCACCAACAATCATGTGCACTTGCAAAAGTACACAGTGCACAGGGGTTCAGGTTATGCGGTCCCCACGAGGGATACGGGCCTCAAACTCGGTGAGAGCGCAGCTTGACCTCAAGAAACGTCGGGACTCACCCCCTGTGTTGGTGGAGCCTTCAGAGTCCGCAGGAGCTCAGGAGCAGCAAACCGGTCAGTTGCGATACGGTGCCTGCGAATGCAGGGGAGCGACTCCTTCACCCGCAAGGGAGATTCTTCAGTTGTCCTTAGTGCACCACCGGGCCTGCACGGAGACTGTATGGAGCAAAGGCAGAGACAAAGCTTTGGACGGAAAGGGAGACGAAGTCGGGCCCAGTCGAAGTCCAGCAAAGTACAGAGTGTCCAGACGGTCGAAGGTCAGTGGTTTCTTCTTGTAAAATCTTGTCCACGTAAAATCTAAAGTCTTATAGCCAGGTAAGCCCTTTTGTACCCACGGAATAGGGTTGGACAGATTCAGGGGACCCTCCTAGGGGAGGGTCAGGACAGAGGGGAGGTTACTCCTATGTCCTGTTTCATGCCAGAGCAGGAGCCAACGGCTTCCAGAACTGGTTTGAGCTGGACTGTGCTCAGGGACACCAAATGTACCCGAGGTGCAGACTTTCAGGCACTTTGGAAGTGCACCCACCCAGCCCCAATACACTAAATCCTGTCTGGGAGGTGGTCACACCTCCCTGTGACAGGATGCCTTTTGTGCTTCCTTCCTCTGCTTGTGCTTGGCTCAGCAGCAGGAGGGCAGAAATGTGTCTCTCGTCGGCAGCATCCATTTTGTGCTGACCGGGTCGAGAAGGCTGGCACCGGAAAGACCAGTGACCCCACGAATCTCACTTCAGAAGGGTGGAATCGTACCTCCCACACTGGTCACCGGTGTGGAGGTACGATTCCAAGGTGCTTGATACCAAACACGAAATGTTTTGTTTCAGCAGTTTGAGATAGCATTTACCGCGAGGTTATAATGCACCTCTACCTATATGTCTGGCTGAGTCACAGACAACCCTGGCGAATGGTCTCTGAAGGCTCCAGAGGGGCCATGCTTGTGCAGGGGCACCCTCTCACGTAAAAAACCCAGCACCCTGTCTTCAGGAATGTTTAGGCCTGCTATATGGGTGATTCCTAAGTTTTAAGTGTAGTGACCTATAGGTATAGTGAACCTATATCCAAAGTAAGTGGTGCATGAACCAGCTTAAACAGGCTGCAGTAGCAGACCTGTAGTTCTATTTTGCATGGCCTCTCATGGGTGGCATAGTACATGCTTCAGCCCATGAGAGGCCTCTGGGGTACCTATGCCCTGGATACATGGGTACCATATACTAGGGACTTATAAGGGTACCCCAGTATCCAATCTGGAGTGTACCAAAGAGAATGGCATAACGTTTTAAGGAGAAAGCATATAGACTGGGGTCCTGATTAGCAGGTTCCCATTCAGACTAGTCAAAACAGTGCAACATCAAGCAAAAAGTGGGGGTAACATGAGAAGCAGATCTTACTTTCCTACACTTGCCCTGCCAACTCAGTGCTGTTCGTGCTGTGTGCCATACTTGAAGCGTAACTGAAGTCGAGGTAGGGGAACAAATTGGGGCGCCTCCCCCATATATCGCTCTGAGGACGCCCCCAGGTTGCATGTTTTGCCTGTCCATTCTATAAGCTAACAGCTGTAAATTGGGCCACACAGTAGCATTTCTGGAGGGATGGAAGTGCTATTCTGCTGTGGTAAAAGCCCAGTGTTAGTTTCAGAAGGGATATTCTAGGGGAACCCCAATCCCATAGGAGCTTTTGGGTCATAGTGTCAACAGCTTGAAAGTATGAAGGCAGGACTGGGTACGGGGGGTTGTGAAGCACATTAGAGAAAGCAGGGCAGGGCAATCATATTAAAAAGAATAATTGCAATAAATATGAAGTCACTTTGTGTGTCACTGCTTTTATGCAGGTATGTCATGGACCCACACTTTAGCAGCTTGAACGAAGGTGCGTGCCAGTGGGCAGTTCTGTACAACAAATAACATTTAAAATGTTGTTTTCAGCTAATTTGACGTTTGATCTGTGCTGGTCTTCAAAGAGAAGTTCATAAATCTAACTGGGAAAATATAGCACCAAGGAGCTAATGGGTGAGGTAGAAATTGAAGAAATGTACATGGAAGGGAAGGAAGGAGGAACTGGGAGAGGATGTTTGTTTGGAAGGATGGATTGGGAGAAGAAAGCTTCGTTGGTTTTTAAGACAATAGATGGATGAATGAATGAATAGATGGATACTTGGAGGGGCAGACAGAGAAGGATGGACAGTAGGAGTTAAAGTATGGTCGATGGTTGTGTGGCTGCAGGGAAGGATAAATGTATGAGATACACAGAAAAGTGGATGGACAGAGGAATGGGTGGATAAGGAAAGGGTGGATGAGATGTATCGATGGTGGAAGGTAAAAAGAAGGCATGATAGATGAACGGATGAAGAAAAGGATGGATGGAAGGAGGGATGGATCGTAAAAAGGAATGATTATGTATAGAAGAGAATAACTGAATGAAACATGGGAGGGATGGATGAGAGAAGGAAGGAGTGAGTAAGAAAGATGGATAATGGATGGATGACCAAAAAGAAAAAAAAGGAGAGAAGGATGGGTAAAGGAAGGATGGGTGGTAAAAGACAGTAAGCAAAAACAAACAAAAGGATGAAATTAAGGATTAAATATGGAAAAAGAGCGAAAGAATGAAGAGATAAGGAAGCAGGTAAAGACCTTACAAAGATAACTTGTACTTTTGAGCAAGTTTACTACTTTTGACAATTTCCTCAAATTCACAAACTCCAAATGTAAGTTACTACACGGGAAAAAAACACAGCAGTAACTTCTGCACTGCACATGGACAGCCACTGGTACTGCAACACCTTTAAACAGAAAGTAGTGGTGGTAGGGTCTTTAATTAAAAGCCCATGGTATTTAACAGGTAAATTAATTTAAATGATTTAAAATAGTTAAAAATATGAATAAATAAAAATTGTTATAAAAAAGTACACATTTATTATTTCTAAACAGAGCAATCAGAGCCTTGCGATCTAATGTCACCTTCTGGACAGCGCTGCCGTTATCTGTTATGAGGAGAGCAGCATTAGCCACAATGGTGGTTCTGCCAAGATTATTATATTATGTTATTAATTTACCATGACTAGTGTCACAGGCCACATTTAAAATACTGAATACTTTGCTAATAGACCTTATATGGGGAAAGGATAGACGACGTATAAGCCTGAAAAAATTGCAAGTGGGTACTCGCATGGGGTGTCTGGGCATGCCAGACTTCCGCGCATATTATTACGCCTGCCAATTGCAGTGGTTGTCATATTGGACGGCTGGGCTTAACCTACAGGAAATAGGTTACACGGATTCAGACATAGATAACGGGGCATTGCATGTCTTGCTGTTGCCTGGTAGTAAACCCCCGAGGGATCTCCCTCCTTTATTAAACACTGCGCTCAAGTGCTGGAAGGCGGCACTGCAATATACGCATGCACCCCCTGCATACACGGGTAACATCCCACTGTTGGGCACACCATTGGCGGGCGGCAGACTCACTAATCGCAAATTGGCACCCAGGTTAAATGCGGGTATTGGCACAGTGGCAGACTTATTCGGAGATGAGACGCTGCTCAATCATGACACCTTTGTTAACGAAACAGGAGCCCCGGCACAGCTATATTTGACACATGCTGCACTACTTCAATACATAAAAACACAGTGGGCTCCGCAGAGGAGGGAACCCCCCACCAACAAGCTGGTCAAGATGGTACATTACATGGGTAGGGGTAGGCACCTAATCCTATGGCTATACACAGGCATTAGCTCCCATACACGGCTGTCCCTGAATGAACTGACGACCGTATGGAATGAGGACATAGGCAGGGATCTGACAGAAAAGAAATGGTCAGCGGTACTTGAACACCCTAGGAAAACCTTGAGAAATGCAAAGTTTAAATTTATCCACACTATGGTGTTACACCGGGCTTACCTTACTCTGCGTAAATTGGATAGAATGTTCCCCAGACGCAACATTCATGACCAAGATGTTTGTCAGAAGGGGCGGACCTAATTCACATGCTATGAGCATGCCCGAAAGTGAAAGGGTACTGGGACACGGTTAGAAGAGTAACTGGGGAAGCTGCACATCACGTAGTACAAAACACAGTAGAGGAATGCATTTTAGGCCTCCACAAACGGTTGTCCAAGCATAAGGTACAATACCGCTGCCTAGACCTAGCGCTCATACTAGCTATCAGAACCATCACCATGCGATGGAAATCACGTAAACCCCCAGCTATATCAAGCTGGCATACGGAAATGGTATAATGGGGCTGTGCGGAGGGTGCCGCGCTGCGCAGAGAGGAGATAAGGTGGCTACGTAAGACACCAATAGCGCCTGAGTGGGAAGCGATGTTGGAGTAGATGAAATTAATGGATATAGATCAGGAATGTTAAGTCCTATACATTGGAATGTAATGAGTGGCGCCCATACTTCAGAAAAAGTACATAGTGTGAGGTATTGTACGTCTGTGCATGCACTGTTTACGAATCTGCAATAACTAACGTAGTTCATGAGCAATTTTATAGACGAATTGAGACCAGGGGTTAAAGGGTGGGGGGAGTTGGGGAAAAGTTTATGATAATCATTTTTTGTTACATATTAAAAACTGGAATTAAGATACGTCCATATGACCGTAGACGTTATCACTACTACCAATCGTTACAGCATGGGACACCTTAATGGATGTAATGAGATATTGTCATGTATTGAAGAATTGTATGGAAGAAGAACTGTATAAGTTATATTTCATGATGCTGTGTGATACAAATTATAAAAACCAATAAAATATGTTTTTAAAAAAGTACACATTTATTATTTAATTATATAATATTGTAATACACTATTTTTAATTAAAAAAATTAACACATTTTATTAAAAAATAATTACATTAATTTTTAATTAATTCTATACATCTTTTTAATAATGATTAACTCATTAAAATGTTTTTGCCTTCGGTAGTAATTGTTTTTTTTTATTTAAACTTCAGAAAAATACATTTCATTAATTTTATTTCCATTAAAGATGTATTCCAATTATTTTAATATAGCTGTAAGATTGTATTTAATTTGTTTTACATTTAAAGTAAATAACATGAATTTAAATGAATATTTAGGATTGAAAAAAAATTCAAGTTAAATACAATTTTTTTAATGTTTTCCTATACTTTAATATAGAGAGACTTCGTAGTCTGATAGAGATCTACACAAGGTAAGGTATAGTAAAAAGGAAAAAAGTTAGTTTAATTTATTTTGCCCTGGGTCGCCACCCCCCCCTTCAAACATCCTAGAGAATAATACACCCTTCACATATGTCGTTAAATAAAACAATCGCTTTTTTTTTTAAACCAAAAACTGCTATGTAAAATGTAGTGTATTTTTTTTTATGTTTTCAAACTTTTCTTTGGAGAAGAAAGCTCCTTTCTTTGAGGAAAGTCAGCCACTGTATGGGGCCCTTGGTGTATCTGATTTCGCCATGAGAGGTCAGCTTGCACTACCTGGGCAGTGGAACCAAGCTATACCTGGCAGATGAGCCCTAAGCAGGACGAAACTGGTCCCGGGTGGCTTGTGTTCCAGTTCAGGGAGCACCTGTCCTGACAGTTCGGGCTGGACTGTTCCCATTTGAGAAGGGTCAAGACTGACCTGAATATGGCTGAGTCAAAAGTGAGGTTGCATGGTGGGTGAAAAATAATGAATTGGGATGCGGCTCAAGTGATTGCCAATGACTGAGATTAATTCAATTATTCCTTCCGTCACCTTGTTTTTGATGTCCTAAATGTGGAGTGAGGCATACAGGATTGAGTACGAGCTTAGAATGGCTTAGATAAAGAATAATAATGGAGGCCTCAACAGGCAACATGTTTTCCTTAGGTTGGATTATTTTGTCATTTCTTCAAGTCAGCTATACAAATATTGAAGTATGTTGTTTTCTACACTTTGCAGAGATAATAAAGTGATTTGTATACAATGAACAAGTTGTAAATAATGTATTAATAAAATATAGATCAGCACCTAAAGCTTTGACTTAAGGCTCTAAATATCTTCATTTTACATTTAAATATTCAAAAAATAGGGACCTAAGCTCGACGTAACTACAGATAAGCAATTTGTTTTATTTTTATATCCAAGTATCAAACCCAACATTGAATTATTTATCATTCCACATGTGTTTCAAAGTAAAGATAAATGTCTTAACATGATGGCATGTATGTGAGTGAACCACAAACTGTTTTTCACAGTCAACTTTGGCCATGTTGCAAATGCGACAATGCATCATTTTACAATAATCAGTAAATGATATTACTGATAGAGTTGTGGTCTACTGGTTACAAATACCACTGCAGAGCAGGCACTTGTCCCAAGAGTAGATTATCATGCATTGTGCGTCTCCAGCTGTGAGTTTGAGTCCCTTATTTTGCAGGGAGGCAAATCACGTTAGACCAGGCTTCTCCACAGAGTAGCTTGTGAGTTACTGGTAGCTTGCCAGCTCTCTGGAAGTAGCTCTCCTATATGCTGTCCAGCCTACTAAATTAGGAGTGTTGCATGGGCAAATTAATATATGTACCCAAATATTCAAAATCATATATTCTGGATGACAGCATATACTCAAAGTGATGTTTTGAGAAATGTTATTTCCAAAATATATTTAAAGCGGATATTCGAGTGATAAATCATGCAGTGTTGAGGAGATTTATTACAAATATTAACTTGGTGCTAGGGGCATTGCAGCTTTGTCTGTCAGCATTCAAAATTGATAAAGCTGCTGAGGTTTTGGATAGTGAGCGCATTCGTAGTCTCGAAGAGACATGTTTACAATTCAGTGGCTCTAGCCCTCCCATAGGCTTACCATTGGGTTGCTCCATCGTCGCTCTTGTATCCTTCTTTCCCGTTTGTCGATGGCATGCATGCCTCATGCCTCTCTTCAGAGCATGTACCAAGTACTTGTATCCATCCACTGCTCCTGTTTTAGGGGCTTCTTATTTCTTTGTGTTTGAGCACTCCACATGAGTGCTCGTGCTTTAACTGGATCTTCCTCTGTCTCCCCTTGCCTCTTTCCCCCTCCCTCCCACCCACCTACCTCAACACCAGCCAGATCGCCAAGTTGAACAGTTCGAATTCGGTTTGGGGTATTGCGATCTAACACCTTTTCTAGTTTGATTTGACTATGCTTTTAGGAAGAGCGTTTTTAAATAAATAATATCTTTTTTAGAGTGTGACGTAGACCATAGAAACTGAAGACAAACACAGTAACTGGTGATATATGTTCTGCTGTCAGCGTGATGTTCATAAAAGGTTGATACTAATGGTACTGTTGATACCATTGGCTTGGATATTTTTCTTTGGTTGCCTCGTGCCTGCAATTATTTAATTGTTGAGTATGCTGGTTTTCGTGGAAAATGTTACATCAACATGTGTCATGGCATGTTGTTGAACACACCAGTCAGTCACCTATTTATTGTGTAACAGCAGGATGCCTGGAACCATGCACTTCAAAGCTTGCCTACTTCAATGTCCACTCCGCAATGCATGTTGATGTTCCTACAGTGACGGGTTTACTTTTTAGTAGTAGCAGCTGGCAGCAGCAATGGGTCACATGTTTTTAATTCCCCTTTGCCATCTAAACATTGCATAAGAGTGCATAAGAGTTGCACTAGGGTCACTGAAATCTGCAAGCAACCTTCAAGACGTAACTTTTAATATGGCAGGTCAAGCAAGTATTTCTATCCTTCTAGGTAAAAACTCTGAGGACCAGGATCACTATTTACAACAACCATTGCTAAAGCCAATAGGTCCTAAAGGCAAGACTTGTTGGCTATTCGAATGCTCAAATTGCGTGCTCTTGGGCTATATAGCTAAAAGACATTAACTTTGACAAAGCCAATAGCTCTAGCATCACCGCCTATTTGTTATGCCAATGCTTGTTTTACATTACTGCTTGCAAATCTGCCGGATGCACTTAGGTGGCCACCATCGGTAATTTTGCATGGGGTGGCCACTAATGTAATTGGGTCTTACCCGGTTACTATTTCAACACTAATAATAGTAGCTTGGGATGAATTTTATTAAATTGAAGTAGCTATTATAGAAATGGATTGAGTCCCCAGCATTAGACTAACAGATGGAAAGAGAAGGCACTGAAAGAAATAATCTAATTGTTTACATATTGAACTCAATAGACTGTGGCAAAATCGGGTGACACAATGGAGGCAGACCGTCATTTCTGCTCGAAAAAAATGCGGCCGAAAGGAAGTTGGTACAACGGTCACTCTTGGTAGGGAACGGGGATTAAGAACAAGTTATACCCCAAGAAAAATACCGTTATTTTTAGAATCCAGTAGTCAGCAGGTCAGCATTAAAACCGGTATTCCTGATGTGTACAACAATGAACTATTTGAAAGGAGTTTGTAGGTAGTATTCACGAACAAGCTTCTTTTCTCGTTGTAAATTCCAATGAACTGGAGACTTCCTTAAATATGAAACATCATATAGAATGTAAGATTTTGAGGTTTTGAGCAGTCTCTTCTTCTGCTTGCTCCACAAACTGCTCTAGGTGGGAAAAATTCTTCAGGATTTAAGGAGGATAAGAATGTAGCCTTGTAAGTCCTTAATGAATTCGTATCCTTTCCAAAGTCGCCAAAATGTAAAGATGCTCCAGTTAGATTGGTTCAGTACAGTAGATTTTATTCAGAGCATGCAGGTACATCTACTCAGCAGGATGACTTATCTCTAACTGCTCTCGCTTAGATCTAGAACACTCACTCAGAGGCATACAGCAATAGTAACCATAGTAATGGTTACTAAGACAGCTGTGATGCCACAAAGACTTAGAACAAACGCATAAATGACAATTTCCTGCATAAGGGTCATAAAATCCCATTCGCTCAATTAACTGCTGGTCTTTCCCAGTGCATTCCGGAATCAAAAACCTTTATAATATTTATAGACCATGTCGAGTCTAGAGGTTTATTTATTTGTATGTATTTATATAGTATTTCTGAGGTGTGAATCTCACCAAAAGGTAGCAGAACGCAGCACAGGCTCAAAGATTGAAGGGGCAGCTGGGTCCTAAGACCGGAAGTGGACTGTTACTCCTTCGTGAATAGGAGTTCTCCAAAAAAAAGTGTGTTTTCAGCTGTTTCCTAAATTAGAATAGGGTTATGGCAATCTCTTCATCTCCAGTCTGATAGTGTCCTGGCTGTAGGCAAGTCGAGAGTCCCAAAATGAACTACTCACAACTGTTAAACTACAATGTGCGCCCTAAAAATAAAAAAATCTACGTATAGATTAAAGGCGTAGGTACAATTAATTGACTAGCAGAGTAAGATTTAATTTTATGGTGGAGTTTTGGGTAACTAGCATCACTAACACCTACAAAGAGCGGATCTGCATTACCATGTGAGTCGCAGGAGTGATGGGTTCCGCTGTAGCTGCAAATATTGAGAGAGGATCTGTTCCATCCAGCACAGTACTCAAAGGGTCTGCCACTGAGGAGGAGGAGGAAGAAGATGTAGACGAAGTGCTTCCTTTCCGTCCCAATTTCTTGGTCTTGGAATCTGTAACCTGTGGAGACAACAAAATTCCATGATCCAGCTCCTACTTCCAGGGCTTTCCAAAATGGAACCAGCACCAACATACAAGCTTGTACAGAGATCCAACGTGTGACATGCATTTCATAAACCTGCAGTTGCCGTACTCATTATGGGACATTTAAAATGGTGACTTTCTTGGAGACATTTTATGGCCGTTATAGCACAGACTGCTTCTGGGAGCATTAACACCAAGATAACAAATGATAAAAGGCATCACCACACTATGACTCTTTCAGGTTGGACAATATTCGAACATAAACCACCTCTGCTTCAACATTAAAAGAAAAGGTGTCCTAGCCCATATTAGAACATTGGAATGCTGGGAGCTCCATTGAAAACAATGGAGTGCTCCGGGCTTATAATGGCTAGTATAAGCTTGGAGCTCCAACATTCCAATGTTTCTTTGTTCACAGCTCTGGCTGTGAACAAAGGCTTCAAGGACCCTGAGGGGATTCCAATCCCCTCACGCTTCCATAAGGCTTTGTTCTTTTTTGTTAGAGCATTCCGCCCTCTAGTGGCAGAATGTTCTAATAGCCTTATAGCCCTTCGAAGCTGGGCTATACCGGCTATTAAAGTCCCTCTCCCTTGTTAAAGGCCCTCGCCTTCGGCTCGGGGCCTTTAATGCTGGAGAGGGCCTTTAATAGCCGGTATAGCCCTCTCCGGTGGGCTATAAGGCTGCATTTACAGACTATGTTTTCAACCAAAAACAGATACAGATAAAACAAGGCCTGCCTTCTGCCACTGGTCATGCCCACTCTTCTCCTCTTCAATGTTTCAGTTAAAAGAACCAAACCTTTTACAGCTTGATGCGGACGTGTAAGTAGCACAATGGGTTTGGGGCTGCGAAAACCATACACATACAGTTTGCAAAGTTTATGATTTTGACCAATAAAGATTATTTTTTTCCTGAACTGCAGAGAGAGAATCCCAGCGCTCCATCTTATGCCCCATTTAGGAAGGAGGGCCATGAAGAAGAAGTTGGGTTATTAAGGCCTTATCCAAACATGAATAGTGTATAGGCCACAATGATGGGAGGGCTGCTCTCTCGGATACACTTATTTAACCAGCTCACAACGCAACATCGGGCCAAACCGAGGAGGGGTACCTCTTGACCTTGACAGGCCAGCCTAAACTCAAAATGTTCAGATGAAAAGCAATCGGCTGATCATCCCAGTAGGTGGACTTCAGACACCTTGCTTGCATAAGAATTTTTTTTTTCTAGACGAATACACAGACAAGACACAGGAAATAGGTATATCTTGTTGGGGGCTTGTATAATTGTAGCAAGAAACAAATTGTGCCATTACAGATTTACAAGGTACATGGAGAATGCAGAAAGAAATGCATTATTACAGTACGAATAAATAGTTTGTTTTAAAATCCCAAAACAAGAACATACAAGTGCATTTTGGAGGGTTACATGCAAGACCATTCACATGAAGTTGTCGTTTTATTTACACCAACACACAATGTGAGCCTGACTGCAGGGAACCGATGATACATCACATCAAAGAGAAAAGATCAGTCAGTCACTATATTGTCCAAACAGCAACACACTGCGTAAAAAAGCAATATATGTCTAGGACATAAACCGTGCAGCCCCTAAAATTCTGAAATGAAAGCTTGCAACCCTTAGTTAAGATCCAGACCCATGCCCACAATCATAGAGCACATTTCCTATCACCCCTTTCTCTCTGGTTGGATCCATAGGCATAGCATAACTTGAGAAGTGCAATCCTTTACCTTTATTTCCTGTACTACCATATGGCTGAGATAAAACATCCACAAATGCCCATCTAACAACCTAGCACCATGCATAGGGTTTTTATGCTCTCACGTTTACAGGATGGACTGGACACTTTACTGTTTGCCTTCCCAAGTGGAATTAGACATGGTGGACAATGACACATTCGTCTGAACATTAGAATACAGAGCCATTACAAGAGTATCTTATTTTCTATCCACATTTGTGTAAATGATGCTGAGTTTTAAAGACACGTCCTATCACAAATGCTATTTCATCCAGGTTTCAATGAGTGGAGGGCCCACGAGAGTGGATCGCAGTGAACGGTATCTTTCACTAGAACACAAACAATACTAGATTTCCTCAAGAGTGCATTCCACCAATGATATTGGGGTGCCAAATGAAAGTCTAGCAGTATTTAGAGTTGGAAGGCAACACATCCTCAAGCTATCAGTAAGAGAGCTGCAGACTGTCCTGTCACACAGACTGCAGGTGGATCTCGCTTGGACCTCAAATTGGCATTGTTACAACTTACATGGAGCACTACCAGGAGCTGCTTTGCACTAAAAGCTTAAAACACGACATGAAAAAAATCTCAAACTACAGAGATGAGTATATCAAACAGCGAGTGGTGCAGCGGCACTTCTAACCAAAGCTTTCTTTAATGCAACAGCTATGCTTCTATGACTTTTACAAGCAACGCATTTCAAAGTCTTTGCCAAAAGAAAAAGATGTGGCAGCCACCATTGGTACATACATGCGACAGGAAAAATTGATGAACACATAAATGTGAGTTAATGAGCTCTAATCCCAATGTTGCACTGGTGACAGAAATGGCAATGCAAATGAGCCAATACCATCTATTTTAAAAAATAAATTTTAAAAAAATGTCCTTAGCTGCAAAAAGCCCAGACGATGGGGTTTATGTGCCAGCGGGAAACCTTAAAGCACACTGGCACAGAGGCCAAGCAGGAACTGATCAATGATGTCATGGCCACTGGGTAATTTTCAATAAGGATAAAGTGGGTGTATTATGCAAACATTCTAATTCATTGTATACATATTTTTATAACCGATTGTTAACACACGCACACACACAACCAACTGGGCTAGCACAGAAACTCCCCAAAAGTGCAAAATAAAAAAAAAAATGTAAACGCAACCACTATAGAGTATGCACTCACTTAACATTTTGGTTCCCAAAAACAGTAAAGGGTTCCAGGGAAAAGAAGGAGGAAAGGGGCCATACGGTAACATCATACTATCCATATAGCAGCCCCGAAATGAGGAGACACCTCGTGAGGTATATAAACATTTATTTCAGAGGGCACTCTCCTACCACAGAAGGGGGAGAAAGTGAAATAGCCCATAACATCAACTTTGGTATTTACAACAAAATAGTGCTGCTTCAGTGATATCCCAGACATTTCGGCATCCTCTTTGTTGAGTGCCCTTAAAAATTCACAACCTCCCTCCACTTGGAACAAGAAATAAACCGGACCTTCAGGGATGATCTTGATTCGTCCCAGTACCAATACGGAGGCGCCATAGCCTCGGGAAATCACTCCATTTTAATCGCTTTTGTAGCTTGTCTCCGTGCAGAGTCGACCGACTTAAATGTGAAAATACGCAGGACTTCTGTCCCTGCAGGTGGAGGTTGGGTTTTTAAGTGCAGCTCTGGTAGCTCAGCAAGGGTTGCACTTGAGTCCAAACATTTATCAACTGTGCCATTTGTGAGCAGCCCCCGAAAGTGCACACTGTGACTGGACTTTGTGCGATCCCCTAGCACCTCTGACTGAGAAATCTTTATTTTAGATTTGGTGGATCTTCGCCTTCTGCTAGGTGGGAGCCAACCTCAGTATCCGGCGAAAAACACCCAGTAGAGTAGTTTCCTGTGATTCCACTTTCAACATGAAGCTCACAGGAATTCTGGGTCTGGTCACCTCTTGCCTTCTTTCTGTCCCTCTCCTGTACAGCCACTCAAGCATCCCAAAAGGATGTTCTCTCTGCATAATTTTCCACACTTGTCAAACTACTGGTTTAATTTAATCTTGTAGGCAATTGAGTCATCCTTGCTGTAAGGCAGCAGGCTCCCACAGGTTGAACTGATATTAGGTGGTGGTTTGATGATCAAGGCCTTTCTGGGAAATAGCGCCACTTTCTTTGTTATTTCCTGAATTTAGTCAGATATCAGGTAAACCAACATTTCTTGGTCCTTCCTAACCCGGTACATCATCATCATCATCATCGTCTGCTTACATAAGATGCTTCTCATTTCTGCATATTAGGAACAAAACTTACTGAAGGCTCTCATGACCTCTTTCCTTTTGCACAGTAATTCTACAAAGTTTTTGATCTTTTCGTTTACTCAATTACCTAAGCTTATGTTGGATTGCTTTGCCAAAGGCAATTATTTTATCGTGTAAGAGCCCTGTATAATCATGTAGGGCTGTTGGAAAATAAAGATTTACAACAGCTTCAAATTGTTTTTGAGTTTTATTTTTGGGACATTGTCCTCATTGGAAAGATAAATCAGTTGTGGTGGCTCATGGGTAATAGCCCTCTCAACACACGTTATAACCAATCTTAACTGTTAGACATGCCAGCCCTAGGGTGGTCTTTTCCTGTTTCCCTCCATATTTTGCTGAAATTCGTTTTAGTTGGCCTTAGGACTCGGTGCATTTTAACAATGCTACCAGTGCTGAAGTCCTTGAGCTCACTCCCCTAAATCTGGTAAAATTGGTATACACATGATTGGCATATTTAATTTACTTATAGGTCCCTTGTAGAGTGGTATACCATATTCCAATAGCCTGTAAATTAAATTCTAGTAGCGGGCCTACAGCACTTATTGTGTCACCAATTTAAGTAGCCCCTTAAAGCATTACCAAGGCCTGCCACTGCAGCCTGAATGCAGTTTTAAATTGCTCATTCGACTTGGCAATATAGCACCCTTATCAAGCCTTAAAATCCCCTTCTATTGCATATAAGTTGCCCATAAGGTAGGCCCTAAGTAGCCCATTTGGCAGGGTGCATTGTAATTAAAAGGCTGGAATCGTACTGGTAGGGGAAAAACTCCTAAATTCGTTTTTCACTACTGTGAGGCTTGCTGTACCATTAGATAGCATGTTGCAGCCTCATTATATTTAATAAGTGCTAACTTTTGATTGGGGACAGATAGGCATTTCACGTTTGGTATCTATGAAACTGTAATTAAAAATTCTCTTTTATGGTAAAGTCAGATTTTAATTAACAATTTTGAAAATGCCACTTTTAGAAGGTTGGCGTTTTCCTGCCCTTGCTATTCGGTGTCTGCAGCCTGTCCTACGTCCCATTACTGGGTGTAGTTGGGAGTTGGACTTTATTTCTCCCAGATAGTCACACAATAGAGGGATTAGGTGTGCCTGAATGGGCCATCATCTCACGGGGTGCTAAAAGTGTCCATATAATCAAAATCCAAAACTTACACTTAGAATTTTTTGGGCTAAAAACTGTTCTGAGAACTGAGAGAAGACAGACTATCCTGTTCCTCTATCTGCCCAGAGTTCCTCGCCGGTTAGCATGACTTCGCAGATGCTCCCACTACGTTCTTCTCCACAGCTGCAGATTGTGTTTAGAGGTTCTTCACAAAAGGGGTATCTGGCATCCTGGAACTCTAATTGGCTACACACACTTGCATCATCCCACTGTACATTTTCAACTTCCAAAAGGGCAACTAAGTTTGAATGTAGAAACCTTCACTTGTGACTTCATCCAGAGGCTCCCTGACCACAACGCTTCTTTCTTGGACACCGCCTGCAGCCTTGCCCTGCTAAACTTTACCTTCTCAGAGCATTTTCTTTCAGAATTTATTCTAAGTCCGAAGAGAAGCGCTGATCAGGCCCAATCAACTCCTTGTATCCGACCCGTGCTCCATTCTGGTCTGCCATATTTTTTTTACTTTGACCTAGTCCTGTGCGACTAGAGGTCCGCGCTTGTTACACTGATCTTTTAGAAGCTAGTTTTAACTAATAACTTCAAAAATTCATGATTTTAATTTTTTCATTTTGGTGTCAAATAATTTATTGTAATTTAATCTTTTTTTCAAAATTGGTGGAGGATTTTATTTTTTCCCTTTGCGGCATCTTTGTGGGGCGGGGCTGCTCTCAGAGCGGGTGTGAGGAGTGGTTTGTACTCCCTATGTGAGCATGAGGGGAGACATTTACAACTAATGCGCTATAACGCATTCCATTACAACACAGTTGTTACAATGACTTGCTGAAGGGGCAGAAAGTGTTGGATTTAAAATCCAACACCATCCCTATTGTTGCACAGACTGGATTTGGAATAGTAAATTCTACTATTCCAACATCAAGTGCCTCCTACAGCAAGTCGTTCTAACAACTTGTGTTATAATGGTGTGCGATGTAACAACACAGTCGTAACAACCGCATTGTAATGGTATGCGATGTATCGCATGCGCTTGTAACATCGCATATTGGAGCATGAGTGATGGCTGAACAGTCTTGAGTACATAGCATGTAGTCCATGCAGCTGCATTACAGTCTGCGTGGAGAACATGCCCACCCCTCCAGCCCCTGGCTGAGCACCACGTCACGGCGCTCAGACCAATCAAATTGCTGCATTGCAGCTTTGTGATTGGCTGCAGTGAGCGTGGGAGCACTGGTGCTACCTGTTATCCCCAAGAAGCCAGGAAGAGGACACAGGCGAGGAGGCGGCAGCGGCCAACAAGTTATTTTTTTTTTCCTTTTTTTTTTTAAACCCAATCCACCCCACCCGCCCCACTGCTGCGTCCAGGTAGCAGCCACCATTGCTGTCAGGGATTGTGGCTGTTGCTTGATCAGGGCTCAAAACCCAGACAACCAACAATCCAATTTTTAACACCAAACATAACTTCCCTCTAACAGTAGTTTTTTTTTTGAGTGAATGGGTTTTAGAAACGATATACTAAACGTAACTGCATTGGAATCATTCCCTTTCGCCCAGGCCCTGTGCCCAATGCACAGCTAGTGGCGAACTGCCCCACCCCTTGTGCAAGACCTTTGGGCAGCCAAGTAGAGACTGGCTCCTTTATTATTTTTGGGGGAGGTGGGGGGTTGTAGACCACATTTTGGTTTTACAAACCGACAGGAAACAAGGTTGTGGGTCCATGTTGGACCACCCAAGGGTCTGTGGATCCAGTACCAGGTATGCAAACCCTGTGGAAGGTATACAATGCATCCACGATCCATTACTGGGGGTTTGCTGACCAGGATGTAGGGATGGAGTCCCTGCATCTGGTGACTACAACATGTTTATTCAAGTTGCAGTCAGCCAAATCAGAGAGTTGTGTGTCTTTATACTCTGTTTTGTGTCCGCAGACCAAAAATGGAGACGGCAGAGAAAGCTCCTCCATACAATCAGATTGGAGTATTTTCTTTTTTTTTTTTTTTTTTTGGTTAAAAACTTTTATTGAGCAATCAAATAAAAATTACAAAGATGGGCCTACAACCACACGGGCTGGCCGCTAATAGCAACGCACAACATAAGAAGCAAACGATCACTTCCGTGGCCAGGCACAAAGCAGATACCATGTATTGCTCAAAACATAGGACAGGACATAGCGATTTTCTATATTAAACATAAAAAAACAACAACAAACTCTAAACAAGGCGAATGCGCATTAATCAAGGTCAGCCCAGAAGGCGGAGGGGAAAGCCACTAATCAGGAAGACGAAAGCACAATCAATGGGACTCGGCAAGGCTGGGGGGGGGGGGGGGGGGGGGGGACAGCGGGGAGGACAGGAAAATCCTAGAACAGTATGAAAAATTTCGGGAACGCCAGCCTAGGGAGATAGGGTAACATCGGGAGTGTCAACCAAGGGAGGGGTACAAATGTCTCCACGACATTCGTTCCACTGACCCCAAATCTTCGTCCACGCCCTGGGTCTGCCCCTAGCTACATAGACGGTCTTCTCTCGGAACATGGACCAGTCCATGTTATCCTCCCACACCGAGACGTCGGGAGGTCTGGACGCGCCCCAGAGCTGCGCAATGTCCCGCTTCGCGACCATGTATCCCAAGGTCGCCCATCTGGTCTGGGCCACAGAATAGTCGGTGGGATCCCACACATTCAACAGGCATCGTCGGGCCTCAGGCCGCAGGGTAATACCAGTCACAACAGTCATCACCGCAAGCACATCAATCCAGTAGGCTGCTACCACCGGGCACTCCCAAAGAATATGCAAAAATGTAGCACTCATCCCACAACCACGTTTGCATAAGCCATCCGGGGAAAAACCCATTACTACCAGACGCGGACCAGTTACATACACCCGGTGGAGGATCTTAAGTTGAACCAAACGAAGACGGGCGGGGATGGCGACCTCTTTCGGAGAAGAGAGTGCCGACTGCCAATCCTCGTCATCCAAGTCCAACCCATCACCGACCCAAACCTCCCTAAGTCGGAGCAGTAAGTCAGCGCGATTTGTAATCAGTTTCTTATAAATCAGGGAGATAGTGCTATCGGGCAGATGTCCATCCAGTATGCGATCCTCAAGGGGGGAGGACTCGGGTAGGGTCACATCAGGAGTCAGAACTGAGGTCAGAGCATGCCGGACCTGCAGATATCAAAAAAACTCTCTATCACTCAAGTCATATTCGGCCTTAAGGGCCTGGAAAGACTTCACTCTACCCTTCACACAGACATCACCCACTTTACATATCCCAATCATATCCCAGCGGTCAAAGCCCTTAGTAGACCAGAGACCTCCCAAACGTTCGGAAGCATAAAGCGGAGTCGCCAGTGTCAGTCGGTTCTCCCATCCCAAACTCACATTCGCAGCGCGCCACACATTGACTGCGGTCCTGGACGGGCCCGTAAGATGGCGCCCAGCCGATCTGGAATAAAGCGCTCTATTAAAATCCCCTCCCGGCAGCTGGAGTCTATCCATCTCAAAGGCCGGATCTCGACCCGGGGAATACATTGCGTGGTTAATGGCAGACAGCTGGGTAGCCCAGTAATATCTCTTGATATCGGGGAGCGCCATGCCCCCGTCGTACCAAGGGATAGTAAGTTTCGCAAGGGCGATACGTGGACGCCCGTCCCAGATCAGTTGCCTTTGAAGACTCTCGATCTCTCGAAAATAGGTAGCGGGAACGTCGTCAAAAGAATTTTGAAGTGCGTATAGGAATCGTGGCAAAGACATCATTTTAAAAAGGGCAGCCCTGCCCAGAGGAGACAGGGGTAGTTTACGCCAGCGGGCCACATCCAGTCGCAGTCTAAGAAGCGGGGGGAGGAGATTACGCTCGAACCGGAGTGAAGAGTCCAGCGTAATAAAGATCCCCAAATACTTGAAGCCAGACTGGACAACCTGGATAGGAAATCTGTCCGGTAATGGGGGCAAAACACCCGAAAGAACATACACACAGGACTTAGCCCAATTAATAACCAGACCTGAGTTAGCACCAAACGAAGTAAGAACGTCAAATAAGACATTTAAAGATTTACGCGGGGAAGTAAGATACAGAAGAATGTCATCCGCGTAAAGCGAGACGCGGTCTTCAAAATCCGGTGACCAACGGATCCCTTTGAGTGAAGGTTCCCATCGAAGCCACGCAGCTAACGGTTCCAGGGCAAGCGCGAAAAGCAACGGAGACAAGGGGCATCCCTGACGGGTCCCTCTACCAAGGCAGAAGGGGACAGAAACCCGACTGTTTACCACTACCTGTGCCAAGGGTTCGGCGTATAACAATTTCACCCAACCAATAAACTCAGGTCCGAAACCAAATTTCTCAAGAGCTGCCCAAAGATAGGGCCACTCTACCGTATCAAAGGCCATCGAAGCGTCTAGCGAAGCCAAAATGGCCGGCTCCGTCAGAAGCCCCGCCCTCGCAACAGCACCGTGGAGACGACGTAGGTTAAGAGCCGTGTTGCGATGCGGGATAAATCCGGATTGATCCGGATGAACCAAGCCACCGATGACCGTCAAGAGGCGGGTAGCCAGAAGCTTAGCCAGAACCTTGGGTTCAACATTCAACAGGGAAATGGGCCTATAGGACGAACAAAGGTCCCGAGGTTTACCTTCTTTGGGAATAACAACAATCGTAGCCAGACGCTGATCATATGGGAGCATACCCCGCTCCCGGGATTCCAAAAACATGGTGCGAAGATAGGGCGCCACCTTATCAGGACGTAGCTTGTACAATTCAATTGGCAATCCATTCGGGCCCAAAGCTTTGCCCGAACGGAGTGAGCGAATGGCCGTCGCTATCTCGTCCGTAGTGAAAGAGGACTCCAAAGAGACTCGGTCTAAATCGGAAACACTGGGCAGAGCTATATCACGCAACAAAAGGCGAGAGTCATCAACATCCCGTTCAGACACAGGGGAATAAACCACACGAAAATAGTCCGCAAAACATTCAACTATTCCAACCGGGTCGGTCACTCTCACACCACTCAAAGTCTGAATCACAGGCACCACACGATTCGCCCTCTCCTTCTTATCCAACCATGCCAGCAACTTACCCGCTTTGTCCCCTACATCATACAAGCGACCCTGTTGCTCTCGAAACATCAGTTTAGCCGCATCTGTAACCAAAGACCTATAAGCAAATTGTTTCAGACCCAGGGCGTGGAGCTTACCAGGTGTAACATCCGACTCCAGGTCAGCCTCCATCTCAGCAATCTCCCTCTCAAGGTCCACCACCTCCCGATTCCTCGCCTTTTTAGATTCAGCAATAAGGGAAAGGGCCTGCCCGCGAATCACTGTCTTAAAGGCCTCCCACAGGGATATCGCAGAGGAGACGGACCCCTCGTTGTCTAGAAAGTAGTTGTCCAAAGACTTAATCAAGAGACTGCGGGTCTCGGGGGAGGTGAGGTACCATGGGTTGATAGGAGCCACCCGACCCGCCGCCTCCACCCCCACCTCAAAACAAAGCCAGAGCGGTGAATGATCAGAGATGCCCCGGGGGAGGTGTCCAATCTCGCGAACCGCCGGCGACTGCGCCGCAGGCATCAGGAAATAATCCAGTCTAGACAAACTCCCATGGGCCCCAGAATGGAAGGTGTATTGAAGCTGAGTAGGATGCATAAGCCTCCAGCAATCCACCAAGCCAAACGTATCCAGAAACCCGCCCAGCCACTGTTGGGCCGAAGGAGTGTCCCTAGGGGGGTGACGATCGCGTAGACCGGAGAACACAGAATTAAAGTCCCCTGCTATGAAAAGAGTACTATCAGGGAGGATCAACAACACCCGGCCCAAATCGGAAAAGGTAGAGGTCTGTAGACCGGGGGGCACATAAACTGCAAACAGGGAAAGGGTCCGACCCTCATAGCGTCCCACGAGGACGGCATAACGCCCCCGATCATCAAGGATCACATCATCAATAGCCAGGGGGAGGGAAGCCCGAACAAGGATACCCACCCCCCTGGAACCCGTGGTAAACCCAGAGTGTGCTGCGAGGCGATAGCCCCACCTATTCAATGCACGACATGTATTGCCCACCAAGTGAGTCTCCTGTAGAAAAACAATATCCGGGGACAAACGTCGTAGACATCGCAACACCACACCCCGCTTAATACAATCCCCCAGACCATTGACATTCCACGAAATAAACCTCAACCCGCTACCCCCCACCCCACACAGCAACGCCGAAACCCCCCCCCAATGAGCATGACTTCAACAACATCATTAGCAAGATAGAATCGCCTTGATAAAACAAAACACAAACATCAAACTTCCCATCCACCCACCCCCCAACAATCAAGGAAACACCCCCCACCCTGCACCCCTGCAAAAAAGCCACCCCAACATGCAGTGTGCCTGTCGCCCAAGAACCCCCATTCTACAAAAAGACCCCGGAGGAGGAAAGGCCCTGGCCCACCCGTAGACAGTAGAGGTACTTAGGCATAAAATCCCAGAAGAAGTTACTCTACACGAAGACCCGGACATAGACAAGTAGTTCAGCTCTCTACACCACCCTCAGCACCACCCGGGTGGTCGGCGGGCTCAGTCGCAGGAGGTCGGTCCGGCAGAGAGTCCAGCCAGTCATTCACTGAATCAGGCCGATCAAAGAAAAAGGTTCGGTCATTGTACTCAACTCTCAGCCTGGTCGGAAAAAGCATAGCATAGCGCAATCCCATGTCCCGGAGGCGCTTCTTGACTCCACGGAAGCCCATACGCTGTTTCTGCACCTGTTGAGAAAAGTCCGGGTAAAAGTTCACCGTGGCATTCTCAAAGGCCACCGGGCCCTTCACGCGCGATGCCTGCAGGATAGTGTCCCGATCCCTATAGTGGAAGAGTTTCGCCACAATAGGCCTCGGCGGGGCGCCCGGCTTACCCTGGCCTCCCGGAACACGATGGGCACGTTCCACTGCAAAGAATTTACTCAACCCAGACGGAGAGAGGTAGTTCTGGATCAGGTCCTCGACCAGGAGATCAACAGAGTGCGGGTCTGGATTCTCCGGAACGCCAACCACACGCACATTACAGCGACGTGCCCTGTTCTCAAAGTCCTCCAGGCGCCGGGTCATGAAATCGTTCACCCTACGGAGATTGCCAATCTCCGTCTGTATCTCCGAGACGTCTGCCGTGAGGCTGGATGACTTGAGATCCAATGACTTCACCTTCTCATTGGTTTTAGATAAATCGGCCCGAATCAAGTTCACATCAATGGCCACGGTGTCGATTTTGTGGGCCAAAGCTTCATATTGTTGGCCTATTGTTTCCTTCATGCCAGAAATGGCGCCCATGATGTCCTGCAAGGACGGCTCCGTCGACGCGTCCACAATGTGGTCAACCACACTTGGGACAGGCAGGGCGGCTCCAGGGGACCCCTTCGAATGGGTGTAACGGTCCATAACATTGGACTGGACCGGGCCCCCACGCAGGGGCGTCTTGGTCTTCCGAGTCTCTCGGTCCCCTCTGCCCGCCATGTCGGAGACTGCGTCACCAGGAGACTCACTCAACCCGATGGAAATGGCCGCAGGAAAGTAGGGCGTCGGGACCAAAAAGCAGCGGCGAGGGTACCACTAGGAGTGAACTAGCCTGGAAGGAGAATAAGCTAGCCAAAGGCCCGATAGCCGTCTCGTGCGCCTGACCCAGCAAAGGCCAGACTCCCCTGCCAGTTGTCTCAGTCTGAGGCAGAATCGAAACCGAATCTTAAGAGGGGGACCCACAAGTCCAATCCCCCTGCCGCTGTTGTTCAACTCCAAGACGGCCACAGTGCCGAACCCAGTCCCGGGCGCACCTCACGGGCGGACGCCGAAAGTTCGAGTCGTCGTATCTTCGGCGCCCCGGGTCCAAATCAAATTCCAAAAATCCCAGGAAGATCAGCCCAGCGTCCTCTACACAAATCCTCGTGAAGAATCAGGATATGTTCAGGATATCATGCCGGGAGTGGCGGGGGTCCGGAGAGCGCTGTGCTCACGCGGCCATCACGGATGCCCACCAAGCTCCTCCTCATCAGATTGGAGTATTTTCTTTTAGAAATAAGGAGCCTTAGTATCAGAGATTTCTCTAACTTGACATGCAAGTCACATGAATTTCAGGAGTTCTGAAGACGCCTTCATAACACTAACGTCTCAAAAAACTACTAAACAGATTTACATTAAATCAAGCAGAGCTAGTTTCCGGAGTAAAGCTATACTTTTGCCTAGTCTGGTGAGATTCTCTTCCGTTGTTGTTTCCTATAGAAGGGTGTAAAGATACCTATAGGAGATAAAATGGCAAATGCCACTTTTTTGCATATAATGTGAATTACCTTGTAGCAGACACACCTTCATTAAATATTTTTGACATGGATCTCTAAAATACGTTTTGAAAACCTTTGCAGCGGCTGTAATGGATTATGAAATTTACATAAATCGAAAAACCAATACTGCATAAGACATATTTAATAAATGCAACTGTAAACAGATCTGAAGTTATCTAATCGTAGAAGGATATAGTATTTTGCTAACGTGACACTAACCAGAGCATAGGTAATAAAACGCATTCAAAAGGCATAGATGGTAGCACAATTTGCAGTCTAAATATCATGATCTTAGCACTATTCCAAAAACATCAGTGATAAAGAATTCGGAAACAGAGGGATCCGATGCCACTAGTATTGGCACAAAAAAGGATTTATGACAAAAAGCACAATACAGGTGGGCACAGTTCAGAACCAGGAAAGTACAACAGAGATCTTACTGTGATGAGTTTCAAAGGATGATAGTCCCCATATTCCACAGCAACTCGCTCTGGTCTGCACGACTCCAGTTCTGCATCATAGTTCCTGAACCGTGAATGCCTGCAAGAAGGAGAAAACAAAATCAAAATATTTACTCTTAAAGTTTACTATGACTTCCTTGTCATTATATTCACTAGAAAATTCTAATATTATATACAAGCAAGACATTCTAAGCAAGGACATTTGTTGTTTTTTTGTTTTGCTCATTGACTTCTAAAGCCCTGCATTCCACAAAGTATGGATCTTTTGAGCAACTGCCAAATCTTCAATCTAAGATTATACAGTACCAATATATTCAATGTCTATGTACCAACATATGCACCGCATAGAGATATAATCGAGGCAAGTTGAATCACATACATTGCTTTCACACCAAGGAAACAAATTACATTTATGCCCTGAATGAATTTAGACGTTTGATTTTTAGTATTGGATTAAAATCTCTAGGCACCGAGTTCCACCTCAGAAATGCAAATAAACCTATACCAATGTATCAGAGTACTAAAGCTGTTCAGTCGAGCGAGAAGGGAGTTCAGACTGCATGCCTTGGGACAAAAAGACCTCTAGCTAGATTTTGTCAACAGAGTGCCAATTTTATGAACAATTTGCGAAGTGTAGTCATTTTGCCTTCAAACATCAGCTAATCAGTTGCTGAAAATATCCACATCAAATACAAGCTTTTCTTTTTAGATAAACAAACTCGGGTCCCTCAAATAAACCTTGTAATGTTTTAAAACAAAAACAGCACTATTTTTGCCTGGAAATTGCAGTTTTCATTTTTATTACACACACATTTGGGCGCCAAACGAACAGTTTATCATTTTCGTGAGAGTGGACGCTTGCAGCAACCTTTCACCATGTTACTAGAGGACCATGATGTCCTTTGGGGACTGTTGAAATAAGGTAAGTGTTATCCACGTTGTTGTATTTTTAGCAGAGATACATTTTGTCTTTGTGACAGGGTGAGGCCGCGTGCTGTAGGGGGGTGTGCTGTAAGTGACTGGTGGGCACCTGGTTCTGACCCGGCACATCATCCTTCTTTGCAGACCGATCCATGGAACACGGAGTCCGAGGAGTACGCCGAGGAAGAACGCGGCTCCTTTAACTGGACTTACACTGAGGAGACGGATCCGCCCACTGTACACGTCAGCCGGCCTGGATTGGCCAAAAGTGAGGAAGCAATGTGGATGGCGTGTGACGTCACCCCCGAAGTGTCGGAGAAGAGTGAAGACAGAGAACCAGGAACCGGAGACGAGAGAAACGGAGGAAGAAGCGGAGAACCCGACGAACAGCTGGGAGCTAGCGGAGGAGCGACCGAGGGGAAGCCAGGAGGCCAACGACCCTGCGAGTCGCCGTGCCACTCTCCCGGGGGAGGAGCGTGGCTTGCCCAGGTACGTCAGCGTATGGCGGCTTGGGTGGGGAGCAAGCGTGTACTTTAGTGTAAATAGCCCCGTGTGAGATCCTGCGTCCCCCTTCCCCCTCTTGTGTCCATTTATCCCGCGTTTACTCCACCTCACAGTCTGTTACCTCCCCTCACCACCGCACCGCATTATACTTGATTGTGTGAGCACGAGTGGTGTCTCCCTACACTACACCCCTGGGACCCCGGTGCATGCCCTCCCTGAGGACGCTAGAACTAACGGCCCCTTTCTGCTTGGTCTCTCCTTTCCCTGGGTCACCGGAGCCACGACGACGGCCATAAACACCCCACCATCCGTGACCAGACCTCGAGGGGGCAGCGACACACAACCTAGGAGAGGAAGTCCTTCCAAACGTCACAACGGAACCCAGTCAGTTCGCGAGGGAGAGACTTACGTTCCGAACCCGGAGAACTCTCATGTTGAAATCCCAACGGGGAATACCAATAAAACCCTCCTTAACACCAAGAATCAGTGTACTGCCTGTTACTACACCACCATCCGATACCTCCCCGACTCCTGGTACACAGGGCCCGTCTACAGTCTTGCTTTCCAAACTATTCACATTGTGCTTACCGCTGCTAAATTGTATTCTCTAATCACCCAGGCAACCTTGTGGTAACAGATATACTCAAGTGGTAGGAAACAATGAGTGCTGGCTGTGATCAGAGCTCTCCGATGTGTCACAGTGCCAGAGCAATCCTGTTTTTGAGGCTGTGACACTGCGACCAAGTACAACGAGTTTCCCTATTTGGTAGTATTAGCCAAGTAGTACCCCTTTTAACATTTCTCGCATCATCTTGCCTACGGGGATATAAATCTGACTTCAGTGCTTAATTTGTATTTAAAAAAAAGCGCCACGGATCTAGTCGGCAGGCCACTGTTGTCAATGTTCGATAACCAGATGCCCAATAGTCCACAGGAGTGAAGAGAAATCCCCTTAACCTCTAAAAAACAACCACAGGAATGATGAAGACCATACACTCCTATGGGCGGAAATTCCAAGGAGTGTCCACCACTCTCCCCATACGTGGGGTAGGTTAATGCAGGGGGGTAACAGGTCTGTCTGGTCTCAAGACGCTGAAAAGGAAACAATAAGAATATACCAATACACTGTTCTATAAACTTACCCTAGCCATACATTGACATGTGATTAGCATAGCATTCCACTTACCCCAGGTAGGTCTCGAAATGTCTTTGAAGAGTAGCGTGGGTAATAGATGGGACTCAAGGAGATAGGAGTCCTGAGGGACAGGGAAGGGCTACTCAATATCTCACTCACACGACAGACAACCATAAAGACCAAAAGGACAGTGCCACGGAATCAACTCAATGGTTTTAACGTAGGGATTTGAGGAGCAATGGCCGGCTCTTCTGGGGCACCGAAGAGGGGAGCATCTACTCTCACAAGAGAGGCGAAGCCCGGCCCAGGACTAAGCACTAGGCGGAGCAACACTCTCCCACACAGGGATAAAGAACTGAAAATGGGGAAGAAGACTCGAAAAGCCTTTACCAGGGGTACCTACAGGCACAGCGTACCAATAGCGGGGAAAAGCAAACTCGGCTTGCAAGCCTCAACGTGCACCGACCGGTGCGAAGGTTAAGTGTGCAATATGGTAAAGAAAACAAACTTTGGCGTCCAAGCCGAGAAATGCACCGAGCGATGCGACGAGAAATAGGAAAGGAGGTGGGCGGAGAAGTCAGCGCCGATGAAGCTGTCTCGGCAATCTCCTCGGCAATCTCCCCGAATGTATTCTTCGGAAAGCGGGGAAATACAGGGAGGGTATCAGCAAACATGCGTCTCGCTAGGAGCAATGGCGATTACCAACAAACAAGGAACTGGAAAGGGGGCGTGGTCACGGCAGTAAGCCAAGCGTCTGTTTCACTGTAGAGCGTCCCTATACGTGATGAAGGGATCGTCTCTAAAGAGCAGTATGTGTTGGCCTATGAGGGAGTGAGGGGAAATAGACACGGGGTGACTATGTAAACACATGTCAATGCCTAATCCTCGTAGCTGCTCTCAAACCCCTAACAGTACCCCTCCCTAATGGCCTATTCATAGGTCGAGGTTTAGTGGGATGTAATGTGTGAAATTCTCGTATTAATCTAGCAGCATGGATATGTTCTGCTGGTTCCCAAGATCTATCCTCAGGTGGATAGCCTACCCAATCCACTAGATATTGTAGTTTACCCCTGACTCTCCGGGAGTTCAAAATTTTCTGGACTTCATATTCTTGTTCTCCCTGAATGGTTAGTGGAGGGGGCGGTGTGTCTGGGTTCACCGGGGGTAGGTACCTTTTAAACAGTGAACAACGGAAAACGGGTGTATCTTGGTTTGTGGAGGTAACTAAAGTTTCAAGGTAACTGGGGGGAAATAGCTTTCACTATAGGAAAGGGACCTATGAATCGGGGCTGGAATTTTCTCGACCCTTCCATTCTAAGGTTTTTTGTGGAAAGCCAGACTTTCTCTCCTACGTTATAAGTGGGTTCTTTTCTCCTATGTTTATCTGCCTGTTGTTTCATGGCTTCTTTGGCTTTATGCAATTCACCTTTTGCTGTTTCCCACACATCTTTGATCAGTTTATGCTGTTCTTCTAGTGCTGGGACTAAGGCTGGGGTTGGATCCAAGACTACAGGAAGCATTCTAGGGTGTTGAGCATAATTGAAATAAAAAGGAGACACACCTGTAGCGGAATGTTGTGAATTGTTATATGCAAATTCCGCTAAGGGCAGAGCTTGAACCCAAGTAGTAGAGAGAGTGGTAGGCAAACAGCGGAGATATTGTTCTAGAGTTTGGTTGGTTCTCTCCGTCTGTCCATCTGTTTGTGGGTGGTAGGCAGTCGATAACCTATGATCAATGGCTAGCGTTGAACATACCCCTCGCCAGAATTTGGATACAAATTGGGGGCCTCTGTCTGAGATAATCACAGAAGGCAAACCATGGAGTCGTACAACTTGCTCTAAGAACACCTGCGTTAATTCTTTGGCTGAAGGAATCTTTTTCAGGGGAATGAAGTGAGCCATTTTGGATAACATATCCACCACTACATATATGGTGTTGTAACCTTGACATCTGGGTAACTCAGTAATAAAGTCCATGCTAAGTGTATGCCAGGGTGAAGAAGGAACAGCTATGGTTTTTAATAATCCTGTGGGTGCACAATGAGACCCCTTTTGTCTAGCGCAAGTAGAACAGGCCTTAACGAACAACTGAATATCTTGAGACATCGTCTCCCACCAAAACCATCTGTCACATAGATTCTGAGTCTTCACTTTTCCTGGGTGACCAGCGAGCACGCTGTCATGACACCATTCTATAATTTATTTCTGTAAAGCCTGAGTGGGGATAAACAACTTGGATTCATGGTAATACAAAACATCCACAATAGTGTTGTCTTTGTCTTTTTCCCATTGTACCGGAGGAATGGTACCATACAAGGCTTTTAATTCTTCCAGGAAGGATCTATTTGTGTCTCCTACACCAATGATTTTGTGTACCGGTATGATCGGGAGAGTATAATCCGCTGTCTTTTCTATTGTGTGGCCCAAACGAGATAGTGCATCTGCTTTGCCTTGCTGGGGTCCTGGACGATATGTGATGACAAAATCGTACTCGCTAAAGAAAGACACCCATCTCATTTGTCTAGGAGTAAGGGCTCTAGCTGTCCTGAAAAACTGGAGGTTTTTATGATCCGAGTAGATGGTAACAGTATGGGGGAGCCTAATAGATGATGTCTCCATTCCTGAAAGGCTAATTTTTTAGCCAATAGTTCTCGTTCTCCAGTGGTATAGTTTTGCTCAGCAGGTAGTAACGTTTTGGAGTAGTAAGCAATGGGGTGTAATTGTCCAGTATTTATGTCTCTCTGTGATAACACTCCCCCTACGGCATACTGAGAAGCGTCTGCTTCCACAAAAAAGGGTTGGGTGTTGTCTGCGTGTTTAATCACAGGCGCAGATGTGAACTTAGTCTTTAGATTCTGGAACGCTTGTTCTGCATCATCAGACCAATGAAAGGGGACTCCCTTCCGTAACAACCTTGTTATGGGTGCCACCGAGTCCGAAAAATTATCAATAAAACGCCGATAGAAATTGGCGAAGCCCAAGAAGGATTGGACTTCCTTAACAGAAGAGGGACTCGGCCATTTTAGTAGGGCTTGAATCTTTTGGGGATCCATGACTATACCCTCTGGGTTGATGATAAACCCCAAAAAGTCGATTTCTTTTGTATGGAAGGTGCTTTTGTCCAATTTAGCATACAATTGGTTTTCTTGTAATTTTCTCAGGATCTTTTTTACATGGTCAACATGGTCATGTTCATTCTGGGAGAAAATGAGTATGTCATCAATGTATACTATGACAAAGTTGTCCAAGTATTCTTAGAGTATATCATTGATAACATATTGAGAAGCCGCAGGGGCATTACAAAGGCCAAAAGGCATTACACAGTACTCAAAAATACCAAATTTTGTTCTGAAGGCTGTCTTCCACTCATCACCCTGTTTTACTCTAATCAGATGGTAAGCTCCCCTAAGGTCTATTTTAGTGAATATCTTTGCTCCTCTTAGTTGGTTGAGAAGAACAGGTATGAGGGGAAGAGGGTATTTATTTTTGATTGTAACCTTGTTGAGGGCTCTGTAGTCCAGGCAGGCTTTCAGACCCCCTTCTCTTTTGTCTATAAAAAAGAGAGGCGATGAGGCTGGGGACGTAGAATGACGGATAAACCCCTTGTTTAACATGTCATCAAGATATTCTCGTAAGTACTTGGTCTCAGAAGGCGTAAGAGCGTAGATTCTACTGCTAGGTAAATCTGCCCCGGGTATTAAATCGATGCGGCAGTCGTAACTGCGATGAGGGGGTAATTTGGTAGCTTCGATTTCATTAAACACTGCTTGAAACTCTCTGTATTCTTTCGGAACACTTTCGGTCACAGCTATGTTATGTAAGGCACATTGTAGAGGTGGTATCTCATCTCTTGCTTCTTGGTAACAATGCATACGACAATATTGAGAGTGCAGAACCACTTCTCTCGTGGACCAATTTATCCACGGATTATGTACTTGTAACCAGGGGATACCCAGGATAGCGCCAAAATTGGGAGCATCAATTAAATCAAACACTATTTGCTCTGAATGCCCATTACTCATTACCATTACTAAAGGTGGTGTTTGATGTATGATTAAACCAGAGGATAGATCAGTACCGTCTACTGCTCTTATGGGTTCAGGGTGTTCTTTCGGGATGAACGGGAACCCTAACTTTTGTGCTAGTTTGATGTCAAAAAAATTACCTGTGGCTCCCGAATCCAGAAGTACAGACATATCACCTCTGCACTGTGCAGTATGAATAAAGGTGACATTGAGCGAGAAATGTTTTACCACTAGGTGTTTTGGGGGCGAGACCTGGTTTTCCTTACCACTTGAAGAAGCGATCTCCTCATTCTTCAAGTGTGTTAGTTTTCCTGTTTCTGAGAGCCACCGGCATTTCTTCTGATAGGGGTCTTAGGTCTCACAGGAAATTCTTTGGCGTAATGTCCTCCTTTGCCACAATATAAACAGAGATTGTTTTTGCGTCTCTTGTCTTTTTCTTCGGCTGTTAAGGGTCCTCTCACACTACCTATCTGCATGGGTTCTACGGTGTCTTTAACTTCTTTTTTCTCTGAACGGATCAGGACATATTTGGATGCTAACCCTCTTCCTTTTTCCCCACGTCGTTCATGCAATCGATGGTCCAATTTGACTGTCATTTCTATAAAAGAAGGACAATCCTCAGGAGGGTTTACGATCTGGGATAATAAATCTTTCAATTTATCCCCTAATCCTCGATAAAATAAGGAAGTTGTTTTATCTTCTGGCCAATGTGTTTCTGTGACAAGCCTGTTAAAACTGGTTATATATGACAAGAGGTCTTTATTTCCCTGTTTGAGATTTAAGAGTTCGTTGTCACTAGCTTGCATATAGGTGTGTTTAGCAAACAGACTTTTCATCTTGTCTTGGAATAATTGGTAATCATGCAAAAGAGGATCATTCGATTCTATCAAGGGAACCGCCCATTCAGCCGCATTGCCTGCCAGATAAGAGATAACAAAGGCAACTTTAGCAGAGTCATTGGGAAAAGACGCAGGTTTACACAGAAACTGGAGCTGACATTGGTTTAAAAATACATTGAATTTAGAGCTGTCACCTGAAAATCTTTCAGGCATAGCTAATGGAACAGGACTTGGAGTAAGGACTGTTACTTGTACCGGGGACACTTCTCCTTCTACTCTGGCTTCAGCTCCAGTGGGAGATGAGGGTAATGTGAATCTCGCAGGTTGGATATAGCTTTTCCTACGTTTCGGGATAGTGCCAGGGTCTCTGTACTCAGGGAGTTTATGCTGCAATGCTTCTGTTTGTAACCTCTGATTCTCCTGACGTAATCTCCCTACTTCTGCCTGGAGTTCTACTACAGCTGTAGCTAAGTCTTCCATAGTAGGGGTGTGTATCCGGGTGTCCATTTCTATCTCAGTACCGTCAGGATTCATCTTCACTCGGGTGAACAAAAAATACGTGGGCTTGGCTTTCTGTCAATGTTCGATAACCAGATGCCCAAGAGTCCACAGGAGTGAAGAGAAATCCCCTTAACCTCTAAAAAACAACCACAGGAATGATGAAGACCATACACTCCTATGGGCTGTTCTCTAAAAGTATGGGGGGAAATTCCAAGGAGTGTCCACCACTCTCCCCATACGTGGGGTAGGTTAATGCAGGGGGGTAACAGGTCTGTCTGGTCTCAAGACGCTGAAAAGGAAACAATAAGAATATACCAATACACTGTTCTATAAACTTACCCTAGCCATACATTGACATGTGATTAGCATAGCATTCCACTTACCCCAGGTAGGTCTCGAAATGTCTTTGAAGAGTAGCGTGGGTAATAGATGGGACTCAAGGAGATAGGAGTCCTGAGGGACAGGGAAGGGCTACTCAATATCTCACTCACACGACAGACAACCATAAAGACCAAAAGGACAGTGCCACGGAATCAACTCAATGGTTTTAACGTAGGGATTTGAGGAGCAATGGCCGGCTCTTCTGGGGCACCGAAGAGCGGAGCATCTACTCTCACAAGAGGCGAAGCCCGGCCCAGGACTAAGTACTAGGCGGAGCAACACTCTCCCACACAGGGATAAAGAACTGAAAATGGGGAAAAAGACTCGAAAAGCCTTTACCAGGGGTACCTACAGGCACAGCGTACCAATAGCGGGGAAAAGCAAACTCGGCTTGCAAGCCTCAACATACACCGACCGGTGCGAAGGTTAAGTGTGCAATATGGTAAAGAAAACAAACTTCGGCGTCCAAGCCGAGAAATGCACCGAGCGGTGCGACGAGAAATAGAAAAGGAGGTGGGCGGAGAAGTCAGCGCCGATGAAGCTGTCACGGCAATCTCCTCGGCAATCTCCCCGAATGTATTCTTCGGAAAGCGGGGAAATATAGGGAGGGTATCAGCAAACATGCGTCTCGCTAGGAGCAATGGCGATTACCAACAAACAAGGAACTGGAAAGGGGGCGTGGTCACGGCAGTAAGCCAAGCGTCTGTTTCACTGTAGAGCGTCCCTATACGTGATGAAGGGATCGTCTCTAAAGAGCAGTATGTGTTGGCCTATGAGGGAGTGAGGGGAAATAGACACGGGGTGACTATGTAAACACATGTCAATGCCTAATCCTCGTAGCTGCTCTCAAACCCCTAACAACTGTAGCTTGCACCACACACTGCCCTTGTCATGCTGCCAATTATAGTAACACCACAACTACTAACCATCACACTCCTACAAATGGGACAACTCGGACTATTTCAGGTCCTCAAAATTATAAGAATGGCTTGGGCGGCAGGTAATAGCCATTTTATTGTATATTGAATTATTAATAAACTATTGTTGTGGGCATCGCTAAATTAGCCAGACCGCACTACCATGTGGCAGACTGTCACAATTGCCCGTGTTCACAATTAAGTGGCAGTGCCACCAGCTCAACTTAAGCACTGTGCGACTTATATAACCAACTGTGCTGCAAAGAAGGGCATTCATGAATGGAGTGTCGCAGATGTTCCAGACGACTGGTGGGAATGTTGCAGCGTGAGGGGCAGTGTTTGTAGCGATAGATGGTGCAAGTCAAAGCTGGGTTCATTGAGAGTATAGTAGTGAGTGAGACTGCATGCTTGAAATTAAAATGTTTTCTGAGTAGCATGGTTGGAGCTGTTGAGGGGTGCATCCTTATGACTCATACTCCAGCCATCCATCCCTAGTTAGGGCCAGGCAGGGGATGTTATTCTCCAAGAAGCACTTAGCAGAGGTCGGGGATGCCTGAAGTGAGCAATTACTCCAGTAAGACCAATGGTGGGATAGGCCAGTACAAGGCTGACTAGAGCTATCGAAGGGCAGATTTCCCCAGTGCAACCCAACATTTTTGCAGTCCTCGTAGCGTGCGACATCAAACTAGAGTACTGAACTGAAGCAAGCCGTATTCCTCAGTCTCCCATTAGAACAATAAGTGAGAGAAAAAAGGTCACCACTGTGTGGCCTCCAACCCAAACGGATGAGTATTACAAAAGTATGCCTCCACCCCACTGTCCAGAGAGATGAATGCCTCAGATTTAGCGTGAAGATAGTACATATTACTGATTTCGCCACAGGAAGCCGTGGCGAAGCAACTGGTGAATTTATGAAGTACCCAGAGATAGTTAATGTTAATGTTAAAGCTATTTGTAAAGCGCATCTGTTACCAAAAAGGTGTCCTGGAGCTAGGAGAAGTTCTGAAGAGGAATCAAATGGAAGAAGAGTAGTAGGGTTTTCTAGATCAGTTTGTAAAAAGCCAAGTTTTTAATGTCTTTCTGAAGGCGAGAAGGTTAGTCATGCTTCTCAGAGAGAGGGGAAGTGCATTCCAGGCCTTAGCTGCATTAACTGTGAAGCTTCTGCCTCCCCAGTTAGCCTTCTTCACCCTAGGTATTGCTACCATCTTGGCATCAGAGGAACGTAACGCTCTGGTCGGGGTGTACCATTGGATGAGTTGTTTAAGGAATTCTGGCCCTATTCCATGAAGGGCTTTGAAAACCAAGCACAAGGCTTTGAATTGGGTGCGTTTCCTTACCGGAAGCCAGTGTAGGGCTTTGATTTGGGCGGAGATGGATTCGCCTCTAGGTATGCGGGTGAGTAATCTGGCCGCTGCATTCTGCAGAACTTGTAGTTTGTTCAAAGATCCCTCATGTATCTTTAGGTACAGGATGTTGCAGTAATCTAGCCTAGGCATGATTAAGGCAGTAACAATAGTTTTTTGTGCTGCTTTAGGGAGAGATGGCAATATTTTTTTGCAGGATTTAAGAATATAGGTGGTAGTCGAGACCACTTTATTAATCTGGTCCCTACAGTTCAATTTCTCATCGATCCAAAAGCCCAGGTTTTTCACTTTTTTAATCCCTTCCCCAGCTTAGACTTAACTTGTCTCGTCACATTTGTGTCGTCTTTTGTCACTCACAAAAAGGAAGATGAAAGATTGCCCTTGAAGGTTCAAAGGATGTAAGAAATAGTTGATCTCAGGGAGCAACCCATAATACCATGCATTATAACAATAAAGCACATTGAACATAAGCAGATTTAATAACCTTTTAATTACCTTAAAATTTAGAAACTTTCAAAAGATATACATTTTAAAAATCAGCACATTTATCTAATAAAATCATGGAAGCATAAAACAATTAGAAACAAGGTGTCGGAATCCCTTTTAGGGAGTCACAGGAAAGCTTGAGTTACTGGGCCCAATCATGGGGGGTTGAAGACTTTCACTCCGGATGTCCAGGCGTCTGACCTACTACGGGATCCGAGCAACAGGACCAAGGTCTTGACTTGGCTTGACTTGACTCAGCACTTGACTTGGTAGTAGCATGGGTCGAGCTGTCCAAGGCTTCTTTGGGGGGTGGTGTGGTGGGGGGAGAGGGGTGTAGGTGCAAAGAGTATACAGACTCATTTTTCAAAAACACGCTCATCAACCCAAATAAACGAAGGTCCAGTCAGATAATTGCTTTTATGAAAATTATTTATATATGAACACAGAGTGACATAGGGTTCAACACACACGCTCTTTGTAAGGCCGGCACTCTAGTTTTGTCCGGGTACGTTTTTGAGTCCCACTTCCCTATCTAATGACGGTCGTTATTTCCCATTCACGTAAGGTAACATTCAGGTTTGGACTTGCTAGCGAGTACAAGTCTTATAAGTTCCACAATGGCTTTATAGAAGTCAGAGTATCACAGCAACTTAGCACATCAGTCAGAACAAGCTCCCCCTGATGCTCGAGGACCCAGTAATCAGTTTTACCTGCTGTCGCTGAAATTACAATACAGAAGGCCCCGGCACGAGTCAGCTGTCGGATGGTAAACAAAAGTTTGGATGCTGGGGGTAAGGCGGAAGGTGTTCACAGTGTTCCCCTGGTGGCATGGTAAGTTTTCCTGAGTCCAGCTGCAGGTCTCTGTGCTTCTGAGTTTGTGTGGCGAGTCGCTGCTCTGGTTCCATGGGTGGCAATCCACTACTCTTCCCTTACACATGCTGCTCCAGGGCGGCAGCCCTTGTTCTTAATCCACCTGGCATACAGGGTCGCAAACAGCAGCATACAATGTGACAGCCCCTCCCCTGGACACAGCACTACACTCTTCATCATTGGGCCTCATTCTGGAACCTATAAACCAGGATGGGCTCAACCATGTTCCAAGGACCACTGAGGATAATGTCAGATATAGGGTTCTAGGATAAAAATACCTCAGGGCAACACAGTTTCCCTTTACTATTGGGTATCTTCAGTAATGTTAAAAGATTAGACGCTGTAGGTGCTTGAGGGTATTAATGTCCTGCAATAATACCCTTATGCAACCACATTGTCCAATTTCTAAACACCCATCAGACATAATCCTACATACTTCCAGGAACATAGTTGAGTGCATTCTGGTTTATAGGGCTCAGGATGAGACCGATGATGAAGTGTGTCACTAATAGAGTGGTTGAGGGTCTAAATTAACAACAAAAAAATATTTTCTCTAGTGGGTTCTCATTCACTTTAAACTTTCAAAAGGTTTGCTGTACTTGGAAAATTAATTGGCCTATAGGATACCCATGAGTATGTATGATTAACTGGGGAGACTGTAGCCAGTATTCTCATATAAAGTTCTCTCTCCCCTTCCCAGACATAGTTAGGTGAATATGGGACAACAGGCGATTCGTTTAAAATAAGGAGCCACACACCCTTTTATGATGATGCCCAACTTTGGGTCTGCAACCAGGGGCCACATCAAAAGAAGCGGTACACAGTTAAAAGAAACATATACCACAGATGGTATAAGTATTCACACTGTAATATCGAGTAGCAGCAGCCTAAACCGAGCAGGTAAGAGTGGTGGGGCGGTGAGGCCGGGTGGGGGGTGATTCCAACAGACAACAACGATGAGGGAAAATGAAATAAATAATTTGCCTTCGGCGGAGTTTGTCGAAATCCACCCTACCGCTCTTACCTGCATGGAACGCAGCTGAGTAGTAGGACATTTTCTGAGGTATGCAACTGGCAAAAACATACCACAACAACGCTGTTAACTGGCGGCAATAACCAATGTATCTATCTATCTGGGTAAACACCTGGAGAGCCCCAACCTCATTTTCCCAAAATATTTTGTTTATAGACTTTCCGGCCAGATGATATTGTGTAGACTATCCACTGCATAGTTTTGAGAGTTATACCAATACAATAAGGGCACATCAAAGACACTTCTGAGGCTCTAGTAAAAAGCACAATTGGCGCGTGAGAATATTTAACATTTGTATCACTGTGTGGTAAACTTGGTGTGAAAATAACTGGACTAGAATCGGAAAGTATGGTGAACTTAAATAAAAGCCTGCTTATTTTAACAGTCCTCTAAATTAGTGGTTCCCAAACTGTTGTCTGTGACACATTTTCAGGGGGTCTGCCGGCAGCAGTTTTAAAGCACTGCAAAGTTCCTTGCATAATCAGCAGTTTTCAGGCAACAATACAAGTGTCAAGATAACTCCGGTGATCAATGTACCTGCAGGAGAGAGAAGGGAGTTTTGTCCAGCGGCAGTTTTGATTCATCTACGGTAGCGCAGATGGTTAATGTGCATGCTGCAAAGAACATGTACCATGCATTTAAAACAACAGTATTTTATATGCTCAGCTCAGTGGGTTAGTGCTTTTGCCACAGAGATTCTTATGCTATTGTGCAGTTCATAAGTTACAATTGTAATCTAGCACAGCGAGCTATGAATGGCCATCAAAGAGCTGACTGTAAAACGCATGGTACAAGTTAGGAAGTCAGGTTTTTTCCCGGTCGATCATTATCCTGATGCTGCTAAAAAAGGTTTGTTTGGGTAGAAATACATTCTTATTATTAAAGTCAATGCTAACCACTGTTATGTTCTGAATTCTTAATTTCTGCTTCTCTAGACCAAGCACTCTTAAAAATGCCTACCAGTATGGATGACATGTGAATCCTACACTGTGTAGTCCCCTGTGCCTTAATTAACATTTTCTATACACTATTTACACAAGTATGATTTATTGTCTCTGTATGTGTGTGATGTAAATTGCTCTGACACGCTACACTGGTAAGAGAGGCACTATAAAACAAATGAAATACATATGACATAGGGGCTATGAAGAGATGAGAGGCACTGTTGGAGGGAGACAGTGAGGGAATCGTTGAAGAGCCCGAACAAAGATTTTCGTATCCTGGTGCACAGTAAGGTAGTCATTTACTATGCTTTAAAAGCTAGTACAATTCAATATATAAGGACAAATATGTTGTAGAATGCACCATTTTCCACCAAATTTTCTTGGGGAGAGGAGAGCCCACCAAAGCCCCCTTTGTAGAGGTCAGGCTCACTCGTAGCGCACCATACGGGGACTGATCTCACAACATTTGCTAGGGCTGCTTTGAGTTTCCAGTTCGGCCCCATCAGGGGCCACATACTGCGAAATAAATCCAAACATTGTAAACTTAGTCACTGAGATGCAGCACCAACCTTCCTATTAACATTTTCGGGGGAAAAATTCAATATAAAATAATACAATCTTTAGTAATTTGAGTATTTCTTTTGGGTGCATCTGTTTGTGTCTTTTTTGCGAATTACTGTTTTAATGTTTGAAATTTAAATTGTACAAATTGCTTGGGGGGGGGGTCCCCGGCTTCCAGCAGTGACTCAATGGGGGTCCCCAGAAGGCAAAAGTTCGTGAACCACGGCTCTAAATAACTTCTATTACTGAAAGCAGTCACTGAGATGCTATGTTCTCTTTCACTGTGGAGCAACAGTGACACCAAGTGGCTGCTCAAATGTATGGCAGTCTAGCATGACAAAACGACGACGGATTTCCAAATCCATTTCCCACTCTCTCCACAAACAATGACAAGTACCGAGACACAGAGGGCTCAGAAAGAAGGAACAGAGAGCGCAGGGGGGGTGGGGTGGGTGATTTGCTAACAGCGGTTAGACAGTACACGGCAAAGGGCAGCAAAACACAAACAAGCATTTACAATGCAATGGTTTCGCCTTTGGAAAAGTTAGTGTTATTGGCATTGTAAATGACAAAATTTGTATTTATGAGTTGGTTTTGAAAACAGATAAATACATGGCATTGTCATTTACATTGCCATTAGCTTAATCTCTGCAGTCACTCTGCACTCTCTAGCACTCCCTACACTCCCTAGCACTCCCTACTCACACTGCACTCCCTACACTCTCTAGCACTCCCTACTCACACTGCACTCTCTAGCACTCCCTAGCACACTCTGCACTCTGCACTCCCTAAGCACTCCATATGCACTCTCCACTCCTTATGCACTCTCCACTCTCCACTCCCTATGCACTCTCCACTCTCCACTCTCCACTCCCTATGCACTCTCCACTCTCCACTCTCCACTCCCTATGCACTCTCCACTCTCCACTCCCTATGCACTCTCCACTCTCCACTCCCTATGCACTCTCCACTCTCCACTCTCCACTCCCTATGCACTCTCCACTCTCCACTCTCCACTCCCTATGCACTCTCCACTCTCCACTCTCCACTCCCTATGCACTCTCCACTCTCCACTCCCTATGCACTCTCCACTCTCCACTCCCTATGCACTCTCCACTCTCCACTCCCTATGCACTCTCCACTCTCCACTCCCTATGCACTCTCCACTCTCCACTCCCTATGCACTCTCCACTCTCCACTCTCCACTCCCTATGCACTCTCCACTCTCCACTCTCCACTCCCTATGCACTCTCCACTCTCCACTCCCTATGCACTCTCCACTCTCCACTCCCTATGCACTCTCCACTCTCCACTCCCTATGCACTCTCCACTCTCCACTCCCTATGCACTCTCCACTCTCCACTCCCTATGCACTCTCCACTCTCCACTCCCTATGCACTCTCCACTCTCCACTCCCTATGCACTCTCCACTCTCCACTCCCTATTCACTCTCCACTCCCTATGCACTCTCCACTCCCTATGCACTCTCCACTCCCTATGCACTCTCCACTCCCTATGCACTCTCCACTCCCTATGCACTCTCCACTCCCTATGCACTCTCCACTCCCTATGCACTCTCCACTCCCTATGCACTCTCCACTCCCTATGCACTCTCCACTCCCCATGCACTCTCCACTCCCCATGCACTCTCCACTCCCCATGCACTCTCCACTCCCCATGCACTCTCCACTCCCCATGCACTCTCCACTCCCCATGCACTCTCCACTCCCCATGCACTCTCCACTCCCCATGCACTCTCCACTCCCCATGCACTCTCCACTCCCCATGCACTCTCCACTCCCCATGCACTCTCCACTCCCCATGCACTCTCCACTCCCCATGCACTCTCCACTCCCCATGCACTCTCCACTCCCTATGCACTCTCCACTCCCTATGCACTCCCTACTATTAAAGGTTATTTCTTCCAATGCAGTTTGGGTGCAGTGTGCGCTGCACTCTATACAAAGGTGGTGTCTAATCCTGCTCTACTCAAGTCACATTTTCCAACGTCATCTTTACAAAAAATATTTAAAAATGTAAAAAAAATATGTCAGAACCCCAAAATCACATGAAAATGTACTACTGGCGATGCTCTACCGAGCTGTGCTGTTTAAGAAGGGATCAGAGCAAGGGGTCCCCCCGATCTGAAAGGCCCTTGGGTGCCCCCCAGGTCCCTGCCGAAAGTATGCGACATTTGCAAGGAAGGAGCTCGCCGAAGTTTCAAAAATTAATAAAAAATATTTAGAAGTCAGAAATAGTCACATCCGACCCATCAAAATGTACCCCTGAGTGTGGAGCTCAAACTGAGCCGGGTACAAGAGTCGGATCCTCAAAGGAGCTCCTCATTTGGAACTTCTTTGGACTTGCGACCTTGCAAGTTTAGTCCAAACAAGCATGTTCTGCTTGTAAGGACTGAGAACACAGCCTTCAACAAGGGAAAGTCCCCTTGAAGTGGGGCACAGGCTGTTCTAACCTAGGGCCACATAGGGAGGACCCTCACACCCCAATGCAACCCCCCCCAAAAAACCCACATTTATCCACTTTTACAGAATTAGGAGCAAACTTTTGCTTGGAAACAAGAAGTCATCAAAGATGGCGTGTAATACTGGCACAGGGAGCGCTGCATACGTGTACATGGTATTACATTAAAAACTACATTCATAGTATTTCCAGACCCGGTTACTGGGGGGTGAGACTGCGGGGCACTGGGTGTAGTCCCGGCTTCCAAAGCAGGTTTGACCGGCACTCTTCATAAAGGGGGCCAGGCTCTACAGAGCAGCGCATAGGGGTTGCGCCACATGTATGCAAGTTCGGTGCGCCCCTAGCATAAGTGTGTGTTTATAATGTTACTCTGCTGGGTTGTGGGGGGCAGGGGTGATTCGACCTGGGTGGCAGTCATGTGGCACGTGCACTCCTTGCTCCACAAACCTCCAGCATCCAGGTGGCCACGATCTTCCGCATGTAGGGTTGCACTTCACGCTGCACGCACTTAAAGTAGGAAGCGGACAGCGGGCAGTTCTCCTCCGCCTTCAGCATGGGGTTTCCACCTCGCAGCACAGCAGCTGATGTTCCATGTCTCCCCCGGCGCGCTGTGCCTGCTCATGAGAGAGGGTGCGGGGTGCGGGGTGCCCGTGCTGTCCTGTGAGTGAGAGAGCTCCGTTCAGTGCTTGCTGCTGCTTCCGCTGCTGGAGCTCTCTGGAGGCTCCGGCTCTGCCCAGCTCTCAGCTCAAGTCTCCTCCTGCGGCAGGCCCACACGGCCCTCCAGTGCTCACATCAAAGCCGGCGCTGACTTAAGGAGGGGGCGGATTCAGCAAGCAAATATGTGAGTCATTGTGAGAATTAGTGAGTGGTTAAGCGTGTGGCTTATTCTGAGTAAGGGAGTGAGTGCACGATTTGGAGGAGACACCAAGAGAGTCGGGGGGCAGGAACGGTTAGACGGACAGCGGGAGGGCGGGAACGGACAGCGGGAGGGGGGGGGGGGGTCGGGAACGGGATTAAAACAAACAAAGTGAAAACCCATTTATAAACAAAATGCTCCTTACCTGATCGCTTTGTGGGAACTCGAATCTTGCAGCCAACTCCAACAACAGACACTTGTAAAAGGAAGAAAACAGGCCGACTCGAAAAAAAAAATAACACCCACCCACCGCCGCGATGACGAACAGAAGTGGGTGGAGAGGGAAAAAATCGCGGGAACGCCCCCGAATCTGGTCCGGCCTTGACGGACAGACCCGGCTCCCAATGGCTAGCCTCCATTTATGGAGCTAGACAATGGGAGCCGGGGGACGTTCCTGAAGCCCCTATTGTAAACAAAAGATTTCACCTGCGCCGAAAAGCTGCGCACAAGTGCGCAGCCTTCGGCCAGGCGAAACCTAAAAAGGTGGGCAGCAAATTACAGTATATAGCAACAGCGTGCCAGACAGGGACCTTAAAGTTCTCCTCCTCCAGAGACACCTCCAAAAGTAATTCACGTCCTCTTGCTATTTGTGAGGAAGACTTCCCACTACTGATAATTTCTATTTTCCATGACCATGGAAGTGCCTCCCCTGTGTATTCCTGTGGTTGGAGTGTCTGCCTTTTTGCAGTATTTTCCATGTACTGGTGTTCGGTGCCCTTTTGTAACATGCACACACCACTCTGCCCTTGTAACACACGGTTGCTACCTCTCACATGTTTTTACCTTTGATACTTGCACAAGTGCCACCTTGCCTACGAAACGCTTGTTCTTGTGCCTGAGTGTCTAGCACTTATTGCAGTACTATACCTCAAATTATACTCTGTTTTCTCTTATAACTGCACACTTGTCACTTTTCCTCTTGTGCACTTTTGACTACCTCATGTATTTTTGGTTGCTCACAATTTTTACTACCTCAAGTATTTTGTTTGCTCACAATTGTCACTATTACCTTTACTACCTCATGTATTTTTGGTTGCTCACAATTTTTACTACCTCATGTATTTTGTTTGCTCACAATTGTCACTATTACCTTATGTAAGTAACGTATGTTTTTGTAATCTGTTCTTTTGTAATGTTTCTCATTATGTTTCATTTCTGTTCCTAATGTGAAGCGCTCTGACGCCTTCGGGTAAAGTCCGCGCTATATAAAAATGCATAAATAAATAAATAGCAAGCATACCTCCCAGAAGGGTCAGAAAGAAAGCCCCGAGAAGAGCACAGCGAGCGTGGCTCCAAGAGGAAAGGCGTGAGGAGAGCAATTGTGAAAGCACAACCGAGAAGAGGCAGCAACAGTGCCGCCAAGAGGGGCACTGAGAATTCAGCGGGGAAGTAAGAAAGAGCGGGCTGCGAGACCACTGCCGAGGCTTTACTTACCTGGGAGAGTGTGAAGGTTTATATAAGCCCGAATCCTATAACTTATTATTGTTTTCATGAGAAATGATAAAAGAGTGAAGGTTATCATGTATTATTTATCTGGGACGTTTATGCTATCCACTTCTGATAAGGGATCGAACTATAATAATTTTGAGTCCCCTTTCTCTTTTCCGAAACGTTGACTGAGTTTATTGTGTATCCTTTATTGGTGGCTGAGTGGGTTTATAAAACGCATCAAATATTTTTTTAAATACCTTTGTGTCCTGATGAAGGTTTTAATTTGCGGTTTTAATTGCGAAAAACTTAGTCGAGTTAGAGTGACATAACAGACAATGGTAGAAACAGTCTACGAAAGTGATCAAATAACTTGATAATTGGCATTCTGGCTACTAAAAACGTAACTGTCTTGAATTGGATGACATTTTAACAAGATATTATCGTCTGTTTTTACACCCAGGCATTGATATTTTGGTTCGAAGTTGTATGCACATTTTAACACAACAGATATATGCTCTTTGTATGGACAATATAGAAAGGAAGGACACCTCACCCAGGCCGGTAGTTTGACTCAATAGCATCTGGACCATATTTAGTGATTAGCCAAAAAGGTTGTAGGAGGCACATAAAAGAAAACAAGGGGTGATTTATTGATCTGCACTCGTGGACTGGTGGACCTTAAAGACAACATTCCCTAATGATAATTAATGACTTGTGAGTGAAGATGCCAGGGCTTCTAATATTGGTCCGTACGAGAAGCACGGAGGAAGCCATAGGTCTATTTTTCGATCTAATCTGTTCCAGTGCCCACTATAAGACCATCCTTATAGGGTTTTCGATTAGCAAAAAAACGTTAATTCCAAAACACAACCGCTGTGCACTGGAACTTCATTTGGCCTATTTGACTTCCCTAGAAGTTCATAGTAGATGGAGGCTAAAATGCACCCGTGGCATTGAAGGTTAAAAGTCGTGTGAGTACTGTAGCTGGTACTTACACCATTCACATATATATCTATGTCAAAACAATGTTCCTGACAGGATTTGATTTCTATTCATATAATTATGTATCCTATGCCATATCTGAAGCTTATGTACAGCAAACACAGGATTCAGGAAGTCCTTAAATATTCCCAGAATCCAATGGTGCAGATTCCAAAGTGAGGGTCCAATGTACAGTGCATATGCAATTCTGGGTCAACGCCACAGTTTTAGCGTCCTCAGATGAGTTTGCACCATTGTATTGCAGGTTCCTAGGCCCAGCTCCACTCCACTTACCTGGGATTGGTCCTCCAACTAGTCTCGGCCCTTTCGGACCCGGCCTTATGCCTGGAAGTTCCCACCTCGCTTCCTCAGCTGCATCAGCTTTCACACTCTCACACATGCTTCTTGCCACTTCTCCGCTCTCTCTAGTTGGGGCCTTTGCCTCTTTTTCGCCCCTTGGCCTGCCTCTCTTATCTCTAAAGATTCCCACTTGTGCGCCTTTTTCTCTTTTTACACTTTTCAGCCCGTTTCTTTCTTTTCATCCTCTTTTTCAGCCTCTTTCCGTTACATCAGCCTTAGTTTGCCCTCTGTGCTCTCTGAGTGCCATGCTCTAATTTTGACCTTCTCACAGCCTTCGTTCTCTCTTTACTTTTGCCTCCTTGTTCTCTTTATGCCTATTTTGGTCTCTTTTTGCAAACTTTCAGACTCCCTCAGCCGTTCACGCCCATCCCATGCTTACCCCCCACCTTCCCCTGTTTCTTACCTGCTTCCGTGTCTTCTTCCTGTGACTTGTCACTCCCTCAAAAGTCTTTTTTACAGTCCTCAGTATACCCGCCTACCGACCCTACACTCCTTCACCTCCTCCCAGGAGCTATTAATCGGGAGATGCTAAGTGTCTGCGCCACTTGCGCAGCAAAGGGTAACCCGTACACACCAAAGGCAGACACCCAGCTCCATGACCTCTGACCGGAACAAACCCTGGTACTACTCAGCTGCTACCCTTCACTAGGTAGACCCAGAATGTCACAGCACCACACAGAGGGAATGACATTTCTCATGACCCCACTGCCACTTCACCTGCAACTACACACCCTTATGATCAACCCAAACTCCTACTCCCACCCCACCCTCTCTGACCAATATCCCACCACACACCACAACAGACGTTCCGCAAACTCTCACAAACATGCTCAACACTTGCTCACTCAGCAAACACACAATCAAAATCTGGGACTTCCTCAATAGCAGCATACTGGACTTCCTCTTCATGATGGAAACCTGGATGAACCCCACTTCTTCTACTGACATCGCTGTGACCATCCTGGTGGGATACAAGATTGCACATCAAACCCACCTTCACAAACCTGGAGGTGGACTAGCCATCGAATACCATCAAAAGCACAACAACCACAAACTCAGACACTCCCTTCATGGAACACATGCACATCAGCCTACAAAATAACGACAACTCCTGAAGGGTATCCTAGCATACAACTCACCCAGTCTGCGGACCAACTTCAGCAATCTCAACTCAGACTTCATCTCCCCCTCATCATCAACTACAAGGACTTTATACTTCTCGGCAACTTCAATTTCCACCTTGAAGACACCCCACCAACCTCTCCTCCAGTCTCCTCCACGTAAGTCTGTTAAACTTCGGTTATTTCCAGCAGTTCGTGGACCTCAAACACATCACAGAACACACTCTAGACGCAATCTTCGCCTGAAAGCATCATCAACTACTACTCCATCTCACCACTCACATGGACTGATCACTCCATCATCCACTTCACAATCTCTATCCCGCAAGTCAAAGCACTCACCACCATCAACCTACCCAGCCAGAATTGGAACAGAGTAACAGAAACTGACAGGAGCAGCAAACTCTAAGCAAAACAACCAAGCACCGCCAACAACCTATTCGATGATATCACCAACGTCCACCAGTTGATCGCAAACTGTGTAGACACACTAGCACTCATCAAAATTCACACAAACAGCAGAATGAACAGACAAGCCACCTGGTATACTGAAGAACTCCAGAACTACGAAAGATACTGCAAGCAGATGGAAAAGAAATGGCAATCCAACCATGAAGCGGATACAAGATCTACTTACAAGGTCACAATCCAGCACTACCACCATCTTCTGAGAGACGCCAAGAGAAAATCTCTAACTGACCAGATTGAAGCTAGCTCCTACAACCACAAAGAGATATCTTCATCATGGAGTTCACCACCACAGAAGTAAAAGTCAACTTCATCACTCCTTCCTAGGGCTCTGCAACAACTCCTCAAACTTCTTTCACAGCAAAAACAAAAAGATCTAGAACTACTTCGGAAAACAACCCAACCCCAAGGACATTATTACCAACCTGCCCACCGCCTACCTTGACACCCTTCTAACCAACTGAAGAATACCCACAGATGTAGACGTCACTACAGTCGTGAAAACCGTCCATTCCAGGGCTCCAACATACTACTGCCCACATCATATCTACAACTTAGGAAGTCCTCTGATCAGCAAATTCCTCATACAACTTATCAACTTCTGCATTAAATCCGCCAACTTCCCCAAAAGACTAGAAACACACTGCAGAAACAACGCTACTCAAGAAACCTTTGGCCAACCCCAGCGAGATGAGTAACTTCCGCTCTAGCTCCCTGCTTAAGTTCTGATCCAAAGTAATAGAGAAGACACTTAACCAAAAACTCACCAATCACCTGGACATCCACAACTTCCTCAACCACTCCTAGTCCAGTTTTCAAAGCAACCACAGCACGGAAACTGCACTCATTGCTGCCACAGACAAGATCCAAACCCTACTAGATTAATGGCATACCACTGTCTGATAGTGTCGAACTCCATAGAGGGGTTCAGCAGTATGTCGCACTCCAGCCTCATCAAAAGACTTCACAAAAAAGGCATCCAAGGACCAGCCCTCAAACAGATATGCTACTTTACCACAGGAAGAACACAAAGAGAGTCCCACCATACACATCAGAGCTTACAGACTGGATTTGTGGAGTCCCCCAAGGTTCATTTCTCAGCCCAACTCAGTTCAACATCTACATGACACCTCTCGCCAACGTCATCAGAGCACATGGCATATCCATCAACTCCTATGCTGATGTCACCCAACCCATTCTATCAATGTAGAACAAGTCCACCACCACCAGGACCAACTTCACTAATTGCATGATTAACATAGCAGAATGGATGAAAAACAATTGCCAAAAACTCAACTACGACAAGATAGAAGTGATGATCTTCGAGAACAGGAACTCCCCCTGGAGCCCCACCTGGTGGCCGTCAGAGCTTGGTCCTCCACCTACACCCACTCACAACACAAGAAAACTGTGAATCATCTTAGACGACAAACTCTAAATGTCAGCACAAATAAAAGCCACCCGCTCCTGCTACTTTCATATACTACGCATCCTCAGAAAAATCTTCAAATGGATACCCATGAACACCAGGCGTACAGTCACTCGCGCCCTCTTCACAAGCAGTCTAGACTACAGTGGAATCTCTAACCATCTCTACCACGGACTTCAGACCATGCAGAACGCTGCCGCAAGACCTATCCTAGACCCACTCAGCACACCCACATCATGTCACACCTCAGAACACCCCACTGGCTTGCGATAACCAAACGCTGTCAATTCAAACTCCTCATGCACACATAGGGCCAGCATACCTCAACAGCCGCCCTTATTTCCACCAACCACCAGACACCTGCGATCAACCTTACTCTCACTCGCATAACCCCAGGATCAGCAGAATGGAAGGCCTAGCCTTCTACCAAATCGTGCCCAAAATATGAACAACCACCCTCTCTACATATCAGGGCCTCCTCCTCTCTTCTTGAATTCCGAACGATGCTGAAGGCCTGGCTCATTAACTAACTACACGACTAATGCACAGATGCACCTGCTCCAGGGCCTGGATACCCTATCAAGTGATAAGCAGCGGTCTACCAATCCAGTTAACATAACATTGTATCCTGGGAATATTAAGAATCCCCTGCACCCAGCTTTCGCTGTACATTAGCAAATTATTTACACATGGGATTGAGAATTTAAAAGCTTAAGTGTTTAACTGGCTCCATGGAATTAAATGCAGTCTATTATGGCTCGAGTCGGCTACAACTTGAAATCTGATTATATGATTAGAAATAATCTTTCCTTATGATAAACCACATATCATTTTAAAAATCATCACTATTCGCCCTAAAGAAGTCCTTGCCCTATATAACAAGATGAAATATGCGCTAGATAGATTTAACAAGTTGAAATGTTAACCACTTGAAAAAGTGTCAATAAAGAAGACTTGATCAAACAAACATACAAAGACAATCATATTTTTGCAAATAATATAAATCCATATTTGTAAAGCGCGAACTACTCACCCTTACGGGTCTCAAGGCCCTGGGGGCCGTCGTGGAAATAAAGTGAACTATTGCCCAGAGTTACATGGTGCTGAGCTGAGCTGCCACCGGAGCCGGGGATCAAATTGTGAACCCTATGCTCCGAAGTCAGCTGCCCTGGCCGCTGCACCACACCTCTCCACCTTGAACAAGCTCTTGCATCCGTTATGGAATGTGACAATTTGTACCGGTCTGAGGATCATTGCAGTGGCCACTCCCCCTGCACTGCTGAGCATTGCAAGTGAACTTGGACAATTAAAACTTGTCAGCATTAGGATTCCGAGTGTGCCAGCATTAACTTTGCCATCAACACCCTTGCTCCTTCTCTGCCTTCTCCGTTAGAGAATACATTTTGTTAAAAGAGAAGTACTGCCACTCACCAATTACAGTGCTTGGCTTAAAATAGAGAAACCGGGCTGCAACTGGTGAGTCTCACATTTAAAATACACTGAAATACTACTGAACAGGTCGACAGATAATATGGTTGAGTACAACATTTGGCTTCTAACTGAAAAAATAGATTGCAACTTTTTTACGGTGGTCATCTCTGCAGGGATTCTTATGGGGGAGGGTACAATTAATACAAATCATAGTCTACCTTAAATTTAATGAACTACTGGGCATGCTACTCTACCAAATACCTTCCAAGATAATAAGATTATAGGTCACAGGTGTGAGAAGCTGGCCTGGTATATGATGTCCACTAATGTAAGTGGGCACCTTGCACCAGTCCAGACAACCCTTATGGTGATTTAGGAGGTCTTAGACAACCACAGACAGCTCTCTTAAGTGGTAACTGTGGAGAGCAACCTTCAGGCTTAGTTTTGAAGGAGTGTAAAGTAGCTTGTGTTACCAGAATGCAATCTTATAGTATAGAATAAATGAAAAAGAACCACGTAAAGGATTTATAAAAAATATGTATTTATCATATAACACTATCTAGTATGTTACAGTATCTCCCACATGGAGATAGTCGCAAAGCACACAATACTTTAGCAAAAAAATCACAGTAAATAGCACACAATACTTTAGCAAATAAATCACAGTAAATAGCACTAATATGTAGTGGGCCCCAGGGGGGGACCAAACCATATACTAAGAAAGTGATATAAGAACCACGACTTGAGTCCGGACAATGTCGAGAGGACGTAGAATCGCTGGGACCCCAAGGAACTACCCAAGGTGAATAGATAGGGACCCCACGGAGAGTGCGTGCAGTGTGGGAACACAACTGCGGGCTCTGTACAAATCTACGTGTAAGTTACGGTTGGATTTTTAAAGATTAAGGAGCCTTCACAGTAGACCCTGAAGAAACCCCGTGGAAGACGGAAGGTTGGAGAGCCACCCCACCCGTGGATACCGTAGTACCCATGTTACCTATACCAGGGAAACCGGGTGCATAGGGCTGAAGTGGTGTCAGAAACCGCAGTCGAACCCAATGGAGGACCAGCAAAGGGCTGCTGCTAGAAGAGGAGTGTTAGACCTGACACCTTTTGGTGTGGTTCTTCCCCCATCTTTTTGCCTCTGACTCATGTGTTTTGATGCTGTGCTGGATTTCGTTTTTGCTGATTTAGATGCTTTGGACACCCTGCCACTGCTGATGAGTGTCAGAGTGTAAGTGCTCCCTCTGTAAATTGTGATATTGATTGGCATATTTGTATCACCCTGAAGTCCCTAGTAAAGTGCACTGTGTGTGCCAGGGCTGGTGATGACAAATGCTACTAGTGGGCCTGCAGCGCAGATTGCGCCACCCACATGAGTAGCTTTAAAATAGTGACTCAGGCCTGCCAGCGCAGGGCCTGTGTGCAGTCAGTGGACTGCCCTGTCCCCCTGGCCAGTGTCTCCACTGGCTAGGCCTAACCCTTCCCTGTCTGTGCACATCAGCCACCCCTATGGAAAGCTCAAGGTACCCCCCTGGGCAGGGTGCAGTGTATGGATAAGGTAGAGCATGTACTAGGGCAGGTCACATGCTCTGGTAGTGGGCTGCAGCCATTTTATGTGCTCACTGCTGTAAGGCTATCTTGCTCCATAGAGTAACATGGAGGAGGCTGGGCCCATGTGATGCCAGCCTATCTTCCCATAGGAACAAGATGGGACATAAGTGAAAGATATCCCTGAACTCAGAATTTAATGGCACATCTCTGAGTGAAGGGTGTTTTTAAATCCTGTGTTGGAGAATAGCACTTTTAGAAAGTGGCTGTTCTCTTGTCTAAACCTTTCTGTGCACCTGGGTTTGTGGAATGCCTGCCTGGTCTGGATGTGACAGGGGGGGCTGCAGAGCCCCGGAGGAGAGGGTCGGAGCCAGCCCGGGGATGAAAGGGCACATCTGCCTGCCTGGGAGGTGGGAGGAAGGAATGCCTGATAAGTACTGGGCTGTGCCGGCCACCTCCCCCATGCTAGCTCCCTCCTGGTGGTCGACTGACACCTCTGGCCCTGAAGCGGACAGGGAGAAGAAAACCAGAGACACCTCAGTGCTCCGCAACCCCCAGAACTGGTTTAGACTGGACCCAGGGCCTCCATGCACAAAGACTTCAAAGGACTTCAAAGACATTGAGGGGTATAAGGAAAGGACCCCTGACTACAGAAGTTGAGATTCTGAAACTCTGCAACCAAGAAGGAACCTCGGCTGGAAGGAGGACGGCTAGAGAACTAAAGGAAGATTGCCTTGCTGTGTGCTCTAAGGGCTGACCTGTTCTGCTGTTTGACTGGAAGCTGAGGAGGAGAAAGGGACTTTGCTGTGTGCTATGACCCTGCCTGCTTGAAACTGCCAAGACTTTGCTGTGTGCTGTGTCTGCAACTTGAATCTCCAAGGGCCTGAGAAGAGCTGGCCTCCTGCTTGGAACCCAGGGCTAAAGGTTCCTGAAGCTTTGCCATAAACTACTGAAAGATCGTGTGGGGAGCGGCCCCAACCCGTGGGTCCCAATTGCCAGCTGTCTGGAGCTAACTGTGCTCATCGGCACAGATTCCAGGAGCGAGGAGAGACCGTGGTGTGGTCCTTTAACGAGGAGTCTTCCCCCCCTGCTGATAGGGGGGCCACAGAGACGTCCTGCAGCAATCCCAGGACCCAAGGGAACCTTGCCGCCAAATCACCGACGCGGCCCGGGGCCAGAAAACACCCTCCGTGGATTTCCTAGCGAAGGGGAGCTGAAGCGCCAAAGAACGAAGGCGTCGCGCTCCCATTGGTGGAGGGAGCCGAGCCCCCTCACTAACGCCGCGACGGGATTGGCCCGTGCGGCGCAGCGTCATCAGCAGTGGTGGGCCGTGATTGGCCGAAGTAGCGGAGCGTCATTGCCAACCTGTCCCGGGAGCCGCTCTGCCATTGGCTGACTCCCGGGTGCACCAGAGGCTCGTCCAGACGCCGCGACCGGATTGGTCCCTGTCCTCAGGACCCAGAGAAGTGCTGCGCGATCACCGCCGGGCCCGGGAAGAAGCGACCTGCCCTCTCCGAGGGATTCCCCCGAGTGTCTTCCGCCCCCGCCTGCCGTCCCAGCCTTTAAGCGCCTGGCCCGCTCCCCGCCGCTCGTTGGATTGTCGAGAGCAGGCGGGGGAGCAGGAGGGACCGGCCGGGGCCGTGGACGAGTGAGTTCTGGTCGGCGCAGGGCGCCTGGGGGCACACAGAAGAGCGTGGTGGAACCCGGGGAGGAAAAGAGCCCCGGGCCTCGCGAGGAAGCGCACTTGCAGCGCTTAAAGGCCAAAAGTAAGATTACACGGGGCATTGTTTTCCTTGCTCGTTTTTAGAGCTACTTGAACAGAAATCAGGGGCATTATTATTTTTAGCCACTGATTTGAGAGACTTGAGACTGCTTTTGGTTCTGAGAACTGCCTATGTACAAGTACCATCAGAAAGATTAAGTGCAACCCTTAAGATTGAATGCAACATTTTTCTAAAGAAGTGATCATCGTGCAACTGCTTTAATTACTTGCTGAAACTAGATAAAGCTATATATTTTTATAAAATATACTTACCTGTGTGGTCTCAGTTTGTGGTGGATTGGGGGATTATTGTTGTGTTAAGTGCAAATGTTATCCACATTGCCTCTGTTTAGCCTAGACTGCTCGCGCCATGCTACCTAGAGGGTGAGCAGGGGTTATCTCAGAGGGTTATTCCGTCGCCCTGACTGGAAGCTAGGGTCCCTACTTGGTCTAAGGTACTTACCTCTGCCAACCAGAGACCCCGGGTTCTAACATTGGTGGCTCGCGGTGCGGATTTTTGAACTAATAATTGCACTTGACCGGCAGTGATCTCTTGTACATCACTAGTCTAGTTTAGTAACAGGTTGCACAAGATTTTTTTTCTTATTGGTGAAACCTTTTTAGTTGAAAAGGTTAGGAAGCATCATGTCTCGGAAAGCGCCAAGCGTGAATGGAGACGTGGAAGTGGAATTTGAAATCCGGGAGTTGTTAACCTATAACAAGGAGCAACTGAGGAAAGTCTGCAAACAGCTTGAATGCCCAGTAAGGGGCGGCGCAAATAAGGAAGAGCTACGGACAGCTCTGAGGGCCTGGTGGGAGGCCAAACATGGTGCCCCGGAAGCTGCTACTGGAGAGGGAGACACACAGGAGAATGGGTTTTTGCCCAGTGAATTGCCAGTGAGGAAGCCAGGGTCTAGGACCGGCAGCGACCACTCCAGTAGGGGTATGTCTCCAGAGGAAATAGAGGAGAATCAGCGAGTTAGGGCCCATGAGATTGAGCTTTTGAAGCTCAGAGCGGAAGCCGATGAGAAGAGACTGCGCCTGGAAGTTGAGAAAGAGGCGCAGGAGAGAGCGGCACAGGAGAGAAGACATACTCTCGCTTTGGAGGAAAAGAAGCTCCAATTGGCTCATGAGAGGAGCATGAAGGAGTTGGACTTCAAATATAAAGAGAGGGTGTCCAGTTCTAATGGTGGCAGCGCACAACCAGTACAGGCGGGTAAGGTATACATACCAAAGGATCTGGTACAGAATTATCAGAGGGGTGAGGATATTTATGCGTGGTTCAGAGCGTATGAACTTGCCTTAAAGATGAATGAGGTGCCTGAGAAGAATTGGGGAGCAGGATTGTGGAAGCATTTTGAGGCCTCTGGGAGGGATGTTTTGGCACCCTTAGAAGCAAAGGATGCTTTGTCCTACTCCGCCATGAAGGAGGCTTTGTGCCTCAGGTATGGGCTCACTGCTGAACAGTACCGCCAGAAGTTTAGGAACTTCAAGAAGCTTGATTCAAGCACTTGGGTGGAGTATGTGAGTATGTACACGCGTGCACTGGAAGGTTGGATGAAGGGCAGCAAAGTTACTGATTATGTGGGGTTGTGTCACTTGATTAGTAGGGAGCACTTAAGTAGTTTATGTGTCCCAGAGCTGCGCCAGCATCTTTTGGATAGCAAGTTAACTGATCCCAGTGAGCTTGCTAAAGAGGCGGACCGGTGGACGAGCACCAGGGTCCACAAGGGGGTGGTAAGTACCCTAGCCAAAGGTGGACAGGGTCCCCAGCAGAAGAGTGGGGGGGACACGGGTAATCAAAAGGAGTCTTCTAAAGGGCCCCAAAGTAGTTCCCAGGAGAAGGTGTCTCAACCCCCCAAGCCTAAGAAGTCCTGGCCCCATAAGGGCCCGCAGGACAAAAAGACCATTACTTGCTATTCATGCAGGGAGGTGGGGCACATTGCTCCAAGCTGTCCAAAGAAGAAATCAGCACCCACTGGTGCTCCAGCTCCAGCTCCGGCGTTGGCCAGTGTAGCTTTGGGAGGGGATTTGATTTCTAGTGGGGAGGAGGGGTTAGCATTGATGACCCTTGTCTCTCTAGGAGACCAAGAGATGGCCCAGGAAACCTTGCTGCCCCAAAATACTAAGAAATACGGGCAGAAGGTGACCATCAATGGACAGGTGGTGGAGGCTCTGAGAGACACAGGGGCCAGCGTGACATCTGTTAGGTGTTGGTGGGTGTCGGAAGAGCAAATTGTTCCCCAGGTACTCCGGCCTGTGGTGGCAGCTGACAGTTCAGTGCGCTACTGCAAGTTGGCGAAAGTTCCATTCGAATGGGGAGGAGTCTCTGGTATTCTGGAGATTGTTGTAAGTGATGCCTTGCCTGTAGATTGTCTATTAGGTAATGACCTGGAGAGCTCCCCCTGGAAAGAGGTGGAGCACAGGACTCACTTGGAGATGTTGGGTTTGCCGGCGTGGATCTGTGTGTCCACCCGTGCAATGACAGCCAGAGAGGGCGGTCTAGCAGAACTGGAGCCTGGAACAATGGCCCAGGGACCTGCCAAGAGAAGAAGGGGTAGAGGGCGCGGGAAACCGGCCCCCACTGTTCCCACGGCCCAGGAGGAGGCAGACCCGGAAGGGGATGCCCTGGAACCTACAGGGGAGCAGGTGGCGGAACTAGGGGAATTGCCTGAGCTGTCCCAGTGGCAGCAAGAGGGTGGTCCCTCCAGGGAGGAATTCTGCCAGGCTCAGAAGGAGTGCCCTTCTCTCATTGGGGTGCGGCAGCAGGCTGCAGACCAGGCCGCAGGCCTGGGATCCAAGGAGCATTTGATCTACTGGGAGGATGACTTACTTTATAGTGAGCCTAAGTTCGCTGAGCCCGGTGCAGCCCGTGTGCTGGTAGTACCGGAGCGCTTCAGGAACTTCCTACTGGGTCTGGCTCATGACGTGCCTCTCGCAGGAAATCTGGGGCAAGACAAGACCTATCACAGGCTTGTCACCCATTTCTACTGGCCCAAGATGAAGACACACGTCTCTGCCTTTTGTAAATCTTGCCAGACTTGTCAGGCCAGTGGCAAGAGTGGAGGGAAGCGCGTGGCCCCCCTCCAACCCTTTCCCGTGGTGAGCACCCCTTTTGAGCGGGTGGGCATTGACATTGTGGGGCCCCTGGATCCCAAGACAGCCCTAGGCAACAGGTTTATCCTGGTCTTGGTGGACCATGCCACTCGGTACCCGGAAGCCCTCCCGCTCAGGACAGTCACTGCCCCAGTGGTGGGCCGTGCCCTGATGGGGATCTTTTCCCGGGTGGGATTTCCCAGGGAGGTCGTCTCAGACCGCGGGACAAACTTCATTTCTAAGTATATGAAGTCCCTGTGGAGTGAGTGTGAGGTGACATACAAATTCACCACTCCTTACCACCCTCAAGGAAATGGTTTGGTTGAGAGATTCAACCGCACATTGAAGGGCATGATTATGGGCCTGGAAGAGCCCATGAGGCGGAAATGGGATGTCTTGTTGCCATGCCTGTTGTTTGCCTACAGGGAGGTGCCTCAGAAATCCTTAGGGTTCAGTCCCTTTGAGTTGCTGTATGGCCACCCTGTCAGAGGGCCTCTGACTCTGGTGAAAGAGGGGTGGGAGAAATCCCGTGGGAAAACCCCTCAGGATGTGTTCAGCTATGTGCTGGCCATTCGCAACCAGACCAAGCGCTTCAGGAAGCTCGCTCAAGAGAACCTGGAGGCTAGCCAGGAGGAAATGAAGAGGTGGTATGACCAGAACACTTCTCTGGTTGAGTTCCAACCTGGTCAGAAAGTGTGGGTGATGGCGCCAGTGGAGCCTTGTGCGCTCCGTGACAAGTGGTCTGGGCCATATGAGGTGGTGGAGCGCAAGAGCGAGGTTACCTATTTGGTTAACCTGAAGACTCCCAGGCAGCCCCTGAGAGTGCTACATGTGAACCGCCTCAAACCCCACTTTGAGAGGACTGAAGTGACTATGCTCATGGCTACAGATGTTGGAGGGGAGGAGGATAGTGATCCTCTCCCTGACCTCCTGGCAGTCAAGGAGCAAGATGGGTCAGTGGATGGTGTGGTCCTCTCCCCCACCCTGACTCCAGAGCAGCAGGAAGACTGTCGCCAAGTCTTGGGTCAGTTCGCCCCCCTGTTCTCCCTGACCCCAGGTGTCACCAAGTGGTGCGTCCACGACGTGGACACTGGAGACAGTCTGCCTGTGAAACAGAAATTTTACAGAGTGGCTGACAAGGTCAGAGCCAGCATTAAGGAGGAAGTTTCCAAGATGTTGACGCTAGGGGTTATTGAACCCTCCAGCAGCCCCTGGGCTAGCCCAGTGGTCTTAGTGCCTAAGAAAGCTGCTACCCCCGGTGGCACCCCAGAACTTCGGTTCTGCGTGGACTACCGTGGGCTCAATGCGGTCACCAAGACTGACGCGCACCCCATCCCCAGAGCGGATGAACTGGTGGATCGGTTGGGAGCTGCCCAGTACCTGAGTACTTTTGATTTGACTTCAGGGTACTGGCAGATTGCCTTAACTGACGGGGCAAAGGAGAGGTCAGCATTTTCGACACCAGAGGGGCACTTCCAGTTCCGTGTCATGCCCTTTGGGTTGAAAAATGCTCCCGCCACATTTCAGAGATTGGTCAACCAGGTACTGGCAGGGCTGGAGCAATTCAGCGCAGCCTACCTGGATGACATTGCTGTGTTCAGCTCCACTTGGGAGGAACACCTGCAACACCTCACTGAAGTGTTGAAGGCTCTGCAGAAGGCCGGCCTCACTATCAAGGCCAGTAAATGCCAGATAGGGCAGGGATCGGTGGTGTACTTGGGACACCAGGTGGGGAGCGGCAAGGTGGCGCCCCTACAGGCAAAAATTGATACCATTCTGGCTTGGGAACCCCCCCAAGACCCAGACTGAGGTGAGAGCCTTTTTAGGTCTCACCGGGTATTACAGACGGTTTGTCAAAGGCTATGGCACCATCGTGGCCCCTTTGACTGAGCGGACATCTAGAAATCAGCCCAGGAAAGTGAATTGGACGGAGGCCTGTCAAACTGCTTTTGACACCCTCAAAACTGCCATGTGCACAGCACCGGTGCTTAAGGCACCTGACTTTTCCAGTGAGTTCATTGTGCAAACTGACGCTTCGGAGCAAGGCGTGGGAGCAGTGCTCTCAGAGATTAATGATGAGGGCGGAGACCAACCAGTGGCTTTCATTAGCCGAAGGCTAATCCGCAGGGAACAGAAATGGAGTGCCATTAAAAGAGAAGCTTTCGCTGTGGTCTGGGCTCTGAAGAAGCTGAGGCCCTACCTGTTTGGGACTCACTTCCGTGTTCAGACCGACCACAGGCCCCTCAGATGGTTAATGCAGATGAGGGGTGAGAATCCGAAATTGTTGAGGTGGTCCATTTCCCTACAGGGGATGGACTTTACGGTGGAGCACCGCCCTGGTACAGAACACGCCAATGCTGACGGTCTGTCCAGATTCTTCCGCCTTAGTGATGAGGACTCCCAAGAGGTTGGGTAGTTCTCCCCACTTTCAGCTGGAGGGGACACGTGTTAGACCTGACACCTTTTGGCGTGGTTCTTCCCCCATCTTTTTGCCTCTGACTCATGTGTTTTGATGCTGTGCTGGATTTCGTTTTTGCTGATTTAGATGCTTTGGACACCCTGCCACTGCTGATCAGTGTCAGAGTGTAAGTGCTCCCTCTGTAAATTGTGATATTGATTGGCATATTTGTATCACCCCGAAGTCCCTAGTAAAGTGCACTGTGTGTGCCAGGGCTGGTGATGACAAATGCTACTAGTGGGCCTGCAGCGCAGATTGCGCCACCCACATTAGTAGCTTTAAAATAGTGACTCAGGCCTGCCAGCGCAGGGCCTGTGTGCAGTCAGTGGACTGCCCTGTCCCCCTGGCCAGTGTCTCCACTGGCTAGGCCTAACCCTTCCCTGTCTGTGCACATCAGCCACCCCATGGAAAGCTCAAGGTACCCCCCTGGGCAGGGTGCAGTGTATGGATAAGGTAGAGCATGTACTAGGGCAGGTCACATGCTCTGGTAGTGGGCTGCAGCCATTTTATGTGCTCACTGCTGTAAGGCTATCTTGCTCCATAGAGTAACATGGAGGAGGCTGGACCCATGTGATGCCAGCCTATCTTCCCATAGGAACAAGATGGGACATAAGTGAAAGATATCCCTGAACTCAGAATTTAATGACATCTTTTAGTGAAGGGTGTTTTTAAATCCTGTGTTGGAGAATAGCACTTTTAGAAAGTGGCTGTTCTCTTGTCTAAACCTTTCTGTGCGCCTGGGTTTGTGGAATGCCTGCCTGGTCTGGATGTGACAGGGGGGGCTGCAGAGCCCCGGAGGAGAGGGTCGGAGCCAGCCCGGGGATGAAAGGGCACATCTGCCTGCCTGGGAGGTGGGAGGAAGGAATGCCTGATAAGTACTGGGCTGTGCCGGCCACCTCCCCCATGCTAGCTCCCTCCTGGTGGTCGACTGACACCTCTGGCCCTGAAGCGGACAGGGAGAAGAAAACCAGAGACACCTCAGTGCTCCGCAACCCCCAGAACTGGTTTAGACTGAACCCAGGGCCTCCATGCACAAAGACTTCAAAGGACTTCAAAGACATTGAGGGGTATAAGGAAAGGACCCCTGACTACAGAAGTTGAGATTCTGAAACTCTACAACCAAGAAGGAACCTCGGCTGGAAGGAGGACGGCTAGAGAACTAAAGGAAGATTGCCTTGCTGTGTGCTCTAAGGGCTGACCTGTTCTGCTGTTTGACTGGAAGCTGAGGAGGAGAAAGGGACTTTGCTGTGTGCTATGACCCTGCCTGCTTGAAACTGCCAAGACTTTGCTGTGTGCTGTGTCTGCAACTTGAATCTCCAAGGGCCTGAGAAGAGCTGGCCTTCTGCTTGGAACCCAGGGCTAAAGGTTCCTGAAGCTTTGCCATAAACTACTGAAAGATCGTGTGGGGAGCGGCCCCAACCCGTGGGTCCCAATTGCCAGCTGTCTGGAGCGCGCTGTGCTCATCGGCACAGATTTCAGGAGCGAGGAGAGACCGTGGTGTGGTCCTTTAACGAGGAGTCTTCCCCCCCCCTGCTGATAGGGGGGCCACAGAGACGTCCTGCAGCAATCCCAGGACCCAAGGGAACCTTGCCGCCAAATCACCGACGCAGCCCGGGGCCAGAAAACACCCTCCGTGGATTTCCTAGCGAAGGGGAGCTGAAGCGCCAAAGAACAAAGGCGCCGCGCTCCCATTGGTGGAGGGAGCCGAGCCCCCTCACTAACGCCGCGACGGGATTGGCCCGTACGGCGCAGCGTCATCAGCAGTGGTGGGCCGTGATTGGCCGAAGTAGCGGAGCGTGATTGCCAACCTGTCCCGGGAGCCGCTCTGCCATTGGCTGACTCCCGGGTGCACCAGAGGCTCGTCCAGACGCCGCGACCGGATTGGTCCCCGTCCTCAGGACCCAGAGAAGTGCTGCGCGATCACCGCCGGGCCCGGGAAGAAGCGACCTGCCCTGTCCGAGGGATTCCCCCGAGTGTCTTCCGCCCCGGCCTGCCGTCCCAGCCTTTAAGCGCCTAGCCCGCTCCCCGCCGCTCGTTGGATTGTCGAGAGCAGGCGGGGGAGCAGGAGGGACCGGCCGGGGCCGTGGACGAGTGAGTTCTGGTCGGCGCAGGGCACCTGGGGGCACACAGAAGAGCGTGGTGGAACCCGGGGAGGAAAAGAGCCCCGGGCCTCGCGAGGAAGCGCACTTGCAGCGCTTAAAGGCCAAAAGTAAGATTACACGGGGCATTGTTTTCCTTGCTCGTTTTTAGAGCTACTTGAACAGAAATCAGGGGCATTATTATTTTTAGCCACTGATTTGAGAGACTTGAGACTGCTTTTGGTTCTGAGAACTGCCTATGTACAAGTACCATCAGAAAGATTAAGTGCAACCCTTAAGATTGAATGCAACATTTTTCTAAAGAAGTGATCATCATGCAACTGCTTTAATTACTTGCTGAAACTAGATAAAGCTATATATTTTTATAAAATATACTTACCTGTGTGGTCTCAGTTTGTGGTGGATTGGGGGATTATTGTTGTGTTAAGTGCAAATGTTATCCACATTGCCTCTGTTTAGCCTAGACTGCTCGCGCCATGCTACCTAGAGGGTGAGCAGGGGTTATCTCAGAGGGTTATTCAGTCGCCCTGACTGGAAGCAAGGGTCCCTACTTGGTCTAAGGTACTTACCTCTGCCAACCAGAGACCCCGGGTTCTAACAAGGAGGAAGTGTCCGTGGGAATCCAAACATGGAAGAAGAGTAGCTGAAAGAAGAGGGGACAGAGTCTATGTCACTCAGGAGTGACCAGGAGACTTGGAAGACTAATGCCATCCGATGTCGGGTGCTTCAGGGATAATGACGAGGACCTTGACTCTGCAGCTGCGGGGACCAGGCGATGCGGAGTACAACCAGAAGCCAGATACGAGCTGTCTCAGAAAGGATGTCGAGAGCTGAGGAGGGGGGGGAAAGCGGGGGGGGAAAGGGAGGGGTGTCTGGCAGGAGCTCCAACAAGCTTTGGGAAATGCAACCCATGCAGGAAGTCAAGGTGGTGCACGGTTGGGACCAGCAAGGTTCAGGAGGCTCACTACAAGCAGGGGAGTCAGGGCAGGCCCCAAGCAATCAGGGGTGAGCAAGGAAAACAAAAGTGACCCTCAAATGGACCCACAAGCTGGAGGCACAGAAGTCGTGAGAGGACCTCAAGCAGCTCACCAAAAAGAGCAGGCCACGGTGGGCAAGAGGCGGTGTCACTGAAAATCTTGGTGGAAGAAGTTGTCGGAGGTTGGGGCTACTGGAGCCCAATGCACTTTATCACAAATTTGCCAACAAGCATTTACACTTGCAAAAGTATGCAGCACACAGGTGTTCGGTTAATGCAGCCCCCACGAGGGATTCTGGCCTTAAACTCTGTGAAAGGTCAGCTCAGGCCTCAAGGGACATAGGAAACCACCACCTGTGTTGTTGATCCCTTCGGAGTCTGCAGGAGCTCGAGTTCAGCAGACCAGTCAGCAGTGTTGAGGTGCCTGCGAATGCAGGGAAAGGACTCCTTCACTTCAAGGGGGATTATCTTCAAGTGTCTTGGAAGCTCCACAGGTCCTGCACGGATCCTGTATGGTGCACATGCACAGTCGATGAAGCAGACGGAAAGGGAGACAAAGTCAGGCCCAAACGAAGTCCAGAGTGCCCACACGGTGGAGGTGCAGTGGTTTCAGTTCTGAATATTATACCACAACGAATCTAGGGACCTACACCCAGGTAAGACCTCAAGTACCCTAGGGAAAGGGTTGGGAAGATTCAGGGGACCCTCCCAGGGGAGGGTCTGGACAGGGGGAGGTTACTCACATGTCCTTTATCCAGTTTCATGCCAGAGCCGGAGCCAACGGCTATCAGAACTGGTTTGAGCTGGACTATGCACAGGAACACCAATTATGCCCCTCGTGCAGACTTTCAGGCGCTGGCAAGCTCATCCACCCAGCCCTAATACACTAAATCCTGTCTACGAGATGATCGCACCCTCTGTGACAGGATACCTATTGTTCTACCTTCCTGTGCTCGAACTTGGCTCAGCAGCAGGAGGGCAGAAATGTGTCTCTGGTCGGCAGCAACTATTTTGTGCTGTCTGTGTCAAGAAGGCTGGTACCGGGAACAATGAGAGCCTAACGGAGGGCTCTTACAGTGCTTGGAATTATACCTCCAACACCATTTACGGTGTGGGGGTTCGATTCCAACATGTTTGATACCAAATATGAAAGGATTCGTTGCAGCCGTTTTTTAGATGGTCATCACGTGTTTACGTAGTGCACCTCTAAATAGTATATGGCGCTTCACTGACAATCCGGGATAATGGACTCAGTAGGCTGCAGGGGTGTCCTGCTCCTATAGGGGCACCCTCTCACTGAGAACAATCACCCTGCTCTCAGGATTGTAAAGGCCTGTTATAGGGGAGACGTATAGATTTTAAGTGCAGTGACCCTTAGATATAGTAAACCTAAATCTTTAGTAAGTGGTGCAAGCACCAACTTACACATGCTGCAATGGCAGGCCTGTAGTTCCATTTTGAATGGTCTCCCATGGGTGGCATAATACATGCTTCAGCCCATGGGGGACCACTAGGGTACCTATGCCCTGGGTACACGGGTACCATATACTAGGGGCTGACAAGAGTACCCCAGTATCCATTCTGGGATGTACCTAGGTACTGATCATAACAAGTTAAGTAGAAAGCTGATAGACCTGGGTCCTTATTAGCGGTGTTCTGATTAGCAGGATCCCAGTCAGGCTAGTCAAAAACAGTATCACATCAAGCAAAAAGTGAGGGTATCCATAAGAAGCAGATTCTACTGTCCTACAACAGGTAGTAAAATACTTTAGTTGGGCAGGGAGGAAACCAAGGCTACATCCTTCAATTTACATGCAGCTACCATGTCAGGAGATCTGAGGCTACCAGACATGTTTTTGTATCACCTGGTGCACAATCTGTGCCAAATACCTACCATACTTGGCCACTGTTAAAAATGGGATTCCTGGTTGGCTGAGGTGTGCACCCAGGCCAGGCAGGAACCACCTGGGTAAGCTAGATACACACTAAAAGATAACCTGTATCCAACCTCTGGTAGCTTGGCACAGAGCAGTCAGGCTTATCCAAAGAAGCAACGTGTAAAGTATCCATGCAACACACAGAGTAACAGAAATAGATTATATTCTTTACAAAACATGACCAAAATGACAAAAATTCTAGGTATAGAAGTTGAGATATTGAATTTTAACAGACTCAATGTAAAACAACTTAGGAAGAATGTATGGTAAAATACAATAAATTCCAAAGTACAATATTAGTCAAACAAAAATAACAGAAACCTGATAAAGATTTTTTTTTAAAAAATAGCAGTGAAAGATATTACAGTCTACATTACAAAGCCCTTAAACTTAACTAGTAAAGACTTGAATCACACTGGTATGCTGCAATGAACTTGGTCGCCAACCAATGTTGGCTCTTCTTCAGCATTCAAACATGTCCTCACCCAAACAGACTTTGAATATGGAACAACAGCAATCATGCTCTTATTCCAAACGTTGCCATTTTTCCAAAACCATCACATGGTCTCTCATAATCTTAACCATAAACGTTGAAAAAAATCTGGAAGAATCCTTCATCACATGACAGGCTTATTTCTTTATCCACACCCAATCCCCAACCTTAACTGGAAGTTCTCTACACAACTTTCCTACAGCACTGTATTTTCTTTGCACCACACCCCTCACATCCATCACCTGTTCAACTTTTCCAACATCCATTGTTTTCCTACCTATCCGTTCCTTATCCAACCTTGAACCCGCCACCCTTCCCCTTAACAAGGAAAAAGGCGACATATCAGCGATAATGTAAGGTGTAATTCTAACAGCCCAAGGCATATCTACAAAAGGCTTCTTTCTATTGCAGACCAGTAACCAACGCCAACTGTAACTGATCCTTGATGCTACAATTAAATCTTTTAACTCATCCATTAGTGTGGGGGTGATATAAAGAAGTTTTAATTTGCTAAACACCTGTAAACTTAAGAAAGTCACACACCTCGATTGGTGCCAACTGGGTTCCATTATCCATCACCGATTACTCTGGAAAACCTTACCATAAAAACATATCTTGCAAAAATGATTTGACCACAGTAGTGTTCACATTCTCAACAAAGGTTCTTCAGGCAATTTAGACATATGGGGGCACATGCATTAAGCATTTTACCGGTCGCAAAAATCGGCCCGTTTGCGACCGGTAAAATGCAATTTGCAATGCATCAAATAAAATGCATTTGCAAAATAGGTAATCACAATTATTTGCGATTACCTAAATTGCTAAAGCATTTAGGGAATCGTAAATTGCTTTTTCCTAAATGCAATGCATTATGCATTCACAAATTGCGTTTTCGCAATTTAGGAATCGCAAATTACCATCAACTTCAAGTTGATGGTAATTTGCAATCCCTTTGAACGGATCAAATGTTTATGCCTAGATTATGAAGAAATGTGCGTAAATTGAGTGCAAAATGTGCGTAGGTTGAGCACGAATTTGATATGCCGATTTGTTTTGTCCAACGAAATTAAATAAACATTGAAATCCAAATTAAGGCACCCACAATTGACGTTGCCAGGAGACAAAGATGGTGGTGTGCATCAGAAAAATAATATAATTTGATGTGGGGCAGTATTATAGTCCAATGAAACATATGCAAGTGTGTTTAAATGGTGCACACATTGTGTGAACCGACTCCGGTCTGTTTTTAATTGTGTTAATGAAGGACAAGGAAGAGAACTGAAAAGGTTATTTGCCCAAGGTCACACCGCTTGATCAAGTGGCAGAAGCTTGGATTTAAGGTCCGACCATACTGTTGGTTTTACACGTGTACTCTGCTTTGTGCTTTCACTTCTTTCTAGAGTTAAAATAGAGCTAGGTATTAAAAAATCTCATATGAATCACTTAAATAAGTCATGTCCAGGCCAACTGTACCCATGTATGCTATATTATATTCATTCACACTATATAAAAGCATATTTGTGGGAAAATATTAGTGGGATATTTTGAAAGAAATATTAGCCACGAATGTCATCAGTGACTACAATTTCTATTTTTTGCAAATAATTAGTTGACATGGTACTTTTATTTAAAATATAATGTTTTCATTCTATAAATGTTAATAAATATACCTGCAAAGTACACAAAACAGTTCATAAATTATCTTGACGTGCAAATAGGCTGGGTTCAAAGAGGCCAAGAAACTTGGGTCAGTTTATGGATATAAAACTCTCCCATAATAGCGAAAGGTTAAAATGGGGACCTGAGACTGCGATTAGGATATTCCTAGTGCTCTGTTCTTCAGGTAGCCACGCTCATTCGACGTCTGAGCATTTACTGGGCACAGGCACAGAAACAAGCCTCAACTGGCACACAGGTGGGAGCTGGCAGAACAGTGTCTCAGCAGGATGCAAGGGGCACTGATGTGAGGAGGGACCATGGGCCCTTGAACCAGGGGGTATTAATAAAAACTGCTAGAACAGAGGAAGAGGGGGTCCTCCCAGCAGTGTTCCTGGAGCCACCGCACCTGCTGCACTATTAGCAGCTATGCCCCCTAAGGCATGGCAGCGACATCACCCTCAGAAGCAGCGCAGAAGATGAAGGCCCATGCGGCCTATGCCAAGGAAGGGGATTGTGGCGAGTTGCAAAGTTTCCCGAAGGTCCAGGGAAGGGTTCTTCGCACACTGCAGTATTTCACTTTGTAACACCTGTTCCTTCTGATTCCGGTGGGGATCCATCTGTAGATCTTGTGAAGCATACGGAGGGTGTTGAAGCAGTAGGAGGAGACGGCGTTGACTTGCTGGGTCATTGACAGAGAAGAGTCCAGTATGAACCCCAGGTTGCGTGCGTCTGCCTCCAGGGGTTGTCCCAGGCAGAGGGGGTGGAGCAGAGGATGAGGACCCCCGTCTTGTCCGAGTCCAGTTTCAGGCGACTGCTCTTCATCCATTCGGCGATGGCCTTCGTTCCTTTGTGGTAGTTGGTTTTGGCGTGGGCAAAAAATATGCAGTCATTAACTAAACCCCCAGATACTAGACCACCATAATCTTCGGTGATTGGGTATAAATCTAAGAATGCCGATAATCATTAGTGAGGACTGGGGCTCAAGACAGCCAGTGCTATAGTACAGTGACGAATGGGGGAGCCAGCAAGATACAGTGGGTTAAAAATAGCACAGCGCAAGAGGATACTTGGGAGGCAGAAGTAGGGTCAAAGTTGATTATTACACTGAAACGGACCCAGCAGGTTCATCTCAGTAGCTTTAGCTAGGAGTTCCAAAGTCAGTATTGCTTTGATCTGAGGGCATTTCAGTGGGAAGGGAATACTGGACGGGAGGCAAGTGGAGAGAAGTGTTGTGTTTCCCATATTTATTGGTTTGGGTTGTTAGTTCTGTTGTTGCTTGCCATAACAATGCTGTTGAATATGATATATGTATTAGCTACCGTATTTTCTGGCGTATAAGGCGACTGGGCGTATAAGACGACCCCCTACTTTTCCTTTAAAATATAGGGTTTGGGCTATATTCGCTTGCTCATAAAATGACCCCGGTGTATAAGACGACCCCCGACTTTTGAAAAGATTTTCAAGAGATAAAAAGTTGTCTTATACGCCAGAAAATACGGCACATTCTTTTTTGTTGTCATAATATGATAACCAGGGAAATTGTAAAAAAAGTACTTGTTCAAAACCAATAAAAAGACATTTGAAAAACACTTTATACTTTATGTTGGGTTACCTGCAATATTAATGAGGTTATAAATAAACAACTATAACCCCACCAGGAGCCACATTTCAACTCAGCTCCGCCCTCTACGAAGATCCTGCCAAGTCAGCAACAGAACACTCCAGCATATGGAAAACATATAAATTATAGAAACTGGTCATTATTCAGGAACCAGGTAATTCTTGATAATAAAACACCAGTACAAAGTAGTGATGCCTGCCAACAGACAACAATTCACATACATATAGTAATACATAAATAAAATGCAAACCAACTCATGTGGAAAAACCCAAAAGCATGACCATTTGCCAAAACCTCACTGCTAAAATTCACATGAAAGCATAGCTACCTACACCTATGATAAATAAAGGAGAACAGCAAATACTCATATACACGGAAAGCAAATGGCAAACACCAATACTGGAGAAAAGCTGTAAATACTATACTTGGCTGGCAGCAAAGGAAACAATCGCTTCTTCTTCTATCACATTACAACACAAAAGACCAATGAAGCGGACTTACAAAAGCAATATGGAAATAAAAGTTGCATAGATGTTACTCGCAAGTCCAGACTGGTACTTCCAGGCACAGGGCAATTTCCCGTGGACTGGCAGGGTGGGAGACAGTTTCACTGCTGGTGGGGCCAAATTATAATGTTGGGAGCCACACTGGCCGTGTTTCCTGCCTCAGTGCTTTAAAACTAAATAATTCCATATAAATGGTTTTAAAGCGTGCTTCAAAACCATTTGTTTTTGCATTTGGATAGTTCCTGTTTCCAGGCAGGTTGCTATGAGCAGCGCTAACATTCAGGGATTTGGGGAGGGGTGGATGGGGAGTCTGCTGTTCCTTGGCTCAGAAAGTCCTGTACATATATGCGAAAGACTGTTCTAAATTCAAAACAGTGTATATCTATATATTGTGATCTTTGCAACACACTTCAGTTTAGTATATTAAATTATAACATTGTATTGCGCGGCAATTGCTTCACGTGGTAGACTGTAAACACGAGCTTGGAAACATTAATGCCACCACTGCCCTGCCAAAAATGAAATTAGAGAAGAAAGAGAAGTCTGCTATCTTTTGCCCTTGTTTGTGGCTCAGGGGTTACGGCAGATGGAGTAATATTATAGTATTTTGCAGCGGACTTACCGAACTGATGATGTAGTTCAAGGTGCTCTTGTGATGAAGATAAAGGGGACACTGAGAAAAACAGTAATTACTACAATATGGTGAAGTGGAATCCAGGATAGATGCAAGGTTTCCTGGTTGTACAATTCAGCCACTACATGGTTATCTCGTTCTCTCCCATTTTAGACCAAAGCTTAATGCTTGGTGTATATTTCTGTGAGGAGCTAAATTAGTGCTTGGTGTTTTTTAAATTGGTTCAAGTATAACATATTGCAAACAGATAATTTATTTTAATGCCGCTTGTTTACCCTGAGTTTTATTTTTCGGGCACAAAATGCCAGTTATCTTAAAGGGTCAAGCAAGGAACCACTATTTTTTTTCTTTTTGAACACTGTGCTTTCTTTTTCAAATGTCTACATGGTTTTAAGTAATCTTAACAAACTTTGACTTGACTAGTGCTTTGTGTTTGATACATTCGGGTTTTGGGTGTTTCATAAGGTTTGGTGGTTGTGGAGAGTGATCGTTGAACGCAGAAGCTAAAATGAATACCAGAGCACCCACCCCTGGTCAATGCATTGAGACTATATGCTCCGTGTAGCGAGCAGCTTTCAGTCACTGGCATTCATTCTTGAACTAATTCATCCGCCCACTCTCCACCATCCAACTATTCATTAATTGTGCCGCACATCCCGGTCTCCATTCTCCATCCATCGGTTATGATTGGTTTTCAAAATTATATTTATTGAGGAGGAACTACTCAATCCCCCTTGCAGTGGTCAGGCTCGCTCAGTACATGCAGTATGCAGCTAATTGGTTACAATTTGCCAGGAAACCCTAAATGAGCGCTTTAAGCTTTACAAGGAGATAGAAAGCGCTATATAAACAACTCAACTGTCCCTGCATAGCTTATTTGGACACACTCCAAGGATGGTGGCCTTTAGGAAGATACAGCAGCAGATTAAGGAATATGGACCACGAAACTTTCTCTTTCCGCCTTCTATTTTCAGCCCTGTCAACGGTTCAGGGTTCGAAGAGGAAGCTGGAAAGCCTCCTAGCACAGCCTACAACATATAGGAGAACGATATATGAACACAACTCACCACATGTTCGTATGCAGCGTGTCAGTGGCATGCAATCAAAGATGCTCTCCTCCCTTGTCATTCACTGTACACACACTTTTTGTGTTTGATTTGATACCATCACGCTTACGAGAACCGGCGGCCGGGCCTGACACACCTGGAAATAATTACAGAATGCATAGGACCGACGAAAACCATCCGGTCTCTACACTGGGTCACGAGTGCACCGCCTCCTGACTGGGCGTCAAAAGGACGTCACGTAACGGGAAGGGTGCTAAGAGACCAATCATCCAACAGTACGTACTGCGCCTGCGCCAGGCGCAGCACGAGCAAAAATAAGTAAATGAGAGAGGACTTGTGTTCATGTTTTTTTGTGTTTCTGTTACTTTGGGAATTGTGTGCTCGGATAGGACTCCTACCCAAATATCCTTCCGTGCCAATAACTAACTACCGCGGAAAGGGCGTTACGATCAGAGCTGCCTACTTTTGATCTGGAGAACCAGGGTACCGCCGCCCCAACATCCCGTGTTTCTCCGTGCGTTAAAAATAAAACAAGCACTGGTAAAAACCCAGGTCTCGCTCTGCGAGCTTAGAGATATTGGCGTTGTAAATGGCAACGTGTTTGACTTGTTATGGAGTGATTGTGTGTGGTTTCGAGTGGAATTATGTGGGTCGTATTGGGTTTGTTAGTTGTGGAATTGTGTGGCATGGCTTCAATTATGTGGCATTGTGTGCAGAGGAATTATGTGATGTGGAATAGAAATAGGTGGAGTTACTCCACCTATTTCCATTCCACATCACATAATTCCTCTGCACACAATGCCACATAATTGAAGCAGTTGAAATGTGTGATGTGGAACTGGTATACCAGTGTGAGTCAACCATGCAGAGAGGAGTTGGCCTAACGGCTAGGGCGGTCGACCTCGAATCAGCAGAACTGGGTTCGAGTCTTGGCAACGCACGCTAAACATCCTGTGATTCTGGGCAAATCACTTAATCTCCCCGTGCCTAACAAAAATGAATGTGTCCTCATGTAATACAGCTGGTGCTAAGTATCTGATTCGGGTCAAGTTCGCGCTACATAAAACTCAGTTAAAAAAAATGCCACAATAATGGATATTGACCTGTACGTGGCATTTTAAAAGAGGGCATATGATTATTATATTTGAAGCACACCTAAAACCACTCGATCCTGGTCCTGTTAGCCAATCACACTATGGGGATTGAGACATCACAAAGCTCTCACCCCCACAATGGTGAGCGGCACTAAAATATATCCACACCACAGGAGCCAAATCCTTGAAACAAGGTCAAGTTCTAGCAGTTAGGTTGCCTAGGTAGAGCAATTTATGAACAGCACATAATTAAACATGTTTTACTTATTGATTTCCGATAATTGATTTCTCAGCTGGTGCTCTACATTTTTGCTATGGCAGACACCATCACTTCATTTTGTATCCCAGTGGTTTTGTGATTTTCCTATAATGTCTGCTTATGTACCAAGATACTGTGAAACAACTAGTAGTCGCAGTGGCATTTTTTGAGATCATTTCGTTTGAAACATGAGCAAGTAATTTATGATCAAGAGCCTTGAGTAAAAACAGAACACTGAGCCAGCTCATCTTATTGATCTGCTAAAGTCCAGTCTGATGCCACATTCCACACATCATTTACTCCTGGATTTTTGCAGTTTTATGTAGCGCAAACTCTTCCCAAAGGTATTGGAGCGCTTTTCATGAGCACCAGCTACATTACACAAAAACATTCATTTTTGGTAGGCACAAGGACATAAAGTGATTTGCCCAGAATAAAAACTTTGCTAGCATTCGCACCAAAACAGTTTAGTTCTATTAAGAACACAGAGGCGAGGACTAATGCTTCTCTTTCTTTTACTGCAAAAACACAGCAGCCAATGAAAAACATTTTAACATTAACATAAACTACATTTCCCAACAAACCCCGTTCACAACCACCAATCATGGTCCAACAGTCCATATGAGAGTAGCTATCCCCATCTTAAGAGCCTTTTTCTTTGATCCGAACAGTCTATCTACTCAAACTGTGATAAGAACCAACAGCGACCATAGGGCCAACTCCAGCGACCATCCTCAGCATAGGAGCTTATACATAGAACTAGCTATCCCGTAGATGTACGCTATTACACACTATCGTAACATTGTGAAGCTCCGACTGGAGTGGGAATAGTAAATTGTACACCTGCTGATTCCAACACTTTCCATACTGTTGCACATAATGGAGTGGGAATAGTGCATTTTACCACTCCTGAGTCCAATGCTTTCCCAAGTGTTTCATCCACTGGAGTGGGAATGGTAAATTTGACCCTTCCTGAGTCTAATGCTTTCTGTACTGTTTCACCCACTGGAGTGGGAATATAAATGTTACCGCTCCTGAGTCCAACAATTTACCTACTATTGCACAGAATGGAGAGGGAATGGCAGATTTTACCCCTCCTGAGTACAACACTTTCACTACTGTTGCACTGGCTGGAGTGGAAATAGTAGATTTTACCGCTCCTAAGTCCAACGCTTTCCCTACTGTTGCATTGAGTGGAGTGTGAATAGTACATTTTTCCTCTCCCGAGTTTAAAGTTTCTCTACTGTTGTTTAAATTGGAGTGGGAATAGATATTATTTACATAGTTATTTATTTTTTATCGTATTGTTTAACTATTTATTATGTGTTTGTTTATTTAATTTTGTGTTTTATATATATCAATGTATGTAATTTGTAAGATATTTCTAGTAAAACATTTTTAAACATTGTTTACTTTTTATGTATAATTAATTTGGAATTATTTTTACTTTTTTTACAGTTTATTTGTTGTACTTTTTATATATGTATATATATTTGCTATATTGGTGAATTTAAAAACAATTATAAAAGTGTAATATAAGTTAATGTGACTATTATTCTAAAAAATACAATAATTTTACATTATATAAACATACACACTTAGATATATATATGTGTTTAAATAAGTCAATATTTATATATTTTTTAAATATTTAAACTTTTAATTTAAATTATATCAATGTTATATGCTAAAATATGCAAGTTTTACTTAATTAAACTACATATGTAGTAAAAAACGATATTTTTGTAAATATGTTTTGATATTAGTGTAAAACGATATTTTTTCGATATTTTTATAATGTATTACTAAAAAATAACAGAGAAAGCATTATGACAGAGGTAAGCACTACCTTAAATGCCACAATGTGGATAATATGAAAGGATAATATGCAAAGGTAGGATGCTGCATTGTGCTGCTAACGTGCACATTGTTGGCCAGCAAGTGTATACTTATTGGCAATAGGAAAGTAGCCTTGCAGGAGCTATATTCACAGGAATGTTTATGAGACACCTATTGGTCATAGAACATTTGAATCAAGTTTGATATTTTTTGGGGGAAAGAACTAGCTCTGAACTTTTTCCATGAGGATGGTATTATGACGTAGAGTATCCATGTTATTTGGTAATGACAATTACTGCCATTAAACTTACCATACAGTTTCGGACACTGTATGGAAAAGAGTCACTCAGGCCAGCCAACTTCCACAGCTGCCTACAGTTCCACCAACCCTCCAGACACCTCTGCTCAGCTGGACTCTCACTAACACACATACACCAAATCCACAAAAGCAGAGTCAGAGGTCGTGTCTTCTCATGCACCTCCCCAAAAACATGGAACAACTTCCAACAGTACGTAAGAGCCTTCTCATCACTTCTTGAGTTCCACAACAAGCTGAAGACCTTGCTTTTAGAATTATCTCCTGCAAGACTACCGCCTACCCTCTTGTCTTGATACCCTCATGGATAATTAAGTACGCTATGCAAATCCAAATAACATATGGACCAGTTTCTGGTCAGGAGCAGATTGAAGACAGCTTCTTGTACTGCAGTGTTCTACTTGAACAGCAATCAAGAGTAAAGTACTACACACTATAAAAACTCCTTAATAAATAAATAAGCAACAAATTGAATAATGTTGTCATTCTTGAATGTTCGAGCACATCTAGGGCCTCACTCTGAATGTTTCTGTAATATTCATTTGAATGCGAATGATATCTAATTCAGCTAAGTAAAATCATGGGTTACAAAATGTTCTGTAGGGGTTATATCACTGGTTAGGTCCGAATTTACATTAAAAAAGCATTTTGGGTTTTCTTAATCTACAGAAAACTTGTAAAGAAAAAATACATGCAAGTTTCATGCCGATCTGTTAATAAGTAAGGCCAAAAATATGTGCGGATCCCCAAAGTGACATTTTACATTGCACCTCCCATCATACACAGAAAAAACATCTCAATGGAAGACAAAAACAGCTGAATAGAATTGCATCAACGTTGGCATGTACGAATCACTTCACTCCGTTAGTTGGTTTGGTGTAAATTGATGCAGTAGTTTTCAATACATTTTTGTTTAAAAAGTGTTCTGGTTTGGGCATCAAGAAGTTACATTTTATAAAAAAGAACTTGACAGTTGGAAAGGTGAATTTTTGATTTGCCTATAACTTAAGCACGGTTTGACTAATTTGCACCAAATATGGCAGATGCTTAGCAGGATGTTTAGTTTATTCTGAGTATTTTCACATTTGCGCTGCTTCTTTAAAGCTAGGATTCTTAAAAAGGGTGTGGGGGGGTTATTTACTAATACCTATTGCATCATTTGATGAATCCAGGTGAAATTTGGTGATCATTTATCATGTTTAGGCATTGGGGATTTTGCAAGTGTTGTTCCGATCCATCAAGAGGTAGTTTCAAAGAGGGCTGCAAAAGCGATTTTATGTGCTAATAACTGGAGTGCTCTTTGATAAATCTGAGAAGGTAGGGGGTAATGTAAAGTCGGGGTAGGGGAGGGTTAATATTTTTTTTATTTCCTAATATCTTTGGCTCCGTTTTTATGTAAATGCACTACCTCGCTGGTGCTGCCAACGGCCGACGTGGCCCCGCCCACTCCGCAGCACTGCAGCGAAATAACAATGTTAAGGTGTTAATTGGGTGGTCAAAAACAGAATTTTCAATTTGTCTTTCTGTAGGAATGTTTGCTGTCCACTACAGAATGAATGAAACCCTGAATAGAATTATAGCAAATTCTACATCAAAATAAAACCTTTCTCAGGGTAGTACCATTAATCAGTTTGGTAAAAATACATTATTTCGTTTTCAAGAAATTAGCATTACAGTAATGTTTCAGTGGCTTGAAAGCGTTAAACGCAGAGATATCTAGATCTTTAGCCTGTTGCAAGTCCTTGAATACAGGTTTTCAGATTACCCATGAACGTAGATTTAAGAAACAAAAGCCCACCATTGGACAGAGAATCTTCTAGCTCCCATTGTCCCATTTAAATACACAGTACTAATGTTTGTCTGGGAACCCCTTAAAATAATGTCCAAAAATCTTTAAACATGATTTAAAAAATCTTTTCAGTCTACAGACATGGTCTACAGCCATCCTGGGATCCACGTGTTTGAAGCATTGGAAGTTGGCAGCCTTTGGCAGGTTAACAAATTAGTAGCAAACTCACACTTTTATGTTCCCCGTGGAACTGATACCTGTTGACAAGTTTGGTGAAAAGTCATAGACTAAGGACACCCTAAATATGCTGAGGGTCTGCCAATCTATGATGCAGCACCAACGAAATTAGCAACCAAAAGAATTATTGATCCTCTTTTAGCTTTAGCCCCTTTGTCAGATCTGCCTGAAAAGTGAAATTCCTGCACAGAGCTTAACTTGCTAACAACCTTTCAAATAATATGCTGATTCGGTAACCAGCATCAAAGTTATTAGCACATTAACACATTTTTGACCCAGGCTATTTAACCCTGCCCGCCCCGATGGCTCGCCTCAATTACATTCCAAAATACAAGCAGAAACATATACATAAATTTCACTGAAGAAAAGAAGGTTACAGAGAGGTTATAGTTAGGCTCAGGTTTCACTCGTACAAAACCAGTGAAATTCAGCAGTTATAGTTAGCTGAGCTAACTATAACTCACGCCCTATCAATGCACAGCTTATGACCTCACATATTACATCACTCATGATATTGTCCGTAACACTGATGACATCACTTATGACATCATCCATCGAATCTGACACACCGACTCAGAACCCCATATAACCTTTTTCATACAATTACTCCAAACTTCCAGACTACTATTCTCAAACCCATTCACACACCCATACCAGTTACTCACTGATTCATAAACACAAGCATCCACTCACTCACTCGCACACCCACTCACTCACTAATACAGTCACTGACATATCCACGCATACAACCACAGTGCCACTCACACACCGAGTCAGTCACCAATAGAGGTTACTCACACACCTACTCACTCATACAGTCAATTACACAGCCACTTAATCACCCATACAGTTACACACATACACACTCAACTACTCATACAGATACTAACATGCACTCACTCGCCTATACAGACACTGACAAGCACACAGTCACCCATACAGCCACTCCTAAAATTTCTCAGTCACCCACAGACGCTCACATACCCCACACTCACCTATACTGCCTTTCACATACCCAGTTACTCATCCAAATACCAATGACACATGCACTCACTCACAGACACAGCCATACACACACTCATCCATACAGCTCCTCACAAATGCTCACTAACCCATAAAGCCACTGATTCACCCACTCACTCATCCATCCATACAAGCAGTTACACACACCCTCACCCACCCAGACACTGAGATGCTCATAGAGGTACTCAACCATACAGAAACTCACCCACTCACACACCCATACAACCACTTAGACACAAATTGACAGGCAGATACAGACATTCACACAACCAGTCACTCCCCCGTACATTCACAGAGACATCTATTCATTCACTTATGCAGTCAGCCACACACCCACTGAATCATCCAATCATTCACACATACATCCACTGATTCACCAATATACCTAGGTATATATTGTTAACACTCAAAACTTTAAAAAAAAAACAAAGTCACTGGATGATGTCATGCGTGAGGTCACTAATCATGTCATGAGTGATGTAATATGAGAGGTCATAAGCAGTGGATTGTGGGGGCTCAAGCTATAGTTCGCTATAACTGCTGAATTTCACTTGTTTTGTACGAGTGAAACCTGAGCCTAACTATAATGTCCCTGTAACCTTTGTTTTTTTCAGTGAGTATTGATACATAGAAAGACTGGATGATGTCATGAGTGATATCATTTGAGAGGTCATCAGTAATGTCATGAGTAATGTCACTGAACATGTCATGAGTGATCTAATATGTGAGGTCATAAGCAGTGCATTGTGGGTGCATAAGTTATAGTTAGCTCAGGTAACCATAGCTGCTAAATTTCACTGTTTTTGTACGAGTAAAATCCAAACCCAACTATAACATTCCTGTAACCTTTGTTTTTTTCAGTAAACTTCCAAGTTTAAAAAAAAATCTATTTCTTAACTATAACATCCCTGTAGGACAAGTTACTTACCTTTGGTAACGCCTTATCTGGTAGAGATATGATCTAGCCGCAGATTCCTTACCTTTGAACTTCCAGGCGTCCGGCTGGATCCAGAAGATTTTTGAAAGCAGTACACCTGGGCAGTGGTAGGTGGCGTTGGTCGACCCCACGTGACGTCACAGGCGTCAGGTGTGTCATCGCTCTGACACTTGCGTTGTCAATATAACCACCACTCCGGCGCGCTGATGTCAGTAATTTTCACGACTTTCCACGCCAGAAGCACGGAGCCATGAAGTGACTGGCCCTGGTGTATTAAAAAAGGCAACTAGGGCCCTGAAAGGAAAAAGCCCTCAACACTAGAACCAATCTGCAGTGCTAGGAAGATGGGTGGGCTGGTAGGGAAACTACGGCTAGGTCATGTGTCTACCAGATAAGGCATTACTGAAGCTAAGTTACTTGTCCACCTGATAGAGACATCTAGCCACAGATTCTTTAACTTTGAACAGATACCCAAGCAATACCATCCCCGGAGTAGGGACTGCAGATAAGTTTAGTCCAGGAGGTCCTGAAAGACAGAGCGACCAAACAGGCTTACTCTGCAAACCTGGGAATGCAGGCAGTAGTGTCTGGCAAACGTGTGCAGCGATGCCCACGTGCCTGCTTGCTAGATATTAGAAATGGGAACACCACGCTGGAGGGCCGTGGTGAATGCTTTTGCCCTGGTGGAATGGGCTCTAAGCCTTCAGGAGAATCTTTCTTCACTAAGGCATAACAAACTTTGATATAGAGGAAAACCCAGGTGGATATAGTCCTCTTTTGGACAGCGCACCCTTGCTTTGCACCCACGTACCCTATAAAGAGTTGGTCATTCACCCGGAACTCTTTGGTTCGATTGAGGTAGAATGATAACACTCTTTTTGGGTCCAGACGATAGAGACGCTCCTCTTCCTTGGAAGGATGCAGATGTGCATAGAAAGTGGATAGAGAAACTGAATACCCCATAAGAGAGGGTGTTACCACCTTAGGTAGAAAAGATGTCCTTGTGCGGAGTAACACTTTATCCGGAAAGAGTGTCAGGTAAGGTGGCTGTGATGACTGCCTGCATTTCGCTCACCCGCCTAGCAGAGGCTATTGCCACTAACAAAACTGCTTTGATGGTGAGCAGCCATATAGGGCAGTTCTGCAGCAGCTCACACGGTGCATACATCAGAACGGTAAGAACCAAATTAAAGTAACACTATGGCATAAAAAGGGTGAAAGGGGGCGTGGCTAGCAAGGCGATGTGAGCAGGCGTGATCTGGCGGGGCTCCCGCTGTCGCCTGCCTTTACGAGCTATTAATGCGGAGTCGGGGGGCCCTGGAGTCGCCCCAGGGGCTCATTGAGGGTGTTGGGGCACCGAGAGTCAGCGACTGACCGGCAACCATCTCGGGAGACGGCTGGTGTGCGGTGCCCGGTGGAGTCGGGTGGAGGTTGGGGAGCGGCGACCCGCCATTTTAGAAGCCCCTTCCGAGACGGGTCCCGCTCTCGGTGATCGGAGGAGAGCCCTGGTGCGGGAGCGTGGCCTGGGGACCTCGGGGCGCCCTGGAAGACTTTGGCGCTTGGGTGTTTGCGGACGCCCCCCTGGCCCCCGAAGAGTCGCTGGCAAGAGGAGACGGCGGGACCTGGTCACGGGCCGGAGGAGTGAGACCCGCCCTTTTGTGTGCCTGGAGAATTGTGGCGGAGGTCCGGACGTGTGGGCCCTACTGCTGTGAGTGCGGCGCCTGTCTCTACGACGCAGCGTGGCGGTGCCCCAGAGTGAGCGGCAGAGGGCCCCTTGCAGTGTATTTGGTGTAGCTACGGCAGCGGTGCGGTGCCAGGTGACCCCCAGGTCAGTGTGACCCGCCATCTTGAGGGTTGCCGGAGAGGGACACCTGTGAATCGCGCTTTGGGAGGCGCGGAGTGGCAAGTGCGTGGTGCCTTGGAGGAGCTGTGGTGCGGTTTGCCGGAGCCTTATTCTGGGCGGACTGTGGCTGGTCTGGCCCTGGACATAGACGGCCACCGGTGTGCTGCAGGACGGTGACTGGACGGCGCGAGCGGGGGTGCGGTCCTCGATAGGCTTGGGATGGCCAGGACTTGGGTTCTGCTGTGGGCGAGGGCCGGCCTCCGGGAGAGTCTTCAAAGGTGGGCAAAGCTCTGAGACACCAAGGTGAGCGGCGCTGACCCAGCGAACGGGGTGGCGGAGGAAGGCGCAGCCCGCCATTTTTTGTCTGACTGTGGGGACTGTCTTGGGAGGCCTGGCGCCCTGAAAAGCGGTTCTTTGGGTGGGGTGGGTGTGAGCTGCCTTTCACCCTCCATCTGGCCCCCGGGTGCCTTGGACAGCGTGGTGCTTGGAATGTGAGAAGGGCCTGCTGTGGGGGCCTGGATTTGCACATCCCTGGAATCTAGCGGCGAGACCCACAATCTGGGTGCTGGAGCGCAATCTCTGTCGCCTGGAAGCATACGAGGAAGACATTGGTGGTGCGGCCCTGGACTCATTCTACTACCATGCTCATCGATCCTACTCTCGCATCGATTATTTGTTTATGTCTCATGACCTCTCCGGCGATGCCCTAGGGGTCGAAATGTCCGATATCTCGCTCTCCGACCACGCCCATGTGGAACTACTCCTGCAAGACCCGACCGCTTGTCCTCCCCGGGAGCGGAGATGGTGCCTGCCGCCAAGAATCCTTCGGGATGCGGCGGCTGTGGAGGGCATTAGGGGGGCCATTGTATCCTACTTTGAGTGCAACGACTTGCCTGAGACGCCATTCCCGGTGGTCTGGGACGCCTTCAAGGCCATGATACGGGGGCATATTACGTCCCTCTCAATTGCGAGATCGCGTGAGGCACGAGTGCTGGAAGACAAATTGACAGATGACCTGAAGAAGGCGGAGACACAGGACCAGGGCGGCTCTACCCTGCGGTCGAGGAGACTTTTAGCTAATCTCAGAGGCTAGCTCAGGATGTTGCGCACCAATAGGGCAGAAAATTCCCTGTTGGCCTTAAAACAGAAATATTTCGAAGGCAGGGACAAGGTGGGGAGACTGTTGGCGAGGAGACTGAGGGCCAGAGCCGCTAAGGCACATATAGCGAACGTAGAACTGCCGAATGGGACCAGGGTCGCGGCGGCGAAGAATAAATGCCAGGCCTTCAGGGACTTTTACGCATCACTCTACTCGGAAGAGAGACCACCTCCTGAGCTGGTGGATGAAGTACTGGGGCAGTATGAGGGGGCAACGCTGCACCCCCACTTTGCGAAGCTCCTGGAAGAATCGATCACGCAGGAGGAGATAGCATCAGCCATCCGAGAGCTCCCCATGGGGAAAACACCGGGGCCTGATGGGCTCCCTCTATCCTTCTACCGCATGTTCTAGGCGCAACTCGGGCCCTACCTTCTCCGGTTATATAACTCCTTACTGAAGAGAAGGGGCCATCCCTTGACATGGGATTGGCCGAATTCGCCCTAATCTTGAAGCCTGGGAAGGACCCCACAATGTGCGCGTCGTACCGCCCGATAGCTTTACTAAACACCGACCTTAAATTGTACACCAAGTTGCTGGCGAGGTGATTAGACCCCCATATGCCGGGCCTGATAGACCCTGACCAGGTGGGTTTCATCCGCAATCGACAGGGGGTTGACAACGTGCGCAGGGTGGCACATCTTGTGGGGAAGGCTCATCATTGGCAGATCCCGGCCTGCCTCCTTTCGTTAGACTCCGAAAAGGCGTTCGATCGGGTGGATTGGTCCTTCCTCCGGGCGGTTCTCCGCAAGATAGGGCTTGGCCCGAAGATGGTCACTAGGATTATGGCACCTTACATTGCACCGCATGCCAGGATTCGAGTGAACGGGCAGCTCACGGAGCCGTTTAATAACGAGAGGGGAACCAGGCAGGGCTGCCCGCTCTCACCTTTATTATTTGCTCTGGCAATTGAGCCACTGGCGGACATGATTCGTCGGGCTCCTGACATCCATGGCATCCCTCTAGGCGGCCAAAATAATAAAGTAGCACTCTTCGCGGATGACATCATCCTTACACTTACTAAGCCCCGAGAGTCCCTACCGGCAGTGCATTCTGCGCTATGCCTCTTTGAGCGAGTTTCTGACCTCAAAATTAACCATAGCAAGTCCTGGGCGCTAAACCTTACCAACCCAAAGACAGAAATTCCCCATTTGGAGCAGATCGCTCCCTATTGATGGACGACGCAACATATCCGCTATCTTGGCTTGCAGTTGACCCCCTCGCTGGATGGCTGGACGCATGCCAACTGGAGGGAGTGTCGACGATCGGTCCTCGAGGATCTACAGAGATGAAAGCTGCTTGTGCCGTCCTGACCGGGTAGAATCAACGCGATTAAGATGTCCATTCTACCCAAAATCTTATATTATTTATTTCAGTGCCTCCCCACTCCCATCCCGTTGCATAAAATAGTTTGCAGAGAGATCTGACCAACTTTATCTGGGGGGGGGGGGGGGGGGGGGGGGAGGCCTTGTTTTTCCCAGGCACTCCTCCTGGTACCGCAAGATGGGGGGGTTGGCCTGCCCTAACCTGGTGGAGTACTACTGGGCTGCGCATCTTCGCTTCATAATAGAATGGGGTACTACAGAGAGTGAGAAGGGGTGGCTGCATATAGACAGAACCGTGACAGGACGCACCATCTGGGATGTGGCGTGGTAACATAAGGCGGGGCGATCCCCGAGCGCATACTTGGCGGTGCCCACAAAAACGGTGCTGGAGATCTGGAACAGGGTAGCGGTTCGCAGGGGCCTTACGACCTTCCCCTCGCCACACACCCCAATTGAAGGGCACCCGTGTTTCCCGCCGGCTCATCGCACCGGAGCTTTCCGCAAGTGGCCTCAGGGCAACTGTAGGGTGCTTACAGACCTATTTGATGGAGGCACCCTTAAGACCTTCGCTCACTGCAGGGAGGAATTCCGACTACCACCTGAGGCTGCGATGCAGTATGCTCAACTGAGGCACTGGGTAATGGCGGATGAGACGTACCAGGCGGCTACACGCGCTTTTACCCCGTTTGAGCGACTGTCTCGCTCCTTTACAGAATCGAAGGGTCTGATCTCCAAAATTTATCAGATTCTGCAAAATCCTCAGGCGCTGCCTTCCCATACGTACCAGCAGCGTTGGCACTCTATTTCAGGGCACAGACATCGCGCCGGCACAGTGGCTCTGTCTGTGGCGCGACATACCTAAAGTATATCATAGCATACCGCAACAGGAGAATGCATACAAAATGATGACCCAGTGGTACTACACGCCACAACGATTGCACAAAATGTTCCCGACCTCTTCCCCTGAGTGCTGGGGGTGCCGATCTGCGACTGGAGACTTTTTACACATATGGTGGACCTGCTCCTCGCTAACCCTCTTCTGGAAGGAGGTTCTGAGTCACATCAGGGGGGTCCTGGGGTTTCCTCTGCCTGAAGCCGCTAGCACAATATTACTGGGTATCAAACCCACGGGCCTGCTGGCACTAACCCAGAGCGACTGGACATTAGCGCTTCAAATGTTGGGAGCAGCCAGGCAGCTCATTGCCCTGTATTGGAAAAAGACGGAAGCACCGCCCATTGCTGCGTGGTTTGTGCGCCTCTGGCGTGTCATAACAATGGAGCTCCTTTCAGCTAGACTGCAGGCTCGCGACACGCGCTTTAAGGCGGTGTGGCAACCCCTGGTGAAATATTTATGCACAGTAGAACATGCGCGACACATGCCCCCTAAGCTCCGGGCGCTGCGTCTGGTGGAGGATGCTGTATCTCCCCTAAGCCGAACAGGCTACTGTCTTAGCAGCTCCAGTGAACAAGGCGCAGAATGCTGCAGGCGGCCCCATGGTCCGGTGCGAAGCTCTCTCCCCCCGCCTTCTCCGATGTACCCTAGGCTTTCTCTCTTCTCTCTCTTAGTCCTTTCTCTTTACTCATTTCTACTGTCTTCTATGCTCTGATGCCCTTCTTTCTGGCATTCTGTTACAGTTTAGACCCTTCTGGTCTTATAGTTCTACCAGTTCTAGTTCTCTGGTTACATTCGGTCCTAGGAGCCGAGCTATCCTTCGCAGTGACTGCCCGGTGTACCCTGGGTGCTACAAGACGCGGCCGGCCCTGCTGGTTTGAAGGCAGAACGCTGTGTATAACGCGGTTATATGTGTGAAATGTCACTGCTTTCTATTGCATTTTGTTTGACGCGGCCGGCCCTACACGGGTTGTAGGCTTACCGCTGTGTATAAGTCACTCATCTGCGTACTCCCTGCTAAGGGGGTGAAATAAAAAAGACTTGAAGATAAAAAAGGGTGAAGGGAGAACAAGTGGGTTAACCCCTTCCAGAATCTCTGCACCAGAGGGGAGTTGAAAAGAGAAAGCTGATCAGGCAGCCGAAGAAAAGAGGAAAGGGCTGAAAGGTAGCCCATCAAAGTACCCAGAGCAGAGCCCTGCTGGGCCAAGGAAAGTACGAACAGGAGGATATCAGATAAAGATCTTATCTTAGGTGCAATTTGTAAAGCGCACTAACGCCGAAGCTTCCTGGCGCTGGTAGACAGAATGAGCAGATGAGGAGGGAGCGTGGGCAGCAAAAATCTAGCTAAGGGGAGGGAAGAGGTAAGTTTTTAACAGTTGTCTGAAATTCAGGAGGGAAGAGGAGGATTTGATTGAAGGAGGAAGGAGGTTCCACAGGACGGGAGCTAGATAGGAGAATTGACAACCGCCGAATTTCTTGGTTTTGTTTTTAGGAATGACTAGCAGATGACGGTGGGCTGAGCGGAGGTTACGTATTGGACAGTAAGGGTGGATGAGGGATTTCAAAAACGCTGGGCCAGAACAGCGAAGGGCTTTGAATGTAAGACATGCCACCTTGAAGGCTGCCCTTTGGACTATTGGGAGCCAATGAAGGCTGTGGAGCAAAGGATTCCATGAATCAGACGAGCCGCTTGATTCTGGACGACTTGGAGGCGGTGTGACAAGAGTTGTGGGAGACCGTGGTAGATGGAATTAGAAAAGTCCAAACGGGAGAGCACGAGTGAGATGACAACTTGGGTGAGTGCTGCAGGGGGAAGTAAATGACGGGCTTTACGGATCCTCCGGAGCTGATACATACAGGAAGAGACCACCGCTCCCACTTGGGCTCTGAGGGATAGTTCGGCGTCTATGATTATGCCCAGACTCTTTACTGCTTTTGCAGGGACTGGGGGAGAGCCCAGCTCCGGAGGCCAGAACTGCGGGCCCCAGTGAGCATGACTGAGTCCAGGGAGAAGGAGCTCAGTTTTCCCGGGGTTCAGCTTCAATTGGTTCTGGTTCCTCCAAAGTTGGATGTGCAACATGACTGCGTGGAACGTCGTAATGGCCTATGGTGAGTTGAGTGAGAGGATGATTTGTAAGTCGTCGGCGTAGTTGTAGACGATAATGTCCCATTTCTGCAGAGATTGGATCAGTGCCGGAGGTATAAATTAAATAAGAGCGGTGAGAGGGAGGAGCCCTGAGGAACTCCGCAGGACGTAGGGTTTTTTTTGGCAGTGAAGGGTCCCAAACGGACCGCCTGTGTTCTTCCGGTGAGGAAGGACTTGACCCACTCAAGAGCGGTGCCCTGGATGCCTGCCTGCTCGACACGGTGGAGAAGGATGTTATGGTCCACCGTGTCGAACGCGGCAGACAAATCCAGGAGAACCAGGGCCTGAGGGGACCCAGCGTCCACGTTGCTCCTGAGTGTGTCCAGAATTGCCAAGATGACGGCCTCGGTAGAGTGGGCAGGTCCGAAGCCGGCCCGATTAGGCTCAAGATGACAGGAAGATTCGATAAAATTTGACAGGCACCGGGTGACATGGGCCTCCATTAGTTTTGAGAAGTACGGAAGGAGGGAGATCGGTCGATAGTTCGATGGCTCCGCAGGGTCAGCGCCGGGTTTTTTGAGGAGGGGCACTAGGATGGCCTCCTTGAAAGAAGTGGGAAAAATACCACTACTAAGTGACCCGTTAAGTAGAGGTAGGATGCAATTTGGCAGATTGAGACATATACTCTGCAAGACAGATGGTGGGCAGCAGTCGTTCGGGGAACCAGATTTCACGCGGGTGGCAAGTTCCGCCAAAGAAATAGAGTCTAAAGCAGGGAAGGTGGTAAAAGTCGAGAGATTATTGGAGGAGCTATCCGGTGAATGTGACTGGGGAAGGGGTGGGATAGACTTTTTAATTTTTGTAATTTTTTCCAAGAAAAAAGAATTGAGGGTGTCGCATGCCTCCTGAGTGGGGGTCTGGGCTGGGAGAGTTCTGTCATCTGTAGTAAGCTCATTCAGAACTCTGAACACTTCTTTAGATTTATTGGCCGCCAACGAGATCCTATTAGAGAAGTGTTCTGTTTTAGCTAGGCTGATGGTTGCTTTATATTCTTTACGCGCGGCCAGATAAAGCTGTCTGGCTGAGTCGGAATAATCGCGTCTCCAGGTGCGTTCTAACTGGCGTGTTTTTAATTTCTGAGCCCTAAGGTCGTCAGAGAACCACCTATGGGAGTTGCAATGTCTAGTGCGGGGAAATTTGACTAAGGGAGCAAACCGGTCACTGGCCGATTCTAACCATGAGCCGATGACGTGTTCTAGTCCGTCAATGTCATTGAAGGGGTGAAGGGCTGGGCGGGTGTCGGCCAGGGCAGTGAGAAAGCCCTGAGAGTCACATGTACTCCATTTCCGTGAGAGGCCGCCAGCCATCAAGGGGGCAGAAATCCGACCTGCGACGGTGATGGTAGTGTCGACTAATTTGTGGTCGGACCAGACACAGGGGAGTATGTCAGGTGAAGACAAAACCAGATTGTAAGTCCAGATCTGATCCAGGATGTGGCCCTTAATATGGGTGGGTTGGGTGACCTGCTGAATAAGATTCAGACTGTTAAGGGTCTCAAAGAGCTCTATGGCAAGGGGGCCAGCATTAGTGTCGTTAAACCAGTAGTTTAGATCGCCAAAAATGGCGAAACTAGAGTGTAGCGTTAACAAATTAGACAGCTGTTCACTCATGGTAGTGGAAAAGGAAGGCATAGGAAAAGGAGGCCGGTATAGGAGGAGGAAGGTGAGGGTGCCGGAATCAGTTTGTACACTGATAAGTAAGTTCTCCACCTCAGGGAGGGGGAGAGAATACGAGGAGATGGAGCTCAAGCGTTTAGATATGATGGCTGCCACCCCACCCCCGGGCCGATCACCAGGGCGATCGGCGTGAAGGATGTAATAATCAGGGGGGAGGGCAGCCAGGATATCTGGGAGGGACTCTGATGTTAACCAAGTTTCCGTGAGCAGGAGCATATCGGGATTAATGTTAGATAGCAAGATGAAAATATCCTCGGAGTGTCTCACTAATGAGCGAGTGTTCAAGTATGAGACCCTGATGGACGTGGTGTTTCTAATCGGTGTAGCTAGTGATTTGCGTCCGCGTAGGGGATGTTGATCAGGGCGCATAAGACCGGCTGTGCATATGCGGCGAGTGGACGTTGGGGACGGCGGGGAGGCAGTGTGTTGTAGGTCTCTAAGTGATTGAGGTGAATATGAAATAAGATGGTCAGCGTGGCGTGCCCTAAGGCCCGACCTGGCACGGACGGGCACAGACGGGCTTGCCTTTGGCGCGCCTGCTGCGCTCGTCCGCTGCGCGTCCGAAAGATGCACATAATTTATAGGTGTGCAGGTTGGCGTCGGGGGGCGTGGCCTCGCAAAGGGGCGTGGCCTCGGTCCTCGCCGAGTTGGCGGCGATCAGGAGAAGTGCCAGGAGGCGAGTGCACACAAAGTATAGAGACAGGTACTAACAATGAAAGTTTTAAAAACAATGTAAAATGCTCTCGGCTTCCGCCTCAAGAGCAGGTCTGTCAGGGTTTGCTGCGCTTGTAATCAGTGCTTTTATAGGTTTAGCGTCGGGGGGGGGGCGTGGCCTCACAAAGGGGCGTGGCCTCGGTCCTCGCCGAGATGGCGGCGATCAGGAGAAGTGCCAGGAGGCGACTGCACACAAAGTATAGAGACAGGTACTAACAATGAAAGTTTTAAAAACAATGTAAAATGCTCTCGGCTCCCGCCTCAAGAGCAGGTCTGTCAGCTAAAGGGTCAATAGACCGGTCTGTACAATATTTACAAAATTTGGACTTCGTGGAGGGATGCCTGGCTGCCAGAATAACCTCACAGACTTCGGGAGGAAGGTCGAAAACTGTCAGCTGTCGCAGCTCAATCTTCACGCAAGAAAGTGGAGAGTGGACAGGTTCAGGTGGAGAATCCTCCCCAGCTACTGCGACAGGAGATCTTCCTGGAGGGGCAGCCTGATCGGAGGATCAATGCTAATTGCCAGAAGCTCAAGATACCAGACTCTCCGTGCCCTGTGCGGAGCCGCAAGAATGAATTGTGCCCGGTTGCTCCTGATCTTCTTGAGCACTTTGGTAGGAGTGGTATGGGCGGAAAGGCGTACAGTACGCCGGAGATCCACTTGTGACTAAAAGGGTCACCAAGCGAGAGCCGCCTTGGAAACTCCAGCGCACAAAACTGCTAACCAAGGCTCTCCCTGAAAGCGTCCATGCACCACCTCCTGATGGAGACGCTACTCATGATCAGCTAGGCACTTTTGGCTGAGTTCATCCACTCTGGCATTAAAAGAAACGGCCAGATGCTGAAACCACCAGGGTAATGCCCTGCTGGTCCAGCTAAGTCCAGAGAGTCAAAGCCTCTTGACACAGGGTCCACGACCCCACCCCACCTTGCTTGTTGCAGTACCACATGGTGGCTGTGTTGTCCGTGAACATCTGAACTAGCCTCCCATTGATGGACGGCAAGAAGGCTTTTATTGCCAGCCGGATCGCCCGAAGCTCCAACAGGTTGATATGGAGCAGGGCCTCTGCCGGAGACCAGAGTGCTCTGATCCCCACCTCTCCCAGATTGCTGCCACATCCCAGGAGGGATGCATCTGTCACTACTGTGAGGTCTGGGTGGGAAAGGGAGAGAAGTCTGCATCTGACCCAATCGTGGTTTGATAGCCAGCCACATGCAGATCTTTCCTAGTGCTCTCCAAGATCTGGATCAGGTCTATGAGATTTCCATGATGCTGCGCCCACTGGAACTTCAGGTCCCATTGCAGAGCCTACATGTGCCATCTGGCATGGTCCACAAGAAGGATGCAAGAGGCCCAGCAGCCTCAGAATCATCGTCACCGAAATCCAGGATAGAGGCTGAAATATCAGTATCATAGCCTTAATATCCTGGACTCGCCACTTGGGAGGATAAGCCTGAAACAAACTGCACCATGTCCAGAACAGCTCCGAAGGACAGCGCCTGAGAGGGAGTCAGGTGTGAAATCATCACGTGGATAGTGAACCCATTGCAAGAGGTTTGCCGTAGTCTGGAGATGGGAGACAACTGCTTGGGACGAGCCCGCCTTCAACAACCAGTCATTGAGATAGGGGAAGACTGGAATCCCTGATCTCTGCAGATGAGCTGCAACCATCAGCATCACCTTGGTGAAGACACGCGGGTCCATTGGTGAGGATAAAGGGGAGCACAGCAAACAAAGTGCTCCTGGCCCACTGTAAATCGCAGATAGCGACGATGGGCAAGCAAGACGGGAATGTGGATAAAAGGCATCCTACAAGTCCAACAGTACCATCTAGTCTCCCGGGTCTAAGGGCAGACAGTACCTGAAACAGAGTGAGCATCTTGAATTTCTCCTTCTTGAGGAAGTAGTTGAGGGCTCTGAGGTGGAGGATAAGACGGAGGCCTTCATCCTTATTTGGAACCAGGAAATAGTGGCAATAGCAACCACAGCCTATTTCTGGTCCAGGAACCTTCTCTATAGCCCCCTTGGCCAAGAGAGCCTTGACTTCGTCGTAGAGTAGCGCAAGATGATCCTCCATCAGCTGATCATGAGTTGAAGGCATAGAGGAAGGGGTAGTCTTGAAGGGGAGGGAGTACCCCCTTCAGACTATCTGCAACACTTACCTTTCGGAGGTGATGTTGCACCATTGGTGGAGGTGATGGCATATCCTGCCACCCATTGGACGCTCGTGACTCCAAAGGGCCGGGCTAGGAAGGTTTTGTGGTGGAGGATGGGATGGTGGCTTGGCTCAACTCCCGGCATCCGGACCTCCGAGGACTGGATGAAAAGTGGCTACGGCCCACAGAGGTTGCTGAACCTGCTGGCTGGAATAGGGTTGGCACAGTTGGAAGCCCCTTCTGTAGTTACAAAAGGAGAGAAAGCAGACACAGGCCGTGTTGTAGTATGGAGGCTCAAGGATTTGGCCGTAGCCTGCAACTGCTTGAAGCGCTCAAGGGCTGCGTCAGCCTGGTCTCCGAAGAGATGTGAGCCATCAAAAAGGCATGTTCATGAGGTTTGCATGGACATCCCCTGAAATGCCAGACGTCCTCAGCCAGTCGTGGCACCTGATGGCCACCATCGAACGAATCGCTCTGCCCAGCGAGTCCGTCGTGTCCAAGCCACAGCAAATGGAGAACTTTGCTGCACCTCTCCAGTCTGATATTGCTTTGGAGAGCAGGATCTGGTCCTCCTCCGAGACCCTAGGCAGCACCTGCACAACCGTATCCCATATTGAATGGGTATAATGGCCCAAAAGGCATGCAGTGTTCACTGACCGCAATGTGAGGCTGACGGAAGAGAACATTTTCTTCCCAAAGGTCTCCAGCCATTTGGGTTCCTTATCCAGAGGGGCAGAAGGGAATAAGCCGCAGGAAGTGGAAGCCTGGGTCACCAAGCTTGGGGGGGCAGTGAGGAAAACTGAGTTGCGCAATGGCAGCGGGGAATCGTTCTATTCACTGGAGCCCCTGTGCTGGGTTTGGACCAGGGGTCGAGAAGAATGTCCATTAAGACCTCGTTAAAGGGCAGCTGGGGTTCCGAGGAGAAGACACCAGGCTGCAGGACCTCCGTCAAGACATTTGTATTGACCACCACTGTAGGAAGCTGCGGGTTCAGGACCTCTGGAGCCCTACGCAACACCATAGCAAACAACGCCCCCTCCTCCGTAGCAGGGTTTGGAGGAGACAGAGTTGTAAAGGTATTGCTGTGTAAACACCGCGATGTAACCGATGTTTCCCCCAGTGGGTGAGATGATGAAGGATTCTCCTGCCGACTGGAGTAGTGTGGCCTTGCAGAGTAATGCCATCCCGGCAAAGGGTTGCGGACAAATTCCTTACACTTGGAATTCCTGCGGGACCGAACAGGCAAAATGCCAGTTCCTGTGGACCTGACTGTCCAGGCAGTTCTTGGCAAATGTGTGCAAAGATGCCAACGTTGCTGCCTGACAGAAATCCAGGACTGGCACACCCCGAGCCAAGGCTGTAGTCGCAACCTTTCCCCTGACCGTTAATCCCTCAGGGGCCTGCTTTTTGGCGAGGGCATAGCTGATGCAGAGAACAACCCAGTGAGAGATGGTCCTTTTCTGCACTGCCCGTCACTTTTTAGCTACCACGTACCCCACAAAGAGTTGATCGTCCACCTGGAACTCTTTTATGCGCTCAAGGTAGAACGACAATTATCTTTTTGGGGTCCTGACGGTGGAAATGCTCCTCTTCCTTAGAGGGATGTGGGGGAGGAAAGATGGTGGGCAGCATGAGGGATTGACCCAGGTGGAATGGGGTCACAACCTTTGGAAAAAATGAAACACAGGTGTGAAGCACCACTTTGTCTGGAAAAAACATCATCTAGGGAGGCGTGCAAGATAAAGCTTCAACTCACTCACCCTCAGGGCAGATTTAATCACCACTAAAAAGGCTGTCTTGATAGTAAACAGCTGGAGGGGACAGTTGTGTAAAGCCTCGAAGGGAGGACATATAAAGGTGAGGACCAAATTAAGGTCCCACTGTGGCATAACAAAGGGCTTGGGCAGAAACAAGTGAGCCATCCCCTTCAAAAAACAATTTAAAATAGGAGACCTAAAGAGAGAAGATTGGTCTGGCAGCGGCAAAAAAAGCAGACCGAGCAGAAAGATAACCCTTTAGAGTTCCCAAAGCAGAGCCTGCTGGGCAAGGGTTAGAATGAATATGAGACCAGTAGAAAGAAAAGCAGAAAAAGGGTCAATAGACCTTTCTGTACAATATAATCAAAATTTCTGCCAACAGCAGGTATATACCGTTTTAGTGGAGGGCTGCCGGGGTGCCAAAATAACGTTTCATACTTTAGGAGTAAGGTCAAAAGCCATCAACTGCCTCTGCTCAATCTCCACGCGTGGAGGCACAGAGTTGACAGGTTCGGGTGGAGAACCCTCCCCTGCTGCTGCAACAGAAGATCCTCCCAAAGGGGCAGCCTGATCGGAGGATCAATGCTCATTTTCAGAAGCTCTGGATATCAGACTCTCCTCACCCAGTTTGGAGCCACAAGAATGACTTGAGCCCAGTTGCTCCTGATCTGTTTCAGAACCCTGGGCAGGAGTGGTATAGTCAGAAAGGCATACAGCAGGCATCACCGAGCGATAGCCACCTTGGAAACTCCAGCGTGCAGTATTGCGGACTTCCCGTTCTCTTCAGAGGCAGACAGATCTAACCAAGGATCTACCCATTGCTGAAAGAGAACTTGCACCACCTCGGACAGGAGATGTCATTGGTGATCTGCTAGGCATTGACGGCTGAGTTTGTCAGCCCTGGCTTTCAGAGAACCTGACAGGTGTTGAACCACCAGGGTTATGCCCTGCTGTTCAAACCATGTCCAAAGACGCAGGGCCTCTCGACAAAGGGTCCATGAACCCACCCCACCCTGCTTGTTGCAGTGCCACATGGCGGTGTTGTTGTCTGTGAACACCTGCACTAACTTCCCCTTGAAAGAGGGAAGAAATGCCTTCAATGTCACCCAAATTGCTCGAAGCTCCAACAAATTGATGTGGAGCTCCGACTCCACTGGAGACCAGCGTCCCCGGTCTACACTTCCACCAGATGGCTGCCCCATCCCAGAAGCGACAGATCTGTCACAGCTGAGATCTGGTTGGGGAAGGGAGAAGGGTCTGCTGTTGACCCAATCGCAGTTCATCAACAACTACTGCAGAATTCTCGCACTTCCTTCTGAGATCTGGACCACGTCAGTGAGATTTCCCTAATGTTGTGCCCACTGGAACTTCAGGTCCCACTGCAGAGCCGGCATAAGCCACATGGCATGCTTTAGCAACAGTATGCAGGAGGCCATGAGGCCCAACAGCCACAGTGTCAGTCTCACTGAAATAGAGGCTGAAACAACGTAATCATAACCTGAATATCCTGGACTCGCTGCTCGGGAGGACAGGCCTGAAACTGCACTGAGTCCAAAACAGCTCCGATGAAAGGGAGCATCTGAAGTCAGATTTGACTTCAGCATATTTATAGAGAACCCCAGCAAATGCAGGAGGTCCGCCATAGTCTGAAGGTGGGAGACGACTGCCTGGGCGAAGATACCTTTAACAGCCGTCGTCGAGGTAGGGAAAGACTGACACCCCAAACCTGCCCTCCTGAATGATCTGCAAGACCCACTTGTCGGATGCTATGGACCTCCAGTGGGGGAAATGATGTTGGATTCCCCCGCCAACTGGAGTGCTGTGGTTTTGCAGAGTCAAACTAGGAGTGCTTGGAGGCTGCGGCTGCCAAAGGCAGGGTGGCCGACTACGTCTGGCTTCCATTCCTAGGTCGGAATGAGCCACGTCCACATCCCTGCACGGCTTGGGAAGCCTGGGCGGGACGGTGGCTGGAATAGGACTGACGCAGCTGGAAACCCCTTCCAATGCCATGAAAGGGGCGAAAGCTAGACTGGCCACAAGGTGTAGGAGAGGCCCAAGGATCTGGCCGTAGCTCGATAGTCCTTGAACCTCATTAGGGCCGAATCTGCCTTCTCTTCAAAAAGATGTGTTCCATCAAAAGGCATGTCGATCAAACTTGCCTGGACATCACCCAAGAAGCCAGTTGTCCTAAGCCAGGCGTGGCACCACATGGAAACTGTCGTGGAAATCGATCTGGTCAATAAATCCATTGTATCAAGGCTAAGCCTTATGGTGAATTTTGCTGCATCTCACCTGTGCTTAACTGCCTGATAGAGCACAACCCGGGCCTCCTCCAGGACTTGTGGCAGCACTTGCGCAAACATCCCAATAAGCGGCCCAATAAGCATGCAGTATTCACTGACCGCAATGCCAGGTTCGAGGAAGAAAACAGCTTACCAAGTGAATCCAGCCTCTTTGATTCCCTATCCAGTGGCGGAAGGGAAGGCACCCTGGGACATAGATGCCTGCACCACCAAACATTCGGGGGTGGGGTGTTGGGTGAGGAACTTTGGGTCACCTGGAGCTGGGCGATGGCGCCATGCACTTGTCCTATTCACAGGAGCCCCTGTGCTAGGCTTGAACCATGTGCCTAGAAGGACATCAGTTAGTGTTTCATTAAAGGGCACAAGGGGTTCAGAGGTGGAAGCCCCAGGCTTAAGCACTTTGGTCAGGAGATTAGTCCTGACCTGCACAGAAGGCAGCTCTAGTCCGAGGACTTGTGCCACCCTTCTAACCACCGTGCCATCTCCTCCGTTGTCACAGTTGGCGGAGAGAGCATGCCAGTATCTGGAGAAGTGTCCAGTCCACTGGGTTCCCCAATTTCTCCATACCAGTCCAACTGCTCTGCAGAGTCATCTTAGTGTTCCAAAGGGTCCATAGACCCTCTCCCGAGCCTAACACATCCTCAAAGTGTTGACAACATAGAGCCCCTGGGGTCAATCGGCGTTGAAATCTGTGTCGAGCTACGCCATTCCGACTCTGTGTCTTTGGGGATAAGGATGGTACTGGCACCGCCGATGGACAGGGCGGCACAGACTTCGGGCCTGATGCCAGAGGAGGTCACAATGGCACGATGGATCACCTCGAAACTTTCAGCACAGCAGCTGAACCGAAATGGGGAAGTGATTTGAAATTTTGTTAAGATTCGTCAAGCGGCGCCAAAGTTATTGGCAAAACAAAAAACTTTTAAACTATGGATACTTTGGTCCTAACGATAGCTACCTACTGGCAACTGCCAGTAGGAGATAAATCGGAAAAAAACAAAGGCTAAAGAGAGATTATAGTTAGGTGAAAATTTCAGTGCTAACGTAACGTTTGAAACTTTTAAAAAAACACTGAAAGTTACCATTTTTATTTATTTCTAGTAATATTAACTTGGGCCCTAAGGCAACTATTACTAGCGCCCTCGCCATGCACTGCTAATAACATCCCTCACAACATGCTCTATAACATAGCTGATAACATCACTGCAAAATTTGAAATGACATAATTTATGACAACACTGAGCATGGCGAGGGCACAAGTTATAGTTCCTGAATTTCAGTGTTGGAGTTTATGCTGGCACTGAAATTTTCACCCAACTATTGTGTAATTTTAAACTTAGTTTTTTTCAGTGAAGCTCTAGGGAAACAGAAGTGTGCTCCCACCCAACAGGAACCTTTTCAAAGCACCCGCCTAGGGTAGCACACTTTCCTTGCCTGCGCTACTGCAAAATGTTAATGTTGTCACTGACATATTCACCTAACTATAAAGTTACTTTAACCTTTGTTTTTTTTCTCGTGAATTTTAGTTTTTTTTAAAATAACAAACTAATATTTTATTACTATCCGTAAAGCCAACCACCGATCGGATGCATTTTCAAAAGAAGAGGGACCCCCCTCTCTGAGCCTTAGTAGGTCCCGGGGACCTCACCAACCAAGCCTTTTTTTTTAATGCTGTGGGTGCTATGTGCCTTCCCCGTCCCAAGCCTTAATAGGCACTGGGGAGTCCACCCAGGGACCAAAACTTACAAAAAAGGGGAGGGGGCCTTCACCAAGTCTCTTTAGGCCCTGGGGACCCCATCCCCTACGGCTATTTTTTTTCAATTGATGGGGAGGGGGCAGCATGGCCATCCATGCCCAAGCCGTGTTAGGCCCTGGGACCCCTACCACTAGGGCTGTTTTTTGTCAATTAAAGGAGAAGCGGTCGCATAACTACCTATGCTGCTTCCTCTGGGAAGGAGCAATATTTGTACCCATTTCCTTGCTCGCTTCAGTGCCAGCAGGGAAACAGATCAAAAGTCTGCTTGCAGCTGACATGAGCATTTTTTAAAGCTCCCACCTGCCAGAAGCAGACTTTTTTTTTGCTCCTGCGTGGCGGGCGATGCAAAAATGCTTCCGCCAAGCGGGAGCAAACAGGTTTCCCTGCATGTGTCTGTGCAGGCAGGGTAACTGCTATGTCCCGTGTGGGATCAACAAGATATTGCTAGTGAGCCAGTACTGGAGGATGGGTTACTTGGGACCATAGAAGGCTCAGGGAGGGGGCCCCCTTCCCCTTAAATTGTATATAGCGGCACAGGGTTGGGGATGCTGCGCAGCCCCCCTCCTCTTCTATGCAAATTTTACACGGGGGAGGTATGCTCTCTAGGGTCTTTAATACCTTGGGGGAGGAGGGCTGTACAGCCTCCCTCCCATTTATTCATTTCAACCCAGAGGTAGGCTCCCCGGAGCCTATAATTGAACTATGAGGCCCCAACCGCCATTCAGGTACCCGCCTCCCAATCCTGTGGGTGTCTTGCGGGATTGTGCCAATTTTTGTGGGTTTTGTTCTGTTTTTGGTCCCAGACCCTCTGCCCCCCCTCCCCCTCCCCCCCACCACAAGGCCTAGAGGGTCAGGGTATCTCTACTGTAGTGTAGTTCCTATATTCCCAATAGGCTCTGCGCATTGGAATAACACAAACAGCAGTTTAGACGTAGGACTGAGGTCATCTAGGTCTCTACTGACTATGTTAGACTTAATTAGGTTTGCCAGCTAGGTCAGAGGTCACTAGAAACTTTCTCGAATGTTCAGGAAGGAGTTAACTTTCCTGATTAGACAAGAAGGGATTAGTTTCTGACAACCGCATAAACATGACAACTTTGCTCCCCCAGAATAAAGAGTATATCTCTAGAGTTGTGTGAAAACAATAGACAACTATTTCACTCAGTCAATCGTGCATGCTTAATTTCACCAGAGTGCAGAGAAATAAAGAGACGGGCGTTTTTAATAAAAAGTGGTTATTTATTGAGCAGTCTTCTCTCATGCAAGAGAAATGAATTGCCACAATTGCAATACTTATCATGAAGTAAAGTGCGTACAGTAAAAGGAGTATTATGAAATAATACTGTAAAAGCATTGATATGGTTTCTGAGCCATATGATACTTTAAAATGGATAAAATATATACATACATAAAAACATTGACTAACGTACTCAACTAGTGCTTCTAAGATACGCCTACCCCGGTGTACCTGACCTAAGCCTAATACGTGGGAAGGAGTAAGTAAGTTGCAGTTTAAGTTAAGTTAGGTTTTTGCCAAGAATCTGAATCAAGAATTCTCTCAAGGTTTTAATCAGCTCCGTACCTTGGTTCTAGAATGAAGGTCTTGTATCTCTCTCTCGGGACTCGATCTCCCAGCAACCCGCAAGGGTGACTGGAAACACCAGAGCTGGATTTCTCGGCTGGAGAAAAGACACCGTCTCTCTCAGTGCATCAAATGGGAGGGTCGGCTTCCTTTGGCACTCACATCAGCTGGGCGTCGGGCAAGTAGATAGCCGCTCTGCTCCAAACCACCTTGTGTTTGCTTAAGGCAACGTTGGTATATTTATACCTGAAAGGTGCTGAGTTTGACGTAAGGTTGGACATAAGACGTCACTAAGAACTAACAGTTCTTTCTGGACTCCAGGAGTTCTTGTTCAAATCAAAACAAAAGCAGGGGGATTTCCCGGGCTGCTGGAGGCTTGGTTTGTTTAAAGAACGCGTTGTACTTTCTAGGAGTCTATGGGAGTAGCCTTGCCGTATTTGGACTGCATTGGCTATTACTAAATATGGACATGATTCTTATGCCTTTATAAGGATATGTTTTGTTATAACCACATAAGGGCATGAATCGGGGATATCTAATTAGGGTCCTAGATAGATTCACAACACTACCCTGCAAACTTCTATTACTCTCGTGGACCCACCTATCCAGATATACAATTATATTTAAACATTAATTTGTCAAAAACTACTTAATGAAATTTACACCAAATCACTAAAAACACAATCAGTGGATCAGGATCAAGCTTACTGCAAAATCTGGTGTAATTTTGTTCAGTAGTTTTTGCTGTAGCCCTTCTTAAACAAGTCCACGGAAAATACAAGGGGATTTTGCATTTTGGGACACCCTCTTTTTCTCAGCCTCAACTTTACAGATCCCCAAAAGTTTCCATGCACCAACTAGTCAAAAAGCAGCACCCTTTTGGAAAGTTTAGTGGAGATTAACAGATGGTGCCAATGTTAGCAGCAACACAAAGAATGCTTTTCCTATTGAACAGCTGACCTAACTATAACTAGCCAGATAGGCAGATAGATAGGTAGAGCTATATTTGGCCTGGGTGAAATTTTATTTATGCTGGAGTAATTGGCATAATTTTGTGTAACCAAATTTACGCTAAATCACTGAGGTTAGTTAAACCATTATGCCACACTGCATAGTTTTGGGGAAAATTTAATGAAGGCTGTACCACTTGGATAATTTTTTTTCACGAGCGGCATTCCAGGTAGATTATTCTTTACCCAAGTAGGCCATTTGGGTAGTTTTTGAGTGCAAAAGTAAAATCTGAAAGTGAACTGCAAGGTTTTTGAATGCGAGCAGCAATTCCTTTAATATGGGCGGTCACCAAACATTTCAACTATATTTTTTAGCCACACAGGGAAAATTTGGGTAAACTTTGAGAGCAAAACTATAAATCTAAACAAGAGTGGCAGTGTTTTTAACATTAGCAACCAGAAAGCAACTCAAAAGTACATTTTTGAGCTTACATTTTACCCAACCAGACCAGGCAGTTAATTTGTTTAATGCAATGACGCATTTTGCATACTTATGTGTAATTACATAATAAGTTTGTGTAATTACACTTCACAGAATTACACTTACCCTTTAAAAGCATAAAATAATTGAATTTGAAAATATGTTGGGTCATAGAGATCCTGAAAAGTCCTGCTGATGTTGAAAGATTCTGAGTGATGAAGTTCAGAAAGATGACCGTAGGGTCTAACAATTGTATACGTTTGTAAAATACTTTTTATAGGTTCAAAAGAATTTACCTGATTGTAATTAGGAACTTGCTAGACCTTAGCCGGGAAACGTAGAATGAATTGTGACCAGGTATCCCACAAGTTTGCAGTTCTGTTTAGCAGATTTTAGTGAAAGCACTTCCCTTAAAAGTCCTTGAAAAAACGGAATCTGTTGGATTATCAACTTTCTTGGAAATATAAAGAACAAAGGAAAAATACACCAGCAACTGTTACTAACTTGCAAATGTGTCAAAAACTGAGGCTTACATTTTGAAGATTTTTTTTTATCTCAGTACAGGGGATCAAATAGACTTCTTGACAATCTTCGTGGCCGAAAAAGAAATATCTAGAGCTATGATACAAGATTTTCTGTTAAAAGAGGGATAATTCTAACATAATGATAAGTCGCCACCAACTATATAAAACATAATAGTCAATATGCCATGGGAGTCACTTAACAATTAGTAAGGAAATCGTTTTAAGACTATCTGGGGGAACCTATCTTGAGTTTTGTCACTAAGTACTCTACAGGTCAATAATTAATACATTAAATTTACACTGGCTAATATCGAAATTCAAGGACTTGCGTTTGGGTGCTTATTGTCACATAGTATCATGGTAAAGATAACACTAACACTAACACACACACACACACACTAACACACACACACACTAACACTCTCTCTCTCTCTCTCTCTCTCTCTCTCCCCCCCCCATGCAAATATTAACATTTAAATTAGTAAGGTACGTGATTTACATGGAGACATGTTGATATGGAAGATGTTGCAAGGTTGCATGACTTTACCCATTGTGAATTGTAATAATTCCAGAAATCTAAATTATGTACATGCTGTCATATTCCTGCCCTCTTTCACTCCAATGGTAAGTCTGCAGACCAGCCAAAGAAGCTTAATGCTGAACGAATGAAACACTGTTATTGTGGCTCATTTATTTGCCAGCTGCATTCAACCACTTTGCTGTCTTGATTCAGAAACACTCATACAAGGTCAGCTGAGGCATTGCAACGCACAATAAAGATTTATGTTAATTTAACCAATTATTGTCTCTCAAGCCAAAAATACACATTTTGGTTACTTTTTTTTTTTGTTGGGCTGACATTTTTCATTGATAGTCTAATCAGACTGAATAAAAACCAGAATGTTTTAAGAGAAAAAAGTACACTCTACAAATATATATATAACTGCACTTTATTTTACAGAAAGCATAAGAAAATATGCAAAACAGTTGAGAATCAAATAATGAAATAGTAAAAAAATAAATATCTTATGATAAATTGGCTGCTTTTAACTTAAAAAATGGCACAACTGAAAGAAAATTAAAAACATTTACAAATAAATACAAAAACAATGATTTGCTTTCTGGCACTTAAGAGGAAGGAATAGTAACAGCTTAATTGGTATAGAACCTTAAGTATAATACAAGATCAAAACATTCTTATGAGAAAGAACATTAGGAAAAACAAAATGGAGTATTAAGTTTTCATTTTCAAACATTTACTTCCAAGCTACTTGGGTATGTTCAGTGCATTAAAAGTACTGGTAATCCATTACCATAAATATACAATCAAGCCGTATTGTTAAATAGCAAGATCTAAATGTATGCTGTGTTCACTCCCATGTATGTATGTTTTGGGGATTTAACCCAAAATGTCTTACACTCTGTAAATACGTGTTGTCTTTATTAATTCATAAGTACATAAAAAAGAACTATCTAGAGTGGTGTCAGAAATAAAAGTAACAACTGTACCTCTTAAGGAAAAACAGGCCTTCACAAAGTGCCTGTAATTGTAATGAATTTGGTCCACATGCTCAATAACTAGTGACAGTTCAAATACATTTTTCTTCTTGAAAACCTCTAAAATTGACGCGACAGCATAATTGGAAATAGTCTTATTGTGTAGCTCTCCTCACATCCCTAATGCTGAGCTCGGCCACACAGTAAACCAGTATGAACTGTCAATTTAAGTGAGGTAAAGTGTAGTATTTTAAAGTAAGTATAAATGCCTGAGGCACACTATGTAAGCCTATCATACCACTATAGAAGGACAGCTTACTCTGGGGCTCCATTACCAAGAATCAAGATTCTTTCGTAACTAAGGGAAGAAATTACTAAATAGGGGAGTCTGACCTGTAGATCCCTAAAGTGAAGCCTCAAGAGTAAGTAGTTGGTTAGCCTATCTAAAAATGAGATGATCAATCGGAACAGAAATATTGACCCATGGACAAGCAGATGAAGGCATTTTACAATATTGTACTGTTTTATTTCAGAAGTCTTTTCGCAATTTGTTTAAAAAGAATGCAGGAGTTACCACAATCTTAGTGTCCAAAAAGAGGCACACAAAGTAATCTCTCCAGTGTGCTGCAAAACACTAATTGCATTTTCCTTCCCTTAAACAAATCTGTGAAAAAGCAGCTCAGAGCTTGTGTGCCAGGGATTTTTTTTAAATCATATTTGTTGCATTCTGGATATTTTGCAAAACTCTATTACTTAATCAACCCAAGAAAGATATTCAGGGGCCAGCAGTACTTTAGGAGCTAAATCTAAGAAAATAATCCAAATTATGTTTTTTTTCTGCTTAAAGGATGAGGAGAGTATCTCAGCTACCAATTAAGTACATGAGCATGAAAATACAAGCTTCAGAAATAAACACTAAAACAGAAACAGACCCCGTTCATTTAGGCAGTCAGTCAGATGTCCTTCTGCATTTTAGCAAACACGTTTCCTTTATTAAAAAAAACCTTTTAAACCAATTTCGAAATAAAAAACTGGTTGACTCCTCGTTTCGGCTCCAGACTATGTGACAAAAGGAAGATCAGATTGGAAAACATGTTAGATACAGTAAAACACGTTTCTTCATGACATCACGTGTCACAGATACTTACACAGAACGCAATAAGCTTTTTTCCTATTGAAAGGTATACCCATTACCGTTGTCTCACAGATGGAAAATATCAAATTCTTCAATTCCTTATGAACCTAACAACTTGTCTGTTTTAGAATGCAGGCCAACACAGATAGATTTTCATAAAGAAACTACTTTTTGAGGCTACATTATACAAAAGAATTGCACTTGAATACCAGCTGAACCATGCCAACTGTATATTGTGTGGGTTAGTAAGCACCATACTTCATAATCCACGGGCATTATATTCCATGTTTACAATAATACCCTAAACAAACCTAGAACTATATTCTTAACTGGAAATGCCCGTATCTCATAGTTTTACCATACCTTAGTTCCTCACCAACTTTTTATGTAACAATGTTATAAAAATCTGACACCAGTACTGGCACAAAAATGATGATATTTTGCATTAGACCAATTATACTTGGCCCTTGATGTCATCAACCCTACATATACTCCAACCAGACAGAAGAACTTTACATATTTTTCTACTGCAACATGTTCGGGGATTACTGTATCATATGTATTGTCAACAAAACCAGGAAACACTCTTTACTGGAGGCAGATGTTTTTTGTTCTTTTTTTTTAAATGATAAAATGTCTCTTTCTCTTTTTCATCCAAGTGAGTGCTGCCTTCTTAAATTGTCACAACATTTGGCTTCTTTTTTTGGGTTCTTCCTGCAAATACTCCTGAAAGATAAAGAAGAATAAGTCAGCTTGTTCTCAATCACAGTTCAGCTAGTATAATTCCAATTTCACATAGTGCTAGGGAACATACGTGTGCAAGCAAATCTACAGCTTGATATATTATGTTTACCCTTAGTTAATGTAAAAATGATGAAAATGTACATAGTCCTACATGTATTACCGTTCAGGACTATGAAAAATTATGTTTGCTGGGCAGACTATTTTTCATTTCACCTTAATTTGCCTTGTTAGATCTGTTTAGAACTAAATATACACAACCTGAAAGTTAAAGCCTCAGACCTCTGCACAGCAGACACTCCTTTAATTTATCGAGAGAATATTAAAGAGATACTTTTGAAAAGATTTATCATGACAGCAGACATTCACGTTTCTTTACACTTGACTCAAGAAAAAAGTGTACCTGCAGTCTCAAGCAAGAAATGTACGTGCAGTCTACCCACCTTCCCCCCCAGAGTCAACGAGCTTTCATTTTGCTTGGATTCTGTAACCATTAACCTATATATATCTCTAGCAGGCTACAGAAGGAAAAATCCTATAAAAGGACGGATTCCCATCACTCACCAATGGTCACATGCTTCATCATCTGAGTCTCCTGATAGTGTCACTCTAGTGGCCTAAGGGCTGCAACCCTTTCAAATTAAAAGGGGAGCTCGCGGATGTTGTTTTTAGGGCTATAGAAATTATAGTGCTAAAACACACTATATTTGGACCTGCACATGTGAGTAATCGATTCGTATGGGTGTGCTAGGTGCAGTGCGAATATACTGTGAAATGGTGAATTAAAATTGACCGCTGAGAGAAGAAACTTTTATTAATCTCTCTCAAAGGTCAAACCTAAAAACAGTGCAAAACGACAGTTTTCAACAAATAACTGTCTGGATGTTATTTGTTGAAAACTGTTGTTTTGCACTGTTTTACTTCACCATTTCACAGTATCTTCGCACTGCACCTAGCACTCCCACACAAATCGATTACTGACATCTGCAGGTGCAAATATAGAGTGTTTTATAGCTATAATTTATATAGCCCTAAAAAAAAATCTGCAAGCTCCCCTTTCCTTTTGAGAGGGTTGCAGCCTTTAGTGCCACTAGAGTGACACTAGGAGGAGACCCAGATGATGAAGCATGTCACCACTGGTGAATGATGGGAATCCGTCCTTTTAAAGGATTTTTCCTTCTGTAGCCTGCTAGAGATATATAGGTTAATGGTTACTGTTTTTAGGCCTTTAGTTATTCTAACTGTTTTGCTTAATCCCAGGGGTACTGTTGTGTGTATTTAGTATTATATTAACCACCGGACTACAAAGCTTTTCAGTCAAGCAGTGCTGAGCATTTCTATGGACATTTCGGCAAGTTCATCCATTATATAGCCTTCGTACTTCCGTTCCCACGAAAATGCATCCAGGGAAAGTGTGCAGTTTCTATCTGCCTCCTCTTTGGGAGACAAACTAACAAGTCGTCATTTGTGTTGCGCAACTTTTTTCCAAAAAAACTGTTGACTAAAATGAAATTTTTTGTGAGAAAAGGTATATAGACAACAAGATTTTCACCTCTAAAATTTTACCACTACAAAATTATTATAATGTAGAGTTCAGACTTGCCAGTCTGAAAGATTAACAAAAATTGTATGGTGTCCAAAAACCAGGCTAAAGGGGAGCCATCAACTGAGCTAAAGGAAAGCTATAATTTATTTTAAATCTACGTAAGAATCTTGAGTTCGGGGTTTGGAGTCATTTGTACAACTCACAATTTTGGAGAACCCATAATTCTAGATGACCCAGAGGATTTTTTGTTTTCAATCTGTGGTCCTGCGTCTGCATCGTAAGAATCTTCATTGAAGTCGTAAACAATTGGCGGGTAATTTTCCAAGCGTGTCTTCACTGGCTAGTCATATGATGCAGAAACTATTTATTACCATTGTTAATCAATCAATCAATCAATCACAGACATTTATAGAGCGCACTACCTACCCATTGGGTCTCGAGGCGCTTGGGGGGGGGGGCGGTGCCGCTACTGCTCGAACAGCCATGTCTTGAGCTTCTTCCTGAAGGCGAGGTGGTCCTGGGTCAGGCGCAGGTTGGCCGGGAGGGAGTTCCAGGTCTTGGCGGCCAGGTAGGAGAAGGACCTTCCTCCTGTGGTGGCTCTGCGGATGCGTGGGACGGCGGCGAGGGCGTGGCTGGCAGATCGGAGGTGGCGTTTGGGAGCGTAGAAGTTGATGCGGTTGTTGAGGTAGCTCGGGCCTTGATCGTGGAGGGCTTTGTGTGCGTGGGTAAGGAGGCGGAAGGTGATTCTCTTGTTGACCGGGAGCCAGTGCAGGTCTCTCAGGTGTCCGGAGATGTGGCTGTGTCGTGGGATGTCGAGGATGAGTCTGGCTGAGGCGTTCTGGATGCGCTGAAGTCTCTTCTGGATCTTGGCGGTGGTTCCGGCGTAGAGTGCGTTGCCGTAGTCCAGTCGGCTGGTGACGAGGGCCTGGGTGACGGTCTTCCTGGTCTCTGTGGGGATCCACCAGAAGATCTTCCGAAGCATGCGTAGGATGTTGAAACATGATGAGGAGACGGCGTTGACTTGTCTGGTCATGGAGAGGGAGGAGTCCAGGATGAAGCCCAGGTTGCGTGCGTGGTCCGTTGGTTTGGGTGCGGTGCCCAGGGCGGGGGGCCACCAGGAGTCGTCCCAGGCGGAGGGCGAGGAGCCCAGGATGAGGACCTCCGTCTTGTCTGAGTTCAGTTTCAGTCGGCTGGTCGTCATCCACTCGGCTACCTCTTTCATCCCTTCGTGCAGGTTGGCTCTGGCGGCGGCGGGGTCGTTGTTCAGGGAGAGGATCAGCTGGGTGTCGTCGGCGTAGGAGATTATGTTGAGGTTGTGATGGCGTGCGATGGCCGCGAGGGGGCTCATGTAGACGTTGAAGAGAGTAGGGCTCAGCGAGGATCCTTGGGGGACGCCGCAGATGACTTCGGTGGCCTCTGACTTGTACGGTGGTAGGCGGACTCTTTGTGTTCTTCCGTCGAGGAAGGAGACGATCCATTCCAGTACCTTTTCCTGGATTCCGACGTTGCTGAGGCGCTGCACTAGGGTGCGGTGGCAGACGGTGTCGAAAGCCGCGGAGAGGTCTAGGAGGATGAGGGCCGCTGTTTCTCCGTTGTCCATCAGGGCTCGGATGTCGTCAGTGGCGGCGATGAGGGCGGTCTCGGTGCTGTGGTTGGCACGGAATCCGGACTGCGATGGGTCGAGGGATCCATTCGTCTCGAGGAAGGCGGCCAGCTGTTTGTTGACGGTCTTTTCGATGACTTTGGCTGGAAACGGGAGTAGAGAGATGGGGCGGTAATTCTTGAGTTCGGTGGGGTCTGCTGTAGGTTTCTTGAGTAGAGCGCTGAGTTTGGCGTGCTTCCAGCTTCGGGGAAGGTGGCGGTTTCGAATGAGGTGTTGATGATGTCCCGCAGGTGGGGTGCGATGACAGCGTCGGCTTTGTTGAAGACGTGGTGAGGGCAGGGGTCGGTCGGAGATCCGGAGTGGATTGAGTTCATCATGTGGACGGTGTCTTCGGTGTTGACCGGGGTCCAGGCGCGGAGGGTGGCGGTGGGTGGTGTTGCCGCGGTCGTGGCGTGCGTCGGTTGCGTGCTGAAGCTGTTGTGTATGTCCGCGATCTTGTTGTGGAAGTGGGAGGCGAGGGAGTTGCAGAGGTCTTGCGATGGGGTGATGTCGTTGTTTCCGGCGTTGGGGTTGGAGAGCTCTTTCACGATGTTGAAGAGTTCCTTGCAGTTGTGTGCGTTGTTACAGTGGGGGAGTGCGATCCTCACCACCCAAGGCTTTGTCTATGGCCCTTTCCCACACTCAATGTATTAAACTACATATTACACTCCGTGTATAAGCTTGCAGACAGCATAGGCAAATTATAATGCCGTGCTTGAACCCTATCAGATACTACGTCGACCCTATTATTCACAAAAAATGAGTTTTTTGCAAATTTCTCATGCGAACTCTTTTCAATTGTCAACTCCCTCTTTATGATGTGATTCTGTTCATAACACTCCATCTCCCAAGAGCTGTAATGAGATTGCTCGCTTCTTCACCAAAAAAGTGTCTAAAATGTATGACTCCTTCCCGCAGGATGTCAGAGACTTTCGATGCCCAGAAGCTCGTTTTGATGTCTTACCCTCCGAGAATGGTTTCTTTAGCCCGAGTCTTCCCTCCCTAGATCCCAAGTCAAATCTGGGTTCCCTATGGATCCGGCACACCTAAAATCTTAGCTCAGGTGATGGAATCAATTTGATCTGATCTGCGCAATTTGACCACTATCTCATTTATTATGGGTTAACTACCCATGAAATGAAAGCATGCTACTGTGCCCATTCTCAAAAAATTCTCTAGATCCAGTGGAGCCGGAAAATTTGAGACCAATTTCACTGCTGCCCTTTTATTGCAAAAATATGTTAATACGCAACAAACTAATTTGATAGTGACCAATAATATGTTGCCTCTGTCTCAGTCAGGATTCTAGGCTCAGTACTCTAAGGAGTCAGCCCTATTGTTAGCCTCAGAATCTCTTAGACGCTGTGCAAACAGGGGAAGACAGCAGCATCAATAATGCTGGACATCAGTGCAGCATTGAACACCTTTTAGAGCAGCTATGGGACTGCGGTGTTGAGGGTTGGGCTCCGAGGAGCTAGCCTCCTACCTCCATAACCGCAACTCCCAAGTGGCCCAAAGGCCTTTTTCCTCAGATACGCTGCCTCTGCTTCAGGAGGTGCCCCAGGGCTCAACGTTTAGCCCTACTTTATTTATTCTATACATGCGCCCACTGGCAGAGATCGAGCGACACAATGTAACTATTGTGTCTTATGGCAATGATGTGCAACTTCCTATCACCCTTTCCCAGGAAGTGGGGCGGCACAATTTAGATCGTGCTTGCTGGCAATGGCAGGGTGTATGACCAGTAGGTGCCTCAGACTTAATGCCAACAAAACAGAGGTCCTCATTGTTGGTAAAATCCCTCTGTCTAGACCTCCGCCTGGTGGCCTGATGTGCTGGGTCCTGTCCCAGCATGTACATCAAAGTTAAAGAACTTGGGAGTCTGGTTTCTCCTTCAGCTGACCTTTGACAGACAGATAGCTTGTGTTGCAGGAAAATGCTTTAGTACCTTTAAGACTCTAAGGAAGATCAAGGACCTCCTTCCTTTGACCGCCAGTTTGACTATTGCAATGTTCTCTATATAGGGGCTGCTAAGAGGATATTGCACTAACATCAGACCGTGCAAAATGCGGCTGCACGTTTAGTGCTAAAGCTGTCTAGACGTGCGCCTTCTGGTCCAGCCCCAGCCAAATTGCAATGGCTTCCTCTAAGCAAGATCATTTCTTTCAAAGCCATCTAGTTATGTCACAAAAAATGTAATGGCAGGGGCCTGCTGTATTTGTGCTCTTTGGTGAAAACTTATCACCCAAGCCGCAGTCTCGGGTCATCTACTACTAAGAAGGCGGTGGTGGTTCCCTTTGTAGAAAAAAGCCCAGATTGGTGGCTGCTCTTGGCTTTGGAGCGGCCATGGTGTGGAATAGTTTATCTCCCTACCTCAGGATGGAGTCTTTGGAAACAATTTTCTGTAAGATGCCTAATATTTGGTTACTCCATCTGCCATAGGGCAGGGACTAGATCGGATATCGTACTGTTGTTAGTAGTCTCTTTTCAGTTTTGGTTTGTTAGCTCGCTTTTAGGCTAGTTTGGCTGTAGGTTTGTGGGTCAATCTTAGCTTGGGGGCAAACCTATTATTATTGTAAGAGAAAGAGTGTGTCTCTCTGTGCATATATGCTAAAGAGAAGTCAGGTTTCGGGCACCCATCATGGAGCTGGTGCAACCCAGGTGGTCATAAGTTACCACCTAATATTTCACAACACAGCTGAAAACAAGGAGAAAGCGCACAGCACTGAGTTGGTCTATTCTCAATGAAAAAGACCAAAGTGGTTCTCATCACAACAGGAATATTGGTCATAAGACATACATGGTTTGTCGGCATGGTGAATGTAAGTGAAGGACTACCATCGGTAATCAATAAATGACGAGGCAAAATCCTTACAGCAAGTTACACCTTAACAACCTTCTTTTTACACCATTATTCAAAGATACTTCTACTTCTAGCTATTTCTTTAAGTACTGTTGGCCCTAAATTTTTAAATGAACAATTCCATGCTTGGTTAACTGAATTTGATAATAATTATACAATATGAATTTGGAACATGTTTAATATAATCCACTCATCCACTCAATGGGGTATAACGAAGTCTCTTTTCAAACCTAAAACTCCAATTATTCTGAGAATTAGACTGATTCAGCATTCAGAAACGCCTTTCCTGCACATCTAGGTTTAATGTAGGTGAGCAAAACAATTTGTCCTTGAGATCCATACATTTCCAACATGGTGTGCAAGTACAACAGCTTTCAGCATGCACTGAGAGATGTTCCAATTCTATATCTCCTTTCCATGTAAAGAGATCCTGTCTTGTGTGCAAAAACACATTTGATATGGTCACCCCTACTAGGAGCTTTAGTGAAAACATAAGCAGAAGTACACAGATTTAAATGACCTGAGGATCGATAGCAAACTTTTTTATTTTAAGACAGGGTAAGGTTTAACTTGAAGTTAAAGGGTTTTAGTCCATGGCAGTTATATTTCATGTGATGCTAATGTGGGTGAGGCATTTGGTTTGAAGCACTTGGAGGTGATTTTAAGACTCATCAGATTAAAAACACAAGAAAAAAAGTAAATTAGGAGGCCTGAACAAGAAAAATTAGTAAGCACTTCATTTAAGTGATACAAGAAACAAGTTACTTACCTGTACACTGTGTTTCTCCAGAACTGATATCTTTCATAGATTCACATGCTTGAATCTTCCCTGCCGTCCTGGTGGGAGTCCCACGGTGATAACAAGCAGTGCCATATGTTAGCATTGCCAACCAGAAAAGTTAAGTGACATTGGTAACCAATCACATTTTAACCAATCAGAGCACAGGCCCTCAAGCACTGTTCCCCAGCAGGGTCACCATATCTCAGATTCTAAGCACGAGTGTAAAAGATGAATGTGAAAGGTGTTTGAAGGGGTGAGCCCCAATGGGGGGAGGGCGGGTCGCATGTGAATCTATGAAAGATATCAATATTAGAGAACCACAGTGTACAGTGAAGTAACTTGTTTCTTCTCCAGTATTGAATCTTTCATAGATTCACATGCTTGAATAAGATTAGTAAGCAGTACCAAGCAAAGAAGAGGTAGCGGAATGGAAAATTACTCCGATGAAGAAAATGACCACACTTAAATGGTAATTATGCTAAAACTAACATTTCCTGCTCCAGATATAAAGTTATGTTTTAGGTTTAAAGTTTTATTTTTAGTAAACAACAATTCTTTATCTTATTGACAAAGGCGACGTAAGATTGCTTACCCAACACAGCAGTGCTTTCCAAGAAAAATCAAAACAATAATGCTTAGTGAAGGTATGGACATTAGATTGCATTGCTGCTCTGCAAATGTCTGGTAAAGAAACCCCAGAAAACACGGCTGTAGATGTGGCCACATTTCTTGTGGAATGTGCCTTAACCATCGTGGTCAATGGCCTTCCTGCCTTTTTCCATGACAAATCACTGGCTGCAGATACCCATTGAGTTATACTGCTCTGTGATATAGTGCAATTCCTTCTAGCCAGGGAAAACACTATTAGTAGTTGGTCGGATTGTCTAAAAGTCTTTGTTCTCTCCATATACAACTTTAAACCTTTTCTGACATTCAAAGAATGCAGGAATCTTTCAGTTGTGGTCAAAGGGTTTTTAAAGAATGTTGTCAAAACAATTGGTTTGTTCAAGTGAAACGAAGTTGGAACTTTTGGAATAAATTTAGAATTTTAGTTCTCAGCATCACCCTGCATTCTTTCAATTGTAATAAGGATTAATTAACCATAAAGCTTGTATTTCACTTGTTCGTCTAGCGGTTTCATTTAGACCTTTTGTGTAGGTTCAAAGGAACTTCTCATCAGCTGTGATAAAACCATATTTAACTGCGGGTCACTGGAGGACTCTTTACTGGAGGATAGGCTCTGAAGAGACCTTTATGAATTCCTTGATCAGTCCATTAGACCAGAGAGAAACCATACCTCTTAGTCTCCAAAATCTTTATTTAACTGCCAGATTAATTTTTATTGAATTATGAGCTAGACCTGGCTTTGCCAGGTGTGGTAGGTAAGGGGCAATCCATTCTGGAGAGGATATACAAGATCGTTATTTGAACAGCAAAAGCAGAATCTTTTCAATTTCGCTTTATAGAATTTACTAGGGGCATCTGCTCGAAACAGCTCTAGAAGTGCCTTACATTCCTCTGATATTCAGCAATCCAAATTCATTGTTATGACGAGGCAAGCTGATAAGTTGAGAGTCTGTATCTGTTGATGAATGATCTGACCTTTGTTCATAGAGATGAGATTTTCTGTTGATTAGAGCTGAATAAAGGACATTCTGACAGGAGAAGGAGCTATGTAAACCAATAGTGCCTTCGACACGCTGGAGCTATCGCAATGAGGCAGCACGGTTCTGGTTTTATTTTTAAGGCGTAAGCAAACATTCCTGTCCGGGTCAAAAGAAATGTCTTTCCCCATGAGTTTCTCGGAGGAAATTTGCTTGCGAACATCTTGCATTTTTTCTTCTGAAGAGTTGCAAAAAGATTTAAAAAATTGGGATTCCCCATTGTCTGAAAAATTGTAGTTACTGTGACACCGTCACAAAATTTGGCTCGGGACTCTGCCCATTCGTTGTCCACTACAGGAACATGCTCCACTTGTAAGGAAATGCGAATAAGCAACCATTTCCATATTTGTTGGGCTTGTATGGACAACAGCTTCAATTTCGTTCCTCCCGGTTTTATGAGATGGAACATGGTTGTGGACCAAGACATTGCATTGGGTATTCTGGGAAGAAATAATTGGAACCTAAGAAAACTGCCTTCAACTCTAGGAGGTTGATGTGCATTCTTGCTTCTTGAGAAGAATATTTGCTATGAATCTCCAGGTCTTGAAGATGAGCTTCCCAATGCCTTAGGGAAGAGTCTGTTATTATTATAAAGGGAGGATGTGTTGGGATGAACGACAGGCTGGCAGAAATATTTCTTATCTTCCCCACCATGCCACCGCTAGCCTTATAGTTGGAGTAATGTTGATTGTGTCTTCCAATGTTTACACTGCCTGAATCCATTGCACATCCAATTGTTCTTGCAACGGTCTCATCCTGAGTCGTCAATTGGGAATTAATGGGGTGCCAGACAACATAATTTACACCATTGATTTAAAAGCCCAACCAGAATTGATAGAGAATGCCAATATGCGTTGAATTCTCTCTAAGTTTGGATAAGCTTTGGCAGCTTTTGTATCCAAAATTGCTCCAAGGAAAACAGACGTTCTGGATGGTGTTAGGGATGACTTTTATCGGTTTAATTTTTAGACGGAAAAGTTTAAACAACTGAAGACAGGCTGAAGTACATCTTTTTGCTGAGCTGAATGATGAGCCTTTGATAAGCCAGTCGTCCAGGTATGGGAGCACCTGGTGACCGTTTCTTCTCAAAAACGCCACCACCGGGATTATGCATTTTGTGAAAACTCTGTGATCCCGATTGAAGCCCAAAGGAAGGAACTTTGAATTGGCAATTACACCTTGCCACCCCTAACCTTAGGTACTTCTGATGCTTTGCATGTATGGGGATGTGGAAGTACGCATCCAGGAGATCTGGTGAAGTCATGTAATCTCCTGACTTTAGTAGCTTTAAAATCTGTAAAGACAGCATTCTGAAAGGCTGTTTCTTTATGTATTTGTTCGGAAGTCCCAGATCCATAACTTGTCTTTTTTTCCCCAGACTTTTTCTTGATGAGGAAGACATTGGAGTAGAAGCCCTTGTTCTGATATACGAGTGGACCTTTTACTATTGTACCCTTGGAGACAAGTGATAGAATTTCCTTTTTTAACAGAGCTAGATGCTGATGAGACCTCATGCGGCGGGTGTCTGTGAGGCTTTTGAACAAATTCTAGGCTGTGACTGCTGTATTACATACGACATCCATTTGTCTGAAGAGATGTTCTTCCAATGATGGAACGTTCTTTGTTCAGATGTTCCTGTCAAGAGACTGAGGTGACTGGTGGCTGCAAATTGTCACTGTTGTCTGGAGCCCGCGAGGCCTTTTAGTTCAGTCAGAGGTTGTCTATGGGCAGGTTTTTGTGAGTATGCCCCTGTTGAAATTGGGGATAGTGTTGATATCTATAAGCTTGGTAAGAAGCTCTGGGCATAAATTGGCCTCATCATCTGCTTCCCCAAAAGGTCTGAAAACAACGCTGTTATAAAGTTCCCAAAGAATGTGCCGTATCAGTGTCTGTTTTCATAGATTGGAGGGCATCATCGACATGCTTTCCAGAAAGGTTTTCACAGTCAAAAGGCATGTCTAATAGCCAACCTTGCTGACTTAGAACTGCTGCACCCGCCATCTGTCTGAAAGCTGAAGAGGACACATCTATTGTTGAATCTATTATTCCAGATTAACTTCTTTCATCTACCTGTAATATTTATTTAGCTTCCTTTTATCCTCAGTAGAAATTCCTAGGAAGGCTGCTATATCTGACCACATCTGCCTGCTATACCTTTCTAATATAGCCAGCATGTTAGATGCTCTGATAGATGTCCCTGCCATTGCTGAAAACCCCTTACCAATATTATCCAGGCGTCGGCCTTCTTAGTCCAGAGGTGCTGAACACAGAGTAGAAGGATTCCTGGACCTGCTTTAGGTCGCATGCATCACCATAGAATCTGGACATGGATGGCCTATTAAACATGTAGGCGCGACCTTTCTGATGCAGTTTATTTCTTATCAAGCCGAGAAACGACAGCTGCAACAGAAGCAGGATTCTTCATAAGTTGCAATCCTTCCTCCCAAATGTAATCAGGGAACTGATCTAACAAATCTGATCTAACAGATTTTCTAGTTGAATCCTTAAAGTCGTAAAGAGAGGTAGCGTAGAAGCTGCTTTCTCTGGAATTCCCTAGAGATCCTTGCTGGCGTGGGTGGCTTCTGGTGGGGTAGAAGTTGCCAAATCATGAGTGATCTTGCCACTGGCCCCTTCGTGCCCCGGAACCTCTGGAAGAGCCTTAATGAAGCATGCGGCGGGTCAAATGCCCCCCTCCACGTCTGCATTTTAGGGGCTAATGTAGGCTGGGGTGGCCCAGACACGGTCTAAGCAGTGATACACGCCTCACAAGACCTTGGATAAGTGTACATAATACAGGGGAAATCCCAAGGGACCCCACTTTCCCTGTAGGCTTAACGATGAAAGACTTAAATGCAACCCAGGTCATGTCCAAGTTATAAGCCTTATTAGAAGCTGTGTGCAGACCCACACAGGTGTACAGACTCCGGGCGCAGGTTCATTATGGCCAGAATGAAGAATGAGATAGAAATTGCTGAAGAAAACAGCTCCTAATTGTCAGAGGCAGCCTGATGAGCGTCACCTGTCAAACGTAGTGAAATTGGTGTGCCGGCTGCCACAGTAGGTTGGGCATGCAGGATGCGAACAGGAGGAAGTGAGCGGTGTCCCCTAGGGTGAGAAGATCGCTTCGCGCAACAAGCCAGTAAAATTGACAAATTTAAGCGCCGTGGAGGAGTGACGAACGTTTCAGCGGTTGCGCTGCAAGAGAAGCGTTTAGCTATAACAAGCACAAATTGTATTTAACAAACACAAAACAATTATTTATATCAAAGTCAGTCTTATAATAAAATAACGACCCAGGAGTCTGAATGCACTTGACTGTGGGCTGCTGGGACAGAGAACAAAGAAGAGGCAAGAGCAGGGACCTTAAAGGGGTATGCATGGAGTTGATTGGATAAACTGTTCTTTCCCCAAGGTTTCATGGGAAATGTAATTTGGTTATGTTACTGTGTTCTTAATGGCTGCTAGAATAAAAAGTGAAGGTAGACCAGCCTAAACCAAACCTCCGGTCTAGACACAGATTTGGTTACCAATGTCACTTAACTTCTCTATGGTTCTCAATGCTTATACATGGCACTGCTTGTTATTACAGTGGGAATCCCACCATGACGACAGGGAAGATTCAAGCATGTGAAGTTAGGAAAGATTCGATACTGAAGTATTGTTTCCCTGAAAATGAATCACCACGAATACCACATTTTCACACGATCTTTGTGCTAGTTTCTTTTTTTTTTTTTTTAAGAACTCTGAATTTTAGCACCAGTTAAAAAAAACTCTTGATCTTCAGGTGACCATCCCACAGATTACTTGCATTCAAAATCTTTAAAGAATAGGGGACATACTTGGAACTGACAGGAGTCACAATAAATGAAACAGCTGAAATGTTCACCAGAAGAATATCTGAGAATTTGTACAGATAAAAGCAATATGAGATCTGCCATCAGGTATGGATTTTGAAACACTATTCATAAAGGGGACACAGACTGCAGTCTCCATCCAAGATATTTGAAAAGCGCTAGAAAAATATTGTAAGGCAAACGATTTTGAAGTTGGAGGAAAAAAGCGTGGTGTGTACAACTGTGGAAGACAAACACCAGATTCAACCACTGCCTTGAGAAGATACTTTTTCACCCACAGACACAGAAGTAAAAGTGGAGTGTTTAAGGACCTAATGTACATTCCTCCCTAAAATTCTTAGGTCAAGACGAAATAATGCACATGGTCTCATGAACCACTTACATTAGAGGGTTCCTGATCAAAAAGTCACTGAAACTGAAAACATCCTTCTATTTTGGACCAAAACCCTCACCCAGGCTTCATCATAGAGTTCTTCCTCACATCACTTACCAAGGTTAAACTGTGTGGGCTACAAGTCCCTGAATCTGAATGAACCCTCCAATGTGACTGGTGTATGAGACTGTGTGCATCGTTGTGTCTGGACTCAAGTAACTTTCTCCAGCATTTTAATTTTCTATAGATCCACTTGCTCCACTGCAAAAGTAACAGAATGGAGTAGAAGAGGGCTCCTAGTATGAATATAAGTTGATACCACCCATGCAATAAAACGCATTGTTTGTGTAATATATATTTATTTACTGAAAAAAAACAAAGGTTATAGAGCTGTTGTAGTTAGGCTGAAGTTACACTTGTACAAAACCAGTGAAATTCAGCAGTTATAGTTAGCTGAGCGAACTATAACTTGGGCCCCTCTGCAATGCACTGCTTATGACCTCACATATTACATTAATCATGACGTGGTCAGAGACATTATAGCCAAGTATGCTATTGCCAATGTGCTGGGGGTGGGCAACCAGAGACATTGCTGGAGCCGGCCCTTTGGTAGTCCCCAGGGCCATCTAGGACTCCATGAGGGGGGGGGGGGGCACCCCTCCTTACTTGACTAGGGGCCTGCAACCCCCCTCGCAATTTAGAGTTTGGCCCCAGGACAGCGGTGGTCTGTGGCAGGGGCAGAGGGGTTCTGCGATGCCCCTCGATATTATTGTAAATTGCCCAAGGGAGGTGGCGGTCCACTGGGGCAGGGGGTTCTCGAGGCCCCCCTCACTATATTGAATAGCCCTGGGTAGGCGGCGGTCCCTGGGGATGCGGACAGACCCACTTGCATTCGTAATTAGAAGAGCCCCAGAAAGGTGGCAGCCCCGGGGATTTGATAAGCCCTAGAGGGAGGTGTTATTTATCCTCGTTCGCTTGCTGTGCCGGAATAAAGCAGTAAAAAAGGACTACGGGCTCGTCTGGATTCTTGTCTTACCGGAATTCTGTTGGTTCATATATATATATATATATATATATATATATATATATATATATATATATATATATATATATATATATATATATATACACGTGTTTGTTTTGCCAATAACTTTGGCGCCGCTTGACGAATCTTCCTGAAATTTAAAAAAAAACTTCCGCTGCTGTGTTGAAAGTTTTTGAATGATCTGTCAAGCGGGTGCTGAGAAACAAGGGGCGGGGCCCAAAACACGTTTTCCTCATGTTATGTCTATGGGGATTTTTCATTTTTTGAACACTACTACAGCCCGAAAGGAATCACACCAAATTTGTCAGAAAGCTAGATGTTGGTTCAGAAAGCGTGTTTTTGTGATTTGGTGGCAGCCATTTTCTTTTGCATTTTTTTGTGGGACTCTGCTTCAAGCCAAGTCTCACAAAAAAAAATGTTACAAAAAAGAAGAAAAGGGGGCAGTGTTGAAATACTCCGACCCCCTAGGCCTCTTGGGAAGGTTCCACAGGGACCACAAATGGCACAAAAAAAGCCTTAAAAAATACATTTCAGTGGGATACATGGATCCTGCCAAAAAGCTTTAAAAAAAGTGAAGTGCGGGCTGCCGAGCTTTGTTTGGGGGTGGGCCAGGACCAGGGCACATTGTAATAAAGGAGAGTGGTGCACGCCACCACTTCCTGGGGCTTATCTATGTTCCGGGGACCACCACCTCCCTGGGGCTTATATATTTAACAATGGGGTGGGTGGCTCTTTGACCTCCCACCCCCGCCCCAGCCCCAGGGACTGCCCCCTCCCTGGGGCTTTAAGTTTAAAGAATGCAGGGGCGCGTGGCCTCTCGCAGCTCCAGGGGCTGTACTCTTACCCATCCATTAACACTAAAAAACCTGTACCCTCCTTAATACATTTACCTATTATTAAAAAAAAAAAAAATCTCCCAGCGTGATAAGTCCCGCTTTGTAAATTGCCAGAAACTGACGTGAGTGGTACTTACCTGTGTGATACTGGCTGTGTTGTAAAATATAATCCGTGGTTATTTCCACGTAAACATTGCGCACCCCAGGGGCAGATAAACTACTAGCATAGGAGTAACCAAGTACCGAGTAGGTCCTAGAATCCTTAGTTGAAGGTCAGAACTGAGGAGAGATGAAAGGAAGCACAAATGGGGAAATCTTAAAGCCTTACTGAAGGATTCGAAGAACATGGAGCCAGGCCAAGGAGACCCATAGAGCTAAAGATAATCCAACTATGGATTTGCCCATTTAGGGTCCCTTTGAAAGGGTGCCAAAAGACATTCGGACAAATCAATCTAAGAAGGCAGGGATGGCATGGTATTTCTATTAAAATTCATCAGGTTTACAATTATAAACAAAAATCCTATAGAGACAGCCTGGATGGACTCAATTCAAAACCAATAAAGAGAAGCAACTGAAACATTCTTATGTTGCCAACTAGAATATTACACTGGGGAAAGCTTGTGCTCTAAATTGCAGCCTTGGTCAACAGTCTATGCAAGAAGTCAAGGAAGCCACTTAGGCACATCCAGTAATTCAACGACTAAACGAAGAACTTTCAAAAGCCTTAGCTGAGAAGATGCTTTATGGAAACTGGTCATTTTTATTTCAGTAGAAGCATTAAACAAACGCTTGCTATCAAAGTGGAAATCCAGAATCTAACCGAAGTGCTACTAAGGCAGCACTCTGATGCTAGTCCGGTATCCCCAAAAGCAGACATACCCACAGCTTTGCCACTAAAAGTAGTGCACACATGATGAAAAGTTTAACCAAGCAGAAAGGAAACAAATTGCGCAAATCTTCCAAGAAAGGAGATCAAACATCTTTCAACCGGATAGCAGCATTGTCTTTCAAGCAAGTCCTGCAATGGACTGTGGCAGCTGCTAGCACACAGACACATATTAGTGCAAAACGCCAGTACTGTTAATCTTGCGGAGACTGAACAGCAGGAGAAGGGCAGCCAAAGAACCCAGAATGTGCAGGGAGGCAAATTAATACCATGTACGAAAACAATCCAGAGAGAAACCCTAGGGTACTCACAGAACAGAAGCCCTGAAGATAAGGCATACACAAATCGGGGTGCAGAGTCTCAAACAAAAAGTGTTGTTTTGAGACAAAGGCTTAACGTCACTGCCGAATTAGTTTTCAGCACATATGCCCAGAAGAGTGAGTTAGAAGAGTCCAACAGAGAAATGATTTAAGGAAAGGGTGAGACTTACTGCACACACACACACACACACACACACACACACACACACACACATAGTGGTGGGTGAAACACTGTATGGCCCTCTTCTGTTTGAGAGCTTTCAGAAGTAGGCCAGGAAGCTATGATGTTTTTCCATTGCCAAGGTGCACACCCCTGGGCTTCTCTCCTTGTTAATGTGGTTGTGGTGTGGGATTGTCCTCCCCTTCTATAACACAGCCTTTCATCCAATCTACAATACTGTCTTTGAAGAATAATAAACACAAAAGTACATGGTCTGAAGGGGTTGAATTCAGATGCCTAATATGCCCGATAAAGGTTCGCTTCTTCATTCCACAAAATACAAAATGAAACAGACTCTCCATATCAAATGAGCAACCAATTAATTTAGAGCTTTAAAAAGTATATTTTTTTTAAAACCTAAAAAAAATTGAACACTGCCACTATGTACCACACCCAACGACACCATACCACAGATCAGCAACATTACGGATTTCTAGCTAAAGTTCAGCATAAATGAGCAACTGTACAACTCGCAGGTAGGCCATTTGTACCATAGGTACCTATTTTCTACACACCTGCAATAACTTTGCTATGTACTCTGCTTGCGGACGGCTTCTCGACACTTTGCTCAACTTTGGTCTCAGAGATTCTAATTGAATATAAAAACATAAAAAATTACTTAGGACACTAACAATTATAGGGTAAACGCATGCCTAATAAAATGGTTTCAACATAAACACAGAACTGCAATAATAAAACCTTAAACGTCCTGTAAGTAGTCAAATTTCCACAGAACAAATATACATTGATAATATGTTCCCATTTGAAAAATCCATTAAAAAACAAAAGAGTCAAGTTGGTGGTTGTAGTAACTGATTTCTTATGCTCATCTAACCGTTTGTTCTTGTCAATGCAAATTTTTGTTGAATGCCTTTTTCCCGATATTCAAATGAAGCTTATCAGATAATGAGACATGTGAGTATATGAATATTAGTTTGGGAAGCACAAACAGTTGACCCAGAGGATGTCCCGGTGCTATAAGATGAGGAAAGTGATCCATAGAGGAAAACTATTGAAGGTTAAAAAGCTAAGTTTTCAAATATTTTTTTTAAACACCAGAATGGAAGGTGCTCTCCTTACCTCCAAGGGAAACAGATTCAATGGTTTGGATGGCCATGGGGGAAAAAAGCACACCCGCCCATTTTAGTTGTATTCTAGGTAACAGGCTCAAGGAAATTCGACCACATTTCTCCACACCTGAAATCTCTGAACTGGCTTCCTCTTGAGGCCATAATCCAACTTAAATTGGAATGCATCATGCACAAGGCCCTTTACTCAAACTCCCCGGCATTTCTTGCCCAGAAACTCGTGATATACGGAGGAACCAGAAACTCCCGTTCCGTCAGAGGCCTTTTACTCCAACCAGCACGCTTGCGGAAAAAAAAAAACGTACAACCAAGCCTTCTCTGGGGCTGTACCAAGAATATGGAACTCACTCCCACCTGCCATTAGAAGAACTCCATCTCTGGCTCGCATTAAAAAGGATGCCAAAACCTTCCTAATGGGCAAATTCCTCTCCTAAATACTGACTTGAAATCACTTCAGCGACCTTGTCTATCCTGTTGTCATCCACCCGGTACCTCTGGGCACCCCACCCTGAGATCTGGGTCTCTCTATTTCTCGTAAAATGTGTTTTCCTGTGTTTATGCCAAATGTCCCCCCCCCCCAAAATCCCCTTGTTTACAATTTGCGAATTCTATAACGCGCTCCGATACCCTTCGGGCCAAGTTCACTTGTGGTTACCCCAATTGTATCCCCCACCCACTCAAAGTCTCTTGCATACATCTCATGAATCCTGTCAAGCGCTCTGATACCCTAACAGGTCAAGTTAGCGCTCTATAAAACACAAATAAATAAATAGGTGCAGTAAAGGGCAAAGTACTAGCAGATGTTAGCATTCTCTTTGGGCTGTACCAACGTGTGGAGATATATGCCCTGCCTGATTCACTGCTCAACAGTGGAGGACCATGGTCTTTAATAACACCCTCTTGTTGCCAGGAAGCCAGTGCACACCACACAGATGGTTTCAGACAGATACATGTCTCAGAAGCTTTAATACAAGGCAGGCTCTTGCATTCTGGACTGTCTAAAGTTGGTGCATGGCGTTTCTAAGCAAACTCAAAAAGGGAATTGCTAATGTCTAATCTTTTCAGTAATCGCTGCCGGAATAAAATCTTTCCGACTAGATGCAGGTAGAAAGTCCAGCATTCTTTTAAGCAGATTAAGAAGACTGCGCCAACGGAGTTGGAGGGGGAATCTCCATCGTCCACAAAGACACCCTCAGAGTCTCTACCAACACCGACGACACCCTCAACACCGCCGAGCACATGCACTTCCAGATCCACACCGACCCCAACACGACCCTCAGAGGAACACTCATCTACAGACCACCCGGACCACGACCACAGTTCAGCGACACCATAGCCGACCTCGTCAGCACCCACGCCCTCGCCTCCACAGACTACATCCTCCTCGGGGACCTGAACTTCCACCTCGAGAACAACAACTACGCCGCCAACTCCACCTCCCTGATCGACAATCTTGCCAACCTCGGACTCAAACAGGTCGTGACAACACCCACCCACGCTGCTGGACACACGCTGGACCCCATCTTCTCCGCAAGCCCCCACGTCTCCTTCAACCACACCACCGTACCCCACTGGACAGACCACAGATGCGTTCACTTCACCTTCAGGAAACCCACCACACACCACCACACCCAACAGCTGCCACGCCGCTGCTGGGGCAAAGTCACCAAGGATCAACTGACCACCACCCTCGCCCTGAGACCACCCGCCGACCCCATCGACCCCGACTCCGCCGCTACCAACCTCAAACAGTGGATCAACGACTGCGCCAACACCCTCGCCCCTCTCAAGATCTCCATAACCAACCACACCAACAAGAAAGCCGCCTGGTTTACCGAAGACCTCCGGACCTCCAAGCACACCGGTCGGAAGCTGGAGAAGAAATGGCTCCGCGACCGCTCACCAGACAGCCCAAAAGAACGCCACCCGCAGACACCACCAACTCATCAGGACCGCCAAAAGGACCGCCTAGACAACAACGCACACAACACCAAAGAGCTCTTCAGCATCGTGAAAGAACTCTCCAAACCCAGCTCCAACACCAACGACATTCCACCATCACAAGACCTGTGCGACTCCATGGCCACCTTCTTTCACAGCAAGATCACCGACATCCACGACAGCTTGAACTGAGACACACCCGCACCCACCACCAAGACCACCATCCCCGTGACCTCCACCCACACCAGTCGCCTGACCGCCTGGTCCAACGTCAGCGACGAAGACACCATCAAAACCATGAACACCATCCACTCCAGATCTCCATCCGACTCGTGCACTCACCACGTTTTCAACATTGCCAGCACAACCATCGCACCCCACCTCCGGAAAACAATCAACACCTCCTTTGAGACAGCAGCCTTCCCGGAAAGCTGAGAATCACCTTCAAACTCCTCACCCACGCACACAAAGCACTACACAACACCGGACCAACATACCTCAACAACCGACTCAGCTTCCACACCCCCACCCGCAACCTCCGCTCTACCACCCTCGCCCTCGCCACAGTTCCTCGTATCCGGAAAACCACCGGTGGCGGCAGATCCTTCTCCTACCTCGCCGCCAAGACCTGGAACGCTCTCCCTACCAGCCTAGGACAGACCCAGGACCTGCTGACCTTCAGAAGACTTCTCAAGACCTGGCTCTTCGATCAGTAGCAGCCCCCCCCCCCTAGCGCCTTGGGACCCTCATGGGTATGTAGCGCGCTTTACAAATGCATTGATTGATTGATTGATTGATTAAAGTGCAATACAAATAGAAGACTGTCAAAATCCAAGAATTGTTAAAAAAAAAAAAACTGGTGAAAAAAAATCCCTAAATGTCTTGCTTTTGCCATGGGGAATGGGTACTTGACCCCGCTCAGAAAGCCACCAAGATAGAGTCCAAATGGAGTCAGAAGCCCCAAAATCGAAGATCTTAATCTAAGGGTAATTGAGGTCAATGCAGTTTTTATGCATCTGCTTAGCTGCAGACAATACAGTCTCTAAACAGGCCTTGCATGTGTAAGATGTACTCCGAGATGAACACTATGACTTGTATATCGTCAGCTTAGGAGAGACTGTACTACTGTGTGATTTGAGCCAATTGATAAGGTACCTGTTTCCAACAGTGGTGTGTAGCTAGGAGCCTCGAGGGGGCTCCTTGCTATACAATACATATATCAGATTTATAAGGGCCCAACATAATTCTGTGGGATTGGGTTAATAGAAACGAGTGGAGTCACTTTCCAGCTGAACTAGAGATCCCTTTGCTGCGGAGACACTCCAGCTAGATTGTATGTGACAGTGTTGAATGCCACAGAGAGATCTAATTGCCCCGTGTGGCTCGACCATCACTGTCCAGGATGAAGCAAATATGTTCAGACACAGGCTGAAACGTGGTTTCAATGCTGTACTTTTGCCTAAAACCGGACTGCAAATCATTAAGCAACATATGTTGCTCTTAATAAAAAATTTAAACAACACCACTATTTCCTGAGTAACATGCCTTTCAAGGATCTTAGTAGGGGCTGCAAGCAATGAAGTATGTTGGAAAAAAGCCACAACAGAATTGTGATGGGTTAATTTATCATTAAAACTTTCCAGGAAGAGCGGACCAAAACAGTCTCAAAGGAGGTGTTGATTAGTATACTGCACCAGGGCAGATTGTATGGAAGCCCAGCTTAAGACGTTTTGGAGGGTATGGACCAAGAGGAAAGCTTGTTGAACAAGTTAATAAGCGAGTTTTGACATCTTCCAGGGACTGAAAGGACAGAGGATGTGAGATGTTATTTTGTAACAAATTCTTCAACAGCAGGTTGAGCATCAAAGCTTCAATAGATGTCAGCAAATGTTCTGACAACACCCCCCCCCCCCCCAAATAAAAAACCCAGAGAAGATAATTTATCTCTTGAATGGAAGCGGTGCATGAAGGATGGCAATAGAGAGGGACTGAAGTTTGGAGAAAATATCTTTGGGTGGTCCACGTCAGAAAGTATTATCTATAATTCCGAGCTAAATAATTTACTACATAATAAAAAGTGGATTATTAGTTGCAGTGGATGGTAGTCCACCACAATTAATAATGGCACCATCCTAGTTAGGTCCAGTAAAGGGTTTCCGTTCTTTAAACCTGAGCTCAACCCCTTGTAGCCATGGCACAGATCAGACGGTCTTAACTTAAGAAAAAGTATAAAGCATTTAGAAATAACAAAACATATAACAAGTAGAAAACACAATAAAAATCCAACTCCAGTTTAAAAAAAAGAATATTTTAATGATCAAAATGACAGCAAAATGATACAACTCCAATAAGGAGAACCCGAGATATGAATTTTTAAAATTGTAGATAAAAGTAGCACCGGAAAGCACAAAGTGTCAACACCATGCAACTGTTTGTGCTAGCCCAGGACAAGGGTAAAGTTTAGGGCCGACCGTTATGAAGCGCGGGCTGCATACAGAGGCTCAGCTGATTCTGTTCGAAGTTTTACCTTGTGACTCTGAAATGGAAGTCGAAAATCAGCAGCGATGCAAGGCAGCAAGCGGAGGCCTAGATGCGTTTCTCAAGGCGGTATAGCCATCGGACGAAGTCCCAAGGATGCCATTGACTTTTGGTTGGAAACTCCAAACACTAGAAATTTAAAATTTGCACCCCAAACTTTTGGCACTTTTGCCCGGTGAAGATTTCTACCTTCGGACTTAGTCATTGTTTTTTTTAGCACAGATTGCTCCAGAGGGACAAGGCTTCAAGCTGTGGCCGAATGGGGCTCAACAAGGCCCGATATCTTCTCTGTGCAGTACAATTCAGTATTATCCAGTTTCCAAAGAAAAACAAATATTTCCTTAGTAGTGCGACATCTATTATAATCCGTTTTACCTCAAAAGCGAAAAAAGTAAATATAATAGGGCCATCTCAATTTGTTTGTAGCCAGACACAAAAATACCAGACTTTAGTGTTCTATTCAGACCATATTTGGGCAATGAGATCCAGGTACAGGAGCTCTTGTATAAAAATTGGTGCATAGAGAAAATACCAGGCTTCATTTAATCTCAGATAATGCCATTTTCTCTCAACACATTGTCTTGTGTTTTTTGGGAACAGACAATAGACCAGGTGCAACAAGCAACAGCGAATTGCAAGATGTGTTTTTCTCTCAGAGTGATTAGAAGTAACTCCCTGGGATCTTTCCTGGCAGGAGCCCTGCTATCCTGCTCTCCTGTAAGATATCGTTATATAACCCCTTCTACAGCTTCTCGGCAGAGAATCTCCTGCCCTTTGGATGTACAGAAAAGCACCGCGCTTAGAAATCTCTACCTCTTACTGTTAAGAGCATTGCTCTCCATTAGTTTGCAGACCATATTTGAAAGGCATTATGCAAATTGGACATTTAGATAGAGGATAGAAAAATATGGCTCACTTAGGCTAGTTTAACCAGCCGTCACACGAGGCCTCCAGGACAATTACTGTGTTAATTCCTATAGCATTCGCTCCGAAGACAAAGGCAATATAAAAGGCAGAGATCTCACAGTTCCAGAAGGTTAGGTAGAAAAAAGTGGAGCTGTGGTTCTTGTAAAGCTCTGTTTTTAAGGTACAAAGTCCCAAAAAGTATAAACGAACTAGCAAAAGAAAAGCTGCCTCAAATCATGGAGGGTGACCAGACGACAAAAAGAAATACGTTAGAAATCTGTTTGAGAAGCAAGTCTCCAGACTTCAGAATTACTGAGCTCATGCAATGATAACAAACATTTGCAATGCAATTCGTCTCGCCTTTGGGGCCCAATGTGCTTACTACAGGCACATTGTGAGAAGCCCCTCCTAAAAAATAATAACAAACAACAAACACAATCTGGATGTGTAGTATCCTCTTAGCAAACACAGTTAAGAAAACAGGAGTATTTTGGTGAGTAGCCAGCAAAGCCAAGACGATCTAGGCTAATGCTTTGTTGCTGCTGAAGAAGCAAGAGTGGACACATAGATTTGGGACTAGTTGGGGACCTGGCTTTTTCACAAGTATCAGAATATAGAAGTCAGATGAAAGATGATACCAGCTTGTCTTCGTGACACAGACCTATCAAAAGTAACACATAGTAACACGGGGACTTCTTCACAGGCCAGTGAACTTAAAGAACAATATAAGAACCAGTTTAACGCATTCATTAAAGAGTACAGATTTGGATGTGATACAATTCACCAACACTAGAAGAACAGTACACTGTCTCGCAGCACATTGCATCTAAATCAAAACACAACTCGCATTCCTAAAGCAAATGCTTTACTGCCTTATGTAAAGTGATACTTGGCAAACACCACAAAGCAGCCAGAGCCGTGCACAGTGCATGTTGATTCTCCACTAGGAAGTCTTTATGTGCTGGTCTAGGAGTGCAGGCACGAGCCTTTGGCACTTTTCTTAACTCAAACAGGAGTGCAAGGCTGTAGGTGTTTTACTTCTCACAGTCACAGATATTGTTACAACGAACAGGCAACATCAGTGTACATTAGTCGGAAAAACATTTCAAATTTCACACTAGCAAAAGTAATCATCATTACACTGAGATTGATAACATAATGTCAAAAGAGTAGGAAGGAAGGAATGAGCCCCTGGATTTCGGAGTTCACACAGCGGGAATCCACCAAGCCTTTCCCAAACTTATTTTGCCCTTGAGACGGATATGTGGGCGCAGGTTGGTATGAACGATAGTGTATATTCCACTTTTATATAAAACTACGTTTGTTCATGTAATCTAAGGTTGGATTTAATTTTTTTTGAGTGTTATTAAATGTATTATTCGAATCAAGTGAAGCACTCTGCCACAAGAAGTGTGTATGTAATCATGATCAACTGCTATTGTATATTTTTAACCAAAGCAATTGATAATTCGCAAGTGGTATCATCATTAATAAAGTGTCATCAGAATTTTTGTTATCATTTAGTTGCATGCAATATCAATGTGGAAAACAGAGCTCTTACTCAAGAGGGTGCAGCTGCTTAGAAGGAGTTGGTTTATAAAACTATATTGTATGTGATGTGTATCAGACAGCCTGGCTGTAAGGCAATCGGCTTGAAGGACTTGTGTATCATAATATCTCGATAAACCATAGCCTGATGAGCTGAACTCGCTATATCTGCACCAGCCTGAACATGACTCAGTATCCCTGCCTGCTTTTGCTTGGAAAGGCCCGGTCTGAGCCGCAGCTGTTAATAAGAAAAGAAGCAATGAAACAAGACTTCAAGGCGGTATGCCGATCAATCAAATACCCGAAGACAAGGCTGCAAAAACACACCTAACAGCAGTCAAGAGCTGATCAACGGACACAACGCAGATTTAAGAAACTGAAAATAGACTCCTTGTGTTGTAAGCAAGTCTGGAAAAAAAAATCAAACTAGCAATAGAAGAGGAGAACAAACAGGCCCTATATTGTATCATATAAGGAGGAGGAAGTCTCAGGGCACTCTGTTTGGAAGAGAGACACTGCCTGCCAGTGCCATTTTCCAGAAGGTGGTCCTATGTTGTGGAGAGCCTTGTAGGCGTGGACGAGCAGCTTGAATTTGCATCGTTTCTGGATGGGTAGCCAGTGTAATTCATTGAGGTAGGGAGTGATGTGGGAACTTCTGGGGACATCTAGGATGGATCTAGCGGCAGTGTTTTGGATGGTCTGTAGTCTTTGCGTGAGTTAGATGGAGATGTCAATGAAGAGTGCATTGCTGTAGTCGAGGCTGCTGGTGATGCAGGCCTAGGTGATCATGCATCTTACGTGCTTTCTGAGTCATTTGAAGATCTTGTGAAGAATTCTAAGGATGTAGTAGGATGCGATCAAGGTGTTGACCTGTTTGTTCAGCAAGAATTTGTTGTTAAGAATGATTCAGAGATTTGTGGGGTGGTCTGTTGGGGTGGGCGTGGGACGCAGGTTGGACGGCGAGCAGGAGAAGTATCACTTACTTTTGTCCGTGTTTGGTTTGAGGCAGTTCTCTCGCATCCAGTTGACTACGCTGGGCAAGCAGTCAGTGAAGCTGAACCTGGTGGTGGGGTGTTGGTGAAGGAGAGGATGAGCTGAGTGGAATTGGCATATAGGACAATGTTGATGCTGCGAGTTCCAATGATGTGGACGAGAGGTGCCATGTATATGATCAGGGTTGGGCTGAGGGAGGAGCACTGGGGGACTCCACAAACATGCATCTTGTGTACAGAGGTGAAAGTGGAGAGTGACTATGGCCCCGTGGAGAGGAAGGAGTTGATCCAGTTCACAGCAGGTCCTTATTTACTAGAATCCTGGAGTCTGGTGATGAGTGTCCCAGGAGAGATGATGCTGAACACTGCTGAGAGGTTGAGCAGGATGAGAGCATCTGTTTCTCCTCTGTCCGTGATTGACTGGATGTTGTGTGCTGCCAGGAGGGTGGTTTCCATGCTGTGGTTGCTTTCGAACCCTGACTGGGTTGAGTCCAGGAGGTGGTGATGTTCAAGATGGGCCGAGAGCTGCTTGTTGATCTCTCTCCAGACATTGGCGTGAAGGGGAGAAGCCAGAGGTCGCCTGAAGTAGTTGAGATCTTCCGTGTTGACCGCGGGTTTCTTCAGGAGAGCTCTGACCTCTGCGTGTGTCCAGCTGTAAGGGATGACACAGCAGAAGATGGAGGAGTTGATGATGGAGGTGATGTTGGCGCTGATCAATAGGTTTCCCAGATGGTGAGGGCAAGGGTCTGTGGTGCACCCCGAGTGGATGGTCTGCATGATTCTGGTGGTGTCTTCTGTGGTGAGGAGGTTCCAGTTCGTTAGGGGGTGGGTGCTTAATAATGTCCTCTATAGTGGGTTGAGGTGCAAAGTTGGTGAAGATCTTGAGTAGTTTGATGTGGAAAAAAGTTGAAAAGGTCATTGCAGAGGGTCTGTGAGGGGGTGATGGAGGCTGCTGTTGAGATGTTAAATTATTTGACTATGTTGAAGAGTTGTTTGCCAGAGTTTGGGCAGGATTACAGTCTGAGCACGAGGGGGACTTTCCTTGCTTCTTTGATCTGTGCGTGGTACCTTCTGCATGCAGATTTGAAGGAGTCTCTAGAGGTATTGTTGCGGCTGGTTCTCCATCTTCTTTTCAGCTGTTTGCAATAGTGTTTGTCTCTTAGATCTTTTGTGTACCAGCATGCATTAGCACACGTTCTTGTGTGTCTGATCCTCTTCATGGGGGCTAAGGTGTTGGAGCAGTCTGTGAACCAATTTCTGAAGGTGGATAGATTATTTAATAAGTTTCCTGTGTGTGCGTGTGGGGGGGGGGGAGGGGGGTTTGCTGGTTGGATTGGAGGGCTTGGGACCATCCTGTTTCTGTCATGTTGTTCCAGTTGAGGCGGAGGTTGATGGTCGGTGATTGTTTGCTCGGGTGGGGTGCGGTGATGTACAATGGAGTGGTCTGTCCATGTGAGCAGGGTGAGGTGGCTAGCGCTACCTTGTTGCTGGCTTTGATGTTTGGGTCAAGTGTGTGTCCGGCGGTGTAAGGCAGGTTGTGTACGAGTTGCATGAGTCCGATGCGGTCAAGGCTTTCTAGGAGGTTAGTGTTGTTCAACTTCTTTTGGTCCTCAAAATTAAAGTTCAGGTTACAGAGTAGATGGAAGTCGTTGGTTCTAACGGCGATGGCAGTGATTTAATTAGTGATGAGGTTGCTGAAGTTTGTTCAGGGGATCCCGGCAGTCGATAGAGATGAGATGGTCATGAAGTAGTTGAGATGTAGATGGAAGTGCAGGTGTTCCATGAGAGAGGATGGTTCATGCATTGTCATGGTGCAGGTAATGGTGTCTTTGTGGATTATTGCAAGGTCTCCTCCAGGTTTGTGGAGACTGTTGCAGCGGATAATCTTGTAGCTGGGATGGGACAATGCTCGATTGCGGGGGTAGTGGGTTGCCTAAGACAGGTTTCGGTGAGGAAGAGGATGTCGAGGGAGTGAGTGTTGATGAGATACCAGATCTCGGTAGTGTGAGTGCAGAGAGATCTAGTGTTGTGGAGCATGCAGGCAATGCAAGATGAGGTGTGTGCTGAGGGCAGCGTGAGGGGGTGCTGCAGGAAAAGGGAAAGGGTCCTGCCGTATGAGTTGGGGTGGTAGAGGGGCAGCAGTTGTATCACAGACTGGTGCTGAGCGCTAGCAAGTCAGCAGTGGTGGAATAGCGGTGGTGGTTTGTGGCGCTGGGCGAGGTCCGGGCACAGACAGGCTTGCCTTTGGCACACCAGTAGCATGCGTTCTCCCCATTTGCACAGCGACTGCCATTACGTAGGTTCTAGGAGGCGGGGAGAGGGCGACCCACTTGGGTTTTACGGAACCACCAGTCCCAGAGAGCACTGCTTCAGGTTTTACACCTGTGCATAATTACTGAGGGTATTTACTAGTGCCTGCAGCTTGTCGTCATGTCACATGTGCTGCCACTGAAGAGGGCGTTGGCCCGAAAGCGTCTGGCAGGAAAGGGACTCTGTTCGCAGCTCGCGCCCTTGCGATGGCATTAATCCCTACCTGTAAGTGCATCCCACCTAGGGGCAACTCTTTCTTTCCATTTGTTGGCGGCCTGCCCGGTCGCGGGGTTGCACTACCGCTAACAACTGCGGGTCCACAGCTGCCTTACTTGGGTAGCTTTCTGTGGTACAGGAGGTGCCTTTACTTGCGGGGTGCTTGCGGGGACATTGGCAATCCCTTTAATACTTTTTTTGCATGCGAATGGCGGCGGCGACCCACTTGGGTTTTACGGAACCACCAGTCCTAGAGAGCACTGCTTCAGGTTTTACACCTGTGCATAATTACTGAGGGTATTTACTGGTGCCTGCAGCTTGCCGTCATGTCACATGTGCTGCCACTGAAGAGGGCGTTGGCCCGAAAGCGTCTGGCAGGAAAGGGACTCTGTTCGCAGCTCGCGCCCTTGCGATGGCATTAATCCCTACCTGTAAGTGCATCCCACCTAGGGGCAACTCTGTCTTTCCATTTGTTGGCGGCCTGCCCGGGCGCGGGGTTGCACTACCGCTAACAACTGCGGGTCCACAGCTGCCTTACTTGGGTAGCTTTCTGTGGTACAGGAGGTGCCTTTACTTGCGGGGTGCTTGCGGGGACATTGGCAATCCCTTTAATACTTTTTTTGCATGCGAATGGCGGCGGCGACCCACTTGGGTTTTACAGAACCACCAGTCCCAGAGAGCACTGCTTCAGGTTTTACACCTGTGCATAATTACTGAGGGTATTTACTGGTGCCTGCAGCTTACCGTCATGTCACATGTGCTGCCACTGAAGAGGGCGTTGGCCCGAAACGCGTCTGGCAGGAAAGGGACTCTGTTCGCAGCTCACACCCTTGAGATGGCATTAATCCCTACCTGTAAGTGCATCCCACCTAGGGATATATATATATATATATATATATATATATATATATATATATATATATATCATGAGTGTCCCCATAAAGACATCACTCACGGAGGGGTTATCCGCTCACACACCTCAGGCAGTGGCAGCCACACGGTATTTCTAGCTTCTTCCTGCAAAGCGCCACACAGCGGTATTTCTCGCTTTTTCCTGCAATGCGCCAAACGCGTTTCAAGCCGTAGCCCTTGATCACTGGCTTGCAGTAAATAACAGAAGCAGCAATCTGTATCGGAACCAGCTTTATTTGATTACACAGTCACGCCCATGTGGGCGTCAGCAGGCATGCTGGTTATAGTAGTTCATATTCCTGCCAAGACCATAGTTCCATAAAAACCCCAGTGGGTGTTGCTGCCTCAGTTGTCAATGTCAATAAAGTTATTGTTCATACAATTTCCATGAATTTTTGGCTCCGTAAGTTAAAGCATAGAGTAAATCGCTGCTTGCACACCAATAGCATCCAAAGGTGAGGCCCCCTCCATTCCATCAGTGCATGTAATTACAGGCACCCAGATCCGCTCGTTTAGGCAGCGGGACATCTTTGCGACCGGACTAGCCGCTAAACAACAAAACCATGAGTGTCCCCATAAAGACATCACTCACGGAGGGGTTATCCGCTCACACACCTCAGGCAGTGGCAGCCACACGGTATTTCTAGCTTCTTCCTGTAAAGCGCCACACAGCGGTATTTCTCGCTTTTTCCTGCAATGCGCCAAACGCGTTTCAAGCCGTAGCCCTTGATCACTGGCTTGCAGTAAATAACAGAAGCAGCAATCTGTATCGGAACCAGCTTTATTTGATTACACAGTCACGCCCATGTGGGCGTCAGCAGGCATGCTGGTTATAGTAGTTCATATTCCTGCCAAGACCATAGTTTGGATGCTATTGGTGCTATTGGTGTGCAAGCAGCGATTTACTCTATGCTTCAACTTACGGAGCCAAAAATTCATGGAAATTGTATGAACAATAACTTTATTGACATTGACAACTGAGGCAGCAACACCCACTGGGGTTTTTATGGAACTATGGTCTTGGCAGGAATATGAACTACTATAACCAGCATGCCTGCTGACGCCCACATGGGCGTGACTGTGTAATCAAATAAAGCTGGTTCCGATACAGATTGCTGCTTCTGTTATTTACTGCAAGCCAGTGATCAAGTGCTACGGCTTGAAACGAGTTTGGCGCATTGCAGGAAAAAGCGAGAAATACCGCTGTGTGGCGCTTTGCAGGAAGAAGCTAGAAATACCGTGTGGCTGCCACTGCCTGTGGTATGTGAGCGGATAACCCCTCCGTGAGTGATGTCTTCATGGGGACACTCATGGTTTTGTTGTTTAGCGGCTAGTCCGGTCGCAAAGATGTCCCACTGCCTAAACGAGCGGATCCGGGTGCCTGTAATTACATGCACTGATGGAATGGAGGGGGCCTCACCTTTGGATGCTATTGGTGTGCAAGCAGCGATTTACTCTATGCTTCAACTTACGGAGCCAAAAATTCATGGAAATTGTATGAATAATAACTTTGACATTGACAACTGAGGCAGCAACACCCACTGGGGTTTTTATGGAACTATGGTCTTGGCAGGAATATGAACTACTATACCCAGCATGCCTGCTGACGCCCACATGGGCGTGACTGTGTAATCAAATAAAGCTGGTTCCGATACAGATTGCTGCTTCTGTTATTTACTGCAAGCCAGTGATCAAGGGCTACGGCTTGAAACGCGTTTGGCGCATTGCAGGAAAAAGCGAGAAATACCGCTGTGTGGCGCTTTGCAGGAAGAAGCTAGAAATACCGTGTGGCTGCCACTGCCTGAGGTGTGTGAGCGGATAACCCCTCCGTGAGTGATGTCTTTATGGGGACACTCATGGTTTTGAGATATATATATATATATATATATATATATATATATTATCCAACAAAGTGCCCAAAGCATTGAGATGGCACACAACTGTGCCCAGCCATCCGGCAATTATCATCCAGCCTGCCTCTTTGGTCCAAATTATTTCTTTCTGCCGACGCATTTCGGGGCCATGAGCCTCTTCTTCATGGGCTGCTTGAAAGAACACACTGAGGCTCGCATTTACAATATTTCCGGTTTGCTTTATTTGCATGTTCACCCTTAGTGGGCGTGGCTTGAAGAGCAATCTAAATTAATGCATGCTGGATATAATAGTTACAAATGCGAGCGTACGTTTAAGCTTTTAGTAAGTTCAGTGTCAGTTCCCTTTTAAAAGCAATGTTTTTCATCCTTTGGTAAGTCTCGGAGCAAAGGTGCAGGCTCAATTAGCATATTGAGCACAGTGCTTCCCGGTCTCAAGCAGTTCAAAAACCGAAGCCTCAACCAGCTGGCTGTAACTTTCATTCCCCAGCTGCAGATGGTGCCATCTCCACGGCAGGGCTGCCGTGCGTAAATGTTATCCAACAAAGTGCCCAAAGCATTGAGATGGCACACGACTGTGCCCAGCCATCCGGCAATTGTCATGCAGCCTGCTACTTTGGTCCAAATTATTTCTTTCTGCCGACGCGTTTTGAGGCCATGAGCCTCTTCTTCATGGGCTGCTTGAAAGAACACACTGAGGCTTGCAGTTACCATATTTCCGGTATATATATATATATATATATATATATATATATATATATATATATATATATATATATATATATACACACACATACATATTCACACACACACACACACACACATACACACTTACCGGATATATACTTTCCATTTGGATGTAAAGGCATGTGTGGTAAAGGCATATAGACCTGTGTGGTAAAGGCAACGCATGGTAAATGCTGCATTGCAAAGACTGTTTCTCGTTTATTACTAACAGGTAATTGTCATGGGGATCTGTAAACAGTAGATTATCTCTGCACACATGCAGGATGCTTGACAGTTTTCAGAAATATATTTTTTCACTCAAAAAAGCAGTAAATGACTGAAGACGTCTACAATAAGCAGCACTTTTCAGTTTGTTTACAAAAAATACATTCAATTCACTAAATCAGTCATTTGGTACTTTTGACTGAAAACACCACATTTTGAAATCTTTAAAAAAAATAGAAAAACTGAAGGAAAATGTAGCTTCTATATGCTGTATAAAGTTTCAAGCAGTTGGAAATGGGTGGGGGGACCTTCTAGTGTCAGATATATTTAAGGCAATTTTTTTGTTCCATAATCTTCTACTCCCTTATTTACTTCTGCCGTCTATACAGCAGAGGTGGAGTAACACCGAGAGGACCAAGTGTGTTTTTGGATTGAGAAGTTGTGTATATAGAATGTGCCACAAAATTTAAACTTACTTGATGGATACATGTGGGTGCTGGATATTTTTTCAAGTGTTAACCTTATGGAAACAAATTCTTTCCTTCTTTTATCACGAGTATAAAAATACATACTAAATAATTGTGAGGAAATTGCAAGAGTAAGATTTCGAAACCTACAATCTACGAGAAACTGCTTCTTACCCTCTTCGTGAAAGCAACTTATTCAGAGGGGCATTCTGTCCTTGGGTTGGTTGTAGTATTCTGCTAAAATTGAGAATTTTGTGTTAGATTACACCAGAATCTCAAAAGCAGAAAGTTCTCAAGGTAGAATGCATTGTTCCCATTAACTGGAAAACATCTTCATTTGCAATTCAAACTTATGATGGATTTTTAATTTCACTAACCTCGTTTCTGTGATCTTCGGTTTCAAAACAGTTTTTTTATTTGGCATTCCCATTTCAACAGCCCTATTAAAATGCAAAGAAAAATTAGAATGTTATTCTTTCTCCATTCAAACAAATAAAGCCAAGTAAAAGTACAAAAACAAAGCGCATAAGTACTACTAAAAAACACTGCAGTCATTGATAAATAGTTTTAATGTGTTCTTGTACCGGTTTAAAATCTAAGCTTTTGGACAGTATTGTCTCCAATAAAAGCTTTATTGACTCAGAATATTCTACCCTCAGGGGGCTACTTAATCCTTGATCTGACTCCCCTCCCTGCAAGTTATCTTGTTAATCCAAACAAATTTGAGCCCTCCAGATTTTTCCTCATTCTGCCCGAAGCGCAGAGGCCAAACCACAACTCTGCGATGGTGGAGTCTTTGGTTTTGAGGTAGAGGCCATGCGATCTTGTGTAACCATGGGTGCCAGGCTTAAGAATACTGTACACCTCCCATCACTGGAAGAGGTGTTTGTAGCTTCACTTTCCCGGAGTAGTTTTTCACTTGCGTAGAAAAATGTGGATAGTCCTGCAGTCTTGATTCATTAAAACTGCAGTTTGGCCCCCTTCAGCCCCCTGATCCATATTCGCTTGCTCCTGCCCCCATTGAACGCAAGCCAGAGCTTCCAGGGTCCTTAAAGAAGAAATTCCTCTCCAAGTCCACTGAATTATCACCCTCTGCCTGAGCAGAGGTAGAGCTTGCAGTTATTAACACGGCCTTGTCCAAGTCTATTCTCAATAAAGCACTTCTCTCAATTCAAGCCACTGCCAATCGGCCCTGGGTACCTCGTTTTTTGCTTTTCGGGAAATAAGGTGCTGGACTACTGCCAGCAGCAGACCCACTTGAATGTTGTGATTTCATCGTATGAAAAAAAAATGCATTCATCAGCCACACTAAACTGCGCCAGTAGGTCTTCTGAAATACCACCATTCGGCCGTCCTCTTTACTCTAGTCTCAGCCTAGCAAAAAGCAAGCATAAAAGGCCAGGAACAGCATGGATTGACCGCCCACCCTGACTCCTCCTGTCTAGGGCACATTCACTTCAGGGCAGAAAGTCTTGCCTCATAGCTGCGGAATACCAGCATTAGGGGAGTGATATGAGAGCCGGTGAAATCAAACAGTGTGCTCCCCGGGCTGGGCCATGTCCGCTCCACCTCCTCCGCCGTAGATTGAGTCTTGAGTTTATGATGTTTCCATTATCACATATATGAACTTTGATGGATCTCGGATATTGAGTTTTGTGCACCCCGAACCAGTACGTCCTGGAATAATAGAATATCATCCACTAGGAATGATCTCAATGGAGAGGTTAGAGATGATGTTGGGAGTATGGGAAATATCTGTTGAATGGCCTCTTGATGGGCTTGGAGATGTGGAGGAAGTTCTTCTCATGTCTATCCAGAGTACGTGATGTACGAGCTGTTGTGGGCTCTGACCAGTGCTTAATTAAAGAGGTGGTTTCCGGTGCTCGGCTCTGGTACCTACTTTGTACCCTGGAGACTTCTTGTGGCGTAGAAGGCTATGGTTTTGTTGGTGCCAATGGCGTCATGTTATGATGTGGCACTGGAATGTCTGGCAGAAGTAGAAGAGTAAGTGGGCATAAAGGTACTAGCAGTGGATATTCTGCAGATATGACATATCTGGGTCTCAGTACTAACTCAGGTTCATCTACAGGCACGAAGAGACTGGGTAGGTTTTGAACATGAAGAGCACCTTGATCTTCTCAAAGTTGACCTAATTGTAGACTCTGGAGTCAGACATTCTTGATACAGAGATGTGATGTCTCTATGTTGATGATGGAATCATGGAAAGTGTTGGGACTGGAGTCCAGTGTCAACGTTGTGGAGATGTTGAAAGTTGGTGACATGATCGAGCTGTTGTTAACAGTTGCAGAAGGGCCGGTGTCAAAGTCATTGGAGGAGGTATCATGGAACTGGTCAGTACCAGAGTCATCCTCGTTGAGGTGGCTCGAGCCATAGAGCTCTCCAGATATCAGTCATGGGGAACAGATCAGGCTTTTTTTATCCCACATTTGGGGCATTTCACTAAAAGTGAAGGCATAGTGAAGAACGTTTTGTAAAGCTGAAATACACAGGAAATATGTTTATCTCTTCAAAAGATGTTGAGTGAGTGCTGAAATATACTTTTCTGAAGGAAAAACTTCAGAAAAAAATGCAGTTGAAGACCTCTGAAGTATCCTGAGATCCAGTCAGCATAAGCCAGTAAATAGAACGGAGGCTGTGAGCAGGTCCGGACTGGGATCGCAAACCAGCCCTGGCAATTATGTCAAACCGGCCCAGGGAGAGCAGCTGGGGGGAATACTGCTGCTGTACTTTTGTTACAAGGGGCCAATTTTACAGCACTGCAGCAAAACCAGCCCCCATTAACAAAAATGGTCCCCACCAGTCCTAAACCGGCCCCACCCTTTCGGCGCACCAGGGAAACTCCAGGTGCCCGCTATGACCATTCTGGCACCGGGTGCCGAGCGCAGCTGATGCTTTTGACCCAACTGAAACATTTTCCTTCGTTTTTCTGAATCATAACAGCAAATCTTTCACTACATAGCACATTTCTACACTAAATTCTGCAATGTGACTTTGATGCCATTTACAACATTGTAGTTTTCTACAGACAATAGCAGTTAAATCTGGCTAGGCATGGACTTCTTAAAGTGTTAACATGATATTTAACAATGAGGTATCTACCTCCAATGTCAGAAGATATTATATATACACATTGAAACCTTAATGACCAGTCGATTCACAAATGATACACTGTAACAAGTACAGATAGTAGCATAAAGGTCCGGTGGCTACCTCAGCCTGGATATGTCCAGTAATGAAAAGTGAGCAGACAGGTCTGGTTTCATTGTTGATACATTGTAGCAAGCACAGATAACCACATAAGCGCGAGTGGCTACTTTTGCTTGGATAAGCCTCCGTATGAAATGAGGGTTACCCTCAGTTGGTTTCATTCCCCAAACTGAAATGAGCGCTGTATGTAATCTGCTACTGTGTGTCAAGAGGAATAGAAAGCAAATCGCAGTCGTCGACTATGGCAGCCTAATGATTTGAAACCAAATTGTAAGAAATCTTGGTTTGTTTTTCATTCAATTACACTGAAGTGCGTACTGCATTTAGAATGTTAAAATGCATCAGAGATAGCATACTAAGGTGAATTCACACGCCACCCTTAGTAGGGTCTTTGGTTTATGTTTACTGATTCAGATGATGTAAGACGAGTCTTAAGTGGAACTCTAGTCATGTGACCAAGACCTGCTGTGATCGAAACGTGTCACCCGTTTGTGGGTGAAATAAACAAACTTTACTTCCACCTGGACTGGAGTGACTAGGCTTTGACGAAACAGTTAGCAAAGGTTTGCATATGGAGTACGTGTGCGGTGGCAACCGCAACCTTGCCCCAGCCCGAGAGGCTAGGTGTTCTACTTTGCTGCTTTCATTGAAGCAGGTATTTATTTCTATCTATATCCATACCTATACATTTATTGTGAACCAGGGTTCAGGCACGCAGGCGGGACTATTCTACGTTTATGATTTCAGCAAGAATCCTCTGATACAGAACAATAATACTTTTCCAGTAATGAAGCAAGTGCTGCCACTTTCTTATAGATGACAGTGACCGATGGATGCAAACTGCAATTTGGCCCCTTGGATGAGAAATAAGAGTACGTTCTGTGAATGCTACATTTGTTTTTTTAATATAGTGTCTACGGAGGGTAGAGGGGTTTGTCTTGCACTATGTGAGTTGGAGGTTAGGGATAGAATGTTTCCAGACTACCAGTCCATGGGTCTAACCATGCACTGCAACAGGAACTGGGTATTGTGGCTATTAATTGATAGAGGACAGTGTCCCGTTTGAGAAAAGAGCCATCAAGAAGACAGAGGGATGTCTTTCTTTAGTTCAAAGTGGGCTCTAAAATATTTCAGAACAAAAACTGAATTTTCGGAAGTCTGACAGTCCAAATCCAATCGGATTATTCTTCTACAAACTACACAACAGTAAATCATTTGAGGAAAAAGTATGTTTTGTTCTGGATTATATCCTCGGATGTGAACCTCAGATTTTTTAATCACCTCCCTAAACAATTCCACTTCAAATATGTAGAACATTAAATTGTCTGGAAAACGGAATGGTTGAAGGCAAACACCATTGTTGGGTAAATTGATCCTGCACGATTATTTATAACAGTGAAGTATTCACATCACCAGTATGTCAATAAAAGAGGGCTGTGAATGCTTGCCTCAAATAAGAAAAAATAAAGCAACAAACATAGCAAGTCACAAACAAAGAACATGTCCTAGTACCTGCATTTTGTTCATGTGGCTTTTAAACAGATCTATGTAAACATTCAACATGTACTGAAGCTCCAGGTATTCAACCGTCAATACTGAGAAAGCAAACTATAATGGGAGTTAGGCGTGCCACTTAATGAACAATGAATGAACATCACAATTCATTGGCAACCCACCAAGTGTCCCTCAGGAATATCACAGATGTAGCCAAACATGAATTGTGAAAGTGAGGTAATCAGTTGTGTCTTAAAGGGAATACGTGTTTACCACTAGGCTTTTCTCAGAGGACTAATAATTCCCTTGAAATCCTGAAACAAGATAGGACGTGCAGACATCTAAGTTTGTAGTCTTTCCTGGGTTTAAGCCAAGCAATGGATCAGTAAACCATGAAAAACAACTTATAGAGATTTCCATAAAATTATACATAAATGAAAAATGAAAATATATTAAATGGAATACATACTTTAGGAGTTTTTTCCTGTCCAGAGACTTTTGAGTAGCTGCTGAGAGTGATGCTCTTTCTCGAGGGCTCTTCTCTTTCTCCTGAAAAGAAATTAGATTAATAGAAGCAATCACATTTCTGCATACTCGATATTAGCCTTTTTGATAAAAAAAAAATCCTTTAAACATGGATATTTAATGATAAACTACTGCAGAATCCAGCTTTTTGGTAAAGTCATCTTGAGTTCCAAACAACAGCAGAGGATAGCAAAATCCTGGATACAGTGTGAAAACAAAAGTGGAAAAAAGTACAAAAGCTTTTACAAACCGATATGTACAAGAAAGAAAAAATAATAAAACAATGCTTTTATGATTATTGAGGTACTCCTACTGCTTCCCAGCTGGGTGGAACTTCCTGCAATTACATGCGAGTCCCTAAAAAGCTTCTTAAAATAAAATACATTTAAAACTAAAAAGCTTCTTAAAATAAACTGTCCCTTAAAACTGTCACTATTACAAGTAGATACCCTTTGTATGCCTTGGTCCTACCCATGTAACAGCAGTCATCCCATTCAGCTCTTACATGATATTTCCAACATGCAAAGCTGAAAATGGCCTATAGCCCAAACAGCAAGGACTAATAGTATCAGAATAACCATGAAAGTAATTGTTCTTACTCCATTAACCTGCTATACATGGTCTGCAACTGATTAGGATGAATTCACACCCAAATGCTTGGAGATAAAGCATATGCCCGATTTCCTGAGAGAAAGCAACATAATTCTTGGAAGAATCATAGGAGTAATGCTTAGACAAAGTATGAGGAGTTGTTCCTGTTTTGATTCAACATCGTCTCCTATGCAGAGTACACCCACCGGATCCTCTCACTCACCTATGAGCCCACAATTGCCAGAAACAACTTCCACAATAGGATGAAGGCCGTCGCTACCTGGATGAAAGACAGCTGCCTCAAGCCCAACTCGGACAAGGCTGAAGTTCTCTTTCTGGGGCCCAACACCTCCGCTTAGGAAGACTCCTGGTGGGCCGTCGCATTAGGAAACCCCCCCACCCCACACCCATGGACCACTTCCAAAACCTCAGGATTATACTGGACTCATCGCTCATGATAAACTACCAGATCAACACAATCTCCTCATCATGCTTCCATTCTCTTCACCTGCTTTGAAAAATCTTCAGATTAATCCACACTGAGGCCAAAAAGATGGTCACCCACGCAGTCATCAGCAGCAGACTCTACTATGGCAAAACACACTACGCAGGAGTCACCCAGAAACTCCTTTGGAAACGACAGAATGTTGAGAACGCCACAGCCAAACTGGTCCTCAACATCCCACGCCGCAGCCACATCTCCGAACTCCTGCAAGAACTCCACTGGCTCCCAGTCAACAAAAGTCATGTTCAAGCTCCACACACATGCCTAATAAGCCCTCTACGACGCAACTAGAATACCGGAACCACCGCCTCTCATTACAGGTACCCACCAGACACTTTCGCTCCACTAAACTTGCCCTTGCCACCATGACTCGGAACCGCAAGACCAGGACCGGAGGAAGATCCTTCTCCTATCTCTCTGGCAAAACCTGGAACACCCTGCCTCTCCACCTCAGGCTATCCCCGTCACTGACCCAATTCAGGAAGGATCTCAAGATGTGGATTTTTGACTGAACCTCAGTGCCCATTAGGACCTGGAAGCCCCACAAGCCCCTAAAGACCCTCATGGGTGAGTAGAATCAGTCTTGACCTTGTGCCCCATAGGAAAAGTCCAGCCCAAACTGCCAAGCCAGGTCCTTCCTAGACTGGAAACAAGCATCCTAGGACCGGTTTTGGGGTTTCACCCCTCATCAGCCAGGCTAGCTTGAATCCAGTGGCACAGTGAGCCCCGGACCCACGTCTGGGTATACCCGGCGCACTTCGGGCAAGAAAGCAAAAGACAAACAAATGATCTGGGTTAAAGCCATAGTTCTTTTGTTCACCCTGCCATCCCAGGTGGGAAAGGTATGCCCAGACATGGGTCCTGTGCTTTCCATGCCACTGGAGTCAAGCTAGCCTGGCTAATGAGGGTTGATGTCCTGAAACCTATCCCAGGATGCTCGTTTACAGTCCAGGGAGGACCGGGCCTGGCAGGTCGGGCTGGACTGTTCCAATGGAGAAAAGGGTCATGACAGATTTGCATATGGCTGGATCTTAACTGGAATGGCATGGGGAGCAAACAAACTATGGATTTACGCCCAGATGTCTACACTGGGGTGAATGTTTGACATTGTATATGAGGTGCACCTGCATGATACAGGTTGGGCAAAGCTTTAGCAGACTGTACAACCCTGGTTCTAGTTTTCTGTTTACTGTCTTACATTCCAATTTCTAAAACACAATATATATAAATACATGAATTGCTACTAGAAAAATGTACTTGATTTCATTTTGGATTAATAGTGAATACTAGTCGTCTTCACAGCGATTCCTCACCATATGAATATCAATGAGGTATCAACATGTTCTGAAAATGCGCTTCTCAGCAATTCCTCTGTAGCATTGTTGAATGGCACCAAGTGGCCTCGGTTGCAACTTCACCCGCCCAGGATGTGACAACAATGGGGCATTTACGGTGCCAACTGGTGTGCTGGCATTTTTTTCTGTATCTCATCGAGGTGTGCAAAAAGGAACAGAGAGCATTAAGGACAGAGCCCACCACAGAATATGACACATTTGTGTACCATGAAATCTTATTAGTCATACCACTAACTCATCAGTGGAGGAGGGAGAGCGGTGAGGAATCAAAAGGAATACATTTTATCCACAAGAGATATTGTTACAAAGGGTAATAAACCTTTTCTGATGTATACTTCTTTACACAGTTTCCTTACCTTTTGAATCAGTAATAAAGCTGTACCTTCAGGATAAGGGTATTTATTAATGCTCAATATCCAAGAAGGTCATCCAAAGTATTCATCATTGCATGCCTTGGATGCGAGGTAATACTGACTGACAAAAGTATGCAGGGATCTTGGCCAGCTCATAGATATCCGCCACCAGAATAACTTTGGTGAGAGCTGTGGAAGCAGCCAGGGCGCCTTTTGGAATAGGCCTGAGACGGAGGTTCTTTCTTCTTCAAAGCAATGCAAATCTTTATGCAAAACGATTAATGGGGAGAAGATGTAGCCTTACTGCTAGAGTGGTCGACCTCTAAGCTGGGGAACCGGGTTCAAGTCTCAGCAACAATGCTCAACATCCTGTGATTCTGGGCAAATCACTTAATCTCCCCGTGCCTAACAAAAATTAATGTGTTACAAAACTGGTGCTCATGTAAAGTGCTCTGATACCTGATGTCTCGGTTCTAGTTCACGCTATATAAAACTCTATAAAAAAAAAAAAAATTTAAAAAGAGAAATAGCCTTTTGGGTTTGGCCTTGCTCTGTTTTGCCACGGCAGAGTTCACAGAGCTGATCATCCGGTCTTTCCTGATGTGCGATTGAAGCAACAGGAAATTGCACATGTAGGATCCAAACTATGCAGTCGCTCCTCCTCTTTACTAGTATGTGTAAAGGGTTCGGTGGGAGATAGAAAAGGGACTGATGTGAAAGGCAGTTACAACATTTGATAAGAATATATGGCAGGAGCAATTTAGCAGGTTATTCAGGTCGAGTGCTGTAAAGGATGGTCGGACCAGAAGGACCGGTAGTTTGCTGACAAAATTGGTAGTCAAAGCTTTTGCCACACGACATTTTCCAGAACTAGGCAACTGTGCATAGGCTTAAATGGGGATTCAATGAGGAACAGTGACACAATATTCAAGTTCTACTGAGGACAAATAAACATATTCGGAGAAAACCAGTACACCTTTTAGAAATTGTGCCACTAGCATGGAGTTAAACAAAGGCTGCAGGTCAAGGAGACGCATGAAAATGGATAGGGCAGTCCAATAACCTCTCATGGGAGTCACTGTCAGGCCCCTCTGGGCAAGCGATGGTGCGAATTGTAGAACATCATAAAGGCAGGACTGAAAGGTGTACAGACCTTCCGACTCGCACCTCTTTAGAACTTTATTTCTATGGCCCACATAAATACATTCCATGGAAGGTTTCCTGGAAACCAAGATGACACCAACAACCTCTGGTAAAAAGCAGGTCTTTTATTCGCACTGCTGAATCTTTACACTTGGACCTGCAGCTCTGTCAGAAGATTGGGGTGGAAGATCTAAAGAAAGTATGCCCAAGCTGTGTGGAAGAAGACAGAGCCAAGTTTGGGGATCCATGTAACACCTAAGTGAAAAAAACAGTGGTGCAGTTGTCAAATGAATGCGCAGTGCTACAAACTGCTAGTGCCAAGACCTCAAAGTGAATCTCAGGTAACGTTTGTGAGTGGGCAGCATTGGCAGATGAAAGTGTGCCCTGAAGGTCCAGGGTCAGTCAATCTGCTACACTGAGGGCCAGCATGACCTGCTCAGGGACAGCATTTTGACTTTGTACTGCCGAGATGCTAAGGACCAGTATGGTGGGTTCCTAGTCCTCGGTACTTCTTGGGAACCAAGACGTAAATGGGTAACCACCGATATGAACCATTTGTTCAACAGGGTAGAGTGTGTGGCGAAGAGCACTTCCCTTTGAAAGGAAGCACTCGAAAGGGAAAGACAAATGTTAGGGTGTATGCCCTGCCAATTAGCAGGATGACCCAGCTATCCATCATAGTATCCCAATTGGTAGAGACATGGAATAGAACTGCTGCTGTTGATGGTGTACCTTAGATACACCCCTGCCTCAAAAAGGGGAAATACACTTGTTGGTATATTTGGATCAGATGCGACAATTGATCCAGATGAGCTCGTGCGTTTAAAAAACAGCTCACTCACCATCTAATGACATGTCCATGAGAGTTGCTTGGAAATCTCCTAAGAAGCCAGTGAAACCTATCCAATGTGGAAACGTAGGGTGGCAGCCAGGGCCATGATCAAGCCACAGTGTCTGTTGAATCCAAAATTTATTTGGAAGAGTCAAGACTATCGGTGACAGATCAATAAAGGAATTTTATATATAGTCAGGGAGACTGACAGCAGTCATTTTTGCCACCTCCCACAATGCACAATCTTACTGGACAAAAAGACACATTCCTTCACAGTGCAAAAACGTAGACTACATGAGAAAGAAAAATAAACACAAAAGAAAACTTTTGACTCAGAGGGTGCAGCCTCTTGGACTTACTGGATTCATGTACGTGGACAAGGCTTGCCCCAATAGAAACTTCGGAGAAGGATGTGAAGACAACTTTGGGTCAAAAGGCACACGTCTGTGTCATCATACAGCTGGGAAACACCAATTACATCGATGTAAATACATCGCGGTGCTGTCACACCGCGATGTTTACATCGCATGCTCGTTCACATCGCAGCCTTTTAGTGCGCATGCAACAACGGCGCGAAGGCATTAACATCGCATGCAATTACAAGGCACGCGATGTTAAAATGCCATTACAACACACGGAAAATGAAAGAAAGAAGAAAGTGGGCTTTTCATAAAAATAACATGTAGACAAGGAAACGGCCTAACATGGAGGGGTGAAACGGGATAACATATATACACTGAAACGATGGGTGGTGAATGGATGGGCAGAAGGACGACGATGATTTCATGAAAGGTGTGCAAGATTTCAGAAGAAACAGGTGCCAAGAAGTACGTGCCAATATTTCAGAAACGATGATTTCATGAAAGCAGGACGTGTGGTCTGACGGCTAGCTCTGCCGACTCTAGTGCTGTTAACCAAGGTTCGAGCCTCCTATCAAGTCGCCACACTTACAAGTTCAGCGCTATATTTACTTTTTATGTAGTTACAGTGATATTACAAGATATGTTATAATGGCGCAGATGTAAGTATTTATAAGAGACAGGTGAATATTAATTAATATTAATGAGAAGTGTCGACATGAGATGTGTCGACAAGAAATTGCTCAGCCTCGCAGATCTAAATCTGTAAGAAGCAGGTGCCAAATCATATGTGTATGGGTGTATGGATGGATGGGTGGATGAATGCATGGTGGATGGATGGATGGATGGATGCATGGGTGTATGCATGGATGGGTGTATAGATGGATGCATGTCTGTTTCCCATTTATTTTTATTAGCTCGTGAGCTTTTTTGTGAGCGTTTTTTTGGGGGGGTTTGACCATGTTGTTTACTGTGGATAGCAACAAGCACTTGTGCGTTCTCGGTTGAGCTTAAAGATGGCATAGTACACAGTATGGTGTGCGTGAAGTTAAATATGATGACTCTGGACGAGATGATGGGGACTTGAAGAGGCAACTAAAGGTCAGAAATATTGGGAAGTGGTTTAAATGTCCCTTTCATTTTGAGAAGCCTAATTTTGGGGCTCTGGTTCCTTTACACTAGGCCATCACATTCATCCTGTGTGATGAGTGTCCTCTTGCAGCACTTGCAACAGAGGGCACAAGAGCACGGAAAACTAGGAAAACAAAGGGCAGAAGGGCACGCTACAACGAGGGAGAAGGCAACGAAATACAAGGGCAATAGAGGGCACAAGAGCACGAAAAACGAGGGGAACAGATGGCAGAAGGACACGAAATACGAGGGCAACAGAGGGCACAACAGCACTAAAAACAATGAAAACAGAGCTGACCCCTCACATATCTTGTTTGACTCTGATGTAGGGCACCTACGGAGACGTACGGGTGAGCTTCGGCATTGCTATATACCCAAGCATCTTTGTGTAATTGGTAGGAAGTGCTACGTATTGGCTTATCAGAGGCTGTATAAATGGGGCCCTGAGCTATTTACGGCCTATTTAACCCTACTCCATGAAATGCACGGCTTCCATTCTACCGGACCGGAGTATCATCCACAAACACCTGAAGTTTCCTAATGCTGCAGTCTACCATGTTGTTTACTGAGCAAGAATAAGCTACTGGTGATTAAACCTGCAGATAAAGGTGGGGCAATAGTCTTACAAGACGTCCAGAACTACAAAGATGAGATTTATACACAACTTCGAGATGGGGTGAGTTATACTGTAACCAACACCGACCCCACAAGGGAGATCAGGAGACAGATTCAAGAGATTACAGGAAAGGGCCGAGACTCAGGCTTCTTGAGTCAAAAAGAATACGAGTATTTGAATGTAGCACAGCCAAGAACACCTACGATCTACACGTTACCCAAGATACATAAGGACATGACGAAACCGCCTGGACGCCCCATTGTATCGGGCTGTGGCTCCCTGTTGGAACCCCTATGTAAATACATAGACACCTTTTTGAAACCATTAGCATCTGGGACCCCAACCTATGTCAGGGACACCATGCAGATCATCAACCAAGTGGATGATATTGCCTTTGATCAAGACAAACAATTATTGGTTACACTTGACATAGTATCATTATACACGAGCATTCCCCAAGACCCGGCATTAGAAACCATGAGAAAGGCATTGGACAGAAGAACTCAACCAACTCAGGTACCAACGGATTTCATCATTGAGCTCTTGGAGGTGGCAATGAAGAAAAATTTCTTTATCTTTCAGGATGAATTCTTCTTCCAGAGTAAGGGAGTAGCAATGGGGGCAGCCTTTGCTCCTGACCTAGCTATACTATATATGGCAGGATATGAACGGGACTACATCCTTACTATGAGAAATCCATATGAAACCAACATTTGGATGTGGCGACGGTATATCGATGATGTGCTGATGCTATGGACTGGGAATGAAGTGGAACTAAACACATTCTTCACATGGCTGAATACCCAGTCTCAAGACATCCAGTTTACCATGAGCATGAGTAGGACCTCCATTGACTTTTTAGACATCAGCATCAAAGTCCAGAATGGCCACCTCCACACTAACCTTTTTCGGAAACCCACCGAAAGGAATAGCCTCCTACGATACACGAGCCATCACACAAGAAGCCTACGGGACAATCTACCGTTTGGCCAGTTTCTCCAGATAAGGAGAAATTGCTCACTCAAAGAAGACTACTTCCTGGAGTCGGACCTTCTGATCAGGAGATTAATGGAAAGAGGATACCCGAGACGACTAGTGACAAGAGCGAGAAAGAGGGCATGGTTCAGCCCGAGGGAAGATCTGCTTAAACCCAGAGAGCGTCCCGTAGATCCCGACAGGATTATCTGTGTTACGACTTTCTGCACGAAGAGTAATTTGATTAAGAAGGCAGTAAACAAACACTGGAATATGGTATCTGATGTGATCAACCATGAACGACTGCCGATGCATGCATTCAAAAAAGCTAAAAATATCAGGGATAAAGTGGTGTCCTCCTACCTAGAAACTCCGGCCCCCCCCACCCTACAAAGCATCTGGAATCTTCCCCAAGTGGTCGGACATTTCAAATGTACGAAGTGCAAAGCATGTCCACAGACAATGGAAACCAAGGTTTGGAACTATCGTAACCACACGGTTACTTTGAAATCAATGACAAACTGCAACACAAGTGACGTTATCTATGCCATTATATGTCCTTGTGATCTTGTATATATCGGACAGACAAAACAACATGTCAAAAAGCGGATTCTGCAACATTGCAGCCGGATAAGGTGCCAAACACCAGGCTCCCCCTTGGTGGAACACTTCATGTCCAAATCCCATACCCCTGAATCCTTCAAATGGCTGGTGATTGAGAAAATTACGGTCGGACCTAGAGGTGGGAATCTGAACTCACTACTAAACGTTAGGGAGTGTAAATGGATGTACACTTTGGACACTGTCGACAATGGCCTTAATGAACTTGATGCGACTTACTCGCAATTAGCTGGACTTGTACCCGACCAGTAAGGTGTGAGATCTAAAGGTGTAGGAGATCCAAGACATGAACTCTTTTAGAACTGTACAAATTTACCCAAGGGGTCTATGATTTAGCTATGCTGGTTAAAGACTAAACTCATGAAGTGTTAATACATGAACAATCCATACCAACAGAATAATGTGTGAGATTCCCCACTGAATTTTCCTCTAGCAGAAGGTTTAGTAGGGATATGGATATGAATACTAGTACCAATATATGCTTAAATGTCGCGCATTATGACAAGTAATGTGTTACTAACAATACCATCATGTGTCTCCAAATACTTGTTGTTTATGTTTGTATTGTCACCTCGTTTCATTTTACAAGTGCCATTGACTTTCACTGTACTAATGCCCAACGACGATCCCATGACGTCTGCCTCCCTCCGAGCGAGTGCGCTGTCATAATGTTCGTGGGTTCATGCCCAGCGACGATCTCATTACGTCTGCCTCCCTTCAAGCGAGTGCGCTGTCATAATGCTCGTGGGCTCATCTGATTTTTTATGTACACCGATGTGTAAAGGCTTTTTGTGAAATACTTCTTCCAAGTAATCCCACCTGATGTACAGACATTTGGCAAGGGATGCTCTGTTCCTCATAGTAATTAGTATTCCTAGCCCCGCGCATGCGCCTCACGGAGTCCTCCAGTCGAGCAGCAGTCAGCGGCGGCACCGCGAGGTGCCGGGACACGCCCCACAGACACGCCCGCTACCCAGCCGGGTCTATGTCTCGGATTACGAGCGCTTGCGAGCTGTCACTCTGAACACACTGTCAGCAGTAACACAGGTATGTCTGCTCCGCTCTGGGTTGCAAATTAGCATTTTAGAACCACCGGGTTTCTGGGCTTGAGGTTTGCCTAATCTTCGGCTAGTAGCGCTTACCGGATTGTATTATACACGCTACTTCCTGCTTTAAGTAATGGAACAAGGATATTCATATTAATCACTCACTTTTTCCACAACGGATACCGATAGGGACCGCTGTCTTTTAAGCAATAAATATTACTGTGCATGGATTACCACCATTTTAGAGATTCGGTACCTTTAATGTTGCACATACTGACGTGCGCGTGCTGTCTAGTGAGAGGGTAGTCAAGTCAGCCATCTCGGGTTTCTCAGTGACGGATGGTGGGGCTGACACCCTCTATTTTCTTATTTACGATGAGGTCGAATTCGGAGGAGTACAGATATTCTGTGTTTTTTCAGATGGTGTAAGACATCTACACCCTGGATTGAATCGCCCGGTGGATGTAGGACGCTTGCCACACCTACTGATACACTGTTCAAGTAAGTTTGGGGACCTCCCCAGGCTATGATTCGTATCCTTTGGTATATGAACAGAGAGACATGGATACTCTTTTTATCAACAGATTCTGATACCCCGTCATCTGGGACGCCTATCATTGACTTATGCTCTTTAAAGACTGGAGAACCTAGTAAGTCTTTTCCCCCCTATTTTCCTTCTTGGGCTAATTTACCCCTACCTGCCTGCAAACCCCTCCTAATACGAATTTATTTCCTCTATAGAACAACTCAACAGGCGCGAGTCTTAATTCAGAAGGGACATCACCCAAACGCCTGTACATGTAGGTACACCGTGATTGGTGCCCTGTTTTTTAAACTTTAAGTAATTCTATCTAGTGATACACATTTTTGTTTTCCTAGGTGCTCAATGTCACTGTTTTTAATTGTCCTGAGGAAGACCCCAAACTGAGGATTTACCCGCCCTTACCCTGGGGGTCGAAACGTCGACAACACCATCAACACATACACGCGCTATTGAAAATTTGCCAAACTTGGCCCCCGTGTATAGTGTGCTTCTAGGGAACAACATTGATCTGTAACAGGACTAGAAATGCTCTGTGAATAAGACAGAATTGTTTACAGGACACAATTCCTTTTCTTTGTCCCTTATTCTTTTCCAAACACACCCTACCCTACTTTAAACCTCCTTTCTTCTCTGACAATCACCGAGCACTAATTGAAGAACTGTACGTAATTTACCATGTATTGTATGAATATGAAATATAATATGTGTGAGACTACAGGTAATCATTGCAGAAAGCTGAATTAAATTCAGTCTAAATGATACTTAATTTGTGTGTGTACCTTTATATTTGAGTAATGGAATGTTTAATTGTTTTGTAATCGACCACCCTTTTTATAACTTTGTACTGACCCAGGTCGATGAGGTAAGGGTTTACCCCATTATTACCTACCACACTTACAAGTTCAGCGCTATATTTACTTTTTATGTAGTTACAGTGATATTACAAGATATGTTATAATGGCGCAGATGTAAGTATTTATAAGAGACAGGTGAATATTAATTAATATTAATGAGAAGTGTCGACATGAGATGTGTCGACAAGAAATTGCTCAGCCTCGCAGATCTAAATCTGTAAGAAGCAGGTGCCAAATCATATGTGTATGGGTGTATGGATGGATGGGTGGATGAATGCATGGTGGATGGATGGATGGATGGATGCATGGGTGTATGCATGGATGGGTGTATAGATGGATGCATGTCTGTTTCCCATTTATTTTTATTAGCTCGTGAGCTTTTTTGTGAGCGTTTTTTTGGGGGGGTTTGACCATGTTGTTTACTGTGGATAGCAACAAGCACTTGTGCGTTCTCGGTTGAGCTTAAAGATGGCATAGTACACAGTATGGTGTGCGTGAAGTTAAATATGATGACTCCGGACGAGATGATGGGGACTTGAAGAGGCAACTAAAGGTCAGAAATATTGGGAAGTGGTTTAAATGTCCCTTTCATTTTGAGAAGCCTAATTTTGGGGCTCTGGTTCCTTTACACTAGGCCATCACATTCATCCTGTGTGATGAGTGTCCTCTTGCAGCACTTGCAACAGAGGGCACAAGAGCACGGAAAACTAGGAAAACAAAGGGCAGAAGGGCACGCTACAACGAGGGAGAAGGCAACGAAATACAAGGGCAATAGAGGGCACAAGAGCACGAAAAACGAGGGGAACAGATGGCAGAAGGACACGAAATACGAGGGCAACAGAGGGCACAACAGCACTAAAAACAATGAAAACAGAGCTGACCCCTCACATATCTTGTTTGACTCTGATGTAGGGCACCTACGGAGACGTACGGGTGAGCTTCGGCATTGCTATATACCCAAGCATCTTTGTGTAATTGGTAGGAAGTGCTACGTATTGGCTTATCAGAGGCTGTATAAATGGGGCCCTGAGCTATTTACGGCCTATTTAACCCTACTCCATGAAATGCACGGCTTCCATTCTACCGGACCGGAGTATCATCCACAAACACCTGAAGTTTCCTAATGCTGCGGTCTACCATGTTGTTTACTGTGGATAGCAACAGGCACTTGTGCGTTCTCGGTTGAGCTGGCTGAGGTGATTTTTAAAAGTGTGGCCTCAAACATCGCGTTGTCATGTCGCGCGATGTTTGTACGCCGATGTGACACACGATCCAATTACAGACCCGCATTGGCGTCGCAACGACGTGCGGTGAAAAACCGGCCGGTGTGAATACCGTTGCGGTGAAATTGCCACGATGTGAAGTCGCGCGATGGCAGTGTTCCCGATGGATCGTCATACAACCCATACAGCTTGCATGTGGACTGCCTGGCTCAAAAATGGCTTCCCCAGGCAGCCAACACTGGCTTCAAGCATGCATCGTTAAACGTCAGGACAGCTTTCGTGACTGAAAAGAAGGGTTGTAAGACTTCAGTTAGGTAAAATTTTGCCTCCCAGAAAGTCAAGGTGATTTCCAGTTCCTCAGCTGCTTTTCATGCCACCAAAGTGAACAAAGGATTTCCTCTGAAGGATTTCCATGGGTTGTCAGGGATGGCTACTTCTGGAGATATGTCAGCGTCATTTTTTGTTTTGTGCAGGCAGAGGACAGTGTCTGTGTTATAAGGGGACAAGAGGTTGCAGCCTTCAAAGCAAGCTTTCTCTGTTTAACCATAGTTTCGATCAGGTATGGCAAAAGCATAAAAACCATCCAAATCAGATCCGAAATATGCCAGAGGTTTGTGACTGAAGCAAGCATTGACCTTTTTTTTGTCACTCAGATACCTTCCACCGACTTGGAAGGCTGAAGCAGGCTCCGAGGACAGAGCCAGTGTTAGCAGTGTGGCCATCCCTTGGACAGCACTGGCTTCATTAGAAAAAGCAGCAAGGCTGGAGATTGTGAGGCATGGACTAGGTTCACTTCAGGGTTCGAGTCACCAGAAACTCCAAACCCAGAGGAAAGGCCGATAATGTAACAGGGCCAACCTGAAAATATCCATAACATGCCGGAATGCTTCAACCTGTGTACATTGACCAATGGAGTCAGAAATTCCAGCTTTAGCTTTTTCATAGTCGAAATAGGATCCAACAACAAGGAAGAGTTTGTCATTATAAAATGGAGTCGATATTCCAAATGGTTCTCTAAGCCCAACCATTTTATTGAGCATCAAGCACAGAATACAGCAATAACATCTTTCAGTTAATACAATGGTGAGAGATTGGATATCAGTCCACAAAGTTAGTATGTAAGGCAATTAGGTGGCTAGGAAACGCACAATAAAATTGAAAGTTACCGCTTTTGGACGTAAATGGCCAGCCTCGGTCTAATTTTATTTGCTAAGCCGTATTAAACTTCAACAATACTACACACAGCCTGGGTGTAAACTATTGATTTCTTCCCTTCTTTTACACAAGGGAGTATCTCACCTTCCTTCAATTCACTGCAAGCAATCTTTCCTTCATCTGTAATATTGTGTTGAAAGTTTCCTCAGCATCATTTGGATCCCAGAACAACAGTCCTTTATGTTATAGGTCATTCACTTTTGCACAGATAGAATAGGTATGCATTAACCTCTTGTGCTATACATTTCTTCTTCACTATATACAGATAATTCCTCTTTTTTGCCTCTGGCACCTCAGCAGGACAGAAGGATTTTAGGACTTTAAAAGAAGAGTGGTCTATTTTTTACCAATGTCAATATTTTTCCATCAGTCAAATCCGGTATCCAAAATGTGAGGATCGGGCTTCTTTTCTGTCCAGTGACAGAACCCCTAATGGACTTGATCCTGTGGCAGTTGTCCACATATATTGGATCCTTATGTGTATCCCAGTTAGGCATCTCCATGATCCAGTTGGTGATGAAGAGTGATGAGTCCACACTCTTGATTCTCACCAGGAAACCAAGTACTTCTTGATTCAGTGACTTCTTGATTCTTTCCGTTTCTGCTTGGCAAAGTAAGGCCCACTGGAGAAGGAGTACTTTTCGCAGGATTATGTTTGGCTCATGTGGGTTAAAGAAATCAGAGTCCCCTCAAAATTCTTTGCCGTTCAGTCGCCATATCGCTTTTTAAATATTCCCTGCTATGCTTCTGCCGTAAGCCCACTAGAAGTCACAATCACGCATGTTATTCCACTGTTTATTAAGTGTGAAGCAGTCCTAATTTCCACTGCTATGTCGCTACTCTCCCGCTTGCAGCAGCACCATTCCCACAGTTACGAGCTCTCTGGTCTCCAACTGCCTCCAAATTTCATATAGACTCATTGACAGTCGGCTGGGCAAAGAAACCGTGCTTATTCTCCACTTACATAAAGCTCAGGCAATATCATCAACCTTGGTGGACAACTGGCCATGCCAAAACAGTGTGTTAGCTAGGAAGACCTCTTGGTAAACTGTTTTACATTGAGAAACTTAACTGAAGGAGAGAAAGACTGCTTTAGCATTTCCCTTTGGGCCTTGAACAATAATAACTTGGCATCCTGGTCTTTGATGAGTTACAGGCCTATCAGTTTGTTTCCATTGCAGATGTGTGGGCCCAACAAGGAAACTCTTACTACAGCTGAACCGCGAAACCTTAGAGACATTCAGCCTAATGGCTGTGGAATTTCATAGAAAAAGCACAAAGAACAGCTCCGGGCCTGTGTCAGACAGAAGCAGAAAAACTGGAGCGGATGCTAGATCACTGCCTGGCTCTTTACATGTCCTAGTGCCATCACATCCTGGGTTAGTCACAAAGGAAGCTGCAAGGTGAAATCTGGCGACTCTGGAGAGCTATTGCTGGGGTTAAAAGCTTCCTGATCAAGGCTGGTGCTTGACAAAATACATAGGGAGAAGAATCAGAGAGAAGTTCCCATCAGAAATACCAAAAATTTTCAGTTCCGCTATTACTCATTGGTTGTGTTAGAGCAAGAGCAAAGCAAGGCTACGAGGTGATGGATCATTTATTGGTGTAAATGCCTATATAAGAAAGGCAACGTCTTCCAGCGAGGAAACTATTTCACAAATCCTGACCAACCCTGCTGCCTCGGTTAGAGATGTCATACAATTACTTTAGCTCTATGTGAGTGAGTACGAGTCAAATATGACATTGCGCTACTGCACATGGAGTGCACAATGGCGACAAGGGCTACAAAAGTTATTCCCAAACTTAGATTATATGTCCTATAATTTACAAGCAGGTTTCAGAAGATAACTCTAAATTAAGTTGAAAATACGTAGTTTTTGTTCTTTAAATATGACAAGTGATAAATCAGATTAAATGTCTTAGTAATACACTTTAAGTAGAACTACTAGACAAAGAAAAAACGCACCATTTGCCTGATCATCTTTTCTCTGAGGACTTCACGATCATGTTCGAGAATGCTCATTCTTTCAGAAGCATCCATAACGAAGAAGATATCATGGATTTCATACAAAGCAGCTCGCAGCTGAAAAATTAAAAATGTACATTACATTACGATTTGATATACTTAATTTCAGCTTCAATTGGTACATAGCTTTAAGTCAGGGCCATCAGAATTACAAGGCAGGCGAGCATAAGAAACGCCACAGGGTTCACTAAATTATGCAACAAGAAAAGGCAAATGATGCCGCATAATGCGGAACATTTTTTTATTGCATTACTTCGTTATTTTGTAATTCTTTACATATGGTAATACTGGCTGAGCAAAGATTTCACCTCCTTTGTCCCAGTTTAACAACTAAATATGGAAATAAGCAACTGAAAGGAGGACCAGCTCACCTTTGCGAAGGATCTTCCACTACAACTGAACACATCACCTTGTTTTTAATAACTTTTGATCCGTTTGAGGTAGAAACACTTTTTTGTTAATCCACCATCTACTGCATAATGTGCAGATTATCTGTCGCAAATCCGACAAATCTATAATTATGAGGGGAAAAAGCAGCGGCCTCAGAATCGCTTAATCCCACTGTCGCTACTGAAAATTCATGCAATTAACTATATATTGGACGTAGCCTGGTTCACAGAAAATAGTATACTGAGAACCTTTATAAAATGGCAATAAATCTCCAACATGGGTATGCTAACTAGATCAATGCTTAAATATATTTTTCTGTTTTTTAACTCTCAACTTCCCCGCTGTACCAACCACATACATTTTGTCCCTCATCCACTATCCCAAATACCCACAGAGTATTGGGGTGAGTGGGGAAGAGAGAAGTGATTCTCCCACACAGACAAATTTCAAAAGGTAGATCAGTATGGGATCTAGGAAGAACTTCCATGCTGGAAAGCAATCTCTTCAATATCTTGCCAAGAAAACTAGATGACATTCGAATTTCCAAATTCGTAAAAAGGCCATTCCTGTAAACAGGACTATAATGCCCTCACCACTTTTAATTTGAGGGGAAAAAAGTTACTGAGATTTTGATGTAATTACTTCTATTAATACATTACATTACCCCATCACTGAAATGTCCTACTATAACAGGGAACCGTTGCAATAGAACGAGACTAACTATCTTAATGTTCCCCATTTAGACTCATTGAATGTAGACCACTCTCCAATGGATATCCTACAAATATGGTGTAGCTAAGGTCATCATAAAGCAGAAATTGGCACAACCCTTGGCAAAAGTGGTTTCCTTTTTCTCTTGAATACTGACTTTTATTCAGGAAGACATTAGCAGGGTAATAATCCCCTATACCATAGCCATAGGTCAGAAAAGAAGCCACTTCTTAGCCCACACTGTGATTTGAGACAACGTAGTCTTTTTCGAAATATGTACCGAAAATGACAACCTTATACAGGAGAAACATTTTAGTCTGAAATGTACCCGCCATGCTCACTGATTACTAGGTATTAAAAGAAGAACACTAGAACCATTCATACCTGAGCAAGAACTCTTTCTTGTAAAGAAGCATCTTGAGCAGACACAGCGCCTCTCTTCATAGGAACTTCGGACTGAAACATTTTCAAAAATTCTGCTGTGTCCTAATCAATCAGAAAACAAACAGGTGTGATTGACCAGATCAAATACAGGATACAAAAGTAATTCATCTAGAAAACAATGTACATCTACTTAGCTCTGAAATATCAAATGACACTAGGTATGAAAGATTTACATCAAATTACTTAAAAGACCATAACTGGGAATGTTGTCTGAAAGAGGTCTGGCTGGTGGATGGTGGTCAAAAGTGCAGAGTGGGAAATTATAGGACAGAAGAGGTTGATTATTGTGCAAGATAAAATACTTGCATAATGGGCAAGTTTAAAGATTGAACTCAAAATGGATGAAAGAATGAATGAAAAAATAAGTTACTTACCTGTAATGGTAGTTCAATATTGGTACCTAAGATTTATATGCTTGAATCATCTGTCATCGAGCGGAGAGTCCTATAGTAACCTTGCAATCGCAGTCCCATGTTAAACATAGCCTAGAGCTTGTAAAAATGACCTCTCATCATTTGACAAGAACCAAATTTCAGTCAAAAAGAGAAAATCAAACTGAAGACTACACCCAGAAAGTCTCTGGACTAAGTTTACCAAGGAACTGCTAATGCAACACTACTACGGGGCATCCAACTCAACAACATGGATGATTCAAGCCTGTGAATCTACGGAAGATCCGGCAGTGGAAATATAATGCTCTATCCGTGTGTTAAGTCTAATTGGCTTCATGGAATTATATAGGCAAATAGCTTGAGGCAAACAGTGTTAAAAAATATCTTGTAAAAGAAGAAATCCACTTACTAAGAAAATTTATTTTGGAAGCGGTTAATAAGAACATACAGTCGATTTCTAAGAAACCCTACCATTTTTTCTCAGGAAGCAACAGTACAGTTTAATTTTGCCAAATACTTACTATAATATTTGAACTGCTCAAAAGTGGGTCATTTGCCCGTTCAGACGGTTTGAGTCGCACAAAGTCAATGTTGTTTCATTAAGAGAAGCAGGCAAACTACTTTAAATAGCAAACTATAGGTCTAGTTAAGATACGCTGGGCATGGTCAGGACAAGAAAGCTTATTACACTTGTACTCTGCTGTCTTTAATGAATAGTTCACTACAGGTCAAATTCTCCTTAACTTCTGCAATACTATCCAGCCTTTGCACTGTAAGGACAGTAAATTTCAGATGGACCAATGATAAAAAACAAAGATTTCGTTACTTTCAAGATAAAATCAATTTTAAGAACAGGTCTAGGATATTTTATAAGATTTAACTTGTCACACAGGTGGCAAGTCACAAACTTTGGATGAAATAGCGACAGGAAAAGTTATATACACGAGAGCAATCTAAAATGTACTTACATGCACAGTTTTCTTCAGCTGCTTCAACTTATCTGTTTGCATAAGCCTCCGAGTAAGGAATCCCTTGGCCAAAGCAGTAACTTTGTTCAATTTAATCTGCATGCCTTGACTGAAAACCTTAAAACATGAAAAAAACGTCATTAAAATAACACATTTTTGGACATTTAAAACCAATACAAATTGCTGATTTATTCTCAAATGAATCAGAAGTGTCTTTATTGAGGTTTTCAATTTGGAGCATAAAACATAGACCACTGGAGCGTTATGTGAATGTATTCACATGCTGCTTTTCGGTTGCTTGCCTGTGGGTTTCACACACACACACACACACACTAAGTGCAGAAAAGAACAGCGCCCAGTCAATAGTGCTTGACACCAATAACATGAAAAACTATGGTTGTAGGGAGAAAGATTTAGAAAATCAAATCGAGGAATCCCACCACATTTTAAGGAAACTATGCACCACAACCACACAGGTATTAAATACTAAAACAATGTTAAAAATCTGAATTGTCCAGGCAATTCCACATAACTGAATGCCACAATTAACAGCCATGGCATACAATAAAGGAACATCCAGTGAAGGGGTCTCCAACCTTTTTGTAGTGAGATTTCTTATGTTCAATGGAAATCTTCCCGAGCTACTAAAATTGTTAGTGTTATAACAGTCACCACATCAGACAAGAATACATTGCTGGCCAAGCCCTTCGAGTCAATCAGCAGTGATCACCTCAATGCACCAGGCAGGGTTATCAGCAGTAAAGCAAAGTATTTAAAAAAAAAAATCTTTAGCAATTTGCAATGCTTCTACATGAGTAACACGCAACAGCCATAGCTTAATGCCCCTGGCACCTATGTAAAAAGTCTCAACCGCAGCATGATGTATCACTCAAATGTTTTGTAAAGTGCACAAGCACCCTAAAAGAGGTTTTGGCGCTGAGAAAACATATGTTTATTGTTACCCTATTCAATGGCCGAACTGGAAATTCAATCATTTTTCTCTAAACATCAGCGTATGAGTTCTGAAAATACGCACATTTTCATCATGAATGCACTTTTTAATTTTGGTGTATATATAAGTAACTTACCTGTAACTGCAGCTATCCAGTATTTGGATCTTTCATAGATTCACATGGTTGAATCATTCCCAATCGAAGTGGGAGTTCCACAGTACCATGATCAAGCAATATGATAAAATTATCATAGGCTATAATGGCTCTAGGCCATCAGTTTAATAGCCTCTTTATGTCCTTTTTAAAAAAGAACTACATTTCAACTATAACTAATAAGCTTTAGCACCCTTTAGAACATTCCTCAGAGAGGCCAAGTCCCTCAGATTTGACAGCACAAGTGGGAGTAATATCCCATTCTTAAGGGGAACCATAAGGAGGAGGGTGGGTCTCATGTGAATCTATGAAAGATACCAATGCTGGATAACTGTAGTTACAGGTAAGTAACTTATTTTCTTATCCAGCATTGGGTATCTTTCATAGATTCACATGCCTGAATCACAATAGCAAGCAGTATCATGATAAATGTGAGTACCCTTAGCGGATGGTGGGTAACATTAATATACATTTGCAGAGAATGCATTTCAAGACTGAAAACATAGAAATACACATATCTACATATATAAACATGCAAACATCTTCATTATCTACATTCAGATAGGTGAAATTGAGAGAATGGTTAAGCAGACACATACCAACGTTTGGAAACATTTCACCTTTTGAACACTTTTGGGCCACTTGGGAGCGATCAACAGGAGAAGACAGTGCTCTGTCTTCATCTTGGTGAGGACTCTCGAAATCAGTGGAAGGTGGTGGGGGCGGGGGACTTGTGCATAAATCCAAGACCAGCATATCAAAAGGGCCTTCCCCAATACGCTGAGAGAGGAATTCTACTGGTGAAGAACTGGCATTTGGTAAAGGTTTCCCCCGCAAAGAGATCCAGCGCTGTTTTCCCCCACAATGAGAATCAATCATAGAATTTGTAAAGCGCACTACTCATCCATGAGGGTCACAAGGCGCTGGGGTAGGGAATGCTGCTACTGCTCGAAAAGCCAGGTCTTGAGGAATTTTCTGAAGGTCAGCAGGTCTTGGGTCTGCTGTAGGGGGATGGGGAGGGTGTTCAGGTCTTGGCGGCGAGGTGGGAGTAGGGTCTGCCGCCAGAGGTTGCTCTTTGGAAGCGGGGGGCGGTGGCGAGGGCGGCGGAGCGGAGCTGGTGGTGTAGAAGCTGAGTCGTCTGTTGAGGTACGATGGTCCGTTGTTGTGGAGTGCCTTGTGCGTGTGGGTGAGGAGCTTGAAGGTTATCCTCTTGTTGACCGGGAGCCAGTGAAGGTCTCTCAGGTGGGGCGTGATGTGGCTGCGGCGAGGGATGTCGAGGAGCAGGCGTGCAGAGGCGTTCAGGATGCGTTGGAGTCGTCTCAGGAGTTTGGCCGAGGCTCCTGCGTAGAGGGCGTTTCCGTAGGCCAGCCAACTGCTGACGAGGGCCTGGGTGACCGTTCTTCTCGTTTCAGTGGGGATCCACTTGTAGATCCTGCGGAGCATGCAGAGGGTGTTGAAGCAGGAGGAGGAGACGGCGGTGACCTGTTTAGTCATGGAGAGGGTGGAGTTGAAGATGACCCCTAGGTTGCGTGCGTGGTCAGTGGGTGTTGGGGCGGTTCCCAGTGCGGTCGGCCACCAGGAGTCGTCCCTGGCCGAAGGGGTGGATCCGAGGATGAGGACCTCCATCTTGTCCGAGTTCAGCTTCAATCGGCTGTTCCTCATCCATTCAGCGACAGCCTTCATTCCTTCGTGAAGATTGGTTTTGGCGGTCCTTGGTGAGGGAGAGGATCAGCTGGGTGTCATCGGCGAAGGAGATGATGTTGAGGTCGGTGCAGACGGGTGACGTGGGCGAGCAGTGCCATGTAGATGTTAAGCAGAGTTGGGCTGAGGGATGAGCCCTAGGGTAACCCGCAGATGAGCTCGGTGGCTTCGGAGCGGAAGGGGGGAAGGCGGACGCTCTGTGTTTTGCCGGGAAGGAAGGAGGTGGTCCAGTCCAGGACCTTCTCTTGGATCCCGGCGTTGTGTGTGCGTGTTTGTAATACAGAGTCCCTGCCGACCGGGAACTCCATCATGGATCCCGACAAACCCCTCCTCACCGGACCACAGCGGAGTGTGGCGGAATCATCTACACAATGTCGGAGGAACCCGGACACCGGACCACAGCGAAGTGCGGCGGAAGCTCGTTTCCAGAGTCCCCCAACGCGGAAGTATCTGGACGTCCCAGAGGAGGAGAGGACGCCCCGATATCCACTACCACGGTCCTCCGGTCCCAGGCAAGTGTACTGGGCAAATCTACTAAAGAGTAAAGGGGACGGGAGGTTGAATGAAAAGGGGAGGGGGTGGGAAAAAGGGGGGGGGGCACAGTTGTAAATAGTTCCCCACACCTTTCTCCCTTACCCGGGTGACAACGCGAGCTGGTGAAGGTAGCACCCTTATAGCAAGTCCAGACAGCGACCTGACATTTGTTCCCTTCTTGTGTTTTCTCCTCTTCCCTGGGACGGCGATACCACCCCTATATCTCAGAGAAGAAACCCCGGGACAACGGACACCAGAGGCCTTTAAACAGACTATCTCCCACCGTGTGTAAGCCCTCACCCCCCTTTTCCAGGACTACTTTTGAGTTTCTTTAAGATACATGTTTCTTTGCATGACCTTGGGCCCTTGTAATAGTCTGAATAAAAGACTTGCAGGCGCGATCTGCCTCCTAAAGCGTGCCTAAGTAGCCTCCTTTTGGGAATCTCTGTACAAGACCCCGGCCCATCCATAGACAATACAACAGTGTTCGTAGTGTGTGGTGGCAGACCGTGTCGAAGGAGGCGGACAGGTCCAGGAGGACCAGGCCGCCGTTTCTCCGTTGTCCAGCAGGGACTTCATGTGTCGGCGATGTGGGCAGTCTCGGTGCTGTGTTTGCTGCGGAACCTGGACTGGGAAGGGTCCAGGATGTTTTTCTTCTTGAGGTAGCAGGTCAGATGTTCGTTGACTGTCTTCTCGATGACCTTTGCCGGGAGCAGGAGCAGGGAGATGGGCCGGAAGTTCTTGAGGTCCTTGGGGTCCTCCTTGGGTTTCTTTAGTAGGGCGTTAATCTCGGCGTGCTTCCAGCTCTCTGGGAAGGTTGCTGTCTCGAAGGAGGTGTTGATGACTTTCCGGAGATGGAGTGCGATAGCTGTGCTAGCTTTGTTGAAGATGTGGTGTGGGCATGGGTCTGACGGAGATCCGGAGTGGATGGTGTTCATGATCTTGATGGTGTCGTCGTCGTTGATGTCAGTCCAGGAGAACAGACGGTTGGTGCAGATGGTGGTCGTGGGGGCGGAGGTCTCAGTGGTTGTCGGGGCAGTCGTAGCATTGAAGCTGGTGTGGATGTCTGGGATCTTGCGGTGGAAGAAGGTGGCCAGCAAATCGCACAGGTCTAGCGAGGGTGGGACGTCGTTGGTGTTGCAGCTGGGGTTGGAGAGTTCCTTCACGATGTTGAAGAGCTCTTTGCTGTTGTGCGCATTGTTGTCTAGGCGATCTTTGAAGGAGGCCCTTTTGACGGATCTGATGAGGTGATGGTGTCTGCGGGTGGCGTTCTTGTGAACTGCGTGGCTGTCCGGTGTGCGTTCACGAAGCCAGATCTTCTCCAGCTTTCGCCAGGTTTGCTTTGAGGTCCAGAGGTCTTCAGTGAACCAGCTGGCTTTCTTGTTGGTGTGACTGTTGGAGGGTTTCTTGATCGGGCGAGGGTGTTGGTGCAGTCGTTGATCCACTGTGAGGTTGCGGGCGGCGGTGTCGGCGGGTGGGCTCTGGGCGAGGGTGGTGGTTGGCTGGTCTTCGGTGACTTTGCTCCAGCAGCGGTGAGGCATCTGTTGGGTGCGGTGGTGCGTGATGGGGTGAAGTGGATGCAGCAATGGTCGGTCCAGTGGAGTTCGGTGGTGTGGTTGAAGCAGACGTGGGAGCTTGCAGAGAAGATGGGGTCTAGCGGGTGACCGGCGGAGTGGGTGGGTGTTGTGAAGAGTTTTCTGAGTCTGAGGTTGGCTAGGTTGTCGATCAGGGTGGTGGAGTTGGTGTCGTTGTTGTTCTCAAGGTGGAAGTTCAGTTCTCCGAGGAGGATGTAGTCCGTGGAGGCGAGGGCATGTGCGGCGATGGACTCGCTGAACTGTGGTTGGGGTTCGGGGGGGTCTATAGATGAGGGTTCCCCTGAGGGTGGTGTTGGGGTCGGTGTGGATCTGGAAGTGCAGGTGTTCGCCAGTGCTGAGGATGTCGTCAGTGTTGGTCGAGACTCTGAGTGTTCCTGTGGACGATGGCGATTCCTCCTCCTGCTCTGTTGGTGCGGTCCCTGCGGGTGATCTTGTAGCCTTCCGGGACGGGTGCTGAGGCGAGATTCAGCCAGGTCTCCGTCAGGAAGGCGACGTCTGGGGAGGTTGAGTTGAGTAGGTCCCAGAGTTCAACGGCATGTTTGCAGGCGGAGCGGGTGTTGAGAAGGATGCATCTGAGGAGGTTGGGTTCTTTCCTGGTCGGCAGCATGGTGGGGCGGATGCTTGTGAAGCTGCAGTAACGGCAGGTGAAAGCTCCGTGGGTGAGCTTTGGGGCGGCCAGGAAGCAGGTGTGTGATCGTCCAGTGTTGAGTGCATGGAGGGTTCTGGCATCGTAGCTGTGTCGGGCGTCGTGGCGTTTGGTCCAGGGGTCCTGGCGCTGGGCGCTTCGGCGCGCCCGCAGCGTGGCCTCCATATGAGGGGATGTGGGAGGGAGGAACAGCTGGGAGGCGGGAGCGGGGTGGCAAATGGGATTGCAGGGGGCGGTCCACAGGGACGCAGCGGCCGGGAGCCACGGGATAACTGGGCACAGGAAGGAAAAACAAGTCTGGGCAAGAAAACAAGTACAGGCACAGAGGAATAAAAACAAGTCTGGGCAAGAAAGCAAGTACAGGCACAGAGAAATAAAAACAAGTCTGGGCAAGAAAGCAAGTACAGGCACAGAGGAATAAAAACAAGTCTGGGCAAGAAAGCAAGGACTGGCACAGAGGAATAAAAACAAGTCTGGGCAAGAAAACAAGTACAGGCACAGAGGAATAAAAACAAGTCTGGGCAAGAAAGCAAATTAGGCACAGGAGAAAAATACAAGATTAGGCAAAAACAATGCGGGCAGAGCAGGGCAGCAGCGTGAGGAGCGACCTGCCTGCGAGCAGGGTCAGAGGTCGCTCCTCTTCCTCTGTTCAGCTGCTGTTGGCAGAGTTCCCACTCATGCCAGCTGTCTTTGGTCCTGCTTAGGGCATCTATAAGTGTGTGTGTTCTGGACTCCAGACAGATGCTTTTATGGAGATTTCATGAGTTGTGAGCCAATCCAAAGCTCTTGGGCTTCCTGAAATAGCGCGAGAGATCAGGTTCCTCCCAGTTTGTTCACATAATACATGCTGATCGTATGGTCAGTTGAATGTGCGGAGTTTCACCCTCTCCCCTGTCATCGTCAGAGGATGATGGATCATCCCTTGGTGGTACTGCTACTTGGGAAGCAGGTCTCATCCCAGGTGTAGCTGAAAGGAGAAGGTGTGGTGGAACCAGAGGGGTAGCAGGTGGTGGGCAGTAGACTGGTCTTCAGGGTGCTGTGGAAACTGCCTCAGATAGTCAGAGAGCATGGCCTGGAGATCCTGTACCAAAGAAGCAGGAAGAGAGAGTAAGATTAGTATCCTCATGGCTCGTAGTACCTTGGAGGTGGGGGATAATAATGTTGGAAGTAATGGCCTTCCTCTTCATCTTCTTCCTGACACTTTACATTCAGCTCTGAAGGGCTGTGAGCTGGGCCAAAGAGGCTGCTGTCATCATCCGACTCCTCAACATCCTGTAGATGGCTTGGAGGGAGGGCGTGGGGGTGAGATTTTGCTAGGTGAAGTGACCTCAGAGCAAAGAGAGGTTCTGGGAGATCTTTGAAATTCCTATTGTCATCAACGGAGGCGTCGGCAGTGTCTCTGTCAGAGGTATTATCAGGGTTGGCGTCATCGATGGGTCTACGGTCGATGGGATAGTCATTCGATCAGTTGTCGATGGGATTGGGATTGCCGTCAACAGGGGTGTCGATAAGAACTTTATAAACGTCCAGATCTTCATGGACGAGATAGGAGCGCTGATGGCTGCTGTCATCGATGTCTTTGCCGGCAACGGTCTCGAGAATGGGATGGTAGTGCTGGCAGTCATCGACAATCTTGCTATCAGAGAGGGCGTCATCGATAGGGATTTTGAAGAGGGCGGTCTCTGTCACTGGCAGAAGGCATTCATGGGCCAGATAAAGATGTCTCTGAGGAGAAATGTTTTTGTTTCTCCTTTTTCATTAAGCTGTGAGGTTGGGGAGGAGTCTTAATAGATTTTCTGAACTTCTCTGAAGCTCCTTCAAGAGATCTAGCCATCTTGTAAGATCTGGCAGGGGAATCACTGCCCTCTTCAGAAGATGTCTTCTGAATCTTCGTCTTTTGAAGACACAGGAGTAGCCTCCTTTGCCTATCCCTCAGAGTTTTTGAAGAGAAAGTGCATCAAATTGTGCACTCCTTTACCTCATGTTTGAGATGGAGGCAGTAAAGACAGTCCTTATGTGGATCATCCACATGAACTCTTCTTCCCACAGGCCTTGCAGGGACGGAAAAGGCCTTTACTGTCAGACATAATAGAACTATCCAGATGAATAATGCTTTCCAAATAAGAATACTGAGCAGACTCAGCCTCTCTTAGCAGTGTTCTAGAGGGTGCTAGCAGCAGATTGGTTATAGTTGAAGTTTGGCTCTAAAAAAAAGGATACAGATAGGCTATTAAACTGATAACCTAGGGCCTTTATAGCCTATGATAGTTTTATCATATTGCTTAAATATGGTACCGTGGGACTCCCACATCGACAAAGGAGAATGGGTCAAGCATGTGAATCTATGCAAAGATACACCAATAGAGAGTGAGTGAGAGAGTGAGAGAGTGAGAGAGTGAGAGAGTGAGTGTGTGTGTGTGTGTGTGTGTGTGTGTGTGTATATATATATTTATCCACAGAAACAGTTGGTGATGAAGGAGCAGGCATTGACTTGAATAAATCTTTATTGAGTTAAAACAATCTGGGAGAGTGCAGCGTCTATTTTCTTGTTGGAGGAGAGAGAGAGATATATAGACACACATATATAGACACACATATACATACACCCACACATACAAACACACACACTGAAAAAAACAATGGTTAAGGATAAGTTATATTTAGGAAAACTTGATTTCTACTTTCTAAAAAACCCAACTTAAACTACACAAACATCTGAAAATCTGAAGTTATAGTTAAAACTTTATTTTACGCATCACCTTCAAATTACTGAAAGTTGTACACCTCCATACAGTCTGGTCCCCTCACTCACCACACTACACTACACTAACTATAAGTCGCTCCTTCTTCATGCACTAGTTATACCCTTGCATATTACATAACTTATAGCTTGTGAAACCATAGCATTCATAACAACACTTATGTTATCACAAATTACATGAGCAGTGAGAACAGTGCATGGTAGAGTGGGGATTAATAGTTAATGTAGCGTAGAATTTCTAATGTTTCGGTAGTTTAATTTGAGTTTGTATAGAAACAAGACAGTTTTCCTAACTATAAATTATCCTTAACTTTTGTTTTTTACACTGAATGTAAAAACGTTTTCAAATTGTGCAGTTTACGGTTGCCGAGTGGAGTTTTATTAAGCGGAGTGTGATAGAGAAGAGTATCAAAGTGTACTGTTGTATAGTGTAGTTTCGTACAGTAGACTGGAATGTCGTACAGTGGAATGGCGATCTCCCACCTGACCTATATTCCTTTTACTAGTGTATTCTCACTTCTACCTGGAGAATATAGGGCAACTAATCAAGAAATGTATCTCTCAACACATATGACAAATTTTTTGTTCATTTGTTTATTTTTATAAAAAAAGTTGTTTTTTTGTTTTTTTTAAAGTATTAGTTACAAAAATATATATTTATACCGCTTTCAACATGACATGATTTACAAAAATATTTTCAATAAGGTTTGTCGTAACAGGACAACGATATTTCATTGTATCTGTATATACAGACATGCTATCTACTAGCACATAGGTAAGACAAAGATATTTATACCAGGTAGCTTTTATACGAGATATTACAGACCCCTTCTTTGTCAGAATTTGTGGTCTGATCTCGATACACATGATAAATAAGCGCAAGTATATTGCAGGTCCACATACTCTAAATGTGGAGAACATGCTTTTCAAAATTGGCAGCCGTCGGGCTTAATTCTCATCAGCGAGATTGGGATTCTTAGTAGTAGGCACGCGTCATACTGATTGAACTACAAACATGGTGGCCCAGGTTTGGCACACCGAGGCTACCAGTTATGACGCGAGCGCGCACCATACGTGTCCCAGAGCAGCGCCACTTAGAAAGCAGGAAGTATATATAAATCGTCGAAGTGAGGAGTACCTTCCTTCGGTTCCTGATAGCGACGCTGCGAGGCCCCCGTCACAGGAGAAAGAGGTGAGTGGGTACCTAGATATCCCCTGGGAAGCACGTTTTCGTAACTAAACATAGACACGCACAGAGATGCATTTCTCATTGCATGAGGCATAGATCAGGCAGTCACATACCGGAGAGTCTGTTCTCAGGTACGCCTCCCTCCGCTGAATGTATCACGCCAGGGAACCTTTGTGCGTTAAAAGTATAGGATCGCCAAGACATTTTAACCCTGCATGAGATGAAGCATTTGTAGGTTCGAGTGCTACAGTCATGTAGACATAACCGTGCTTTTTTCAGCTTAAGAGCTACACACGTACTCCTGAATGTCTATTTAGTGCTTTTTTATCTTTTAAGTACAGGTCGCCTATAGACTTTTGTTTCCACAAGGCATCTTAGAATATGGATACCAGAGACATTAATAACACGTGGTACCCATATCGAGTTCCCCGCAGTGGAAGCAGATGCAATTCCCAACAGACATTTCTACTATGCCACTCTTAGGACATCTAAACACCTAGACATAGGATATTACATAATACTCATATCCTTTCTTATTTAATACAGGTCCCAGTGTATACCCTCTCTCCTTTATTCGTGGAAATCCTGATATAAATCGTTATTTGAAGTCCTTTCCACACTAAATAGTAACAGAGGAAACCCCATATTGAAACTCTTTGAGTGAAGCATATTTTGAAAAGTCAAACGGGTTAAGACATCAACATTAGTGATGTATCACCAATTAGCTTCTCGTGGAACATATTTAGCATAAGACTGATATTGGGTGTTTAATCATAGGTAAAACATAAGATATCCATGGGAGTCACACTACACAGATACCCCTACCCTTGGTGTAGAAGAGTGGAGCCTAATAGCTGGACAAAAAGGAATTAGGGTCCAATATCAGCTTAGGTAAAGTTAAACCTTTTTTGGACACTGCTTTGTCATCCGCACTAGATACGTATTACATATAATTACATTTTGAATGTTGGATGTAAGATGCTTCCTGTATTATTTAGGCAGAGAATAGCCATCCCTATACACTGGATTGTAAAAGAACAGCAGACAGAACAACACACAAGTCAGCTGCAGTGAACTGTAAGCCAGGGAAGCACTTCCACATGCTGGCATAAAGATAACGTTCAGGCATGAATATATTTCTTATTAAGTGGTGAGGCTATGAGACTGCTACAATACAGATACATAGAAGTAAGATAATTTTCACTGCCCCCTGAGGTTGATCAGCGGGCAATTTGCACTTTGTAAATAGCTATGAGCACTCAATAAGGCACAAGGAACAGCCTTTTCTTACTTTTTCTTGTTTCCGCCTCTCTCATACTTAGCTCTGTTTTTCTCTGGATTTCTCCTTTATTTTAAACTTTATCTGAAAATTCTCTTGTTGCAATTCTCCTTAGGACAAGGGGGCTTCAGTCAGTAAGTGGTACAGTATTTAGTTTTAACAATTAGACCAAGAGCTTTTGCCTTTGGATTTGTGTTGGTTGTCAATGAGGTATATAACAAATGTCCAAATATTTGTACAAGCTACCATGAGCAGTGATGTTATTTAGGAGCAATGCAAAAAACTCCAGGGCTGATGCTTTGTTCACAAAATGAAGTACTGTTACATGTATAAAAAGCAACAATGCATTTGAGTAAAATGGAAAGGAAACTTCAAGAACAAATGTGTAATATCTCTCAATTATCTTTTTATGTTTTTGTTCATGTAGATTCCCCAACATTCACTTGTGACATATCAACACTTTATTGTTTATATCACTATATATAATTGAGGCCCTGAAGAAGATGGATATTAATCTCTAGATCCATCGAAACGTGCGTCGGCCAAGAGTATTTGACATCCCAGAACTCAGCACAAAACTAGAGGAAAGCGACTATCTCCTCTTCATTCGCTCCTTTGTGCTTGATTAGTGGTTCAAGGGGGTGAGTGTGTCTGGTGATGTGAGAATGTGGTATGATTGTGGAACTTTTTTGTGGATGGGATATGTCTGAAGGGGAATGGATGTGTAGTATCAATTTCCAATATCAATCAATAGAAGCTGTACAGAAAAATGTCTATCATGTTGAGATGACAAGATGCTAAAGTTTTTGATATCTATCGAGAAACGTACAAGCAAGTAACTATGTTATTGAAAATGTTTTTTGAAAATCATTTCATGTTGAAAGAGGTATAAATATAAATATATATTTTTGTAACTAGTACTTTAAAAAAACAACTTTTTTAATAAAAAATAAACAAATGAACTAAAAATGTGTCATATGTGTTGAGAGATTAATTTATTTATTTGTTGCCCTATATTCTCCAAGTAGAAGTGAGAATACACTAGTAAAAGGAATATAGGTTAGGTGGGAGATTGTTCTAGTGACTACATTTAGTTTTGTGTTTCCCATTGCTCCCAGACCTTCTTTTTCATAAGGGGTGCCTCTCCTTAATTTTAAATTTTACAGTGGAATGGCGTACACAGGAGTTGGGTAGAGTGGGATAATGTTGAGTTTTTTGTCCTACAGTCTAGTGACAGTTAATTATAGTGGACTAGAGTGGCGTAGAGTGCAGTGTCATAGAGTGGAATAGTGTAGACCATGGGTACTCACAAACTTTCTCTCAGGGGCCAAATTTACAGTGTGTTTTTTGGCAGAGGGCCGCACCGGAGGGGGTGGGGTCAGAGGGGGAGGGGGGCGGGGCTGGAGCAAAAAAAACTTGTGACCATGAGGTTGAACACAGGCCCCTGCAGCAGACGCCTTTGTCTACTGAGCCACCAGACCTGGCATTCACACATCTCTCTCTCTCTCTCTCTCTCGCTGTCTCTCTCTCTGTCTCTCTCTCTCTCTCTCTTCCTCTCTGTCTCTCTCGCCCTCTCTCTCTGTATGTCTCCCTCTCTGTCTCCCTATCTCTCTGTCTCCTTCCCTCCGTCTGTCTCCCTCCCTCTGTCTGTCTCCCTCTGTCTGTCGCCCTCCCTCTGTCTGTCTGTCTCCCTCCCTCCCTCTCAGTCTCCCTCCCTTTCAGTCTCGCTCTCTCTCAGTCTCGCTCTCTCTCTGTCTCTGTCTCCCTCTCTCTCTGTCTCCCTCTCTCTCTGTCTCTGTCTCCCTCTCTCTCTGTCTCTGTCTCCCTCTGTCTCCCTCTCTCTCTGTCTCCCTCTCTCTCTGTCTCCCTCTCTCTGTCTCCCTCTCTCAGTCTCCCTCTCTCTCAGTCTCCCTCTCTCTCAGTCTCCCTCTCTCTCTGTCTCCCTCTCTCTCCCTCTCCCTCCCTCTCTGTCACCCTCCCTCTCCCGCCCTCTGTCATCCTCTGCCTCCTTTCCTCCGTCTCCCTCTGTCACCTCTGTCTCCCTCTCCTTCTCTTTGTCTCCCTCTCTGTCTACTTCTTTGTCTCCCTCTGTCTCCTCGTCTCTGTCCCTGCCTGTCTGTATGTCCCTGTCTCACTCCCTGTCTCTGTCTGTCTCCCGCTTCGTCTGTCTGTGTCTGTGTCTCCCGCTTCGTCTCTCTCCGTCTCTGTCTGTCTCTATCTCTGTCTGTCTCTATCTCTGTATGTCTCTATCCCTGTCTGTCTCTATCCCTGTCTGTCTCTATCCCTGTCTGTCTCTATCCCTGTCTGTCCCTGTGTCTCTGTCTGTCTCTGTCTGTCTCTGTCTGTCTCTGTCTCTGTCTCTGTCTGTTCCTGTCTCTGTCTGTTTCTGTCTGTTCCCGTCTCTCTGTCTGTTCCCGTCTCTCTGTCTGTTCCCGTCTCTCTGTCTGTTCCCGTCTCTCTGTCTGTTCCCGTCTCTCTGTCTGTTCCCGTCTCTCTGTCTGTTCCCGTCTCTCTGTCTGTTCCCGTCTCTCTGTCTGTTCCCGTCTCTCTGTCTGTTCCGTCTCTCTGTCTGTTCCCGTCTCCCGTCTCTCTGTCTGTTCCCGTCTCTCTGTCTGTTCCCGTCTCTCTGTCTGTTCCCGTCTCTCCGTCTGTTCCCGTCTCTGTCTGTTCCCGTCTGTCTGTTCCCGTCTCTCTGTCTGTTCCCGTCTCTCTGTCTGTTCCCGTCTCTCTGTCTGTTCCCGTCTCTCTGTCTGTTCCCGTCTCTCTGTCTCTTCCTGTCTCTCTGTCTCTTCCTGTCTCTCTGTCTCTTCCTGTCTCTGTCTCTTCCTGTCTCTGTCTCTTCCTGTCTCTGTCTCTATTTGTCTCTGTGCCTCGGGCAGTGCACACGTACTGTTTACAGGCCCCCCCACTCCCCCCTCTCCCTGTGTAATGTAAAAGCCAGCTTGTTTTCTGTCTAAATTTTCTGCTTTGCAGGGTTTGTGTCCCACCACTGGGTCTGAGGTCACAACTGTTCCTGGCTTTAATTCTGACTCGCACCTCCGAGCTGTCATATCAAAGCCCCGCTTTGGCGCCAGTCACCCGAGTACTTCATCTGTCTTTAAAAGACCATTTACTTGTTAATGAGGCTTTGTTATATTTGACCTCTTCTAGCGCCCCTGCAGCTCCACTCTGACTATCACTGGAATCGCCCGGCCCCCATAGAGCAGTAACCGGCGGTGTTTGCTGACACTCCTTTTAAAAATAAAAATAAATAAAAACAGGTACAATGTCTGCAAGGTCCACGGGCCGTACTATGAGTACCCATGGTGTAGACTGTAGTATTGTAGAATGTAGTGACAAGAGTGGAGTGATATAGAATGTAGTCTTGTACGGTGAAATGGCATAAAATGGATGGTCGTAGAGTGGCGTCCAGTGCAGTGGCGTAGAGTGCAGTACACTGAAGTGGTGCACAGTGCAGTGGCATAGAGTGGAGAAGTGTGGCTCACTGGTTAGAGGAGGCAGACCTGGAAGCAGAGGTCAGCCCGGGACCAGGGTTCAATTCCCAGCTCGGCGGGGTCTTGAGTCCTAAAAAATGTCCATGGACTCGACAATTCTCGCTCCGGTGCCTACTCGATTCACGGGTTCACACTCTGCGACTCTGGGCAATAGCTTGCTTAATCTCCACAACGGCCCCTCGCGGCGGGATGCCTGGCTTTCACCTTGCGGATACCCTGCCGGGGTTATCTCACAGGGGAATACCAGGACGGGTTCCCTAAGCAAGCGCTTAGAAACCGCTTGGTGATTTGCGCTATATAAATTCCTGTACATTTACATTTACATTTACAGCGTTGAGTGTAGTGTCACAGAGAGGAGCTGTGTAGAGTGGAATATCATTCAGTAGAGTAGACTGCAGAGCCATAGAATGGAGTCAGCAGCAGTGCCTCCATGAGAGCAGAGGAGCGTTGCCCCTGTGCTGGAGGGCAGGAAACCTGAAAAATAAAGTGGTAATAAAACCGATGTATTACCATTTTATTTTTTCGTGCTGGTAGCAACCAAGTCTGAGGGAGGGGCAGAAGCAGGAAAGAATAGTAAGCATTTGAGTTTAATGTGTGCATGTCACTTTGGCCAGCTGTCTTTCAACATTAAACACTCCAACCTGAGCGGTCTTGGACAACTGGGTGGAGAGAATGCACATGCCCCCAGTGTTTCAAGGAACATCGAACCAACACACCCCAGCCAATCCTGGTGCTTCTTTCATGCTGCCTCATCAGCATGACAGCTGCCCAGGATTTTGTAGAGGAGAGTTGCTGGCTGGAGCTCTGGGAGCCAGTGGTCGAGAGATGAAAAGGAGCACCGAGTACGAGGCAGCAGGTAAATTAAACAAAAAAGAAATTAAAAAAACTCACTGACAGGCACTGTGAGAAACTCACAGTGCCTTCAGTCTCAACTCCAGAGCTCTCAACCGTGGCCCCGTTACAAACACTGTTGAAAGCGTACGATGATTGAGAGCTTTGGACAAAGACAGCATTGTTGGTGAATCGATTCATGTTGGAAGTTAAATATTACATTTCCATTATTTTCTTAATGGCGTTCCCCTATGGCTATTTCTGCAACTTCCAAAAGTACCCATCTTACCCTATCTCAAACATTCTTAGCAGCTTTTTTTTGTCAGCTGAACAGCTCTAGTTATTGGTCTCTATGCAGGAGGCTCTTATCCATGCAGAATTCCAAAGCAGGCAGATTCTGCTTTCTGTAAAACTGCATTTAGTGTACAAATGCTGCCAGAAGACCAGTCTTCCCAAATCCCACTAAGTTAATTTCAACTCACTTTTACCGAGCGACACCTGAAACAAATTAAACTGAAAACAACCAGATAGTAAAACATAGCTCTGCAATTAAATTAAATTTTAAGCAATTTATTACAGAATGTTGATGATCTTTCCTACTGCACAACCTACAAGTCTCAGTCAAGCAGGTAGTGAATGTAGACACTTTTGTGATTAAAGTTATCTTGGATTGAGGTTTCAAGAAATAAAAAATGGTTTTGTTTAGTTTATTTTTATAAACTGTGACTGGGTTCATTTTGTTTGCTCTAGTGCCCATTGACAGGCTTCCTGTCACTCCGGATAACATGGTTAAGACTGTTCTGCATCACATTTAATTTTGCATGTGTTTGTTCACTATTCTCCTTTCAGGCCCCCAAAGTCCTCACCGTAGAATTTTCTATTATTCCCAAACGTCAGTCAGTTATGGTGGAGAGGTGAGGGGTGAGATGGGCATGGGTCATTTAGAGGCTTGACCATCTTGTAATCACTAGCATTGTGAAAATGTGCTTCCAGAGTCAATGGAATTAATTAAAGGCAATCTTAATTTCTTTTTAGGTTTTGCCTGGACAGCGCTTGCGAGATGCTTGTGAAATCTACTGTATTCAATATAAATTGTGAAAGGGCTTACATTCCGCCCCCTTGCTTTTCATTGGTTCCTGTGATTGCCACTAACTTTTCCTCCGTTTCCATTGGCTGTAGCATACTGTTTCCATTTGTTCCTCATGTGCTTCTCTTATCAGTATTGAGCAAGCAAAAGAGGGGTTGCTGAACTGTTCCTATAGAGAGATAGGGAAGTTTTTATCTGGCGTGACCAAAGGCGTTCGTGTAACACCCCAGGGCATCCATTATGTTGGATGTATTTGCCTCACACACCCAGAAGGGTGTCATGCTTCATCATCGGCGTTTGCTCCTCGTCGGGGAGGCGGTGCAACCCCCGACGGGCTCACCTCAAAGAGGGGCTCTTTGGCGGAGATCTTTTTATCCAACAGCCTTATGATGAGGTGGGGGTGTGTGGGCAGGATGGTGTGTTATTGTGATTGGGAGATTTAAAATGTAGCAAGGGGTACCGGAATTCGCTTTATTCTGGGGGTCCCCTGGCTGCAACTAAAATGTGGGGCTAGCTCGCTAGGTATCAGCAGGTTAACTCAAGTGATCCTAGAGGAGACTAGAAGTGAAGGTGGTCGACATGTTTCTCGCAAAGGGTCAAATCACCCGCGATTCATCAGGACCTTTACAAAAGTGAGGAGTAGGAAAGAACAACAACAACATGCTAGTGTCATGTATGTGGTGTTTGTTACCTCTGTGGATTCTCCTATGCCTATACATAGAAAAAAGGTAAGGAAACAATGGTTAAAACGTAATTACATTGAACCAAAACAAGTCACGTTATTGCCAGGGCATGAAAAGGTAGTGGCATGCTGGCGGTGTTGTGAACTATTGTGCACAACCACTGCATGCCTAGGAAAGTGGAGTGTGCAGCGTGCATTGTTGGGTGCACACACAACCACTGTATAAGTGAGCAGGACTGTGGTGTGAAGGAGTGAAGTTAAAAAACAAGGGTTTTAAAAAGCAGCATACTAAGAGCGATGCGTCGCCCATCCATTAACATTTTCAATGAGCAGTTCTTGTAGAAAGGGCACCAATTAAAACATACTGTGGCTAAGCACCAAACAGACAAACAAACACCCAACTCACTCACACTGTGAACTGAAATGCGCTGAGATGGTGCAGCACACGTTCCCTTCTTACCTATTGGTCAAGGACTACTTGCCACATGAGGGATCGGCGGGGCAGAACATCAGGGATGAGCCCATGAATTGTCGCTGGGGGGAAGCACATAAGTCGCGCCTATCGGTTACTGATACAAACACGGGAGTGTTCGTTGGTCAAGGCTATACCTATCCTGCTCCCGCTTGGAGCGATGTCACTCACCTCAAATCACCAGTGTCCGCGTGGGGAGACCTACCCATCACCGCCGAGCTCGAGTAGATAAGTGAGCTCGGCGGGCGGTGTATTTTAACCTGGTAATCGACCCGGCGTGTATGGATGTGACACCGCCCACTCCACATAGTCATGTGATTTTAGCCGGTATTGTAGCGGCCATCTTATAATGGTGAATGGGCGCTGAAGCGCTAGTTTCTTGGGTTAGTAATCACCAATAGTTTGTAACACAGGGTCTAGATGTGGGAGACCTTTGGGAGAAAGCAGAAGGAGAAGGTTAAAATACACCGCCCGCCGAGCTCACTTATCTACTCGAGCTCGGCGGTGATGGGTAGGTCTCCCCACGCGGACACTGGTGATTTGAGGTGAGTGACATCGCTCCAAGCGGGAGCAGGATAGGTATAGCCTTGACCAACGAACACTCCCGTGTTTGTATCAGTAACCGATAGGCGCGACTTATGTGCTTCCCCCCCAGCGACAATTCATGGGCTCATCCCTGATGTTCTGCCCCGCCGATCCCTCATGTGGCAAGTAGTCCTTGACCAATAGGTAAGAAGGGAACGTGTGCTGCACCATCTCAGCGCATTTCAGTTCACAGTGTGAGTGAGTTGGGTGTTTGTTTGTCTGTTTGGTGCTTAGCCACAGTATGTTTTAATTGGTGCCCTTTCTACAAGAACTGCTCATTGAAAATGTTAATGGATGGGCGACGCATCGCTCTTAGTATGCTGCTTTTTAAAACCCTTGTTTTTTAACTTCACTCCTTCACACCACCGTCCTGCTCACTTATACAGTGGTTGTGTGTGCACCCAACAATGCACGCTGCACACTCCACTTTCCTAGGCATGCAGTGGTTGTGCACAATAGTTCACAACACCGCCAGCATGCCACTACCTTTTCATGCCCTGGCAATAACGTGACTTGTTTTGGTTCAATGTAATTACGTTTTAACCATTGTTTCCTTACCTTTTTTCTATGTATAGGCATAGGAGAATCCACAGAGGTAACAAACACCACATACATGACACTAGCATGTTGTTGTTGTTCTTTCCTACTCCTCATTTTTGTAAAGGTCCTGATGAATCGCGGGTGATTTGACCCTTTGCGAGAAACATGTCGACCACCTTCACTTCTAGTCTCCTCTAGGATCACTTGAGTTAACCTGCTGATACCTAGCGAGCTAGCCCCACATTTTAGTTGCAGCCAGGGGACCCCCAGAATAAAGCGAATTCCGGTACCCCTTGCTACATTTTAAATCTCCCAATCACAATAACACACCATCCTGCCCACACACCCCCACCTCATCATAAGGCTGTTGGATAAAAAGATCTCCGCCAAAGAGCCCCTCTTTGAGGTGAGCCCGTCGGGGGTTGCACCGCCTCCCCGACGAGGAGCAAACGCCGATGATGAAGCATGACACCCTTCTGGGTGTGTGAGGCAAATACATCCAACATAATGGATGCCCTGGGGTGTTACACGAACGCCTTTGGTCACGCCAGATAAAAACTTCCCTATCTCTCCATAGGAACAGTTCAGCAACCCCTCTTTTGCTTGCTCAGTACTAGATACGGACACAAGCTGTTACTGGACCTTCCACCCTCCTGAGTGGTAAACAGTGCCCGTTGATCGATTGATCATTTGCCTTATCTCCCCCCTTTTGATAAAAAAAAAAATAATCTCTTATCAGTATCCCATAGCACAAGTACTGTTTCTGCCCAGTTTTGGGGAAGTTATTTTTTATTTTTTTGCCTGCACAACGCTTGCGCTATGCTAGTCTACATAATCTCTCCCTGGCTGCACGTATTTTAAGTGTGCTTGTTGGCTCCATTTTGTTTTTGTCGAACATCTGCACGCCATCTGCACTTCCACCCCAAAAAAGCGCACCTCCAACAAGACCGTTAAAAACGCTATATGAAGCACTACTTTTATCATTAAACACAGCTCTCGTCCCCACACATCTCAATCTCAGTGACCAGGCAAAGCAATGTTGTACTAAATTAGGTAATAGTAACAACCATTCTGTAGAGCACTTATTTTCCGCCTTATATAGCTGTCAAAACCTAAACAGCCATGTTCACCTGATCCTAACATGGCCACTGCTGGATGTACGCACTTGTATGCACTCACTGTCAGGGCAGTGCTGCAGTCTGTGCCCTGTAGGCCCTTCGTGTGGCTCTGCCATGTGACCAGTGACAGCTCTGGACTGTGCGTGGAACAGGAGGGAGAGGCGCTTCCTGAGTTTAGACACATATGCAAGTGCAGATTCATTCCAAAAGAAACATGAGGCTGCGCAATCACCCATGGGGGTCTTTAGCTACTGTGAACATTTTTGTCTGCAGCCTGCTCTTTCAGCACTGCAACAGGGAATGTTACTGATGAGTGTCATGACTCCAGAGGGGAAAGTTTTACACATCTCATGCCACTCATGATCGTGTGCCCTCAGTATGTGTCACACCATTCTTAGTTTCTATGCTACCCAGTATACTGGCACACGCCACACCCTTTCCCCTTATCCACTTTTGACAACGTATGCCGTTCTGATACTGACCGTGTGCGCCGTATGCAACTTTAGCTTTGTGTGTCTGTTAAGGTTACTATTATATATGGCACCTGCACTACTGCCCGAACGCACTCACCTTAGAGGAGACTGGCAAAAACGCTATATCAAGCACTACTTTTATCATTAAAAACAACTCCTGTCCCCACACGCAACTCAATATCAGTGACCAGGCTAAGCAGTATTGTACTAAATTAGGTAATAGTAACAACCGTTCTTTACATCGCTTATATTCCGCCTTATGAAGCTGTCATTATTATTGTTTGAAAGTTCTTCTTTCTCAAACATAGAAAGCACCTTCTTTGTGATAATCCCACAGTCTGGCACCTACACAAATCTTGACTTATACCAAGCGCTGAGAGGGTACAAGGATTAGACGCACACATTTTCATTCTTCAATTATCTTTAAAGTACCTATGGTCTCCATTTTTCCCTAGTTCAGTTCAGAATTATTTGGTAGCCGAGTAATTGCTCAACCTTAGAAGAGGGACACTGATCCATGTGTAATGCTCAGTTGCTACACTAGCATATGCACATACTACCTCGAGAATACACTTACATGTGCGCACGCTGTTTTCTGTGTACAAAAGATGCAGATGCGCTTATTTCGGTTTCAGATGAGCATGAGGTTCACCACAATACTACTTTCCTGAGCGCGTTCACTGTTCACTCCAAGACCTAAATTGGGAATGCATATTTATTTCCTTTCAGTCACCAGAATCTATAACTCTCGCTCCAGAGAACAAACTCTGAATACAGCTTTCACTCAACCGAAGCTGCAACACTCAATCCAACAAGGTAGATTGTGAATGCGCCCCACCCCTCCTTCCCTCCTCTAAGGGATGATTTAATGCAGCCACGACCAAACAAAACATGACCTGGCACCTTGTGAAATAATGCTTTAGAGACTTCGAGGTCTGTCCTGGGGTGCAGGTCACTGGCCTATATAAGCTACCTACCAAAAAGCTGATCTTCTCACTCCTTGGTCAGCGGTTTCATTAAAACCAGTAATTTAGTTTGGTCCTGTAATCAAAATAGTTTAAGCACCCCTTTAAAATCGGGATCAAACTGTGTTTAGCTTGTGTGCAGACCCCTCTGTAGGAGGTGCTTTTTGTACTGTTGTGTAGTTAAGCTTGTTTTTACAATTGATTCAGTTGTCATGAAACACTGCAAAATTATGTCTTCTTATTCAGACTTGTGGAGAAATTGTTAAATTCCATGACCCCAGAAGCTTTAAACCGTGCCTTGCCGGGAGAGGTGAGTGGTGCCCAGGCAGCTGTCTCCGGCTGGAGTCACTCTCTGCTCTGTCTCAGAAGCACAGGCTGGGCTCCTTTCAGGATTATACCTTTCTGTAGATACTATTGACATACCGCTCACCCTATACTCGTTACCCTGTACAAGGTAAGAGTTGTACATCTCTCACCCTGTACACTCACACAATTCTCATTCTGCACCAAACACACATCAATTACAATGCATTGTGGAACGTTCACCCTGCACTCAGACAATTGTCAACCTTCATTCATGCACCATTCACCTTGCACAGACAGCACTCACGCCATTTTCCATGCACTCATACACTGCTCGAACGTCTCAACTTATTTTAATCACATAGGTGAAATCTAACAGGTTTAACATTGCTTGTTTAATCTTGTAGCTATTAGAATAAATGACATCACTGAAAACACATATGAAACTTTTCAGGCATGTGAAGTACAAAAATAGGCAACAAAAACAAAAGGTCTCTACGTGGCCGTGGAAGAGAGGGGGAAGAATCACTAGGTTATAAGGGAGTCCAGACATTCTGCAAAAACACTAACTATAAACCAACTTTCTCTTCTGGAAAAAGGTAGGTAAAAGGAAGCTTGGAAGAGACATAACTGATGTGGTACCAGTGAATCCCATACACAAAGCGTTATAAACCAGAATCGGGTCTCTTCCTTGAGGTCTCTAAAAAATATTTGGCGGTCAGTTAGTGGGAAAAATATACTTTCCAAACATGTAGATCACTCAACCTTGTAGGATTGAAGGTAGAGCCCTAGTCATTGACCAGTCATTTCTGCACTACATGGAGACTTCGAAGTAATCTCAGTGTTCAGGACCGAAAAAAAAAAAAAGAACATTTCCTTCTTTATAGTGCCCCCTCCTTCTGCTTTGCAGTTTGCTTCAAGATCATTTCCATCAAGGAAGCTTTCTTAATTTTTGCTGTCCCAGTCCCACTACAATACCATGTGCACTGTCGTTATTCTGATGGCCATTGCACACCCATAACAATGTTACTTTCAGGATTCTTCACAGAATTCAGTCTTCTGTAGCCTTCCAGAGACTTTCTGTTTCATCCTTAGAAGGGAACCATAATATACAGAGGTATAAAGGTCTGCACTGATATTTTAGCCTCACGACTTTTGTCTCCAGGTAAATTATGGGCTTAATATCACAGTTCTAGAAATTATCTTAATGAGTTTAGGCTGCCTAGCTCAGCGCACCCTTTACATACAACTCCCAATTTCCAACTCGCCACTTGCGAGCCAGATTTCATTAGGGCGAGCTTTTTTTCGGTCCTACTCGCCCTTTCTGGCGAGTAGGAAGACAGACTGACTTTTGACCTCTGTCTCTGAAAGCAGAGCAAATGTGACAAGATAGCAAGATTTAAAGGCATCTTTATTGCTCACAAAGTGAATGAGCAATACAAATGCCTTTAAATCTTGTTAACTTGTCACATTTTCTCACAGAGGTCAAGTGCATTACAGTTAGGTCGAGTAGATTATTGAAGTTACTAGAACTGCAGGTCTAGTAAGAATATTTTGATTTTTTGCAGCCTGCTTTTTATCTGGTACCAACCTAGCATACAACCCTAACTTTGGCTCCACATATGGGAGGATTGTAGGATTGTAATCCGTTTTCTTGTGAAGTGTGTCTAGGGATGGCATAAATATCATTCGATCTTTAGACAGACCAACAATATCAGTACCCTCCTGGGAAAAACAGTCCAAGAAGAGTCAGACGCATGCAATGCCAGCTGAACTAGTCCCCTTCCCCTGGACACCTTAAATGTCCCTTGTTTAGGCATTACTCTGTTGCTACCATCAGCACAGAGCGGGTCTTCTTCACACAAGCCCCTCAATTTCAAGCAGGCATCACATCAAGGAATAACGGTTCACTGACTGAACCAAGTAGAACCCCATGTCCAAAGATGACAGACCAAAGGACCCACCAAAGACTTTCACCTCCCTTCTTGACCACGTGAAGGCACAGCCCTGATCCCTGCATGAATGGACCCAGCATGTAACGCTCCTTCACAAGCAGGTGGGAAGATTAATAGCTGTCACACATTCATAAATGGCAGAGACTAAGAATTAGCATTGCCCCTTAGTCACGTTGGCCCTGAACCTTTTAAGTCTGAATTATCTTTAGGAATACATGTCACACTAATAGGATGGTGATACATTTCCCCATGCAGAGCATCTAAAATAAGTTAAGACTATTTTCTTCTAGTCTGTGAAGAAAACAGCCCACTTATTTATGCATAGTGATAAAGAGATATTACTGACAAGCTCTTATAGATCCAGAAATAGGTTATCTGTGAAAACTGATTTTTTTGTGATGGAATAATATGACCAATAGCTCTGTGGACATAAACGAGATGCACCGCTCCTAGACAGGATCTTTCCCACCCCTTTCTCAGCCGCCTTTTGGTTTCTTAACAAAGAGGTTATGCATGATTTTTTCAAATGCTAGCCCTGTTTGACTGTGGATTTAACCACAGACCAGCAGAACTGAGAAACACTTGGGTGATAAAGGGAAAATGGTCATGGAGACTTATTTAAAATAAAATCTCTGCTAACAGTCCATGATCTATACAGCAGAAATTGGCTTTTAAATAATCAGATGGTGTCTGTAGTCTTTAATTGGCATTCATATTTTTACTTTTTTCGAAATGAAAAGTCACAAGGGAACTAAACAAGGTTGCACACTGGCATATGACTTTGCTTTTGGCAGTAACGATGGGGTTTCAGGTTTCCATGAAAGCATTAATGATTGGAACTGTGGATTACAAATGCCAGCTCTTCACCAACGACATGCTACATTTAGCATATATATTCTCTCTTGTAAGCCTTGTAGAAACTTAACAGTTCATTTTCAGGTTACAAAAATTGCCTGAACTGTACCCGCAATATCTCCCTCAAAGATGGGACTTAGCTGTGCACTTACCCCCCTCTCATCTACTTCCCCATTCCCCCTTTCATTACATTCATTGTTTGCGTAACAAGGTCGGGTGTTACACCTTGCTGCATTCCTTGCCAACCGTACACATGTTCTCAGATTCTCTCGTATTGTAAGGAATTATTAAAGGTACACAACCCTATACCTTATAGTTTTACAGGATTTCTTTATATACTTTTCTGTGCCACTTATGTGTGTCTTACATGTTTTCTGCATTATGTTGTGCTTTGATAAGATGATGTACTATTTATTACCAATATTTTATTTGATGTACTGTAATACAATGAATTATTTTGTCAGGGCTCGAAAAATCATTTAATTTTTACTAGACCTTCAGGTCTAGTAACCTAAAAAATGTACTCGACCTAACTGAAATGTACTTGACCTCAGTTTCTGGGAGCGGAGCAAATGTGACAAGTTACCAAGATTTAAAGGCATTTTTATTGCTCATTCACTTTGTGAGCTATAAAGATGCCTTTAAATCTAGCTAACTTGTCACATTTCCTCTGCTTTCATAGACAGAGGTCAAATGTCAGTCTTCCTTCCTACAAGCCAGAAAGGGCGAGTAGGACCTAAAAATAGCTCGCCCTAATTGAATCTGGCACGCAAATGCGAGGGGCCAAGTGGATTTTTGGAGCCCAGCTTGTATTATGATTACATCTTGTTTGACGCAAGACCTATGCATCTTTGTACAGTATTTTGGTTATTTTAAATGCTAATAAAAAATTATTGAACACGAAAGATAATATAAATAACAAAAAAACACCTCCGAGAAATCAATCAATCAATCAGGAGTTTGTTAAAGCGCGACTACTCACCCGTAAGGGTCTCAAGGCGCTAGGGGTGGGGGGGGGGGGTTGGGGGGTGCAGGTTCCATTCCATCAAGGAGGGGGTCTGTCGAAGAGCCAGGTTTTGAGGTTTCTTGCGAAGATGGGGAGCGATGTTGTCTGTCTGAGGTGGAGCGGAAGGGCGTTCCATGCTTTGGCCGCGAGGAAGGAGAAGGAGCGGCCTCCCGATCTGGTCTTTCTGGTGCGGGGGACCACAGCGTAGGAAAGCTGGGCTGATCGTAGGGTCCTTTGGGGTGCGTGGAATTTGAGTCGGCTGTTCAGGTATGCTGGTCCGGTGCCGTGGAGGGCCTTGTGTGCGTGGGTGAGCATCTTAAAGGTGATTCTCGCCTCGACGGGGAGCCAGTGGAGTGTGCGCAGGTGCTGGGAGATGTGGCAGTGTTTTGGCAGGTTGAGGACCAGTCTTGCGGCGGCGTTCTGGATGTTCTGTAGCTTGCGGATGAGGTTTTTGTTTATTCCGGCATAGAGTGCGTTGCCGTAGTCGAGTCTGCTGGTGACCAGGGTGTGAGTGACTGTCTTTCGGTGTTCGAGGGGGATCCATTTGAAGGTCTTACGAAGGAGGCGGAGGGTGTGGAAGCAGGAAGATGAGACAGAGTTGATCTGGCGGTCCATTTTGAGCTCGGAGTCCAGGATGATTCCCAGGTTGCGTGCGTGGTCTGTGGGGGTTGGCGGGTTTCCGAGGGCGGTGGGCCACCAGGTGTCACTCCAGGCGTCGGGGTTTGGGCCCATGATGAGTACTTCTGTTTTGTTGGTGTTTAGTTGTAGGCAGCTGTTTTTCATCCATTTGGCGACGGCTTCCATGCCTTCTCGAAAGTTGCGTCTGGCGGTGTTGGGCTCGTTGGATAGGGAGAGGATGAGCTGGGTGTCGTCTGCATATGACACGATGTTGAGTCCGTAGGTTCTGACTATGGGGGCAAGTGGAGCCATGTAGACGTTGAAGAGCGTCGGGCTGAGGGAGGAGCCCTGGGGGACTCCGCAGGTGATAGGTGTGGGGTCCGAGAGGAAAGGGGGGAGTCTGACCCGCTGCGTCCTGCTGGAGAGGAAGGAGCAGATCCAGTCGAGGGCTTTGTCCTGGATTCCTGCATCGTAGAGTCTGCGTATTAGGGTGCGGTGGGAGACTGTGTCGAACGCCGCTGATAGGTCGAGGAGGATGAGGGCTACTGTTTCTCCTTTGTCCAGTAAGGTGCGGATGTCGTCTGTTGCGGCGAGGAGGGCGGTTTCCGTACTGTGGTTTTTTCTGAAGCCGGATTGGGAGGAGTCGAGGATGTTGTGTTCTTCAATGAATGTGGCGAGTTGGCTGTTGATGGCTTTCTCGATGACTTTCGCTGGGAACGGGAGCAGGGAGATGGGTCTGTAGTTTTTGAGGTCGGTGGGGTCCGCTGAGGGTTTCTTTAGGAGGGGGTTGACCTCGGCGTGTTTCCAGTCGTCGGGGAATGAGGCGGTCGCCAGGGAGCGGTTGATGGTTTGGCGGAGCATGGGTGCGATGGTGTTGGCGGCTCTGTTGAAGATGTGGTGGGGGCAGGGGTCCGTGGGGGCCCCTGAGTGGATTGACTTCATTGTCTTCAGTGTGTCTTCGGTGGTGAGGGCTGTCCAGTCATCAATCGCTGGTTTCCGGGTGTCGGGGGTGGTTGGTGAGGGTTCAGTGTGTTGGTTGTCTTCGTCGAAGTTGTCGTAGATGCTCTTGATTTTGTGGTGGAAAAAGATGCTGAGTTTGTCGCAGAGGTCTTGTGAGGGAGGGATGTCGGTAGACTCGCTGGTGGGTTGGGCGAACTCCTTGATGATGCTGAAGAGTTCCTTGCTGTTGTGTGCGTGGGTGGAGATTCTGTCTTCAATCGCTTTTTTCCTCGTTTCTCTGATGAGTTGATGGTGGGCGTTGGTGGCGGCTCTGAAGTTGTTGTGGGCTTCTGTGGATTTGGTGTTTCTCCAGGCCTTTTCGAGGCGGCGGCATGTGCGCCTGGACTCTCGAAGTTCGGTGGTAAACCATCTGGCTTTCTTGGCACGGGTATTGTTGTTTTTCTTGAGGGGGGCTATGGTGTTGGTGCTGTCCGAGATCCATCTATGCAGGGTTCGGGCTGCGGTGTTGGGGTCGTCGTTTTCCGCGATGGTTGGGGTGGAGTTGTTGAGTGAGGAGGTGAGCTGGTCATCGGTGATTTTGGTCCAGTTTCTTTGTGGAAGCAGGTGCTGGTGTCTGTGGATGGTGGGTGTTCTGAAGGTGAAGTGGACGCAACGATGGTCGGTCCATGGGAGTTCGGTGGTGTGGCTGAAGGTGATGGAGTTTCCTGTAGTGAAGAGGGGGTCGAGGGTGTGTCCTGCTGAGTGCGTGGGCTCGGTCACGATCTGGCGGAGTCCAATGTTGTGGAGGTTGTCCAGGAGGGATGTGGTGTTGGGGTCCAGTTGATTGTCGAGGTGGAAGTTGAGGTCTCCCAGCAGGGTGTAGTTGGTGGATGCGATGGCCTGCGGGGATCCAAACAATTTACATTGTCTAGAGACTGTCCTCAGTTGAGCGACCAAGAAAATGTTACATGGTGGTATACATAATGTAAAGGAATCTGAAATTACCTTGCGCAAGCTGTGGATTTGGCTTTCTGGGCTACTAGCATACTATCTAATGTCCACCCCCACCCCCTGGTAGACACTGGTTCATAGACAAGGAACCATTTATGCCCTTCATATTTACGACTCGTAAGCAAAACCACTAGACCGCAGGCAATTTAGAAAATGCATGCTTTCGGTGTACCATAAAGCTACGCAAAGGCAATCAGCCTCTACTACTGAAGCACCAATCTGGAACAATAAAAATTATAATGCTACATGACAAATCATCAATCAGGAAATCAGAAAAATAAAAACATTCTATAATCAGGTCATAAATGTTAGCAAGATGAACATATTCAGTTCTTTATTGAGGTAAACATTATACCCAAATTGAGCTGCAGAACTATTTAAGGACTACAAACTGTCTATTTCAAATCACAACACAAGTTTATGAAACCAAGCCCCAACACATTCAATGTATTGACTGCCAGTTGTTTAAAAGCAGGAGTTTGCTTGGTCTCAACTGACAAACACTTACTTTGGTCAACTACAGAAAGTTCTGTAAACCTACAGGCAGCACTAACACTACATTAATGTACAAACTGTGGTATAAGAAAACAGTAACTATAGGAGATGCCTAACGAACCACGTCAGATTCTTCCATATGTTCGCAGGCTGCCTTGCAACATCAGATTTATGGTATGATTTTTAATAGAATAAGCTTACCACAAACATTCACACAACAATGATAAAATTGTTTAATATATAAAAGTAATCTGAAACACTATTCAAGTTGGAAAAACAATAGCTGGTACGCACCATAATGGTGACTAAAAGACTTTTCTAAAAAGCTGGAAATCAAATAAACCCGAAACTGACTAGTGGATGTTGGACTTGGCAAAATTCACCCAAATTTAAAAAGTTACATATAATTTAACAGACTATTCACACATCGATCTGGGAAACAACCACACATAAAATGAACATCAATAGCTTTGTAACTCTGCTAAATTCCTCCTGGCACCCCTCTACACGTTCTTTTATTCCCACCGCTTAGTAACTTAAGTTTGCAGCAAGCCCTGAACTACTCATGGATCAAGCATGATATCCAGTCTTAAGATGTCATGAAACATGGAACGCAAGTGCATGCATATTTACTATTTTAATATACCTTTTTAATTTGTATCTTCATACTTTTCTCTTAATGAGAAACAACAGTTACTTACCTGTGAACTCCAGTTCTCCCACATTGGCATGTTTCATATATTCACATGATTACATATTCTCCATCATTGGGCTGGAAACCCTTGGTAGTCAATGTTAACATAGTAGTGTCCTTACAATCAAATAACAGGGAAACCAGACAAACTGTGGTCAATTAAGTGAATGGAACTCCGAGCTCTCAACCCCCTACAGTGGCTGAGCGGTTTAGAATTTCTCCTGCAGTGAATCTGACAGGAAGGCATCACCTCTGAACTCTGTTCTTCACTGAATATTAACTTTCCTTAGGATTCTGATGTACAGCCGCTTCTTGGGACTCCTCTCCCCTCCAGTAAAGGACGGCCACTCTTTGTGGAGTTCCATGCACCTCATTGACCAAAATGTGGGCTACACAAGTAGGTGAATGCACTACATATAGTTTATGGCGGTTTTGAAAGGTATACGAGTATAAGGATAATGATATGTAAACATAGACTACTGAGGGTTCCAGGCCTGGCCATAGGGAATACTAAATTAAGCGAAAAGTGTTAGGAGCGTGCCTATCCCTCTTGGTGCCTAGTATAAAGAGAAAGCCAGATTCAAACATTTTAATGTTATTGGTTTTGGTCATCTATCTAGTGCTATGCCATAATTTAAAACTGGGTGCCCTAAATGGAAAAATAAAAAAGGCTCTTTACATAATTTCTGAATGACTCACCTGAGACCATCTTGGTCTGGTTCTGGCAACAGATCGTGGGGCAGGGGTTCCATTTGGTGCAGGTTTCAAGCGGTAGAATGAAGAGTCATTTGTTGAAACAAAACTTTGCTGGGAGGTTGTGCTCATCGACCCTGCATGAAGGGAAAAAAATACTTCAAAAGAAAGCCACATTTTCATGTCACTAATGTAGCTAGGCACATTAAGTAGTATTAATGAACTGCAACAGAATGGTATTTCCAAGCCCTAGACAACATTTAAGCGTGGCAACATGTAGAAATATATCAGTCAAGTCTTCGGACCATGCACAACTCAACGGCAGTTCGAAAATTCTTTTAACAAGATTTGGCCCCGTCCCTCGAATGCAAATACCAGATACTACTATGAACTCACTGAAATGCCTCTGGTCTCTTTTTTGCTAAGCTTTGACTGGGCAGCAGGACTGAATAGTCCAGGCTTACTCTTGGAGTTTGTCAAAAGATATCCGGGAGGAACAAGGAGGCACAGGTTGGTTCTTTTACAGAGCATTCAGGAGAAACAGGATGCCAGAAAATTCTTCTCAGTGGTTGACTGCCAGTTCTGGGACTATTTTCCCAGATTATTTGCAGTAAATTCATTAACTGTTTTAATTCAAAAGGCGCTAAGAGTAGGTCTGAGTAATCTTGCTGTGAGAAAGAGTGCCACTGGGGCTTAGGTGCTAAATTAAAAAATATTTGTTATAATGTTTAGTTTTAGCAGCACAAGCATCCTTCACAGTAAATAGGTTATCCAATCAGTGTTACACTTCTGTAAAGAGGATTAAGACTTTGACTATATGAAGCAAATGTGCAGTAACTAGAAGAGGTTGCATGAAATATCTGGAGCCTTCAATGTAAGGAAAGTGTTACTTGAGCTGTTAACTATCTGTTTGTAGTGTTGTAGATCCATATTCTCAGCACACTCCTTCCAACTACAGCAACAGAGGAGTATGGGACATGGAGTAAGTGTAGCTGAAAGTTACGGTGAAATGGTCCTATTCAAAAACCTCATCTGGTGCATTGGCTTCCTTCCAAGGAGGAGGGTCGGCATATGTGAATCAACAGCACTACAAGCTACAAACCCAATAGTTATAGGGAAAGTAACCTTTTCCATTTGTAGCATAAGTTTCTATTGCACTGCACAAGACTATAAAGCAGTGCCCACCATATGGTGGATAAACTGATACGGCACATGTGTGAAACAAGGTTCCAAACATCATTTGGTCAACTTGAGCCTCCTGACTGGCTTGAATATTCACAGATTATTTAGTAAAAATGTATGATTCTCATTAAGTAGCTGTGTTGCACGTCTGCTAGCAGTAAGTCACCAAAGAAAGCCACTGTAGCCACTTTCTTTCTAGTAGAGTGTGGCTCTGGCACACATGATAAGGGATACCTTGTCTTTCCATTGCAGACATATATGCATTTGACTATTCACCTTACTAAATACAATTTTGAAATGGGGTTTCCCCAAATAGGGTTAGTAAACGCAACAAAGAGTGGTTCTGTTTTTTGTTGATGGACTTTGTTCTGTCAATGTAAGACATTAGTGTCATGTGAAAGTCTAATCTGTGTAGTGCTCTTTCCACCACCAATTGCTGGTGTGGAAAGAAACTAGAAAGCTCTTTGGTTTGGTTGACATGGGAAGAGAAAACCACCTTGAGAAGAGATTTGAGATTAGCCCTTCAGACAACTCTATCCCGAGTACCTGAGTCGAGGTTTTTTCCCATAGTTCTAGCCTGCAACTCTTAGACTCTTCTTAAGGAAGTGATCACAATAAGAAAGCCCACCTTCCAAGAAGGGTATTGCACTGTGCAATAGTGAAGTGGCTCAGAGAGTGGCCAAATGAGCCAAGTAAGCACCATATTAAGGTTCCATTTAGGGACCAGCAGTGCACTTGAAGGGACTACTTTTTAGGACCTCCATAAATGTCAGACTTACTAATTTTGAAGAAATGAGTGATTCCTGTTCTGCATGTAAGCTGTGATCGCCGCTAAATGTAGCAGATTTGATGTGTATGTTAGATCTACATTTTGACGGTGCAGCAAGTAGCACCCTAGGGCTTGCTCCGAAGCCTTCATAAGCTTTGTTTTCTTACTGAAGTAGTGGTGTACAAAGTGTTTCCACTGTGCAGCATAGCATCACAACGTAGTAGGCCTCCTGTAGGATTAGCATATGCTCTTCTGGTGATTGACAATACCCAAACTCTATGACCTTGGCAGCCAACAGCTAGATTAATTTCCTTAAGGTTTGGCTGTCTGAGCTGCTTCTACTGCTCTGTTAGAAGAGTGGCCCTGAAGGGGCACTTTTGTGTGGGTGGACTGCCACCTTCAGAAGCATTGAGTTCCAGGGCTGCCTTTCCTAGGTTGGCGCTATCAGAGTGAATCACTGATCTTTGTTTGAGCTTCCTCATTACATACAGAGTCAGATGTAGCAGAGGAAAAGCCCAATCAAATATCTCAGGCAAACTTACTGCATTGCCCATGGAATGTAGCTATGGCAGATGAAGCTTGGGCATTTTTTTGATGGTGCATGTGCCCCATAAATGGAAGGAATGCTGAAATACTTTGGGGCGAGGCATCTTTCATTTGTGTACTTGATGCATTGTGCTGAGAATTAAGAGGTCATCTCCTGGCAGATGATATGCAAGGATCTGTATCTTATTATGAATATCCCAGTGCCAGATCTTTTCAGCTAAGCAGACAGCGGAGTTGAGTAAGTACCCCAGTTTCTGAATGTATTACATGGCAGTCGTATCGTCCATCTGCAACTGGACTTTATTTCAAATGAGCGCGTAGAACGTTCTGAATGCTAATTGTATTGCGGTCAGTTCGAGAAAGTTAATGTAATAAGGGGAATGGGGGAGGAAGGACACAGAGGTTAACTAGTCATGTTTCCAGATGTGCTCTCCAATGTGTGAGTTAAGCATCCGGGGTAGTGGTTACCTGTGTTAGAGGATCCAGAAAAGCCTTGCCCAGTGACAAATTTTGGTCATTCCATCATGTTAGCCTGTGCAGAACACGGAGCTCTAACACTAGATCTTCTCATTGACTCGCCACTTGTAAACATTGCCCAACTAGGCACTCCTGTAAGGGGTGCATCTTCAGTTGTGCATGCAGTATTATGGCTATGTCTGAGGTCATCATAACTAAAAGAAGATTCATTACTGTTTTTAAAGGTAATGGGTGTGTAGGCATTTTACAAGCTCAGCCTCTTTTTCATTCACCACTTTCTTGGTATGGGTAGGCTTTTCCAGTACTGGAATTTAAACACCGCCCCCATGAACAGCTGAACTTGTGGCTTGAGATTGGATTTGTTTGGTGTTCACTGTGAATCCTACACTGTAGTAACTATGCTGCTCCTTGGGTGTGTGCTAGGCACGCTTGTTGCTTTACTGCTGCACTCTATCAACCAATAATCCAGATATGGTAAAACATGGATGGCATTACAGCGAAGATTCACTGTGACCTCCACTAGACATTTTCTGAATTCTCTTGGTGCTGTTGTGACTTCAAAGAACAACGCCTTGAATTGTCAGTGTTGGCCACTTACTGAAAAATCGTAGGTAGTTTTGATGCACCGGATGAATAATAGTGTGGCAAGAAGTATCTCTGAGGTCACAGTCACTATATGGTCTATGCAGAGCAGAGGCATAATATCCTGTAGGGTCATTCAGAAGTGTTCTGACAGGATGTAACAGTTGAGATGAACGAGACAGAGGCTAGGCTACAGGGTACAATCTTCTTTGGGACAGAGGAAATACAAGGAGTAGGTTCCTTGTCTATGCTTTTGTCGGGGTATGGGTTGAAGACTCCTATGCCGAGGAATGCTTGTACTTCAGAGCTGCCACTGGTGTTCTATATTGATTGTGCAACATTGTCGTGGGATGTTTGTTGGTGAGGTGTGGAACTCCAAGCAGCAGTAATGCTCTACCACAGATAGGACCCACTTTTCTAAGGTTAATGCCTCCCATTGAGGCAGGAATAGCCCAATCTATATAACCTCAAAGTCACTGCTTGGAGAGGGAAACACATGTAATGGAGCCGCCTCTTACTTTGCCTGTACCTTCAAATGCTCCACTCTCAAAGCATTTCTGGCATCTCCTGATATGACTGGTGTGGCTGGTAACCCAAACGTTATGGTGATGTAGCAGCCTTTGCACTTCTAGTCTGATTGCGAAACCAAAACATAGCAGACGGGTTTGAAGGGCACCCATGACCTTGGTGGTATTGTTGTCCTTCTTTATTTTATTCAAATCTGAGTACCAAATAAATGTTCTCATCGAAGGGACATTTAGGAGATGTTGCACCTCATGGCAGAACTTGGATACCCTAGGCCACGAATGCCTGAGCAGGATCGCACTGGTATTCACCTCTCTGGAGGCAGTGTCTAGGGCATACATCCAATACACTTCCTACAACGCTTCCTGTGTGCTTCAGCATGATGCTTGCCCAACTGAATTGCTCCATCTACTTCTGTGGGTGTTGTACGTTTTGAGGAGGACCAGCAGTGCCATTTATTTGAAACCCAAATGCAACACTCGTCAAGAGGCATTTATCTTCTGGCTCTCCATGTCTAGAGGATGTGTGTCAAGTGTGCCCTGCACCACAGCTCTTTCAGGCCATATGCACCACTGGAAAGGCATGCAGCACTGCCTCCTAATGTATAGGAGGAGTACTCCTAGGCAGTCTTGTAATTCATCTCTATCCTGGGAGTGACAACCTACGTCTTCACTGGCTCCTTGAAATTCCCTGGAGCACACCTAGTCTGGTCTCCAAGCATAAGCAGGGTCTGGACAGAGCTTCCTGCCTTCAACAGAATCTCTATGAGGATGTCCTCCTCCCTTTCCTCTACCACGGTGTGCAGCCTCCCGTTGAATGATGGCATGATATGTTTGTGTCATTGGCAGAGTGATGGTTTTCTAAAATAAGGCTCCAAGCTAGATTCGTCCTGAATGTCAGCGTTATAGTCTTCCTCAGGTCATGTTTCTAGATTGGTGGCAGATGCTGGTCACAGGGGTCCTGGCAGTCATCTTGACTATTGGGCTCTGAGGGAGCGAGAATGTGTTGGGCGACCTGTGGTGATGGCAATCTATGCAACGACCGTGGCAGGAATGGTATTGGGCTGGGAGTTGGTAGTTAATTCTGTAGTGTGTCGAGGATAACTCCATGGATTAGACCCTGGTTGTTGTGGCTTTTTAGGTACCTGGTATCCCTCGTGTTTTTCAGAGACAGCCTTCTCGCAGGCATGCCTCCTTTTCTTCAAAAGTGTGGTATCCGGCTCAAGAGAAGGGCAGGATAATTTTCAAAGTGATGTGGATGTAGAATCTCCTCCATTTAACATCGGGAAGGTCTTGCAGCTCTATTGTCAGACGAGAGCGCTCATTCAATGCTGAGCTTAGAGGTTTTTTGGAGCAGACGCCAGAGCGGATTTTGGTGCTAAGAAGAAAAGCTCTTTGCCTTGGATGCTTGGTTGATTTTCTTTCTGCTCCATGTTTGGTATCCTTGGCTTGAGAGAGTGGCTATTGGACCCTCGCTTACTGAGTTTCCGTGCTTGATACCAGATTCCTATGAGAGCGATGCCCTGCTTCCATGTGCAGGTGTGTAAGGCTGAAGCCTGGAGGTCAGATCCTCTGTTGCAGGAGGTAGTATGCTGTACTCGAAGTGGTCTTTGCCGTTGGTGCAACCTTCACCTCGACAGGCCCTCCTCCACATTGGAACCTTCCCAAGAGATGCTGCTAGGACTGTTCATCGCTTCCCCAGGTGCCAGTCCAGAGAGTCCTTACCCAGTCAGTTCCTGTTATTTGGATCCTCTGGGTCAAAAAGCAGATCTGGCAAATTCTATTGCCTCATTTTATAATGCGTCCAGTGATACTCCCTCTTGTACCCAATTATTTTTTTATTCTTGAATGTCTTGCAATCATAAACATTTCTTGTGGTCTTGAAGCAAGCAACTGTTACATACCAAATAATGGTCTGACCATGAGAATTTTGCATTGCATTTTTAGCAGAACTATAACAGTACATTCTCCATCACCCACCTTTCCCACAGTCATTCTCATATAACTGGTTGAATGGCAGATCCTTCCAGTCCAGGTCAAATCAAAACTATAAACTGTGAGGAGGAGTTCAAAGCTTTTGATACCTGCCATCCAACAATGCCTGGTTGTTGTGCACTGATTCCAGAGCTTGAAAAGAAAAATCAGAAGCCGAAAGCAGAAAAATACAATCTGAGAACGTCTCTGCCCTGGAGCACTGAGGACTCAAAGAGAAATTACAAGACATCTAGTGACCAAACCCACTTAGAATAAAGAAAACTTGCAAGAGTCTGCGCTACACACTAGATGGTAGACGTGTGCAGAGGTTGCAGCGTACAGCCGTAGATGGACAGTCATTTTGGTCCCCATGTGGGTTGCAAAAGTGAAGTGGAGATGTCCTCTTGTGGTTGTCGCTTAGTGGAGGCTGGCTCTCAAGTACAGCTTTGGTCATGGGAAGCTCAAAAGCTATAACAATGCGTCACTGACAGGTTTAACAAACATGCAGGAGCTCAAAACAATGCCTACATAGTCTCTGGTTTTGGTCTAACTAACAGTTCAGGAAGCAGGATATCAGGCTCTAGAAGTGTAAGGTAAATTTTAAGCACATATTGCAGTCTACCACCTTATGATCAAGGCTTAGCAGCCCATATTTTCTCAATAGCCCTAGGGATTTTGTTCTAAGCCTGTAAAGGAAGAAAGTCATCACTCCATCCCTGGTTCAGTTGTTTTTATACATGGGGTGTGCAGTGCTCTAGAGGTCAAAAGGTTAACACTGAAAAGGTAAGGGCCGGGTTCCCCATATCGTAGGCCTGGGTTAGCAACCATTTCCAAGTGTCCAGTCAGACTCAAAGTTCACGCCAAAACATTTAACGGAAAACAATTCTTGTAAAGTGCACCTCTTTCCACTAGCCACATCTCCATTGCAACCATTTGTGGGTGAAACTGAAAACATACCACTTGTCTATTCAAGGGGTAGAGAATCTGTTCTCAGCACAAAGCCCATTTTTTAAATGAAATGTGCATCACTTGACCAAGCCAATTTCAATAGATCAGTATCGTTTTCTCTTGCCTTCAGCATGGTGGAACTGGTTTGTAACTTGAGCCAAAGCACAAAGGTCCTTCATGGTATTGTGTGCTGAAAACAAGGCAATGGCCTGCCCTTCGCAGTGGATTCCATAGGGAATGGAATCTAAAGGAGCAATGCAAGTAAGGTTAAACAAACTCTTGATGGCTTGGAAACCCCGCCCATTTTCTCTGCATGCTTCATTTTCTATAACAATTGTCATCATTAGAGCGTAGGACAACACAAAAACAAAACATAGGTTGGATTAACTGTATAGGATGGCCACTACCAATATAAATGAAATGATTCATCAAGGTGCAGCGGATAATGTACAAAAAACCCTCAATCTCCTTTGCAGGTGGACTAAAAAATATTAGGGCAGATTCCTACCTCGAAACACAAGCAACTCTAGCTTGGGTTGCTCAGGCTTCCTTAAACTATAGAGGGATTAGTTGCCAACAGCCAGTCAGAAGGTTATAAATATGGAGGCCCTTTTCTGACAGACTAGCAGAATTGTTGAAAGTGCCTTCTGTTTCAGCAATTCAGATTATCTACCATCAGCCAAAGGGTCTCTGGAAAATATTGCAGTGGTTCATAGTTCACTGAGAGGCACTATATGCCTGCAGTTTTTTTTCCACTTCTGGGAGTGGGAGCCGATTAGCAGATTGAGTTAAAATCCAGTTACTGGAGAACTAAAAATGAATAAAAATATGCTCACACTTAGTTACGAGTTGGGATGGTGATGCCATCTGCATGGTGAATAGTTGTGTTGCCCTGCCCAGAGTGCCCAACTAGGAGTATCTTGTAATATGTTTTTTTATAACCGAGACTTTACTTACATTTTGAGGTCACTGCATAGAGCCACGTCTGGCTGGTATCACATCAACATTACTATCACATGCCTGACCTATCCAACGAAAGTTCATCATAGATATTATAGTTGTGTATCCCATGATCTTGTGAATCTTCTACCCCCACTCTAACCCTCCCCGGTTGTTGAGATGCCCAATATAGAACCCTTGGCTAGCCAGAGTAGCTTGCATTTCAATGTTTAAGTGCCACATGCATTACCGTCCATATTGAGAAACAAATCCTTTTTAAACCTGTGAAAGAGCCATCTCTCGCTTTTTTCAGTACCAGAGTCTAATAATATCTCCCTGCTTAACCAGTACAAGGGTCTTCAGTTTCGGTACCTTGGTTTTTTATGCTAGCCATAGCCTCATATTAATCTGTATGTGGGTGTAGAGTCCTAGGCATCTCCCTTGATGCAAGGTCCTGGACATCTCCAGTAACCTGGAGGGACACACTAAAACTGCCCTCATTTTGCTCACTGTGGACTACAGTCAGGGTCCTGGGTTTCGCCTGTAGAAAGGTGGTACAGCACACCATGTTGTGAGAATCAACAGTTGTGACCATACATTATCTGTGTCCCTGGAGTGGAGGCTTACTGTTATAATTCGTGCAAGGTTGTGCTTCTATGGCCAACTCAGATCCTACTGCCCATATCCCAATTGCTTGATTGTAAATGTGGCATGTGTAATACTTATATTGGATGTGTGTAGTATGAGCTAGAGTAACGGAGGCCTTTTGGATCCGTTGAGTAATGGAGGCCTTTTGAATCCACAGAGTAATGGAGGCCTCTTGAATCCAATTTGGATACCCCTGACATATACCTACACACAAGTTGTTCTCTCAGACAGAGGCTATGGATATTTCTGAAGCTGGAGTACGGGTGGCAGGGGGGACCTAAACACTGAGGTGGAGAGAGGAGACAAGACTCCTTTAGAAACTGATTTAGGCTTTTTGATGAGATGTGCTGTTCATTAGTCCTTCTGCAGCACTGCCATTTGGTAGATTGTGATGGGGAAAGATGTCCTGCTTTGGCAAACAACACCACTGTGACTTAGAAGTGCACCAACTGTAGCCCTCACCAATGTGATCAAGAGGTGCGCCTGAGGCTACCCATTGTGCTGCTGTGACACCCTCCCATTTCAAATGGTGTGCACTACCTGCAGCGCGTCACCAGGTGACCCAGAAGCAGGGAGGGACCTGCCCCATACCATGAAGCCCCTGAGACTCAAAGTATCTCAGAGGGCTTCCCATACTGTTGTCTCCTGCTGTAGTCAGCCTGGATTGACAGAAGTGGATACTCTGACTAGCATATCCACTCCCAGAACTACGAGTGGGTGAAGAAGAGTGTCGCTCATTCTCCAATGGCTGAGATTTGGACACAGAGACCTACAACTGGTGAGACTAACAAGGATTATACTCTATAGAGTGCTGCTTATGCGGAACTGGGGTAATTTTAGATTTGTGCAGCACAGGAAGTTTAACCCCAAGGCGAATCTACACAGCCTTTAAAGAGAAAGAACAATGTAGATTCTCCAAGTTTGTGATGAGAGAATCTGGATTTCATTAAAGACACGGAGGCTAGCATTATGCATAAGCCTTTTATTCCACCACTCCTTGCAGCACTTAGAAGTATTACATCATCAAACCAAAAACTTCTAGAAAATAGAATGTCCAAAACACAATATAATCCTGAACACAGCAGCCATCTTCCTCTTTTACGCTGCTCGTGAGGAAAACATAAGAACTCCAACTTCACGCTGATCTTCAAAAATTCTTTTACTGTGCATCTGAAAAAAGATTTTTTTTTTTTTTACCATTTGAACACCATAAAAAAACAATACATTCTAAAATATCAAAATAATCTTCAAACTAAAATAACCTCACCCATAAAGGGAGGGTGGGAGGGATCATGCTAGCCTCCGTGTCTTTAATGAAATCCAGATTCTATCATCACAAACTTGGAGAATTTACATTTCATGGCAAGACCGGAGGCTATCATTATGCATGTTCAAAGTTGTGATAAAACCACAGACGACACATGCCCCAAAGGTTTCAAATAAAACTTTGCAAAAACATCCGCACTTGACCAATCAGCTGCTCACAAGATCTCCTCTAATCGTCCACCAGACAGGAAAGCCTTACTCGCCATAGCACCTCTAACAGAATGAGCACCAAACTCATCCAAATTCACACCTGCTTCAAACATACAAAATCTCACCCACCTAGCAATTGTAGCTGAAGTAACTGGCCTAAAAGGTTTTACAAAAGATATTAACGTATCATCTCCATCCCTCCTAAACGCACTCATCCTAACCTCGTACTCCTTTAAACACAACGCCACACATAATTTAGGATGGTCCAAAACCCTAGGATAAAAAATGTAACTCGACATGCATTTAGTCTTCTTAGTTACACTATAAAGAACCCCATCAGGAGTAAAACATCTATTACGAATATCTAAAGTCTTTACATCTGAAACCCTTCTTCTAAAAGAAATGAGACGCAAAAGACTTGCTAATTTTCCAGACAACTGTTTAAGACTCAAGTACCTATTGGGTGGCCAATTTCAAAACAAAGTTAAAATTTCATTAACATTCCGCATACCGTTATATTTTGGCTTAGGTCTTCTCAACTTTATTCCTTTCAACACTCCGCAAACCAAAGGCTCCCTACCAATCAAGCAACCTCTAACTAAACTATGACCTGCTGCAATAGCAGACCTATAACAATTAATTGTCCTATAACTTAAACCCTTACTAAACAAAAAAGACAAGTAATTAGCCAACTCTATGGCAGAAGCCTCCACGGGATCCAAACCCCTTTCCAAGCACCAACCAGACCACTTCCTCCATGCTCCCAAATATCGTTTCCTGGTTCCTGGAGCCCATGATTCATTGAGCAAATCCTAAGCCTGCTCCGAAAGCTCTCCGAACTGCTCTTCTTTCCTGATATCTTCCAGACAAGAAGGCTCAAGGCCCCTTCCATAACCAAAGGATGATACATTCCTCCTTTTCCTATTAACACGTCCTACGAGTCTGGGACCAACAGAGGCTTCTACCACTAACTCCAAAAGACCTGGAAACCAAGCTTGACCAGCCCAGAACGACGTCACCAAAACCAGCTTGCACTCCTGTTTCCTCACCATCAACAATACTCTCTGTATCATTGCAAATGGAGGAAAAGCATAACATTGATCCTTCTTCCAGTTCTGCTGAAACGCATCCACTTCCTCTGCCAATGGACCTGGCCTCCAACTGTAGTACCGATTAAACTGAAAAGTTAACCTTGGCGCAAACACATCCACCTCCAATGGACCCCACTCCTTCACTTTTCTCCTGAAAATTTGAACATTCAGTTTCCAGTCGCTGTAATCCCTTAACAATCTTGAATTCCAATCCACCACAACATTGCTCTTGCCTGGAAAATACTCTGCCTTCAATCCTATTTTCTCCTCCACACAAAAATTCCAAATCTCCTTTGCTAACGGAGACAGATTATTTGACCTGCTTCAACCCAATCGATTTGTATAATGGCCTGCCGAAACGTTGTCCATCTTTAACAAAACATTATAATTCTTCAATTTCCTTCCAAAACTCTTCAAGGCATAAAGCCCTGCTTGCATCTCTAACCCATTTATCTGCACTGATCTCTCCTCTTGAGACCACCTTCCTCCAGTCTCCTGATCCTCCAGACAAGCTCCCAAACCAAAGAGGCTTGCATCTGTCTCCAACACATAATCCGTGCAAATTCCAAAAATGCACGACCGTTCCATGCCTCCAAATTCTCCAGCCACCAAACCAACTCTTCCCGAGCCTCCTCTGAAATAAAAACCTGATCTCCATACCATAACCCCTTCCTGAGAGCATCTGTCTTCAACCGCTGTAAGGCTCTGTAATGAAGTGAACCCGGGAAATCTGAATTTGCCTGAATCAAAGAAGAAAATAAACCTATCACTCTCGCTAATGCCCTCAAGTTCACCATATCCTTTTTCAAAACACTTCAAAACACTTCTCACTTCTGACTTTGTTTTTTACCTTTTTTTCTGGTAAACGTAAACTTTTTTCTACAGTATTCACATTGAAACCCAAAAATTCCAAACATTGAGTCGGACTTCTCTTTGTTTACCACAAAACCCAGATTTTCCAAAAGTTCCATACAAAAAAACACCCGATTCCTCAACTCCTCCTGACTCTGAGACATTATGAGAAAATCGTCTAGATGCATAATCATCTGAACACCTCTCTCCCTCAGAAACTTAACCACAGGTCTTAAAACCTTTGTGAAACACCAAGGAGCAGACGCCAGACCAAAAGGGAGAGACGAAAATTGGTACACACAACCCAACCATCTGAACTGTAGAAATCTGCGACTCTCCTCCGCAATAGAAATCGTGAAATAAGCATCCTTCGGATCTAACTTAACTAACCAATCGTTTTCCTGCAAAATATCTCTTAACAGATGGATTCCTTCCATCTTGAAATGCCTGTAAACCACAAATTGATTCAAACACCTCAAGTTTATTACCGGTCCCTTTCTTTCCACCAAAAATATTGTACTTACAAACCCTTTGCACTCTTCTGAAACTTCTTCTATTGCTCCTTTCTTCAACATTTCTAAGACCTCCATGCCTACAATCTCTTTTAATTCTCCTTTGAAAACCAATTGATTTGGCTCTCTTAATTGAACTGGCAATTTCACCAGCTCCACCACATAACCCTTTACAGTTTCTAAAACCTAACTGTCTTTTGTTATCCTTTTCCAATTTTCTTCGAAAAATCTCAACCTTCCCCCTACCTTGTCTGGGGGAAAACCAAAACTCGTCTTCATACTTACTAAATGAACTTTGAGCAAACTGTGCTCTTCCCCTTGGCTGCCGCCCTCTTCCAGATCCTCTTCCTCTTTGCAGGAAAAATCCTGTTGCAGACTGGAAGCCTCTGAATGCAGCTCTACCACCGGATTGATACTGTGCCCTCGAAAATCCTCGGCCAGGGAAACAGGCTTTTCCCCCAGGCCCTGTCAAAAACACCTCTGTTGAAGACCCTTTTCAGGTTAGGCTGAGCCTTATCTAGACTTGTAAAGGTAGCAACATATTTGCCAACCTCTTTCACTAACCCTTCACCAAACAGATACCCTTTTGGGTCATCCGTATACTCTTTTTTTGAAAAATCAGCCAATTTCGGGCTAATTCTCATAAGTACTCCTTTTCTTCTCTCTGAAATTAGGGCCGAGTTCGCGTTTCCCAACAAGCACACTGCCCTCTGAGACCAACTTCTTAGAAGGTCTAAATCAACATCAACCTTTTTCATCTTGGCTTCCTCTGCCATATCAAGTATTCTCGCTAATGGACCCAATATGTCTAACATGTCCTCACATTGTTTCAGAGCTTTCTCAATGCCTTTTCTAGGATCACGTCCCATCTTAAAAAGAAAACTAATAAGATCAGGGTCCAATTCAGGAGTTAAACATGCCTCTCCATCTACCACAGGTCGTGAACACTCGGCTTTCATGACTGCCCTGGCTTCCTTCTCCAATGGCTGCCGTATCCATAGCTTGATCAACTCCGCAACATGAGGCAGAGGCCACCAATCACCACTCCTAGGATGTCTAATCAATTCCGGGCTAAACATCTCCTCACCCTGAGAATCTTTCACTAAACCCTTCTCTTCTCTTTCCTTTTCTAATTTATCTTTGTCCATATCCCATCCGTCGCCATCATATTTATCAAGAATGAACTCATCTTTCTCACTTTCTTTATCTGAAATCTCTTCAGGAGATTCCTCCAGATCTTTTGTGCCGCAAAGGACACCCTCTTTAGTGCCGAGTTGGACACCTTCATCTCTTGTGGTGCTAGAACCACCATTTCCTTTTATAAATCTTATATCTACATCAATATTCTTAACCTTCTTAGATCTTTTTCATTTTTTCTTAATCTCATTACTCTCTTCTTCATTTACAGACCAATATTCCTCCTTACAATCATTAACAACTCTCCTCTTCCTTTTTAAAACGCTTTTCAGAACATCCTGCATAGAATTTTTTATTTCTTCTTGCACCATTTTCCTCAGGTCAGGCTCCCCTGACCCTTCCCCTTGAGTATTCTCACTATTCTCCATCACACCAAATATTCTCTTTAAATAAATAAATAAACAAACCTTTCCTAAAACACACCTAAATTATTCTCTGTGAAGCACGATCCTCAATTATCTCTTTGATGACAAATTCCCTCTTCGAGTGGCAGTTTCAACTGACAACTCGATCACGTCACAAAACTATTCTTCCCCGCTCTAGTCCTCATCTAAAATGGCTTCCAAGCGTCATCACGCATGCAAGCGTGACGTCTCACCCAGCACCATCTTCAATTTCTACTAAACACTGCAAGCCTCCGAGACACTCGTATGGCTGGCGTACAGCGCCGGAACGTTCAGGAGCTGCCGCAAGACGAATAAGTACACTTGCGAGCTCCCCTTTGAAAATAAACAGTCCGTTTACTCTACTTTTCCAATTCAACCCTTTAAACTAAATATTAGTGTCTCTCACAAAACAACCTAATCTACCTGAAACAAGAGGTTAAATAAACAATATATAACCCATAAATTGGGTTAAACAAGTACAAAGATTCAAACATACAAAAATGCCATCTCACAATATTAAACTAAACCAAACATATTCTAAATGAACACCTTCTAGATCTACAAAACTTAAGCTTATAACTCATTACTAATATTATTAAAATATTTAGTTAAACAACAGCCTCACGCAGGATATACTTATCTGCAAGGAGCAGCAAAATAAAAGAGGAAGATGGCTGCTGTGTTCAGGATTATATTGTGCTTTGGACAGTCTATGTTCTAGAAGTTTTTTGTTTGGTGATGTAATACTTCTAAGTGCTGCAAGGAGTGGTGGAATAAAAGGCTTATGCATAATACTAGCCTCCGGTCTTGCCATGAAATCATGTGAAAAGAAGTGGTGAATAGCGTCCAAAGAAACGGTAGCATTAACACTAGATCCTTGAGCTGTGCCCATTAGTATTTCCTGTTTAGCATCTGGTTTTTAATGTGTGTGTAATAAAGCATTTCTCTAAATTAAAGCATCAGGTTGAAAAAGTTGAACATTTATTACAGTTCTCAGTCTGCACCCGCCCCCCCCCCCCCCCTACCTCTCTGAGAAGCCCGTCACTGCTTGCCATCGCTACCACCAAGAGTCAAGTGCTGAAGGGAAAGTATTTAGCCACATATCCAGAGCCAGAATAGGAAGGATCCTGGGGCATCAGAGGCAAAGGACAGCCGAGGCCCAGTAGCTCTTACATGCCCCATGACTCCATGAATAATGCCTGACAAAAGGAAATACTAGCAAGACATTTTTTTCAACGTTCAAAGATGGCCTCTTTGTAGGTTTTAATGCCTTTCGCTCCAGGTGCATTTTTCCAGATGCTAGGTCTGCTTTTGGTGAGTTAGATGTGGTCGAGCAGTGGACCATACAGATGACAACACAAATACGAATATTTCATCGTTAACAGTAAAAAACAATACGAAAATAAATCACCAACATTAGGTTTGAAGTCATGTGATTAGAACACACCTGTAGAAATAGTGGTGCTTTCAAACAATGTTGTCAAAGACTGTTTGACCTCACAACACTACGATAATGCAAACATTTATTAGTGAAAGCTTACATTTCAAGATAACATTTTTTTAGCAGACCTACCCATGCTGTATTCAGTTGAACTGTTGTCTGTGTCCATCTGAGTCCACCTCATGTCAGACATGGCACTTTCATTTCTTTTCCGCCAATCCAAAGCAATTCCATTGCTTACATGCGGTTCGACTGCCTTGGGCGGATCAGAGGAATCAGAGTTCTTGTCCTTTAGTCTTCTTTCCTGCTGTTCTATTTCCTGCAAAATTGTCCCATGAATGAGTTACTTACTTTGAAAATGTGCATGGGGTAACTGAATCAAAGTCTACACATAGATCACTTTCAGTGCAACTTCATTGTGCTTGAACGTGCAAGACTGTTTGTGCTTTTTCAAAAACAGAATAGTAAACTAGGGCCTGGTGCAGAAAAGCCTGAGAGAAGATGAGATTTTGCATAGAATTTCAGAAGTATGTCTACGGTTGTACAACCATTGCACAGTTTCAATAGTGACATTTACACACAGAAAAGTAATAGGGGTAACATTACCACGTGAGGAAATGGAACACTAACATGCATTTCAACTTTGAAACATTTGATTTATTTCTCCATTGAGACATATTTTGTCCCCATGGAGAAACAATATCCCCTAGTCCCTAGAAACTATCTTCACATTCCTGCCAGAAAAAACAATTAGATCTGCCTTTGATGGAGAGATAAGAGCTTATCACGGGGAGAGGTGGCAATGGAAAATACCCCCAAAACTTGTGAGGAGGTAGGTGTTCACTGCTAAGTTGCACCTGAACTGGAATGACCACAAATCCACCCCTAAGAACAATTCTGTTGATAAAGAAATGTCACCACGTTTAGCAATTTGCTCAAAAGCAAACCCATTCATGAGTGCAAAATTCCACCAGTTCTATACCTGTGTATCAAAAACAGATTGTTTCTCTTGTAAATGCCGTACTTTGGCACATAAGTTACAGCATAAGTTTCATCAAGCATTGGCAAAGCTGTATGTCTGGTAATGGCACGCTGAGATTAAACCTATTTAAAAATAAATGACCAGATATAATTTTAATCAAAACATACGTTTCCTAGCAGGCTGGCATCATACTTAAAACTAAAATAAAGGGTTTCTGTACCTGTACTAATGTATAGCACAGGAAAATAGGATTGTCATAATGGATCTTCAATAGGATCTTTGGACTCTACTGTCCCTTGTAAAGGCACTTTGAATTTACCAACTGCAGCCTGCTCATTTGTGCTGGTACCTGCAGGTGTTCCTCCCTTGAAGACGGGCTCAGTTGAATCTTGGGTGCAACTAAATTAAATACAAAACTGTTCACTGGCTGAATAGACATAAGTACTTTGATACCAGGAAAGAGGAGGAAATTATTATGGTGCAGAGGGTAGGATGGGTGGGGCGGGGAAACAAGGACATTTTATGTGAATGTGTAGCAGTACATTCTAAGGCTCCATTGCTTGTATGCAATATTTTGAAACAGAGAGAACCGCCACGCCACACCACACCAACCTCCAGATTTTGTTGCTACCCCTCAGCTTTTTTTATAAGCCTGCAGTACCATCGCTTTTTCCACCTGCTTTCCCCTGGAAAATGCACCCATTAACTTGCACAAACAAATTTGAAGTATTCAACAGTCTGGAAGACGTTGAACGTCTGTCAGTGGCTGCGGCCCCTAAGCAGTGTTTGTCCAGCTCTCCCAGGGTTGCTAACTATACTATTGTTTCTCCTCTTCCTGAAAGTACCCCAATAAGAATTGTGAGTTGTAATGTGAACGGACTCTGCTCGAAGCTATGCGTGCCTGACTGACTATCATTCAACAAAAGTTATGATATTGTCATGTTGCAGGAGACGTGGGAGGTTGTGCCTTCGCTTATTGATGGGTTTCAATGATATAGCATCCCAGCAGCCGGTGGGCTGGCAGTGTGGCTGAATATAGCTCTAGGTGGCCATGTGGATATCTTCGAAACAGCTGGTGATACGTTGGAGAGCCCATTTTACCCTTCACTTGTTTAACTTTTATAACAACGATTTAATCAAAAAACTCAATCCAAAGTTTTTTAAACTGACCAAACTACCTTACTAAGTTATCTGATAAGGTTGCTACCCTATGTCACACACTGTATTTGTGTCTTGCTGGTAATTTTAATGTAAGTTTCCCTCCATGCCAAAACACTCTAACCCCCACTGTGGGTGGCTGGATTCAAGAAGCTGGGAGTTGGAAACAATATGAACATCTTTTGACCTAGTGGATACAATGGAAATTGCAAGGAAGGACAACATTACCCCCCGCCCCAACCTATACAAGCAGAGTGGCACCCTCTACGATAGATTATATATCTGTCACAAGAAGCTTGGAGGAGGTTCTTATGTATGGGTCTGTTGTTCCATCTACCTTTAGCTACCATAATCCTCTTGAGGTTGTCATCCTACTGGGTCCCAGGAAAATGCATAAGAGATTGAGGGTAGCAAAATTCACCCTTCCACAGATAATCTAAAGTTGATTTGGAGAATGCGTGATCCCACCCAAACCCTTGAAGTAGTATTAAAAGAGAATATGAGATTGGTGGAAGTCTGTTTGGCAAAAGAGGACACTTCGCACCATATTGTGAATGCATTTAGTGATCTCTGCACTAGTGTCAAAAGAACCCTGCTTAAACCCGTTCGGCCCCCTAATAAGTAACATGGCTGGTTTAATCACATTTGCACCATGGCTAATTGGGATTTGAGATTAGCACTTGGGAAAAAGCCTAGAGATCAAGCACCAGTTACCATCTCGAGGAAGCAATACAGGGCTGCCACGTCTAAACGATGGCAGGCAGTTTTAAGAGATCAGTGGGACTCACTAGCGCAGGCAGTCTGCAAAAAAGACAGCAGACATTTTTGGGCCATTGTCTCTGATATGAGATGTAAAAAACAATTTGTTTCCTTGGTTTCCTGCCATATTATTAGTGAAGTATGGGAAGCCCACTACAGAAAAGTTCATGCTGTCCCTCCAATAGAGGATATTTTTAATATTGATGGAAGAAAACTAGCAAATGTTAAGATAACTATGGCTGAGGTGGAAGAGGCAATCTCACAAAGTGTAGGGGAAAAAGCACTCAGGCCATACTCCATTGAGCACATTTACCAGAACCTTTGAAAGTTATGGAACTTTGCAAGCTAATTTATCTGTTCAATTTGATCAAGCCATAGATGAAAGACCATTATGGTCCCAGTTTACTACGCAGAACATGGTAGACACAAAGCATGGATCTGGGAATTATATCAAATGTGTGTGGAGTAACCAACTTCTTTCTGACACCTTTGAAGACTTCAAACTGAGGCTGTTCCTACTTGGTGTGTAAGAGATTTATGATAGGGCCCTCATGCTTAGGTGTGCAATCATGCCTTGAAATATTTACACACAAATTGTAACATGCCTCATGGAAACAAAAAGTGTAGGGGCAAGTCAGAAGAGAAGTAAAAGCATTGATATAGATATATAATATAATATGATTATATATATATATATATATATAAACACCCACATATACATACATATACACGCACAACTAAACAACTAGCCCCAAAAACAAGAGAAGTCGTGAGCATGTTTTGGTGTCATAACTGTTCAGATAGAAATAGCTGCCATTCCGAACAGTGTTAATAAATCAAAGTTTTCAATGCAGCAGCTACAAAAAGATAACTGCACCTTCACAATGCATTCAGATGACAAATGGGTCATAAAGTACTTCAAAGGACTTTAAGCACTATCTAGCACTTTAAAAAAAATTAAACTAGCCTCTTAAAGCTTGGATAGCGCAAAAGCAAACAATAGACATACTTGAGAACACCATGACTGTTTTACTTCCTCTGCAAAAATGCCCTAAATGGCGCAAGGACTATGACTGCTCAGTGATGGTATCTACTTACTCTTTGCAAAGATTCCTGCTCCCTCTCCTGCTCGGCAATCAGGAGGGAAAGTTGCTGGGCATGCTGTTCCTCAAGTCTCTTCCTCATTTCTTCAAAAGCCACCATTTTTGTTTTCAGAATATTGTCTCCTAGAAAGTAAAACAACTCATGTTTCAGCATATTCAACACATTTTATGATTTCCACTCAATTCACATTGTTTGCTTAACGCTTTGGTCTCTAAACAAAAGATGATACACAATTTGTTGAAATACACAATCATAGGCAAGGAATAGGAACAGAGAATTATCAAATTAGGTGAAATGTTCCATTTGCTAGCATAGATGTTTTATTCCCACACTAAGTTGTGGAATCACAGAATATAAACAGAAGTTAGAAAAGATCTAGAAAGAGATAGAGAGACAAGGTAAACTGATTTGCAGTACGTATAAAAGCACAGAGAGTAGACAACTAAGAAACATTTTGGGCTAAGTGCCACTGAGCAACCAGTCACTGTACTGCTGTAAACTAGCTCTTCTCGGAAGACCGAAGTTCCTAAACTCAAACACAGTGCCAATAGCCTCATATCAGTGGGTACTACATGAAGTTAATATACATGGCACAGTAGTCTTTACAATATGCCCACAACTGCAAAGAAAAATATGCAAAGCAAGCTGTATTGTAATTCTATGTTCCAAACGGAGGCGTGAATTATGCTTTCTTTCTACGCTTTACTTTTTAACTGTAACCAGGTTTTGTAATATTAACAAACTACTTTTCCCATGAAACCTCAGAAAAACGAAAAAGGAAACACATTTTCCAATCAGAACACAAACTCTACAAAGGTTCTTCTTTTATCAGGTTACTCCTTTCTTTGCTGCTCCACAGCTGTCAGGTGAGTGCCTTTTTCTCTCTCCGTGACAGGGCATTACATCATCAGGGGAAGGAAGCAACTACCAGGAAAATGGAGAAGTGAGGGAAAGCAGGATGGGAAAAAAACATTTGAGATAATTAGGAAATAGCACCAGGGCTTTATGCTTTTGTTGGCACTTTTACCAGTGTTCTACTTGCACTAACCTCTTTTTTCTCCGACAGAGGGCAATGCGGGAATGCATATCAGTACTCCTTTTGCAGTGCCGATAATTCACTCAAGTTGACTTTAAAGAGGCCTTGACCCAGGTGTCTTCCCTGAGCCCGACTCTTTTTAATGCCTACGTCTAGACATTGGCACCAGTGATCAGATCCTTCGGATTTAATCTCACATCCTACGCGGACGACACTCAGATTGTGGTGTCAATGCGTCAGGGAGAATTGGATAGCACAGCAGACAGGTTCAGATGCTGCATGCGGAAGGTGAGCAAATGGATGTCAGGAAACTGCCTGAAGCTTAATTCGGCTAAAACAGAGGTGCTACTGTTTGGTTCATGTGAGAACTTCTGGTCCCCTCGCTGGTGGCCAGAAGAAATGGGTGCTCCCCCTGCTCCGGTCTCGAAGGTAAAAAATTTAGGGGTCCTGATGGATGACTCTCTCTCCTTCAGACCACACATCAACGCACTGGCCTCGGCCACCCATTATGCTCTCAAAACTATACGGAAAGTCCTGCCCTTTCTCCCAATAGAACACAAGAAGACAGTAGTGACCAGTCTGGTGCTGTCCCGGCTGGATTATTGTAATGGTCTGCTGCTGAATGCTCAGCAGGGACTCTTGAATAAACTTCAAATCCTGCAGAATGCAGCAGCACGCCTGATTACAGGCACCCCCAAGTTCTCCTCAGCAGCCCGGGACCTTGTAAAATTACACTGGCTGCCTGTTAGGAAAAGAATCGCCTTTAAGTCACTCTGCATGATTTTTAAGGCTCTGGACGGCCTAGGCCCCCAGTGTTTGACCCCTCTTTTTCAATGGTACAAACCTGCCCGAGCTCTAAGATCTGCCGAACAGGGCCTGGCAGTAGTCCCCAGAGCAAGAAAAGCACACTGGGGAGGTAGAAGTCTCTCCCTGGGAGCCGCTAAGGCATGGAACTCGCTGCCTTCCAACCTTAGACAGATCCCCGACTTGCTCACATTCAGAAGGGCCCTTAAAACCTGGCTTTTCTCACACTAACTTTCTGTCCCACACCTCCTAGTGATCATTCAGCGCCAGGACACCTCCGGGTAACAGTGCGCTTTAAAAATGCCCAAAATAAATAAATAAATTAACAATGGATTATATTCACACAGGCCATCAAGATATAATCTACCATCGTAGCTCTAGGACTCCCTAGACCACAAGACCAAACAGAGTGTTAACTATGCCTGTACGAGTTAGAGGTTTGGTCTGCTAATAACAGTACACTGCCTCTCATACCATGAATGAACTCTAATGTTTTTCGATTATTGTATATTTTTATCCCTATATGGAACATGATTTTATGACTTGGACACTGCAACTGCGTATGTATCTCTACGACTTATCGTGAAATTGATAATGATGTCTGAGATGTTTTTTTACACTAACTCTGACATTGGGGCCTTTTCTATTAATCCATTGACCTTGGTTCCTCATTCTTTTCACAACTTTGGTTACTTCCTCACTTTTCACATAACCTGGTCTTGTGCCTCGCTAAATCGCAACTCTCCCCTTCCACTGACTATCACCCTATTCAACCCTTGACTTTTTTCCGCCTTGCCTTGCTGCATTGTCCCGTGATTAAAATTTCACCCTTGCTATTTATTTTAACTTTATTTTCGCGCCTCTTCCTCGCTTCACTTTCTTGGCCCACACTTCTCTATCCCATATTGTTTTCAACCTGTCTATACTACTATCATGGTCCTATATATTATTTTCTCACCCTCTTTATTTTCCTTCCTTCTCCTTTAGCCCGCTTCCTCCTTTTCCCTTTCCATCCAAATCTACTACACTTAATTTTATACCACAACATCTCGGGTGGTGAATGTATACACCTGCTCTGTTGCATCTCTGTAAATATGTATCCAATATTGGTTGCCGTATTATTAGGTTTGTTTTTCACAAATGTGCAGCCATGAGGAAGCCCCAGGCCAGAAGGCCAATGTGAGGGGGCGAAACACGTGTTGGCTGTTTAATGTTTCTTTTTGTTTCAGGGATTTATGATCCGTCTCTGCTGTGCATGGCTCAGAATCCTCAAAAGAGTCAAGCATCATCGCACTATTTAAGAAAGCAATAAATTGGAATTTTTTCCACAAAAACAGTGAATACGTTGACTTGTTCTGGCACATCCTAAATCCAGATTTCATATCACCCAGGACAGCTCAGGCATTCATATCACCCAGGACAGCTCAGGCACGCTGCTGGGCTGTCACACAGCTGAGGACTTGGGACTGGTGCTCTTTGCACGACAGGTTCACCTGTCGCATGCGGAGGAATTCATGATGAAATTCCCTGAGCTGTTTGAAGGGCTCGGATGCTTGAAGAACGTCAAGGTAAAACTTTACTTTGACCGATCGGTCAAACCTGTGGCCCTATGACATAGGCGAGAGTACCTTTTCATCTGCGACGCCTGGCAGAGGCTGAGTTGGAGAAGCTGGACAAGGCAGGGGTAATTGAAAAAGTGTCGGGCCCACCCCGTGGGTGTCCCCGTTGGCGATTGCTCCCAAACCAAAGCAGCCGTGAGTGATCAAGCTGTGTGTGGATATGCGGTTACCGAATAAAGCAATACGCAGAGAAAGGCACATTACCCCCATGATTGGCAAAATTGTCAGACATTAATGGGGAAAAATAGTTTTCAAAAGCAGATCTTAACTCCGACTACCACCAGCTCATGTTGGATGAATCAATCCGATGAACAATTGTTACTTATCTGTAAACAGGTGGTTCTCCATAATTGGTGTCTTTCATAGATTCACATGCTTGAATATTCCCCGTCGTCGAAGTGGGAGTCCCACGGTACATAAGATAGCAATAATGCTAATATATATATATGTAATAACATAATACATAATAAACTAGAGATAATACACACTGAAAAACCTGTACAATGGTTCCTCCATAGGAATGCATTATCAGAGAAAAAACTCATTTGTAACATATCAGTGTCATTATGTTAGTCCAAACTGCAGCCAATCAGGCTCAAGCACCCTCTAGAACCTTCTCCTCAGAAGCTCAAGCCCTCAGATTTTCGTAGCACTAGTAATAATAGCGCATGAGGAGAAGAGAGCCTCTGAGGGGAGGATGGGTGGGTCGCATGTGAATCTATGAAAGACACCAATACTGTTTACAGGTAAGTAACAATTGTTCTTCTCCAGTATTAGGGGTGTCTTTCATAGATTCACATGCTTGAATAGAATAGATAGCAGTAACCTCCTTAGAGCTGGGATTGCTAACACATTCTCCAAACTTGAAGACAATAATATACAGCTTAAAAGCATATAGCAATCACAGAAAGAAATGGAGGAGGGAATAGAGGCTCACCTTATTTAAAAAGATGACGAAGCACTGCTTGCCCCACTGCGGTATCCGCTTCATTGATGGCCTCCAAACAGTAATGTCTGGTAAAGGTGTGCCTGCTGGACCATGTCACTGCCCGGCAAATCTGGTGAAGAGGCACCTCAGCAAACAAGGCGGTGGATGACGCCATCGCTCTCGTCGAATGTGCCTTCACTGAACACTGTAAAGGCTTGCCAGCCTGCTGGTGACAAAAGGATATGGCTGCCGAGAGCCATCTTGCAACTGTTTGTTTTGTCACTGAATGTCCCTTCTGCATCCGTCCATATGCTACAAACAGCTGATCGGATTTACGGAAAGGGGTAGTCCTTGAAATGTAAAATTTCAGGCAACGTTTGATGTCTAGAGAATGTAAACGTTGTTCAGCCGGAGATTTTGGATCCGGGAAAAAAGTCTTTAAGAAGACAGGTTCGTTCAAATGGAAATCAGTAGGTACTTTTGGCAAAAAAGAAGGATTGGTACGAAGTGACACTCCATCGGGCTTAAATTGCAAGTACGGAGGCTTAATCGTGAAAGCGTGCAGATCACTAACACGACGAGAAGAAGTCAAGGCCAGAAGTAATGCAACCTTCCAGGTAAGATACTTGATGTCTGTTCTATGAATTGGCTCAAAAGGAGGCTTCATAAGCTGTGACAATACCACGTTGAGGTGCCATGCCGGAGGAGGGCGCCGAACAGGAGGAAACTTCCTGAAGAGACCTTTGAAGAACTGTCGGATTATTCTGGATGAACAGAGAGACGTTAAACCATCGTGTCGAAAGCGCGAGATAGCCGCTAGAAAAACCCTCAAGGTGGCATGAGAGAGACCAGACTGAGCAAAGCTCAGAAAGAAAGGCAAAAGCTGCTCCGGAGTGGAATTGATAGGATGGACATTGGATGCAGCGCACCAATGACAAAAACGCTTCCATTTTAGCTTGTACGTCTTGATTGTTGATGGAGCTCTAGCAGACGCTAAAATGTCTCTGCATTCTTGGGGCATATCTAAATTTGCAAATTCGACGAATTCAGGTTCCATGCCGATAATTGAAGTGTGGCTGGGTCTGGATGACAAATTTGACCTTCGTCCATTGTTAGGAGGTCTGGACGTGGATGCAGATGAATGGGTTTGCACTGGGATAACAGAAGCAGTTCTGAAAACCATGCTTGTCTGGGCCAACGAGGGGCGATCAGTATTAAGTGGCAGGGCTGCCTGCGCATCTTCCACAATGTCCTCGGCACCAACGGGATTGGTGGAAATGCATAAGCAAACAGGCCGCTCCAATCCATGAGAAGGGCATTTCAGCTGGAATCTGGGTGGGGATGCCAGCTTGCGAAGGATCGGCACTTGCGATTTACTGGGGTTGCAAAAAGGTCTATCATGGGATGACCCCAACGGCGGAACACCAGGTCCAGAGTCGGCTGATGTATCTCCCACTCGTGAGTGGATGACGTGGATCTGCTCAGAGAATCCGCAAGGATGTTGGATACCCCCGGCAGATGGACCGCCGTCAAAGAAATTTGATGACGAAGAGCCCAATCCCAAATCCTTTGAGCCAGACGAGACAGTGACTGAGATCTTGTGCCGCCCTGTTTGTTCATGTAGTGCATGCTGGTGGTGTTGTTTGTCTGAACCAGCACCGACTCCCCTTGCACTACGGGCAAAAATGATCTGAGCGCTAGGAAGATCGCCATCAACTCCAGCCTGTTGATATGCCAGGTTCGTTGTGTCGCCGTCCATTTGCCTTTGATGGAAAGGTCCAGGAGATGAGCGCCCCAACCCTCCATGGACGCATCTGTGGTCAATGTCAGATCCGGAGACTGGGCCAGAAACGAAGTTCCCTTGTCCAGATTGGATGGTTCTTGCCACCAAAGCAAACTGGTCTTCATGCGGGACGTTACTCTCACTAGGTCGTTGAAAGACCCCGACACCTGTCGCCATTGCAGGTCCAATTCCTCCTGTATAGGACGAGTGCGTAACCTGCAATTCGGGATCAGTGCGATACAGGACGATGCCATCCCCAGAAACGACTTTAACGTCCGCACAGAAACTGACTGCTTTGACCGGATGAGGGAGACCAGACGGACTATCTTTTACTGACGTTCTAGGGAGATGAAGGCTTTTGACAGGTCCGTGTCTAGAATTGCTCCCAGGAAGTTTCTTCTTTGCAACGGTGCAAAGTGTGACTTCTCCACGTTGATGGTTAACCCCAGTGACTCGAACGTCTGTTGACAGAGACATGTGTCGTGAGCCAGCTGTTGAGGGGATTGGGATTTTAGAAGACAATCGTCCAGATAAGGAAAGATCTGAACTCCCTGAAGACGCAGATGAGCCATCACCGGGGCCAAAATTTTCGTGAAGACACGAGGTGCTGACCGTAGGCCAAAAGGTAGCACCTTGAACTGATAGTGCAGGTGCCCCACTGTGAACCTCAGAAACTGGCGATGCCGATGGAGTATTGGCACATGAAAATAGGCGTCTTGCAGATCTATCGTTGTTAGGAAATCTCCGCTGCACAGAAGTCGCAAGACTTCCGATAGCGTTAGCATGCGGAAAGATTGTTGTTTTAGAAAGAAATTGAGAGCTCTCAAATCCAGAATGGGTCGCCACTCTCCCGTCTTCTTGATAATGAGGAAAAAACGTGAGTAGAAACCTTTCCCTCGCTGAGATACAGGAACCACTTCGACTGCACCCTTTTCTATCAGAAGACGAACCTGATATTGTAATTCCTCGAGATGGGGAGGTGGCGGGCCTGATGGTGGAGAATTTGGAGGAAACTCTGTGAACTCCAAGGCATGACCCCTGTGGACAATATCTAATACCAATTGGTCCGATGTTATCATAGACCACTGGGAATAAAACCGCGAGATTCTCCCTCCAACTCTCTGTGGAACCTGAAAGTCATTGACGTTTGTTGTTGGAGCCTCTATAATTAGGTTTTCCTCTATAGGGCTTTGACTGCTGCTGACGATTTGACTGCTGGTTGGAGTAACGCTGGTTTCCTTGATTGTACTGGCGGTACTGAGACTGTCCTCCTCGAAAAGTGCTTGAAGACGAGCCTCGTCCACGCGCACCACGAAAGGGCTGCTTTTTGAATTGCAATGATCCAAGCGACTTTGCCGTATCGGTGTCTTTCTTTATTGATTCTTGTGCCTCATCGATGTGAGAGCCAAAGAGAGACTCACCGTCATACGGCATGTCGAGTATCTTCGACTGGACCTCCTGTCGAAATGACGTGGATTTAAGCCAACCCCGACGTCGGAGAGCCGCAGCACTGGCAAGGATACGAAAAGCAGTACCCGCCACGTCGACCGCACAATCGATCATCTCTTCAGATGCCCTCCTGCCATCCTGAAGGATCTGTTGCGCCTCCGCTCTGGATGCCTCCGGTATCAGCGAGACTAACGCAGAAATATCTGACCACATTTGTCGGTCGAAACAACCTAAAATGGCCAATGCATTTGCGGCCCGGACTGATGTAGACGCCATGGATGAAAAAATGTTCCCAATCGCATCCAAACGTCGACCTTCTCTATCAGGTGGAGTAGTGATAGGAGTTGCAGGGTTACGTGAGCGTCGTTGCGCTGCCTGGGTCACCACTGAATCCGGCTTAGGATGCGAGAGCAAGCAAGCGGGGGAACCAGTTGGGGCCCTATATTTCTTCTCCAGCCGAGGGAGTTGAGCAGGTAAGGAGTTGGGAGCGTGCATGATCTTTAAACCTTCCTTCCACACAAATTCGATAATAGGTATGGTGTGGACCTGTTTATAAGGTTGGTTTTTGAAATCATAGAGAAAGCAGTCTTCCTGTCGCTGCGCTCTCGGTAATTTAAAGCGGTCTGCCGCCTTATCCATCAATATATGGAAACTAGCGATGTCAACCGGAGGTGAGTCACCTGTGTCGGCCGGCTGAGGAGATGGCGTCTGCATTTGATAGTCATCGAATTCCGCCATATTCGGGTCTTGTTCATCATCGGAATCCTGAGGAACTTCTCCTTCCTCTCTGTCAGTCTCTGCCTCATCCTCCGCATCTTGTTGATAATTAGTGGGGATAGCTTGATGGGGCCGTTCTGAATGAGCAGTCTGCTCTGAAGATTGCTGCTGATGTTGAGTAGGCTCTGTTGTCTCAGATGTGGCATGGCATGGTGTACCCTGAGGTGTTGGAGGAAATCTTCTATTGTAAACATCCAGCATATGCTGGAGGTTGGAAAATAGAGATACTGGAAATGTTGCCATAGGAACCTGTACATATTGTTCCTCTTGATGGTCACCGTCCTCTTCCTCATCGTCTCCAGAACTTGTGTCCTGACACTTAATAATCAAGTCCGATGGACTATGGGCATCACCAAGGACATAGTCGTCCGCAATGGATTCCGTCTCATGGTCAGTAGCCATCATTGGTGAGGGTGGCTGGAGAGTAGGAGTAGGCAATTGGAGAGTAGACTCCTTGCAAATGTTCATAGAGGGCTCCATAAGGACTGGAGAATTTGAAGTGTTCAAAGGCACTAGGGGCATAGTGGCGAAAGACCTGGATTCTGCCTGCTGTGTTCCAGAATTTAACGGCAAAATTGCAGTCGACGTAGCCGATGCCGTCGACGAGTTAATCGACTTAGATATTTTCCCTGGAGCGATCGTCGACGACGATGATGTAGACACAGCTGTCAGAGATGGTGTCTTTTTAAATGTAGTCGTCGACGACGAGTGTTTTGCCACAGCCGTCGACGGTGCCGTCGTCGACGGGATCTTCGTCGACGAATCCTTGGATGTTATCTTCTTCGTCGACGAAGCCTTCGTCGACGGGATAAGACTCGTCGACGAGCTGGTCGACGGAGCTTTAGATGTCGACGGGACCTTCGTCGACGTGAGACTCGTCGTCGGGACCTTCAGCGTCGACGATGATTTCTTCGTCGACGGCAGCTTCTTCGCCGACGAGGTAATAGGGATCGTCGACAAGACTGTGGAGAGGGAAGCTCTCGTCGACGTGCAAGACTTCGACGAAACAATCGTCGACGACGATGAGGCAGACGTCGTCGTCACTGTAATCGTCGACGAAGCCACCGCAGCCAATTTCGTCGTTGGAATGGTCGTCGACGAGCCCGTCGACGACCGCGGTGTCAGAATTGTAACAACACTTATAGAGGCTGGAAATGACGCCTGAGAGCCAGGTCTCGTGGGCGTAGACACAGAAGTCACAGGAGCAGTAGGTTGTACCTTGGCTACTGTCAAAGCCATCTTTTTCTTCTTCAGAAAAGGAGAAGGTAACTCCTGAACACTGCCACGCTTGGAAGCAACAGTCGAAAAACCTGACTGGAAACTCTCTGCGTCTGATAAAACTTCCTCCTTGTCCCGAAGGCGCTTCAACCACAGAAGAAGACGACCTTCCCTGTCTCTGAGAGTTTTTGCTGAAAAAGTTCTACAGAACTTGCAGTCAGCCACCTTGTGTTCAGGATATAAACAGTAAATACACTTTTGGTGGGGGTCCTTCTCAAACAAACGCAGTTTCCCACAGGAAGAGCAAGGTCTAAACAAAGACTTCTTACTTGACATCTTTGAGAAAACAACTGAAGTAGTAGAAGTTAGAAGAAAACTGAGCAGAGCTCAGGGAGACTCCCTTCACACGACGTGCGGTAGAAAATCTGAGGGCTTGAGCTTCTGAGGAGAAGGTTCTAGAGGGTGCTTGAGCCTGATTGGCTGCAGTTTGGACTAACATAATGACACTGATATGTTACAAATGAGTTTTTTCTCTGATAATGCATTCCTATGGAGGAACCATTGTACAGGTTTTTCAGTGTGTATTATCTCTAGTTTATTATGTATTATGTTATTACATGTATATATATTAGCATTATTGCTATCTTATGTACCGTGGGACTCCCACTTCGACGACGGGGAATATTCAAGCATGTCAATCTATGAAAGACACCCCTAATACTGGAGAAATATAACAACCTTCGACACATATGGGGCTGAGACATTTCAAGTGGCTTAGTTTTGGAGTATCCTCGGTAGCGGAGGTATTCCAGGATGCCATAAGAGAAGCCCTGTCAGGACTGGTAGGAGTAATAAATGTCAGTAATGACGTATCAATATTCTCACAGACTCAGGAGGAACACCTTGTGCGATTAAGAGCGACCATGCAGACTTGTCGAACAAGGACTGACCCTACATAAATAAAAGTGCGCCTTCTATACCAATGAACTGGAGTTATTTGGGTACAAATTCTCTCAGGAGGGACTGCAGGTAGATCCGGCGAAAGTTGAGGCCATCAGGGCAGCCGTTATTTCCCAAACCCCAACGAAGATGCAAAGCTTCTCAGGAATGAAGAACTATGGTGGGTGGTTCATTTCTCATCTGGCAACCATATCTGAACCTCTTGGGGCTCTCACGAAAAAGAACAACCCATGGCACTGGTCAAGTGCAGAGTTTCAGGTGTTTCAGAAGGTGAAAGGTGCGCTGTTGAAAGGAGCCACAGTAGAATAAGTCAGTCCAGGGAGTCCCACAGAATTCATAGTTGATGCAAGCCCCGTAGGGCTTGGGGCAGTGCTACTGCAGCAAGACCTTAAAAGAGAATGGGTACCAATTGCTTATGCTAGCAGGGCACTGTCGGCAGTAGAGACCAGATTTGCGTGAATCGAATGTAAGGTGCTTGCCATCAGATGGGTCTGCCAACGCTTTAACATATACCTATGTGGGCACAAGATCCGAGTGATCATGGATCACAAGCCACTAGTGCAGCGGGTTGGAGGTACAGCAAGGAATGTGCTGCCCCAAATTGACCGGTGGGTGGTGCAGCTTCAGCAGTATGACTTTGAAGTGATGTGCCGTCCAGGTATCAATAACCTGGCAGATTATCGGTCATGTCACCTTCTGGCAGCAGACTGCCCAAACACAGCAAGAAATCAACAGAGGTGTTGAGGGGTTTGTACGGTTGATCACTGAACTCTCAAGTCCGCGGGCTAGTCGAAGTCACTAAGGAGGAAGAGTGTCTATGTAAAGTAAAAGAAGCTCTGAGGGAACATCTCTGGAAGACTTTTCTGCAAGGAGTAGATTGTATGATAGATGAAGAGAGAGAGGCCAGAACAAGCTTATGGAGGTGTACGGATAAGCTCAGCAAAAGCATGGAAGGGCTGGTACTACAAGGTCAACAAATTGAGATACCGAAGAGTTGCTGGAGGAGAACTGTTGAGCTCACCCATCAGGGTCATCAAGGCCTGGCCAAAACGAAAGCGAGGTTAAGGTCCAAGGTGTGGATCCCTAGGGGTGGACCGGATGATTGAAGAATTTGTGTGTGGGTGCCACTAAGGTCTAATTACCAGGGGACAACCCCCAACGATGCCGGTAATTACAGAAATTTCCAGCACCAAGCCCTGGTCAGCCATCAGTATGGACTTCGGGAGCTTCCTGGATGGTCGCCTAACATTAGTCACGAATGACAGTTACTTCAAGTTTCTGGCCATGGAACTAGTCCACTCCACTGCTTTTGAATGTGTCAAGCCAGCGCTGGACAAGATTGTTCCCATGTTAGGGCTGCCCGATGAAATCAAGATGGACAATGGCCCACCCTTTCATGGTCAGGAATTCAGAGATTACCTTCCTCATATAAACATCAGACACCGATGAGTGTCCCCCCCTCCCAGCCCCCAGTGGCCTCAAGCCAACGAGGAGGTCGAAAGATCCATGTGAACACTCAAAACAGCACTCCGGATTGTAGTTGATCAAGGGGTGGAGATGGAAGGGTGTCGTTACCATTTTTTACCGAACTCCGCATAGTAGCACAGGTAGCACAGGTTGTTCACCGTGTGGGTCGCTCATGAGGAGGCCTGTACGTGATCTAGCTCCTGTAACCGCCAAGTGGGTACCAGGAGAGTTGGATAGTGTGGCTGCACAGGCTATGAGGAAAACAAACAATGACATGGCTATCAGGAAGATGAATGCTTGCGAGTTAACAATCAGCCCAGGAGACCAGGTGGTAATCAAGGCAGGCATCCGGGGTGGAAATTTAGAACACCGTTTGAGCGAGAGCCATGGGAAGTGGTCAAAGTAAAAGGAACTATGATTACAGTCGAAAGATGTGAGTGTTTGATATCAAGGAATGGTTCTTGGTTCAAAAAGATTACATCGACTCATGAACCCGTGAATGGCACTGGGGATCTGACACTTCCGATGGAGCACAATCTTGACGAGGAAGAGCTGGTAATGCACAGCCAAGGGGGAGATGGTGTGAATGAGGTGTTTCCAGAGTAAGCTGAACCAAACCATCCCAGTCTCTCAGTTAGCACACCCACAACTAGGGGGAGTACCTGTAACGTCCAGATCAGTTAAGAGAAAATCCCAGGCCTAGCCATGTGCTGAGGAATCCAGACATTACTGGAACTGTGTTTGGCACACATCATATTCTGTCTTTGTTATGATCATCCACTATTATCGTCGCCATGGTTATTAAAGGTTACTACTATATAATGTTGCACATTACACCCTTGGGTCGGGCTCGATCTTGAGAGGATAAATAAAGGTAAGACCACCGCTCGGGGAGGGTCCGGGAGGCCAGGAACGGCAAGTAACCAGCAAAGTGTATAGTGTGCCTCCTTATTCAAAGTGTAAAGTGTTACGGGTAGGTCTCCGTCGCCGGCACATACGTTAAGGGGCCCCCGCTACAATACCCTCCTTGCGGGTCTGTATGGCAGAGATTGTAGGGTTTTGTCAGTAGTTACGTCCTTGTTGGGTCCATAAGTGAATTTGATGCATTCCTTTTCTGGCACCTGTATTATTACTTCCCACAGGGTCTGCATGGTCTGGCAGGCAGTTGTCCTGTATTTCCAGCTATTGTGGGGACCGGCCCAGTTATTCGCCCTAGGAAATTATAAAGGGCGTTTGGGTCCAGGAGAGACACACATAATTGAGCACCTGGCTCATTGATTAAGCTATAACACAGCACCATATTGCAGTCTTAACTGCCCCTACTTAGAATCTATACACTCAGGGCTCCTTATGCCCCACTCTGAGGTGGACCTTATGGAGGATGACACAGTGCCTCTGTTTTACCCCATCAATGACTTCCTTTGCAACGGTGGATATCTCTATCCATCAGGCAGTAGCATATGCTATCACGCGCCTGAAGTACAAACTGCTACAACTGGCTTATGTCTAACCGGAGCCCCTCCTTTTGATGGAGCCTATGGCCCATCCTCTGCTCCACTCCAACCAAGCGTAGCAGCTTGGCACCCCTCCCTCCAAAGCAATGAAGAAATGCAGACACATTCACAACATGGATACAGAAGCCTTTAACCACATAGAGCAGATTTTCTGATTACAGTCCCTCCCCTCCTTAAACACCCTAGTACCTTCGGCAGAGGGCACAGATCCAGGTTGAAAAATTCCCCAATTCCCAGACTCCCCAGCTTCGCTACACGCCGATGACTATCATGGGGATTTGGGCACTCACCTGGGCCCATCCAGACCTTGGCGCCCATCGCCAAATGGGGGAGATGCCATCTTCTGTTATACCCAAAGAGTCGGACATGTTGGATCCGGATGACTTATTGCCCCTCTGCAGGTTGGCCACGAGCTGTGAAAGTCACTGCTTACGTTAAGGGCAGGTTGAGGAAACCTTTGGAGAAGGATGACCGTGCCAGTCTCTGGGCATAATGCCCCTGTCCCTCCTTAGAGGCTAAAGGGGCCATGACCTTTAGAAATCGATAACAGGATGGCCACTTTCTTGGGTAAATTTGTCTGAGATCCGAAGAAGGGTATCAACCGCTTTTGCCGTTCCTGCCAAGATAAGTTCATGGATGTTACGATTCCACTGACTAAGACCTTGGATACGGCCGAGGAGGCTAAGCAATCGGACTCCCATTTCTCACCGAAAGTGTTGAAAGGATGACACAACACACCATTATTTTTCTAGGAAAGGTGAACTGCACTTTATCCAATGAACGCAGAAGGTCCTTGCTCAAATTGAACCCAAAACTGGGTGACTTGGCATCTTCAGAAGTGGCCACATTGCTCAACGGGGTTTATTTCAAGGACCCCTTCATTAAAGAATTAGGGACGTTTGTGGCCACCTACAACTAGTTAGAAAAAGCTCAGACCTCTAAGCACATTTTCGCTCACGGTCCTCATATTCTCTGTCTCACCGCAGGTACCTTCTATTCATTTGGCAAAACCAAACCAACAAATTCACACCTCTTCCATTCGGCTTTTCTTCAGCCCCTTGGTGCTTCACCAAAGTGCTGCGCCCGGTCATGGTAACTCTTTGGGCCCAAGGAACTCGGCTCATAGTGTACTTGGACGATATCCTTCTCTTAGACCATTGCTCATAAAGGCTTGAGGGACACATACAGACGATGGTCCACCATCTGGAGGGCCTGGGGTTTATCCTCAATGCACAGAAATCTTTGCTCTCCCCAACACAGCATGCAGCCTTTCTTGGTTTCACAATATAATCCAGAAAGTCCCCACAGAGTTTTCCATCCAAGAAGATTGCAAGGAATAACATCCAGGATCTGGAAAACATTTTTGAGAGAGCAGACTTGAGTCAAATTGCCAGGGTGGTTGGCCTGCTGTCCGTCATCCAAGCAATATTTCTGGGCCCGCTTCATTACAGGGCTCTCCAGCATCTCAAAGCTCACCATCTATACAAGGGTTTGACCTAGTCAGAGAAAATTCCACTGTTGGAGGCCAGAGATGAAATAAGATGGAGGCATGGAATGGGACAGCAATCTTTGGTTCCAGTCCAGACTTCGTATAGAGTCGGCTGCTGGCAGGAGTGACTGGGGTGCTTGGTGCAAAGAATCTTCCCCAGGAGGACAATGGTTTACACAGGAGCAACAGTTACATATCGACTGTCTGGAGCCAATAGTGGGCTTGTTGATGGTGTTATGCTGGACCAGAGACCGGGCTCAGTGCTGAGTCCCCCCCAAAGATGGAAAATGTCTCAGCTGTGCGATACATCAACCGCTTAGGTGGGACGAGATCGTAGACCCATGCAGATCTGGCCAAAACCTTCTGGCACTGTTGCCTTGAGCACAACCTTTTCGTCATAGCGGAACACCTACTTCAAAGACAAGAGCCCTTGGAAGCTTCATCCAACAATCTTCAGAGCGATAGAGGCAAGATAGGGGTTATTTATGGTGGGCATCCTTGCATCAAGGCTGGACCACCAACTAGACAGATTCTTCAGCTGGAGGCCAGATCCCCAAGTGGCAGCAATGGATGCCTTTCACCAAGATTGAGTCACAAGAGTGGGTTTGCCTCCCACACCCTTCTCCAGGATCACAAGATTGTCGGTAAAAGTGAGAAGATAGGCGGCGAACCTGGTGGTAGTCACGCCGAACTAGAGGTCACAAGTGTGGTATCCAGTTCTGATGGAACTTTCTGAGATTTCTTCAATTCTTCTCCCCCTTCTTCCAGATCTTCTCCTGGACCTTCAGAGCATCCCACATCCCCTAGTGCTAAACGGAAAACTCTATATTATGGCGTGGAAGATTACAGGGAACAATGGAAGTTCCCTGGACTTTCGCATGATGCTCAACGGCGCTTATGAAAATCCCGGGCCGAAGGCATAACTAAGATACAAAACCACCTGGCTACGACAGCTGGGTTGGTGTGTCCAGAGGGACTTGGATCACATGGGGTTAGGAGTTCTGAACTTCATCTCCTTTTTGGCATTGGCAGGTTTAACCTACAGGTCGATCAATACCTTTCGATCTGCCATTTCAGCTGTACACCTCCCAGGTGACAGTTGTCACACAGGGGAACACCCCTTAGTTCGAAAGCTGATGAGGGGAATTCACCTCCCTTCCTCACGAGTCATGGCACTCAACCCTGGGGGACGTAAATAAAGTGCTCAATCTCCTGTTGTCTTGGAAGAGTAATAAGCACCTATCCCAGTAAGAACTTTTAGGTAAACTAGTTATGCTATTATGTCTGATCTCATGTAAACGGGTCTCAGATTTTCAAGACTCTCTGCATTACAGGTAGAGTGCTTATCCCGGATAGGGTTACTTTCCATATATCCCAAATAATAAATTATAATTTCGATTTGATTACTTACCCAGCTTTTGATGATTATCCCAAATTGTGCGTAGGCCGCTGCATTATACCCTATGAGGCAGTGATTGCAGAATTCTGCCCGGCAGGCACATTTCAACTCCTCATTTCAATTTGGAAGCCTTTCTATAAAGTCTCATCTCCTACTATAGCGAGGTGGATCAGATGGGCAATGCACGCGGCAGGTATTGATATTTCCAAGTTCAGAGGGCATTCTGCAAGGGGTGCTATGGCACCGAAGATCTTTTCACTGGGGTCTCGACTGGAAGACATCCTAAATGCTGTAGATTGGTCTTCCCATTGAACATTTTAATGTTTCTATTTCCAGCCAGTTACAGATATTTGAACATTGGTGGTAAATAAGCTTTGAACAAGCATAATACTTGCCTTGAGTCCTGAACTAGAATTACACATTTCCTAGCTTTCATAACGGAAAGTTTCAATTCTATTAAGGACTTTGAGGCAAGGATTACTCCCTCCCTCGATCATACCTCAAACCCACCCAGAACCAGATTACACAGGTTTCAAGGCGGAACAAGAGTATTGATAGTAAGTAAGCTATCTTCTGATCAACGTAAAGGATGGTTATAGTATATCCTATGCATACTGTTGTCAGAATGTGTTAGGGAAACTTTGTATTTCTTCATCCATGGGCTGTTTTGTTAAGTGCTCTTTTGCCTCACCAGATGTTTGTTTAACATGCTTTACCCGTCCATTTCTCTTCTAGGAAATGAGGGATCCAAACAGGACTGATATCTGGAATGGAATTGGTTTTCAGCACATGAAGAAAGAAAGGACCTGATAAGAGAAGGACTGTTGTACAGTTTATAGTGTGCTGATTGGACAATGTGAGCCATATGTATCATCAACCTGACTTGCGATTCTCAAATAGCGGTTTTTAAGAAATCGCTATTTGAGAATCGCAAATAGGTATGTATGTACAAAATCACATTTTTTTTGCGATTTCTTAAAATTCCTTAATTGTGATTAGCAAATTGCGAATCGCAATTAAGGAATACTTTCCCATTCATTTCTATGGGCCAGGAGGCCCATAGGAATGAATGGGAAGTTATTCTCAATTTGCAATTCGCAATTTGCTAATCGCAAATTGAGAATAATTTCAAGGGTGCAGGGGTGTCTGACACCTTGTTGCACCCCTGAAATATGAATAGGTGCACATGTGGCGCACATGCATGCCCCAAGGGCATGTATGTGCGTCACATGGCACTTTGAAAAATGCAAAAATGTGCATTTTTCAAGGAATTCGCAACTTACCCCCAACTAGAAGTTGGTGGTAATTTGCGATTCCTTAAGGACATTTTGCTAACTTTTTTAGCTTTATACATTGCATTTAAGGAATCACAAAATTTGCGATTCCTTAAATGCAATTGCAAAATAAGCAATCGCAAATTTTGCGATTCCTTGTTTTGCACCAGATTTTGCTTTATACATACCATTTAGCAAATTCGCATTCGCAAAGGCCGAAATTCTGCGAATTTCGGCCTTTGCGAATGCGAATTTGCTTGATACATATGGCCCTGTGTCTTTTTTCTTTTTCCCCAGTATTCATCGGAAAAGAGGTTTGTTGTTATTATAAAACATGGCTGCTATTGAAAAATAAAGCAAAGAAAGCATAATCCTCGCCTCAGATCCTTAATATAATTGAAAGTTTCCATTATGAAAGGTAGGCAATTTTTCATTTGCTTGCAAAAGACCATGCCATTTTTTCCAAGTTAAACATGGTAAAAATTAATTTGGCCAACAGCAGTGAGAAGGGTCCTTAACTCACAAAACAGTAAATAGACAGAGGGATCGCAGGTCACTATATCGTAAATATGCAAACACAAAAGTTTCAGAAGCGTGTTCAGTTTGGATTCCGGCATTACGTAGGGATCTTGGGGAGTTTACCTAGTTTAAAGGAATTGATCAGCTGAATGCATTCAGACACTATGCATATACATCGGTCTACTTGGATTTCCACTACTGAAGATACTATTTTGTTAATTCCGGGTTCCTTAATTGTTTTCAAACTATTAACATCTGATTGGCAACAATTGCCTAGTGGCAGAACTTGAAACTACTTCTCAAATCTCCAAAACAAGAGAAGGCCAGTGCAGACACTCATGACCAGTAACAGGTGTCAGTTAGAGCAGGATAAGATTGAGTCAACATAAAATTAACTTTTCCTTATTCCTCAATAAACAGCACCAAGGAAGAGAAAGCTTTAATCAGAGACATTATTCAGGATACATCTTGCCTAGTAAAGTTGCCAGCTGGGTTAGTAATAAACACCCAAAATATTGACGAAAGGGAATGATTAAAGCATGTGAGTATATGAAAGATACAATGTTTGGAAATAAACTTTTGCTTCAGAATGTTGATGTGGATTTTCTTCTACTCCCTAGCAGAGTTTTTAAGGTGGAGAAAGGAGTTTGGTGAAATCCACATTCATATTAAGAGACAAAGTAATAAGGACAATTGTGATGGGACAGACTCAAAGGAATAACCTTGAACGTTAGACTGGCCCCACCCACAACGGGCTAATTTCAGTTAAGGTAAAATCAGTTCAATCTGAACATCTGAAGTTTAATTACATTTAATATTCATAGCAGATGAGTGGATCAAAGTTCTATGGAACCAACAAGCAGAGATAATATCTCTAGAAAGAAAGATAGAATCCTTGTATCAGAGCTCTGTACCAAAACCAGGCTGCAAGTGGCTCCCTAGGTAGGACAAAAAGTAAGGGAGAAAGAAGACATCCCCTGCCAGGCCCCTCTCCCTAGAACAGTGGACAAACCACATGTTAAAAGGGGCAATCGGACGCATATGATTTGATGACAGCCGAAGAAAAAGCCACCATCTTCCTGGAATAACACTGAATCACAGGTATTATCCTGGAAGCAGTCTCCCTGTTCACAGTCTAGTACAAACAATGGGTTTTCTTAAATGTGGTCTCTAAAATAGCATGGCTTATTTTTCCCTAGCTTTTGATGAACCCATCTACAGCATTTTCATTCTTTTTTTTTGTTTTCAAGATACATGCCACCCAGTTGTGCCCTCTACTTTGCATTCTTTTATGTGCCATTCTACAATATTGTGGTGAGGTTTCCCCAAACATACTTCTACAGTTTCTAGCAGAGTTCCATGCTGGCTCCTCAAATTTCTCCATTTGTCTCCAGGTCATCAAGATGTAGGCGAGTTTCACCTACCCCAGCACCACATGGTTCCTTGCTCTTTTGTCAGTTAGCCTCAAAGCTTCCTTCTCCTTAATGGGCCCTGCCCATTGCAACCCTGCTACTCCATGTGAAGTGCATACTCCTTTTTTCCAGATCCTTTCTTCCTTATCTAACTCTTTTATTTGTTCTCAGTTTGTTTTCTTTTCCCAAAAACAACTGACACTTGACTCTAGTTGAAGGCAGTTACTCCCAGTGTTCGCTCTTTTGAACTCTTCTCTATCATTTCTACAGTACACAATTTTTCTATTGTAAGGCTGTGGTAGCTCAACAGCTGTGTGGTAATGGAACTCTGTGTATGTCATGTCTCTACGTCATAGAAGAGTTCCTTCGGTGCTGTTGGAAGTTGACAGTTGGCCAGCCTAGCTTGGTGATGGAGGGGCGAGGCCATTCTTCATGATAATTAAAGAACCTATTTCAACAATGCTCACGCATCCTGGCAGAGTTAGTCCTGAATTGCCATAAATACATTTGAACTTTTTCCACATTAGTAAACTTTTATTTGCAATACTCTGTCTTTTTTCTACATTTTTAATGCATACAAAGAACAAGTGCTTCACACCAGAATAAGCTGTACACAAAACTGTGCTAGGAGACACAATAGGACAAGTTGGAAAATAGCAACATAGCCAATCACCAGCTAGTAGACAGATAAATAGAAGCACTTGTGAGCTATAAACCCACCGTTCAGCTAAGAACTTAGCAAACGTTGTGCTTTAATTTGTGCTTCACCAACGAGTCTATAAAACAGAATATGATCAGCACATGCTTGGTTAAAAGGCTTTCAATTGCAGTAAGGAGGGGGCAACTGTTCACAAAAATGTATTTGCTACCCCAACCTAGACTTTGATGTAACAGTTGTCAAAACAGTGCATGCTGGCACCTGCAACAAACATAGAATGAGAAGCACTACTGCTTGAACGTCAACATTTTTAAATAACGAAACAGATGTTTTGCATCTGAGGAGTCGTGGTAACAGGATGACTAGCATATAACCACCAGAAGCAGTGAGCATACCTAAAAGCATTGGGAACCTTACATAGAGAAAAGAAACAAAGCATAAAGCAAACCTGTACAAGTCATATAAATAAGCCTATTGAAATAGTACGATTAGGATCGTGTAAAAAAGCTCACAGTATTGGGTCACAAATCTAGAAGAACCAGAAATGACAATTCCCGGCTGTGATAAACAGAAAAATACAAGCAAGGTACATACCTTTTTTCTAAAATAGGTACCCTAATAGTAAAAAAACACAACAGTCAATGGTGCAAGATAATAATCAGAAGGTATACAAAAGATTTGCTTGAAAAGCTGCACCATATGCTTCATGCCACCAGATACATTTAAGCAAGTGCTTTGAAACAAAATAACACCTTTAGAACTTTTTTAGAAACTTAACGGCACGCTTTTATAGCTTTCTTAAACAGTCCATTTATTTCACAACGGAAAGGTTAAATTCCAAAGAAGGCCTGCCTGCCAGTGTAAATATCTCTAAGAAGATGCACATAAAAGAAAGGTTTCTCCATTAAATTGCAGATGCTTTTCCTATTTAGAAGTAGCTTTGTTAAAAAAAAAGCTACTGTTCAGATTTTTATGTAGTTGATTTGAACAGACGCCCATTTAATTTGTTTCAGCTCTCATGTGATGCGACAACTTCAATTCGTTTTGGCGATTAATAATGTCAAAACGCAGGTCATGCAGAGCTCTAATACTGTTCTAAGAACACGGCTAAAGCTTTGCGCTGAATCAATGTCAACATTCTTCCTGGAATAACCTTCACAAGCAGGTTGTGCAGTACTGAGTTTATGATTCTCCATAAGTAAAACAATTGTTTCTTTAGGGATCTATGTTGGTGAGAAATCAAATACGGTAACCACAACGGTTCTCAGCGTAACTTGGAAGTGGGACAAAGTCCACAAGTGCATCCTCCTCGTGCTACAATTGAGTCTTACAATTACAAATGTCACACCCACAGCTTACACCCTACACCTTTGCTTGGCAATTTACCCACACAGCAAATGTATTTATCCACAGCTATTGCTTATTGAGATTTTATGGCAAGACAGGAGGCTAGCATTATGCATTAAACCTTTTATTCAGTCTTCTGAGAAGCAACCTTAAAAGCATCCAAAACAGAACTTTAAAACATAACAATATATCCTTATGGCCCGCCATTGTGGGCTATACTGGCCATTAAAGGCCCGCTCCGGGGTTAAAGGCTTGTGCCGAAGGAGAGGGCCTTTAACAAGGGAGCGGGTCTATAGTGGCAGGTATAGCCAGCTAAGGAGGGCTATAAGGCTATTAGAACATTCGCCCCAAGAGGGTGGAATGTTCTAGATAGCAAAACAAAGCCCTCACTGAGCCAGAGGGGGTTGAAATCCCCTCAGCCTCCGTGAGGCCTTTGTTCACAGCAAGAGCTGTGAACAAAGGCAAACATTGAAATGTTGATGCTCCTGACTTTTACCAGACATTAGAAGCCAAGAGCACTCAACGGTCTTTAATGGTGCTCCCAACATTCCAATGTCCTAATATAATTTAGAACGTTCAGTCGGTTGTATGACGATACCTAGAATGCCATTACTTCGCATGCTTTTAGTGTGATGTTTTTACATAGCAAATGCCTTTACTTCGCATAATTTTAATTAGCATTCAATTACTACGCAAATGCATTAGAAAGATATTAATTTACTTTTACTTCGCCTAACCTTTCTACGCATACCACTTCTTGGTGATCATACACCTACCCCCTGTCCGTCCCCTACACTTAACCACTACCCTGCACAACCCCTGACACTCCCCTGAACCCTAAAGCACTACACTACACTACAACACTACCCTAAACACTAAAACACTACCCGTAGCACGACCCTACCCCAAGTCCATCCCCTACACTGTAACTCTATCCTACACTAATCCCTTACACTACCCTAAACACTACCCTACACAAACACTACAACACTACCCCTAGCACGACCCAACCCCTACCCCAAGTCCTTCCCCTACACTGTAACACTACCCTACATGAACCCCTGACACTACACTAAACCCTAAAATACTACCCTACACTACACAAACACTAAAACACTACCCTAAACCCTAAAACTCTACCCCCAGCACGACCCTACCCCAAGTCCTTCCCCTACACTGTAACACTACCCTACACGACCCCCTGACACTACACTTAACCCTAAAACACTACCCTACACTAACCCTACAACACTACCCTAAACCCTAAAACACAACCCTAAACCCTAACCTTACACTACCTAAACACTACCCTACACCCAAATACACTACCCTGAACCCACAACACTACCCTAAACCCTAACCTTACACTTCCTAAACACTACCCTCTACACTACCATACACCCAAACACACTACCCTACACTAACCCAACAACACTACCCTAAACCCTAACCTTACACTACCTCAACGCTACCCTCTACACTACCCTACACCCAAATACACTACCCTACACTAACCCCACAACACTACCCTACACCCTAAAACACTACTCTAAACAATAACCTTACACTACCAAAACACTACCCTCTACACTACCCTACACCCAAATACACTACCCTACACTAACCCTACAACACTACCATAAACCCTAAAACACTACTCTAAACTCTAACCTTACACTACCTAAACACTACCCTACACCCAAATCACTACTCTACACTACACCTACACAACCGTCCCGACTCCCAAACACTACCCTGCACGACACCACCCTAAAACAGTACAACCCTACACAAGTACACAACCCTGCACTCCCCTACACAGCCCCTACATGACCCTACACAGCCCCACTTACCTCTTTCCACGCGTGGTTCCTATCTTCTCCCCCTTCCTGCTTCCTCCGGCTCCCTACGTCCTCCGCAGCAGCAGCAGACCCAGGGAGCAAATGGCCGACGCAACGACATCCAAAAACGGCGTCCGCCCACTACGCATGCGTTGTAAGTACGCATGCGATGTAACAGCAAGCGTACTAAAGGTGACGTGTTGTTACATCGCATGCGTACTAACACTTGCGTAGTAACAGTACGCGAAGAAAAGTCCGCACAGTAACGGATGTTTCCCCGTTCAGTCCCATAAGTACTCCACTGTGTTAGGATTTTTGTCATATCTACGAAGACTTCTGGCTTCAAGCCGTGCGGTGGCTGTCACCGCGCCATGTTGGTCACAGATCAGCACCTCGTCTGCCTGTGGTGCCTGGAGCACAACCATGATTTGAAGTCCTTCTCCGACTGCCGGGACATGGCCCCAAAGGTTTGGGGGGAGCAGTCCCTAAAGCTGCTGGCAGCCCGGGACCACCTCGTACCACTCCTTGAAGATCCTGCTCGTGGTCCAGTTTGAAATGATGGTCCGGGCATTGATCCAGTAGTCCTCTTCATCCGACTCCATGTTCTCAGGACATTCCTGTAAGAGGCGCAAGAAGCACAAGAAGTCGAAGCGTGCTTCGACTTCTGCCCGTTTATCAGTCTACGAGATGCAGGAGTTATGACGCTCTAGGCCTCGTTCTTCAGAACCTGTGCCTGGGTCAGAGTCGTGCCTCCCGGATTTTCCAGGAGCCACAGCCCATCTACGAGAATTGTATGAGGCCATACATCTCATTTTTGGGCGGCCTTACCCCACCGGTGTGCCTTCAGGCTGCGTTGGGCTACAGGGGGGGCTTCATTGGTTTCCAAACCTGTGGCTCTGGCCCTAGCGCCAATGATCCTCTATGGATTCGGCCCGACGACTGTCGTGCCATTGTGAGCTTCACAGGTGCATGTCACTGCACCCCCTGGCAGCGACAGCCCCATTCTGATTTCCGATGATCAAACCCGGATCGGCGCCAACCAATGCCGATCCCAGGGCCAACAGAACCTACGTTCGTTCCTGAGCCTTATTCTTAAGGGCTAGGAATGGAAGAAGATTGGTAAGAGTAGCTGGACCCTTTACAAGACCAGCCTTATGAGGAAATGGACTAATATGAGGGATACTCTTCATTTCTACTCTTATGCATGACAGGGGAGCTGCCAAGGCAAACACATATCATTTAGACCACAAGCTTATTGTATAAACATTCCATTCCTTTGTTTTCTGACCCAGCCTTTACTGTCCTTGACTATCTCTTTTGCTTTACAGATGTTAAAATCTCTTATATATTCACAATCTTGGAAGGTCCCTATGCTCTAGAAAGAACTGGAGGAGTGTGTAATAACTAGGACAACTAAAATGTCCCTCAGCCCCAAAAGCACACAGGACAGGAATTGCTGCAACGGATGCGCTAGTGACGTTTATAGACATAACATAAGCTTTTAGGTGCAGGTCTTTGCCAGCCTTTCTGCTTTTATGACTCTTGGATAATGACACATCTCTATATAATGCAAAGCAGATATTCATTAGATACAGAGCTGAACAACAGACTTGTCTATTCCAGATAATTTCACATTACTGATTTCCCCGTTTCACTGAAAATCTATGTTCTTTCCAAGCTCAGCTGCATTTTTATCAACAACCTGTATTGGGGTAGGCAAAAGCTGGGGCACTTTGCTATTGCTTGGTAGAGCAAAAGTTGTCACACCTTTTTTGATTGTCTATAGGGCATTCTGTAAAGCATCAGCTTACCTATAATTACTTTGCACCTTGGGTAATGCATTGGGCTACCAATGGGATCAAACCGAATCACACCAAAAGTGAAAAGGGAACCATAACTCCACATCACTAATGTTATAGTGTGAACACCCAGATTTCGTAGGGAGCTTTAAAACAACTCTGAGGTAAATTTGGAAAAGGGAAGGAGCCAAAAACACTGCCATCACCAGCAAGAACTATATAACAATCAAAATGTGCAAACCTCTTCTGGTAATCAATCTCTCCCGGAACTATGCATTAGTCTGCCTTTTATTTGGTTCATGACAGCCATCCTTTTACTTCCCCTAAAGTTAGCTTCACTTTGACATGTAAAAAAAATCAACAACGAGGTGAAAGACACCAAATATTGTTTCAGTTGTCACCAATGGTGACTCAACTACTCTGAACTAGTTGTTTTACCATAACACTTAAGCAATGAAGATTATTTGACTGTTAACACCTCATTGCATAAGTATTTATTTGTATTTTATGACCAGTTCATTTCTTGGATTCATTTCTTTGGTGTAAGGTAGGTTAACTGCATTAGGGACGCTCAGGTCTTATGGTGGATATTCACAGACATGTATATTAATGTCAAACAACCACAAAATACTGGCAGTTAATAAAAGATTTGATTTCCTCCTTCCTCAATGAGCCAATTGGTTCTCTCAATTCTAGTATTAGTTTTCTGTGCTGCACATGGTAGGGGTGACCATGGAAAAAACAAAATGTGAGTTTGGTGGAAAGTGTAGAAGTAGGGAGGAGTCCTGTGATTCTTGCAATATATGACTGGACAACTGTACAAGTACTACAGAGGTCGGTTAAGGCCTAAAGTAATATACTGGGTGGTGGACAAAGAAGCTAAGAGGGAGGACCATTCATGAGCAAAGACATCCATGGATAAAGTGCTAGATTTTTAGCCACATTTGTGACTTCCACGCCATAAAGTTAACTGAAACATTGCCTTTGACCATGAGAATGGAAGAAAACGAGGCAACAAATGTAGAATAACTCAAGTGATAAGAGGACTAAAAGGGGTTAAGAAAAACAGAAGTTGGATGTTGGGGTCGGGCATATGGAACGAAATTATAATGTTTAGGAGTTTCAACTATACAAAAGATTGAACACCATTACTTTATCACTACTTAGAATGTCGGAAAACCTAGTAAATCCCACTCAGGTTTATTAAATCAAGTTATTCATGTGAAATATATAGTAAAATGGAACAAGCATGCCACTTTTAGTTACCGCATTACAATCACAAACATTGGGTTAAACGTTTGGGATAGAATTAGTGATAACAAGGGCGCAAAGTCATAGTAATTCGCTTTTATTTTGATTGAATGGCCTATTTCTCATACCCTACAAGAGCAAAGAAAAGGGATCTAATGGCTGCCTTAAAATTGGCAATAGGATGTCTTGGATATAATTTGTATAGGAATGAAAACAAGATTTTAGTCTCAAATGAGAGAGGTATCAATATACTAAAAGTTAGAAACGGGGCTGGGAGACTAGGGTAATTTGTAAAATGTAGACATTCTCCACGAGTGCTCTCCTTATCTAGCACATGAAGGGTCTTGCAATCTCTAGACTTTATTAAGTCTTGGCAACATAAAGTGGCAGGGGGAAATACGTGGAACCCATTAGGAAAATCAAGTTTGTCGAGAGCTGTGACTCAGTTAAAGGAGGGTTAACAAACTGTAAGAGAAACTGACACTAAGAAAAGCTTTTTTATGTCATTATACACCCACTCTACTCTAGAAGATTGACACTTCCACATACATGAGTTGGACATACGAAGGACATTATTGACCCATGCATATATGCAACAAACTGAATGCATATTGTGAGGACATGTTGATGCTGCCTTGTAAAAGGTCACTCTTTGAAATACAAATGATGTCATTTTTGGAGCACAGTAGCGACTTGAATCCCAAAATAATGAAATGATTGTTCATATTATTATGCACAACTGGTATAGAAAGGGAGGAACATTCCTTACATAGAAACAGTTGTATGTATCACAATCTATAAACATGATAATCTCACACCCCTATATAATGACAAGGCCTTGGGATTCATGGAGTATCCATGCCCGAAAGGGCTTTGAGAGTCCTGGTTCTTACCACAGAAATTAAAGTGGGATTCAACCGTGATACCACTCCCACCACATTATGGGGTGCAGTGCGACACAGTTAATGAAAACTTTAGCACCCCAATACTTTTACAATGATGACAATTTGGAGGTTAAAGAGGAGTGACAAAGGGGAATAAGAGAAGGGAAGTTAAACAGAGATGTATTAATCTTAAGAATTGCTGGAATTGAGCCACCATTCTGTTAGTAGAGCCTGTAACAAAGGAAATAGAGAGCTAAGATTTGAGGAGACAAAAAGAAAGGTAAAAATAAAAAGTATTATACATACATTAACAATTCTGAATGTCAAGATCTTGTTAAAGAGCTACTTTGAAATCGACTACAAAGTGCAAACCATAACAGAGAGCTAACAATGTGAAACAGAAATATGAACAGAAAGATCCATAAATCCTGTGGAGAGATGATTTGTATAGTGCTGCCACTATGGAGAAGGCCCCATAAAAGCATAATACTATTCAGAAGTACTTAAGGGAATTTGTCATCTCCATACAATGTTACATTAAATCGAGATTTTAAAAAAATTCCCATACCTATGCAGTCATGGTTTGGAGTGTCACTCTTATTAGCGTAGCCTGATCCTAAGCGGCTGTGGCATTTCTGGTTATGCAGCAATCGCTTCCCATGCTCAGATGTCCTGACCATAAGAGCAGCTATGGGGTTGTTCTCCTTGCAAGCACTGTCTATGTCCAAATCCAGTCTGCGCTTCACATGGTTTTCAAAACTGTCGTCTAACAAATTTTCATTTACATTCGGTGTGTCCATGCACTGTTGTGAAATTTTGTTTTGGAGTAGCATCGGAGAAGGAGTATCAACATCATAGGACTTATTAAGTTCCATTGGTGATGCACGCTTCGTTTTTTCAGTCAAACTATTTGGCTTTAACCCATCTACTGGTAGGTTAATTGATTCAGGAGACTTAAAGTTGGCAGGTGGCTCATATGATTTTGAAATTATGCTAGATGTTTGGTCTCTTAAGTGTGACTCTGTGACTAATGGAGTCATGTCGTTTGTAGAAGAGTCACAAATTGCATTTTCAAGCATACTTAAACCTTGTGGACACGAGAGATTTGGTTTGCCTAAACTAGGTACATCAATAGTCTCAGATGTGCATTTTCCAAGCACTTGGCCTTTGTTAACACAAACTCCGGTTTCATCAATTGCGAAATTTGACAAGGGATCACAAACGTTGATATTTTTCATACTACATGTTAAATCAGGTCCCATTGTTTTACTTTTATCCATCGGGCTTAAATCACACGCATTTACAGGGCAATTTATTACTATGTGGCCCATGGAAGATGTCCTGGGGCGTCTTCTGTGCATTTTGGGACTCAGACTAGGCTCTGGACTGGGTAATTTGGCATAAGAACCAGTAAGGCTTTTGACAATGCTACTTTCATAATCAACTGTGAAGTTGCTTCTCACTTCTTCATCCGATTCCGTATCCACAGATGGTGTTCTAGACCTGGCAGGAATGTCTGCTTTAGAATAGCTGGATAAGCCCACAGTGTTTATGCTATGCATCTGTGTTGGAGCACCTTGGAGAAGAGAATTGGATTTATTCAAACTGGGTTTATCAAGAGCCACAGGGCTGCAGCTCCTGCTTCGGTGTAGAAATTTTACCTTTTCTTTCAAGGAGTCGCTTATTTTAATTGCATCAGTTTCTTTGTCAGAAAGGCTCTCATTTAGACTTCCATTAGAACTGCGTCTCGTGCTGTGCCGAGTTTGCTCTCGCTCAATGCATTCGCGAGATTTTTTAAGAAGGTTCTGCAAACTCATTAAATAGGGATCGGGGGGTTCCTCAAGAGTTCGTGGAGCATTAGACCCTTCTTTTGTGGTTGAAAAAACACTCAAATGTGGCATAAGTTGTGCTTTATTGCAATTTACAACATTGTTATGTGCTCCATTATCCAACTTGGTAGCATCTGGGCTGCCTATTTTATTTGGAGAGATATTATCCTCAGTACTTGCCACAGACTTCCTATCGGTTGACTTCAGGTCTGTGTTAGTGCCTGGTGAAAGATCCTTCAATGCGGGTTCAAGCTTAGCTGATCCAGAATGTGCAGTGAAGGCTGGTGGGCCGAGTATGCTTGGTAATATTGCAAAACCATTCATGGGTCTGGATTCAGAACTCTCTGTACGTTCTGCCCCTTCTACACTCACATCACTCATAGAAGGGGCCTTTCTCACCTAGGAAAAGGAAAAATATTGCACAATAAATTACTGAATAGAAAAGTCACAAATTTAAAAGATAAAGAAGCTACATACATGTTTAATACAAGGTAAGGCCTAGCAAAGTGAATTGAAGTAAATAATCTCACTTGACAGAACTCGTTAAGAGAGTTCAGTCAAAGCCTGGGAAAAAGCAGGTCTTCATTATGCAGACTCAGGATAAATCGTACTCTTTTACCGCAAATTTGAAGCAGAGTCTCTGGCTACAGGAATTGTATGCATCCGACCTACAGCAGCAGCTTCTGAGATTTACGAGCTCATTAAACACGCTGTCCACTGCAGCACAGATGTATTACTGCCCATCTTTCTTTAACAAAGGTGATTGAAGAACATAAGGATTTAGCTTACACTCATGACAGGGCTAGGCTGTATGAATGGCACTTTCGAGGGAATAGAGAGGCTAATGTGCATGGCTTTGCATCTTATGTAGAGACCCATGAAAATTCATATTAATAAATGTTTTTTTTATGTAGCTTTAACTAGTTTATCAATATTAAGAGAAAGACAACAGTACGGCACAACTACATCATCTCTCCCTTCCATCCCTCTCTGTTAATACACCCCCTATGTAATTATTCCCATTTTACGGGAAAAACCCAAACTTCAACTTTATAATTATCGGTTGAGGTTTGAGTCCAATATGCTTGCATTCACATACACATTGAAGTAGTCACCTACACAACATTTTATTCAAACAGTGAGAAATCCGGCGAAAGTCTTTGACAAATTCTAACATATGCCCCTCCACCCCAACAACCAGCACTGGACTGATTAAACATGTCACACCATTTGCATTCTTCATAGAATATGGATTAACTGTTCATCTGTTTATGTCTGAGTTCTATCAAGAATCACACTAAGTTTCAACCTCTTTGTTCCTTGCAGCACCAAAAACATTATTAGATCATAAAGCCTATACAGTGGCACAGAGGTGTAAAGCTAGGGTTCTCATTCATCAGATAATATAATTCTTGAAAAGCCTTGTGTAAAATGGAATTTTGTTTTTATAAAAATGCACTGTCCAATGTTCATTTTTTTCCCCAACCTTGCCTAAATGTCTGGAACTTAGAGTCTAAATCCCGAAAACACCAGCTCAACCACTTGTTGTGGTACATCGATGATTTAATAGCCATATTGAAAAACACCTTATAAACTGTCAACTTTTTACATGACAACCATCATTCGATTGAACTGACTAACTGGAAAATCAATGTTTAAATTTTTTTTTTTTACATTTAAGAGCTACATCGATTTACCCAGTCGATCACCGACTACATTTTGACTTATAGGCCAAAGAAACTGACTGGAATAATATACTTTCTGCAAATCGTTTTTATCCACCAGAATTTATAAATAGCCTACCATATACCCAACTTTTATGAGTGTAACTTTTGCCACTAAAGAAAAGAAATACAATGTGCAACAGAAATGATAACATATAATAATATATTATTTTAAAGAAATGCAAAGAACACACAAGAGATCAACAAGTAGAAACCAGTCAGAAAGCAATTGATTACCAAGACCTTGCTCACGGGGATAACGGTTGTCGTTATTCCTGTGAGCAAGGTCTCGGCTGAAACTGAAACGCGTTGGGGTGTGTTGGCAAGCTATGAATAAACACCCTTGAACTACACTTAATGGATGGATTGAACTATTTTGGTTAAAGAAGCACAGAGACGTGAGTGCGGTGAGAAGTCCCCTTTGGGGAAAGGGCGGCAAAATTTGAAAAGGCTTGGTCCTGCCGTACTCGGAACGCACCACCGCAGAAGCGCCCACCTGGTCAGGAGAATGGGACCATGCGGAAAGGATATATATTATATACACACGCACATGCTCACACGCTCACACACACGCTCGCTCACTCGTGAAGGCTTAATATAGGAAATCACAACAATATTAACAACTAAAATACCATATTATTTCAAAATTGCAACACAGACTTTTATAGAATGAATACCAAAAGAATAATATCTACATAATGCATTCAGGCTTTAGCTCAGATCTTCGTTAGGTGTCCAGATCTGGTGATCAGTGTAAGACAGAGTGAGCGCTGCCTTATGAGACAGCTCCAGGCTGCCGGTGCTGATCACTGCCCAGGAAGTGGGTAAGCTTGGTTCCTTCTCCCCGGTTGCTAAAAGGTGTCTGGTGATCAATGTCTGGACGAGCCAGTGGTCCTCCTTCGTAGGTGTCAATCTAGGACTGCTGATAAGGAGACCAACGCATGTTGAGGTCAGGGCTTTAGTAGCAATGGTGTCTTGCCGTAGCATAAAGGGCTAGCTGGCAATGGGCGGCACATCCAGTTGAGGGCCAGATTAGACCAGAGTGAGAAGGAAGGCGAGAGTGAAAAGTTCTCCAGTACAAGTAGAAGAAAAGCTTCACTACTGAGCCCTTAATGCTTTGTTTGAGTACACCCGGCACTGGCCTGTCCATCTGTTCCTGACAGTCCTGGGGCCAAAGGAAATGCACAATGGTTTTAGGGATGTGTGTGTGTGTGTGTGGTTCTAGGGTGGAGGTTGTGGTGATGGAGTATTTTATATGTTTTCTCTTAATCTCAGGGGGGTCCTTTGCAGCACCACTGTGCTATTGAGTGCCTAGCCCACAAGGAAGGTTGTGGGCTTTGCACCAATATGATGGGGGGGGGGTGCAGGTACGAAATTGGAAGGAGGAGATTGGGGTGTTGGTGAAACCAAAGCAAGGGCGGTAACGGGGTGCATGAATGCTTTGGGCAGTATCGATCACATGAATCAAGGGGTGGTTGCAAAAAGATGGTGGGGGGGCTCAGGTTCACTAGTTTCAGAAATTACAGATCTGAAGGAGAACTTATTGAGTGAGAAGACAGACACTGGTGGGAGTACCCAGCGGACATAAGTGAAGTAGGTCAATGCATGAAGTGACAGCAAAGTTCGGTCTGGTGGGAGTAGTTCTGTTTCCTGTATGGCCTGATTATTACTGTGCATAACTAACTGGTCCCTTAATAGGTCATCTTGTAAATTTCCAAAATTGCAATCAATAGCTAATTTCCTGAGTTCTGCTTACATACTGGCCTACAGACTCTCTCTCTACCGGTTTATGTAGAAAGAATTTGTATCTTGTTATTCCTATACAAACTTTGGGTGCAAACTACAAATCTAGATCTTTCAAGGCTGCAAGAAATACATTACCATCTCCCACAACTGGAACTGTCGGCATTTGGTTATAAAGCTTTTGGATAACACTAAAATGCAGCAACCAAGAAGCAGATGACACCATCACGGTGGCACCAAGGTGATCCCTGATAGATTTCCGGTTCACCATACCAGGATCTGCACATGCCGACGGATGATCATCAATATACTCCATAAGTGCCTCACTTGATCGAAATGGCAGAACACATCACTCGCCAGTTCATTAAGTGACAACCCCTTGTTAAACCAGAAGCCGCAATTTTTAAGCACGGATACAGGGAACAGAGGGCTATCCAATTCATTAGGCCAAAAAGACTCACTACAGTCGCTATCCTGGCCCAAGAGCAACATTCGTCTTACTGCCATTGACCTTCAATATGTCACTGCTCAACCAGGCTTGGATGGCAGACAAGCACATTCTGATAATGAAAAGTATGCCAAAAATTGGCCCACCATCATGCACACAACCCCAATATCATAGTTGGCAAAGAGCAGTCAAATTAACTGCGCTGTCACAAACTCTGCCTTTTCACTCCTCTAGCCCATAAAGCCAAACTCACCTGCAAAGCGTTTTTAGCGCATGGTCGAAGACTTCAAAACTCTTCCTCTAGACACCAGGCGTGCACTAGATCTCTCTCTAAGGATATCTCCTCAAAAACCCACTGAAAACAAAAACTAAAGAACATCCACCAGCCATATGAAACTACTGACTATTAAAACCCTGCTCTTCCCCAGTTTCCATGGTTTATGTCCCTTGACTGCGCCTTCTTTGGTGAATTAGTCGCTTTTTCCCAGAGCAAGACCTTAAAACCCTGGTGCAATCGCTGGTCCTCTCCAGACTGGACTACTGCAATTCTCTTCTTACTGGCCTCCCCAAATCCCACCTGTCCCCCCTTAAATCTGTTCTCCATTCAGCAGCTCGTTTCATTTATGGGGCCAAAGGAAGCGACCACATCACACCGATGTTATCCACCCTCCGCTGGCTTCCAATCGAGGCTAGAGCTACCTACAAGACTGCCTGTATCACCCACAAAGCCTTGCACTCCTCCTCTCCTCGCTACCTGGCGAATAAACTGAAACTCTCTGGAGGCTATAGACCATCTCGTAATGCGGAAAATTTACTTCTTGAACCTCCCACTTTCAAGAAGGAAAGGTCGATGGCCCAATCCTTTTCAGGCCACGCAGTGAGAATCTGGAACTCACTTCCGCCTCTGCTCCGGACCACCACCTCCTCCTAGGCCTTCAAAACGGACCTCAAAGTTCTCCTCCTCCAAAGACACCTCCAAATTTAATTCACGCCCTCTCTATTATCTGAAGGAAGACCTCCCGTTACTGAAAATTCTATTCTCCATGACTATGGAAGTGCCTTCCCAGTGTGCTCTTGTGGTTGGAGTGTTTGCCGCTTATTGCAGTATTATCCTTGTACCTGTGTTTGGTACTCTTTTGTAACATACACACCCCACTTTTCTCTTGTAACACACTGTTTGCTACCTCTCACATTTTGTTTGATTTTGATACTTGCACAAGTGCCACCATTGCCTACGTAACGTTTGTTCTTGTGCTTGAGTGTCTGTCATATATTGCAGTATTATACCTCTAATTGTACTTTGTTTTCTCTTGCAACCTGCACACGTCACTTTTCCCTCCTGTAATGTACCGTTAGCTACCTCTTGTATTTTGTTTGCTCACAATTGTCACTTTTTCTTCATGTAACTTAACGTTTGCTTTTGTAATTTGTTCACTTGTAATTTTCTCCTCATGTATCATTACTGTTCCTATTGTGAAGCGCTCTGACGCCTTCGGGTAAAGTCCGCGCTATATAAAAACGCATAAATAACATAAAATAAATAAATAAAACCTCCTTTCCAAAAGGATTCTCGTTCTATAGTAACACACTCCGATTCCTCCTGCTTACGCAACTCTAAAAAGCGCCAACCCCAAATAAACCCTCCCGTGCTGCTCAGCGCCTGGTCCGTGTCGAGCTTGTTTATGCAAGAGCGTGCAGATAAGAGTGCGTGTGCACAGCAGTTTCCAGCACAGGGCATGTTCGAGCTGGACAATAGTCATTAGCACAAGGCAGCCTCGGTGTTGGAGTGCTGCAGGGGGTCTAAAGGGAAGCCAGCCCTCTATTCTTGGCCGGGAGCAGCTGCTCTCCAAAACAAATCAGGTTACCGTTTCCAGGTAAACTGGAGTAAACACCAGGTCGCGCTTTGCCCATTATCCACTGCTCTGCAGGTTTGACACAAGTTACGGGCAACGTTAGTAAACCCGTCAGCGTCACAAACAAGGCGCGCATTCATATCCTACAGATGCAACTGCTGAGTCACGTTTTCAAGAGGGTACCTGTTTAAAGCACGCAATTTCTCAAAAATAATAAAAGAAAAACTAGATTTCTCTTTGTTGTTAAGTGTGATGGGAGATCAACACTTGTCTTTAAATTGCTTCTCGTTCTACAAAAGTAGGCATCTGAGCGATTTAAAAACAGTTCACACAACAGCAGCTCCTCTGGGAGTGACGAGACACAGCATCCTTCTATTTTAAAGTAGGTGGTTAGTCCCTCGGTGTCACCAATGCGGTGCGGATACAGTCTGCCCAGTTCATGTTCCACAAAGCCATTCTGTAAACAAATAGGTTATGTGCGCGAGATTGTATTCTGAGATGGGCAGATAATGCACCTTTTTCGCCGTAGCATCTATAAAGCACTTTCTCAGTCAGACTAGACATCACTTCGTATTTGTAGAAATTGAAGCATACTACTTCCTGGGCCTACATGGACGTTTTCATATTGCTTGATAGATCCAGGGTGGCGCTCTTAAATTGGAGTTGCTGCACCCTCATCTAGAATTAAATCAAAATGTGGTCGGTAGCCACTTAGGTTTATATCGTGCTAGTGTATGGAGAAGATATATGCGAGTGCATGTAAATGTAAATTGTAAATTGATACTTGTATAGCGCACTACTCACCCGCAAGGGTCTCAAGGCGCTTGTACGAATACCACTGTGGAACCATCCTGGCTTTTCCTGTGAGGTGTCCACTCCTGGCCACCCCCAAGGTGGAGGCCAGGCATCCTTAGCGTTGTGGGCGCCGTTGTGGAGATTAAGCAAGCTATTGCCCAGAGTTGCAGAGTGGGACTCCATGATTGAAATAGGCACCGAGGCGAGAATTATCAGGTCCGTGGAATTTTGAGCCAAAGACCCTCCGAGGCGGGGAATTGAACCCTGGTCCCGGGCTAGACCTCTGCATAAGGGTCTGCCGCTCTAACCATTGAGCCACACTTCTCCACAGTGCATAGTGGGCTATATTGTGTTACAAGTTTATGGCAAAGGCTGCTCATATGAAGTCCCAGAGATAGTATAGCCGAGTTTAGAGATGGTATCGAACACAGTAGAGCGCGACATAGCAACACATCTGGAGGCCCCTGAAGTGATGTGTTATAGTTTTGGTTGGGTACAAGACCCAGCTGAGTGTTGTTCATACCCCTCATGGTGATGCGAAGCGGTTCGGTCTGCTAGTTGTGGGATCATCTTGGGAAAGGCACGTCTTTAATGACTTCCTGTATTTCAGGTGCTCTTGTATGTAGGAAAGGTCAACTGGGGTACTGTTCTACAGTAAAACCTTCTGTTTGCTGAATATCGCTGCCAGCTCTTGCATAAGTACCATGAGTGATGGCTCATGCGTAGATTGCACCATGGGTGATGGCTCATGCGTAGATTGCACCATGAGTGGTGGCTCATGCATATATTGCACCATGGGCGATGGCTCATGCGTAGATTGCACCATGGGTGATGGCTCATGCATAGATTGCACCATGGGTGATGGCTCATGCGTAGATTGCACCATGAGTGGTGGCTCATGCGTAGATTGCACCATGAGTGGTGGCTCATGCGTAGATTGCACCATGAGTGGTGGCTCATGCGTAGATTGCACCATGGGTGGTGGCTCATGCGTAGATTGCACCATGGGTGGTGGCTCATGCGTAGATTGCACCAGGAGTGGTGGCTCATGCGTAGATTGCACCATGAGTGGTGGCTCATGCGTAGATTGCTCCATGGGTGGTGGCACATGCGTAGATTGCACCACGAGTGGTGGCTCATGCGTAGATTGCACCATGGTGGTGGCTCATGCGTAGATTGCACCATGGTGGTGGCTCATGCGTAGATTGCACCATGGTGGTGGCTCATGCGTAGATTGCACCATGGGTGGTGGCTCATGCGTAGATTGCACCATGGGTGATGGCTCATGCGTAGATTGCACCATGGGTGGTGGCACATGCGTAGATTGCACCACGAGTGGTGGCTCATGCGTAGATTGCACCATGGTGGTGGCTCATGCGTAGATTGCACCATGGTGGTGGCTCATGCGTAGATTGCACCATGGTGGTGGCTCATGCGTAGATTGCACCATGGGTGGTGGCTCATGCGTAGATTGCACCATGAGTGGTGGCTCATGCGTAGATTGCACCATGAGTGGTGGCTCATGCGTAGATTGCACCATGAGTGGTGGCTCATGCGTAGATTGCACCATGGGTGGTGGCTCATGCGTAGATTGCACCATGGTGGTGGCTCATGCGTAGATTGCACCATGGGTGGTGGCTCATGTGTAGATTGCACCATGGGTGGTGGCTCATGTGTAGATTGCACCATTGGTGGTGGCTCATGCGTAGATTGCACCATGAGTGGTGGCTCATGCGTAGATTGCACCATGAGTGGTGGCTCATGCGTAGATTGCACCATGAGTGATGGCTCATGCGTAGATTGCACCATGGGTGGTGGCTCATGCGTAGATTGCACCATGGGTGGTGGCTCATGCGTAGATTGCACCACGAGTGGTGGCTCATGCGTAGATTGCACCACGAGTGGTGGCTCATGCGTAGATTGCACCATGGGTGGTGGCTCATGCGTAGATTGCACCATGGGTGGTGGCTCATGCGTAGATTGCACCATGGGTGGTGGCTCATGCGTAGATTGCACCATGGGTGGTGGCTCATGCGTAGATTGCACCATGAGTGGTGGCTCATGCGTAGATTGCACCATGGGTGGTGGCTCATGCGTAGATTGCACCACGAGTGGTGGCTCATGCGTAGATTGCACCACGAGTGGTGGCTCATGCGTAGATTGCACCATGGGTGGTGGCTCATGCGTAGATTGCACCATGGGTGGTGGCTCATGCGTAGATTGCACCATGGGTGGTGGCTCATGCGTAGATTGCACCATGGGTGGTGGCTCATGCGTAGATTGCACCATGGGTGGTGGCTCATGCGTAGATTGCACCATGGGTGGTGGCTCATGCGTAGATTGCACCATGGGTGGTGGCTCATGCGTAGATTGCACCACGAGTGGTGGCTCATGCGTAGATTGCACCACGGGTGGTGGCTCATGCGTAGATTGCACCATGGTGGTGGCTCATGCGTAGATTGCACCATGGTGGTGGCTCATGCGTAGATTGCACCATGGGTGGTGGCTCATGCGTAGATTGCACCATGGTGGTGGCTCATGCGTAGATTGCACCATGGTGGTGGCTCATGCGTAGATTGCACCATGGTGGTGGCTCATGCGTAGATTGCACCATGGTGGTGGCTCATGCGTAGATTGCACCACGAGTGGTGGCTCATGCGTAGATTGCACCACGAGTGGTGGCTCATGCGTAGATTGCACCATGGTGGTGGCTCATGCGTAGATTGCACCATGGGTGGTGGCTCATGCGTAGATTGCACCATGGGTGGTGGCTCATGCGTAGATTGCACCATGAGTGGTGGCTCATGCGTAGATTGCACCATGGGTGGTGGCTCATGCGTAGATTGCACCATGAGTGGTGGCTCATGCGTAGATTGCACCATGGGTGGTGGCTCATGCGTAGATTGCACCATGGTGGTGGCTCATGTGTAGATTGCACCATGGGTGGTGGCTCATGCGTAGATTGCACCATGGTGGTGGCTCATGCGTAGATTGCACCATGAGTGGTGGCTCATGCGTAGATTGCTCCATGGGTGGTGGCACATGTGTAGATTGCACCACTGTCAGAACTAGAAAATGCTGTCCAAATTACCAAATGATGCAGTTATTCTTCAGTATTAAGATTTGATCTAATGAAAATGAGCTCAGCATTTTATACCATTGTCTCCACATAGCAGGAGAGTCGTGGTGCCCATTGCCTAGACATCTGCAGACCCTACAGTGTAACCAGCATTGCAAGGGCAACAATGATAGAAGGCACTGCTTGAAAAGTCACAGCATACACGGCAGACTGCAATACTGCACACACGTCGGGTACTGCCCACAAGGCAATAGAGGGGAGATAAGAAGAGTGAAATGCTCAGCCTACAAGGCCGTGCTGCATGGATAACATAGAATAACCCCTCATGAGCAGACATAGAAAGTTAGCTTTCTGCAGCTGGATTCACCGCTATAAAGGTAGGAGCAATGACCTTCAACAGGGCCAGTCTGGCAGGTCAGTGTGTAGGCCTTTTTTGGGGCTGTGTGGGGATTGGTATTGTAAACAACGTCAAATAAAGCCTAGGCAGTCGTAGCAAGCAGTAATGTGCAGGCAATCGTCTGTAGCTTGGATGGACCACCAACAATTTGTGGTAAAAGAGCAATAATGTGTCACGGTTTTTATATTTTTGATATGGAAGGAAACAAATTAATTGCACAGACGAATTTCTCCAAAATTACAACACATTACTCACAGTACGCACAAATACCTGTGGTTGCCCACCACTCGGGTACCACCCAGACAGCATGATGTCTTACAAAGTATGGAGTTCTTTAATTTACCAATGTTGGCCACTAACTACCCAGTTAATGAATATGGGCCACTTGTACTTTTGATCCTAGGCCGATATTCTGCCCCCCTTGTGAGCTAAACCCTAAATCTCGCTGGCATTCAGTAAGTTATCCTTGCTGTCAAAGAGAGACCTCAGAAAGGCCCAATGCAGCAAACCATATTCTCAAACCACAATTTCACACCACTCACTCGTGTTCTAATTAGGTGTCCTGAGGTGCCACGCAGGGACCACCCACTCGCATGCTCTGTCACCTACACAACGGCAATTCAGGTTTTGAACTCCCATATAAACACAGAGGATGAAGACAGTCGGCAATCCTAAATGGGGGTGGCATGGGCGATTTGCCAGTCTGGGTGTCCCCAAAATCGCCCCCTAGGGGTTGGTAAGAGCGGCGGTTGCATGTTGATGGCAAGGTGGTTGAAGTCCAATTAAGTGATGTCCCATTTCATAACATCCCACAAACACAGCTGTAGCGGGAAGTCCTCTGGGAGTCGGTGCCTCACGTTCCAGTATAATTAAGTATTAATTTGCAACAAAGCATATCACTGTATCAAACTTTCACTAAGGAGTGGTGCAACATCAAGCAGTGCTATACGCATTATGGCTTGGTGAAAGCAGACATGGATATGCAGTACCCCATCTATCGTGTACTGTATCAGTAGAATTTGCACTAGTGGTGCTAAAAATGGCTCTCTGGTCAAGAGATTGGGGCAAGGTCAAAGGAAGAGACATTTCTCACAGGAAACATGTTCATAAGAGCTATAATGTTTAGTAATCTAGTTCAACATTTTGTAAAGTGGACAAACCACGCTTATAGCATCACTCCAGGGCATGCAAAAAAAAAAAAATAATCAGAACACCAGAGTGAAAAGGGTCATTTTGCAAGCCTTGCTGAAACCTTCTTTACCTTCGGAAAGCTCCCCAAGTTAAACATTGAATTTCAGAAACCAAAGGCAACCACCATGGACATCATCCACCTTCAACTGAACTGAGACACACTATTGATGCATAGGTTTACCAAAGCTACTGCCCTCGACTACTGCTACTGCACAAAAGCATGCTGTGACCCTTCAACCGATACTCCAGTGACATGTTCAGCCCACCCACAATTACTACACCTTTCTGTACCTCAGTCATCTGATAGCAGAATATGTGGGATCTTTAGGTAAACCTGTCTCACCCGCTAACCACTGCCCCACGAGCATCTTTTAGTGTATCCTCACATCACCGTTGGCAGCAGCTCCATTCAGGACCATGCTTAACTTTCTATTTATTTTTCTGCTTTCCAAAGGATCTCATCCCAAACTGCATCTAACTTTTACTGAAGAAGAAGGTCTTTCTCCTTTTGATTTTGCAAACTTCAAACGGAAGGCCACAAATGTTTATTGGGAAAGCTTATCAAGAGAAAAAAACTCAAAAACAACAAGCAAAGGCGATCTTTTTACTAGAATGGGGCGGCAACATTCCTACTTGAGCGCTCAGTGGTATTCGACACAGTCCACTATCCTACCCCTCTACACGCATGAAAGGATCTTATAATTTAAGAAACCACACTGAAAGGGATCATCTCTTTCCTTGCCCATCTACTTTGTACATTTTACACAGTGAGTTTCCCAGGGTTTCTTGATCACCAGATGAATCTTTCAATATGTCTTTTTATATCTGCCACTTATTTATTTGCCATTATCATTCTCCCTCAACGCCTCCCTTCAACCAGTATCTCCCAAAATATACAACCTTGTTTGAAAGAGTGCTGCTGTGCATACTGTGCAAAATGTATTCTTCTCATGTTTTACTTCTTTGTCTTTTATTGAGAGGATATAGTGTCTTCTGAAATATGAACAGGTCCCTTGTTCTTCAAAAGATGTTGCAGCGTCTATTGTGGTGTTGTGAGTTCTGAGTGTCCATTGGAGACTATTGAGTAAGTGAGAAATATTTGACACGCATCTTGGTGCTTCCTGCATTGCTCAGGTCCATCCCCATTTTATTCGCATGCTGGGATGCATTGTTTTTTTTATCCTATTCAGGTTTGGCTAGGGGCCCAACGTCACATACACAGCACTGATTTTGGTGGTTGCTGCTCTGTTTAAACCAGCCATTTCATTTCCTTCCCTTATTGCATTGTGTCTTTTGCACCCATTTTGCTTCTCCGTTTCCTGGACGGACTGTCGCTTGTAGCAGATCATTGTTTTGGTGCTCTGTGTCTTGCTCAGGGTAAGTCCTGTTTCTGTTCCCTTTCCTTAATATCCTCATCGAACTACAGCCTATTCCTTCTCCCTTGACGTCCAGCTAATTTTTCTTCCTGCAGACTCTCTACACCACCATTTATTTTCTGCTCGGGGGAACTACAGTAAAGAGCTCTTTGTGAAGGGAGAAGACATTAAGAGGGTCTTCCTGTAGCATCTTTTATGTGTGGTGTTTGGCTGTAAGAGCCTGGAAACACATTCGGGCCACACCCCTGCTGCTTCAATACCCCTCATATCTTTCCTTGATGCATATACCCTCTCTCGCTCGGCAGTCTGAATACACTCTATCCACTGAATCTCTGACTGACGCCCACGCTCTTTGGTTCACTAATGCTAAGCACACCAATGGGTCACAATAGCACAGCTTTTGGGTGAACTACACAGATCAGTGTATGTATGATGTTAGCTGATTTTTTGATTGCTGCTCTGCTGCTCCTTGACACTTATACAACATATACCATTGCTTGTGGTATAATCCCCATTCCTTTAAGTTTCTCCTCTGCCACTCCTAAAGCGAACTTCCGAGCTCCAGTAGCGTGGCAACATAGGTAATGCTTGTTCCGGAGCGCTTCTCCTCCTGGTGCTCCTGGGTGGACCCTCCGAGGATATACCCAGGTTGGAGGTACATAGCCCAGTGATACCTGTTTATCTGTTGCCCTCCAGAGTAGATTGCTCAGACCGTGTTGCATAGCTGCTTATACAACATCCATTCCCACGGATTGCTTCCACTGCTGCTCCTGTGAAGACTCCCTCACAGCACATACCATGGCAGGTTGAATAACAGTTACATGTCCACCGCAGCAGAGTTGACTTCCATAAGCACATGCTAGGAGTGGTTGTAGATTGCCCAGTTCTACACGTTGTTCTGTGCCATCCTCATGTAGGCTCCTACGAGATATACATTAACTGCTTGTATACTGGTTGGCCCTCTGTTGATTTACACTGGACCCACCAAAAGAGTCCATACTACTCCTGGATGTATAACACCCATTCCTCTCGGTCACTCCCTGCTACTCTAGTGGGAACTCCTCAAAGTACAGACTGTGGTTAGATGTGGCATGATCATTCCTATAGGATGCTCTCTACCACAATTAGGACTACGCAGAACACATTTTTGTTGCGTTGTATAATAATTGGTCGTGTATCGCACCATGCAGACCAGTAAAAGCATATACTTAGGCCAGTCATAAAATTCCCTTTCTTATGGGTTATTGCTAGTTGCTTCCACATGAACTAAGAGGATCTACTATACCAAGTTACATAATACTTTCTCCAAAGTATTGCTCACCTGCCACTGCTGGCTGAACTTCTTGCAGCTTGCATTATGGATGTTTATTACCTGCCCCTATAAATTTTTCCCAGACGGTCCTGGGCGAAAGCCACAGAACATATATCAGGGATTTTTGCACAATGCCAATTCTATAGATTTTTTTTCTACCCTAATACTGCTGGATTCCAGAGCATAAACAACAGTTTCTGTAAGACTGGATCTCTCAAGGGTAGTGTCCTTCACCTGTGTATAACACTTTCCCCTACGCACAAATAACTGCTTGCTGCAACACAGTTTAAGAAGTTTCTACCATGTAACCACACTAGAACACTCCCAAAGAGGCTAAGCAGCGCTCATAAAAATAGCTACCAATGAACTCGAATTTAGTGCTTAAGTCTTAAGTCTTATTTCTCACTTTCGCCTGAAAGTCATGTATAGGCATAGCGACAACACAGGAGCACAACTTATGGTGCCTAAGCGTGATATCGCCAGAACATGGAAGGAGACTTCAGCTCCTTCGCTAGAGGTTTGGAGAGAGGCCTGGACTGATGCATGGGCTTGGAACTTCCTATATACATAGCTAGGGGCTCTACAGAAATACTACAAAATCTGGGAATGCTGGGCTCCCTATGGTGGGATACAGCTAGAACCATGTCCCCAACTGGAAGGAACTCTGGAGACCGAGATAAGGGCGTGCAAATCCTAAGAGTTGTCCAGGTGGTGGGCGGATGGGAACAATGGGCAGGAGAGAATATATCCTTTCTTCCCCCTTGCCCCCCCTTCTGCTGTTTTTTTCACTCTTTTCTCTGAAGCTATAGTGGGTGGCGATGCTCGCAGTGGGAGCTTGGTCCTTTTTTTGCTATTATAATGTTTGCTTTTAGTTCCGTTTTTATTTTGGTTTTTGCAATTGGCTGATGCAGATTTTAACAGGCACTGGACTGTGTCAGACCATTCGATTATCCTACTCATTCTGCGGTTTTGTCTTTTCTCACATGATTATTATTTTCACCTTATTGATTTCCTTCTTATGACTCATTTTAAAAAAAAGTTTGGATAAAAAAAATTTTTAAATACAGGGGCACAACTTTGCATATAGGCTACATGGCAGACACAATCTTCCATCCATGGTACTCTGATGGAGTAGCATGGTATCCGTTCGCAAATTCACTTTTTCAGGGATTAGAATTGACGCAGTTGTTTGAAAGGAGGGCAAAGCTCAACATTATTTATAGCTCTTTCACATACTGCACGATGAACACCACTAATACATAGTAAATGATCACTAGTAAATAGTTATTAAAATAACATCACACTGATTTCGGGCTGCGTTAAGATAAAAGCAACAGAAAATTGACAGAAAAGAAGAGGCCTTTTTTCAACTGATGTAAATCTTAAAACAAAGCGGAATTAATGAGGACTAAAATTAAATTCGTGCACAAAATCCATGTAAAGTTAGTAATGCAAGAGCAAGTATCACTATTTCATTTCAACCATGATAAAATCATGAAACGAAAATATATTTATAAAATAATGAATACCTGTACGTTCTCCAAGATTTCATGGACCCGGTTAAGTAAAGCGGTTTTCTTCCTGTTGTTCTGTTTACTCGTCTCGAGCTCTATTGCCTTTTGTCTGTACTGCTGCATTTCTTTTTTCTTCTCAAAATCAAGCTGTAAAATGCAATTGATGCATTACCATACAACGCCTATTATTAAACCCACAACAATGCAATTTATCTACAAGCATTTCAGCTTTAAAACGAAGGTAGAAACAGACAGAAATTGGGCATTTACCAAATGGTACCTTAACTGTATCGGCCTGGGCAGTAGGAGATTCTAATCGAAGTTTTTGCAAATTTACTATACATGAAATGATGCAAAATTACCGTTACTAACCTTGACAAAAAGCTGAACCAAAAGAAATGCGAACCGATCATTTAAATCAGTATTTATGATTTTGCAACGTACTTTTTTCATATTGGGACTATCTATATAAGGGCTTCTTAAAAATTGGTTAAACTAATGAAAATCGACCACGAATAAAAGAACTTTCTTTTCGGTAAATTGTTAATTGCATAATAACTAGGTTTGTATTATTATGTTTCGCGTTTGTTTAAATGAGATACAAAGGTAATAAGATAGTTTTTCACTGCAAGCCACATGTCAAACGCCGCAGAGCATTGTTAATAGCCAACTACACTGTACACAAACCAGCAGAGTACTAGTTTCACCATTGTACTAATACTAATGCCATTTTATTTACTTTATTCGAAAAGCATCTAGCTACAACTAGCTTTCTAACCTTTCTGCCAAGCTGCAGCAAATTCCTTTGAGCTGGTAGAAGCCATAAACACCTCCAGATAAAAAAAAGCAATAGCAAAACCCTTTTACTTGGCAAATAGCTTGAATTAAAAAAAAAACACTGCCGAATTTTGGCAGCAGTCATAAAATAAGGATTAAAAGTCACTTCAAGTGATTCAATCAAAACGGATTTAACGTTTCTGATCTCATGGGGTGCTAATCACAGCACGTGCACAGGAGGCGGAGTTAAATATGATTGTAGAGAAACCAGGTGAAGCATCTTTGTAAAGTGAGAATGTTACACCGTGTCCACAATGAGGGCACGTTCGGAAACGCCCACCCGGCGTGTAAACTAAGTAAACATCTTTGTGAAACAGGCACAGTGAGATTTTACAACACAGTTCATAGTTTAAATCCCCATATGACCATAATAGCTTCTACTTGAACGCCTACTTAACCAGCGAACATGTTCCTCTAAAACTAGTAGATAAAATAACAAGGCACAAACAAGCATTTTCTAAGGTCGTCAGGCAAATATTCCCTATAGTAGCGATACAACCTGTCGCCCGTTAACATACCTTGGTAAACAACAGCTACAACGTAGATAGATCGGCAAGTACAAGTTACCTCAGGAACTTGTGTACTTCGAAGCTGCACAGATCTGCGAATACGCGTCTTGCCCGATTTATACATTTGGATTAAAGCAAAATTAACTTCATAACACTTCGTCATACGTCTCAAAAAATACAAAAGCAATCACTGACAGACTAATAAGCCGTCCACTGCCTAAAGTACGAATGTGGCGGTGCTAGGTATATCGATGTCAAGCAATGACACGGTACCTACCTGGACATGTACACACACTGGCAGCATTGTTGGCGGAAAAGCATAATCTCATTTAGATTCGATTTGCGGTCACTCGTCCCGTCATGAATACTATACAAGCGAGGCAGCGTAAGCAGGTTCACTCGACAAAAGCCACCAAAGATCCAAGGACAAAAGCCAGCCGTCACGTGACCCAAGCGGCTGTTTGTTTGCTGATTGCCAGGGATAGTGAAGCCGAGAGGCATCGAATGACATAACAGCTCTGTTTTAAAGGTCTAAGGAGATAATTAACTCATTAAGGACTAGACCACGGGCGCTAGTCCCAAAACTGGACGAACTAGAACACAAACGCTGACCTGGAAAAATTGAGAGAGAGAGAGCGGTTGCCATGCTTATTTTGTTGTATGTTTCCAACTTCAGAAAAAAAATGCACAATACGTGTTTTTCTCACTAGTTCTTGTGAATTAACGTGCGAGAGTGTACCTTGTTGTACAGCTTTATTTCAAAATTACAGTGAAAACGAAGGTAAATTAAGTCTTTAAATACAGTTTGTAAGAAAAGTAGAAAAAAATATAAAGGTAGTGTAAGTATTGGGAAAAAAACAGACACATGGTGGTCCAGAGAATAAATACAGACTGCTATATTTACAAAAGTGGTAGACCAAAGTGTTGAGAACTTCGAGATTCCAATTTTATAGAGGATGGGTAACTGGGTGATACGATACAATATCGCCATTGAGGGATTTTGGTAATAGCATAACACGAGGCTGAAGGTGTGGTTTATAAATGTAACCACAATACCAAGATGGCAAACTAGGAACATATTATATATGGTTTTAAAAGGTACTATTATTTTATGTTTGTTTTGGGGTAGTTAGCTTGAAAAGGCGTTTTCTTCAAAATGCACCAACACCCGGACACTAATTGGAATTCAAATGAGTAGGTGTTAACTTTTTTTGAATTAATTGGTAATAAAACTACGGACTATATCTAGGGTCCGTGAAATTAAGCCGAAATGTTTCTATTTTAAGTAGATGAAATTAATACTTTCAAATATGTTCCCTTTAATTAGATTGTTTGCCACATAACTTGGATAACCTTGCCTGCATAATCCCAGTAGCCCTGACAATGTTAAAGCTTTGCAGAGTGGTTTGGGGGCCACCGTTATAATAAAATACACATTTCAAAGACAGCTGTGAAACATTTTTAAATTTCATGATTCCCTATGAAATATGGCTTTTTATACCACTGCTTTTTGTGCAATACAATAACTAAATATCAATCTATCAAAGAGTGGCCACTCTGCAGATATAGTTAGAGGGACCAGAGATGGGTTACTCTTTCATTACACAATTTCAATTTTCAATTTATTTTATTTATGATTACGGAACTCCGAAGAGGTCCACATAAAATAAAGATCACAGATATTCAAAATGTCTCAAGAATACAAAAGAAAAAAGCATACATAAAAATAAATTTCAGATATACAGAAATAATCAAAATCACTAGTATTGCAACCTAATACAAAGTCAAAAAGCAATTAAAGAAATTGTATAATTTAAAACAAAACATTTCATTCGGAGGATTATTCATGGCAAAGATAAAATCAGAAGCAGACAAGATGTTCAATTGCAGACAGATAGGCCTTAACCATTTACGCCTAAATGAAAGTAAAGCTGGGCAAACAAAAATTACATGCAGCAAGTCTTGGGCTTTCATGTGACACAAGTCACATATAGCAGGTGAGCCATACCATCTGGATAAGAGCAGTTTTAAAGGAAGTAAATCCTGTCTTACTAGGAACATAAAACGCCTGACACCATGAGTAATGTTCCAAAGAACAAAAGGTTGTGCTTTCCTCACCAAACAGGAGTCAATGGCTAGCTTTATGCCCTTTTTCCTGGTACGAAGCTCTCTATCCAGTCTAAACCCTAGTTCCCAAGAAGTACATTTCAAACGGGTTTTTATCTGATGTGGAGATAAAGAGAATAACTCAGCTTTATCTAGTTGTAATTGACTCACCGCATATCTAAAGTTTTTTATAAGCAGGGAATAGTCATTGAAATGTCCCAGCAACTCGTTTTTTATTAGATGTCGTAACGTGCCTGGGTCACTCGTTGCTAGGCTAAAGACCCAGCGCACAATCCCCGCTAGACCTTGTACCCAGCTACTACGTAAGCCAAATTCCTGTCATTACACTCTTCAGCGAACTCTGCAAAACGTTTACTCCTTTCAAAATTAAACCAGGGGAAGAAGTCTGCTAAAATATGCGCACATTCCTCCAATGTGTGCAAAGGTAAGATATATATTTTTTTAGAAAAAAGATCTTTTTACAAAAAACAAAACATACGTTGATAACCTCTTCGATGAATCGGACGTCCCCTGGCCGTCTGACGTCAAGGTGGGCTTGTGCGGAGGACTGCCGGGGACCGTCCAAAAGGCGCACGTGTAATTTTTTTCAGCACCGCAGCGGAATGTCCGCCGCAGCGAAGAGCTTAACCCCTTGGGTGCACATGACGGCTCCATGCCTTCATGAGTCACGGGCGCCGTGTGCTCATGACGGCGTGGAGCCGCTGCCGCTGCACCCACTCGGCACTAATTCCACGCCTGTGCGGGCAAATTATTGAGCGGGCGTGGTCATGACGGAACCACGCCGTCATGAGCACACGCCGCCCGTGACTCATGACGGCGTGGATCCGTCATGAGCACCGAAGCGCCGCGCTTACCCTCTAGCGCCCCCGCCTCCCCCGCGGCGGAATTCGTGGCGCAGGGAAGGGATTAATGAACAGAATTTTCAAAACAAACTTTCACCTGTTAGTACTTTGTAAAAATGGTAATAGGTTGGTCACAATAATCAAACCTAATAATTAACAATATGTTACACCCTAACCCAGAAGTCAACGAAACGCTGACCGCACTACTATGTAAAATTGTCATAGAAACTAAATGGCTGATTTCTATCTTTGGTAAACACACCCATCAATCAATCACATCACCAGTTCTAAGCCCTATGTAATGTGATATACTGTGAACTTTGCACAGTATTCCATAGCTCAATATATAAGTCTGTTTTATACAACTTATACATTTACAATGACCTACCCTATTTATATATACAGCCAGAAATGTAACATTTAGATATTAATATACATATTTTTGATACAATATTCACATATTTTCACATCATTTTACTCTACCTTTTATTTTGATAAAACACTCCACTTTACGCCACTGAAGTGTGTGAGAGTTGACTTTACGCCACTGCACTCTGCTATTTACAGTATTTATGATTGTAGGACATGCCTTCATAGCGGAACATCCCCAAAATGTTTTTTTTTTCTATCTCCTGGTCTTCACCTACTCTCTGCTCCTGACCCTGGAACTCGTAACTTGTTCTCACTGTACTGCAGTGGGAAGGCACAAGTGAACTCCCCACATGGGGTAGGAGTGGGGTGCTCACATGATTGGGTCAAGTGTCGTTACTGGGAGTACCCTATGAAAGGGTACACCACATACCCAGGGGGGGTACGGCATTGGCAAGTCGGGGACGTGGCACTGTGGGTGCAGTGCGGTAGTCCTGTAGGAAGAGGGGCTTAGCAAGGGGTGTGAAACAGATCATCCATCTGTCATGACAAGCGGTGGGTGCACTAGCACCAAAGTTGTGCTGGGTCAGTGTATGGCTTGCAAGTTCGGGTCGGCTTGAGCCCATGCGCTAGTGATGTTTTTAGAACCCCGCCACCAGCCTGCCAAGACGGGCCCATTTGCGCAGTGGCACCACGGAAGTGCAGACCGTAAGTCCGGACCACCAATTGTCAGCCGAATAGCGCACGGACACCACGGGTGTCCTGGAGACCCAAGCCACGCCTGCCACGACAAGCCAGTGTGCATGCTGGTTTCTTGCGTAAAGTGTGAAATTGCACGCACCCTAACAACAACATATGTTAGGAAGCGGTGAGGATATGTTTGTAAACGTAGGTCAGGCCTGCCATTACAGCCTCGGTGCGCACTGACACCTCGGGTGTGGTTAACCTATGTGTCCGACCTGCTCTGGCAGGCCGGTGTGTGCACTCGCATGAACTGTGTGTATCAAACATGTGTTCCAGCTGCCACAGCAGGTTTGTAAGAGCACTCTTGCATGCGTACTCCATTTGGCCCGTAGCAAACACGTTCATCCGGAGGCAGTCTTTCGCCTCTACTAGGATGGAAGATGAAGGACTGGGTAGGCACCTATGGGTGTTCGCTGCACAGGTAGGAAATAAGACCCATGAGGGTTCCCCTACTTAGGAGGCTTGCTCTTCCCTTAAGTTAGAAAAGGGAAGGGGGGTCGCCGGTATCTCAAGCTTCAATAAGGGATTGCAGTGACAAAGCCTCATGATGTTTCCTATCAATGGATTCACTAGGCCAACTAACACTTTAAATAAAATCCATTATATATTTTAATGTAATTATTCTAAGAGGGCATGAAATCCCCCCCCCCCCCCCCCCAAAAAAAAGAACCCAACCCAAAGATTACAGTTGAGTTATGTTATGGTTAGGGCTTATTATAATATCCCACTATCAACTCACAATTAAACTACATAAACATTGGCGTCCCATTAATTCTAAACATGACTCGTACAGGGAAGCAACTATTACTCGCCTATTCGATATTCATTGTTAATTGCATGCAATAAGCACTTTCTCCATTCCACCCCATAAAAATGAAACCTTTTTGCGCTTATACCTACAGTACTATACATTATTTGAATCATACTCTCAAAACAGTTCATTTAAATGTGGCAAGTTATCGTTACTTCGTGGTATGTTTCATTGAGGATAGATGGGATGCTGTGTGGTGTTGCATAAGAACGAGATTTAATGTTGAAAGATAAAAATAAACGAAGAACTATTTTAAAATCTGTATAGTTTAACTGTGGGTTGTAATAGAGGAATGTCATAATAAGCCCCAACTATAACTGAAATACATATATATACACATACATATATATATATATATATACATATATATATATATATATATATATATATATATATATATATATATATACACATACATATATATACACACATACATACACACACACTATAACTGAATATATATATATATATATATATATATATATATATATATATATATATATATATATATATATATATATATATATATATATATATATATATATCAATGCTCGAAGGTGTCCACCTTTGAGTAGCACGCGAACAGCAGCTTGGTTTATGTATAGGTGAGGACGGGGATCCACTCGTAGACGCCGCTCCGTACGGGATCTGCCCGACGCGTTTCGAAGCTCCATATGCTTCTCTTCAGGGACTTTAACGGAAGCGGTGTGCGCAACCGCCGACCCACTTCCACATTTTATATATAGCACACCCACCGATGGGAGGCTCAAATGAGACTGCATTCTGGGAAGTGTGGTCCGGGAAGCACACAATCAAGTCCTGTATGGACTACACAAGTGGGCCCGTCCTCAATTCCAAGTACGACTGCTGCTTCACTTTCGTGACCCCCAGGGTACCGGGGTGGTGCATACTCCGCGGCTGGACGGCCGCGTATAAATCAATGCTCGAAGGTGTCCACCTTTGAGTAGCACGCGAACAGCAGCTTGGTTTATGTATAGGTGAGGACGGGGATCCACTCGTAGACGTCGCTCCGTACGGGATCTGCCCGACGCGTTTCGAAGCTCCATATGCTTCTCTTCAGGGGCTTTAACGGAAGCGGTGTGCGCAACCGCCGACCCACTTCCACATTTTATATATAGCACACCCACCGATGGGAGGCTCAAATGAGACTGCATTCTGGGAAGTGTGGTCCGGGAAGCACACAATCAAGTCCTGTATGGACTCCACAAGTGGGCCCGTCCTCGATTCCAAGTTCGACTGCTGCTTCACTTTCGTGACCCCCAGGGTACCGGGGTGGTGCATACTCCGCGGCTGGACGCCGCGTATAAATCAATGCTCGAAGGTGTCCACCTTTGAGTAGCACGCGAACAGCAGCTTGGTTTATGTATAGGTGAGGACGGGGATCCACTCGTAGACGGCGCACCGTACGGGATCTGCCCGACGCGTTTCTAAGCTCCATATGCTTCTCTTCAGGGGCTTTAACGGAAGCGGTGTGCGCAACCGCCGACCCACTTCCACATTTTATATATAGCACACCCACCGATGGGAGGCTCAAATGAGACTGTGCATTCTGGGAAGTGTGGTCCGGGAAGCACACAATCAAGTCCTGTATGGACTCCACAAGTGGGCCCGTCCTCGATTCCAAGTACGACTGCTGCTTCACTTTCGTGACCCCCAGGGTACCGGGGTGGTGCATACTCCGCGGCTGGACGGCCGCGTATAAATCAATGCTCGAAGGTGTCCACCTTTGAGTAGCACGCGAACAGCAGCTTGGTTTATGTATAGGTGAGCACAGGGATCCACTCGTAGACGCCGCTCCGTACGGGATCTGCCCGACGCGTTTCGAAGCTCCATATGCTTCTCTTCAGGGGCTTTAACGGAAGCGGTGTGCGCAACCGCCGAGCCACTTCCACATTTTATATATAGCACACCCACCGATGGGAGGCTCAAATGAGACTGTGCATTCTGGGAAGTGTGGTCCGGGAAGCACACAATCAAGTCCTGTATGGACTCCACAAGTGGGCCCGTCCTCGATTCCAAGTACGACTGCTGCTTCACAGCAGCTTGGTTTGTTCACGTGCTACTCACAGGTGTACACCTTCGAGCATTGATTTATACGCGGCCGTCCAGCTGCGGAGTATGCACCAGCCCGGTACCCTGGGGGTCACGAAAGTGAAGCAGCAGTCGTACTTGGAATCGAGGACGGGCCCACTTGTGGAGTCCATACAGGACTTGATTGTGTGCTTCCCTGACCACACTTCCCAGAATGCACAGTCTCATTTGAGCCTCCCATCGGTGGGTGTGTTATATATAAAATGGGAAAGTGGGTCGGCGGTTGCGCACACCGCTTCCGTTAAAGCCCCTGAAGAGAAGCATATGGAGCTTCGAAACGCGTCGGGCAGATCCCATACGGAGCGGCGTCTACGAGTGGATCCCCGTCCTCACCTATACATAAACCAAGCTGCTGTTCGCGTGCTACTCAAAGGTGGACACCTTCGAGCATTGATTTATACGCGGCCGTCCAGCCGCGGAGTATGCACCACCCCGGTACCCTGGGGGTCACGAAAGTGAAGCAGCAGTCGTACTTGGAATCGAGGACGGGCCCACTTGTGGAGTCCATACAGGACTTGATTGTGTGCTTCCCGGACCACACTTCCCAGAATGCACAGTCTCATTTGAGACTCCCATCGGTGGGTGTGTTATATATAAAATGGGAAAGTGGGTCGGCGGTTGCGCACACCGCTTCCGTTAAAGCCCCTGAAGAGAAGCATATGGAGCTTCGAAACGCGTCGGGCAGATCCCATACGGAGCGGCGTCTACGAGTGGATCCCCGTCCTCACCTATACATAAACCAAGCTGCTGTTCGCGTGCTACTCAAAGGTGGACACCTTCGAGCATTGATTTATACGCGGCCGTCCAGCCGCGGAGTATGCACCACCCCGGTACCCTGGGGTCACGAAAGTGAAGCAGCAGTCGTACTTGGAATCGAGGACGGGCCCACTTGTGGAGTCCATACAGGACTTGATTGTGTGCTTCCCGGACCACACTTCCCAGAATGCACAGTCTCATTTGAGCCTCCCATCGGTGGGTGTGTTATATATAAAATGGGAAAGTGGGTCGGCGGTTGCGCACACCGCTTCCGTTAAAGCCCCTGAAGAGAAGCATATGGAGCTTCGAAACGCGTCGGGCAGATCCCGTACGGAGCGGCGTCTACGAGTGGATCCCCGTCCTCACCTATACATAAACCAAGCTGCTGTTCGCGTGCTACTCAAAGGTGGACACCTTCGAGCATTGATTTATACGCGGCCGTCCAGCCGCGGAGTATGCACCACCCCGGTACCCTGGGGGTCACGAAAGTGAAGCAGCAGTCGTACTTGGAATCGAGGACGGGCCCACTTGTGGAGTCCATACAGGACTTCATTGTGTGCTTCCCGGACCACACTTCCCAGAATGCACAGTCTCATTTGAGCCTCCCATCGGTGGGTGTGTTATATATAAAATGGGAAAGTGGGTCGGCGGTTGCGCACACCGCTTCCATTAAAGCCCCTGAAGAGAAGCATATGGAGCTTCGAAACGCGTCGGGCAGATCCCGTACGGAGCGGCGTCTACGAGTGGATCCCCGTCCTCACCTATACATAAACCAAGCTGCTGTTCGCGTGCTACTCAAAGGTGGACACCTTCGAGCATTGATTTATACGCGGCCGTCCAGCCGCGGAGTATGCACCACCCCGGTACCCTGGGGGTCACGAAAGTGAAGCAGCAGTCGTACTTGGAATCGAGGACGGGCCCACTTGTGGAGTCCATACAGGACTTGATTGTGTGCTTCCCGGACCACACTTCCCAGAATGCACAGTCTCATTTGAGCCTCCCATCGGTGGGTGTGTTATATATAAAATGGGAAAGTGGGTCGGCGGTTGCGCACACCGCTTCCGTTAAAGCCCCTGAAGAGAAGCATATGGAGCTTCGAAACGCGTCGGGAAGATCCCGTACGGAGCGGTGTCTACGAGTGGATCCCCGTCCTCACCTATACATAAACCAAGCTGCTGTTCGCGTGCTACTCAAAGGTGGACACCTTCGAGCATTGATTTATACGCGGCCGTCCAGCCGCGGAGTATGCACCACCCCGGTACCCTGGGGGTCAGGAAAGTGAAGCAGCAGTCGTACTTGGAATCGAGGACGGGCCCACTTGTGGAGTCCATACAGGACTTGATTGTGTGCTTCCCGGACCACACTTCCCAGAATGCACAGTCTCATTTGAGCCTCCCATCGGTGTGTGTGTTATATATAAAATGGGAAAGTGGGTCGGCGGTTGCGCACACCGCTTCCATTAATGCCCCTGAAGAGAAGCATATGGAGCTTCGAAACGCGTCGGGCAGATCCCGTACGTAGCGGCGTCTACGAGTGGATCCCCGTCCTCACCTATACATAAACCAAGCTGCTGTTCGCGTGCTACTCAAAGGTGGACACCTTCGAGCATTGATTTATACGCGGCCGTCCAGCCGCGGAGTATGCACCACCCCGGTACCCTGGGGGTCACGAAAGTGAAGCAGCAGTCGTACTTGGAATCGAGGACGGGCCCACTTGTGGAGTCCATACAGGACTTGATTGTGTGCTTCCCGGACTACACTTCCCAGAATGCACAGTCTCATTTGAGCCTCCCATCGGTGGGTGTGTTATATATAAAATGGGAAAGTGGGTCGGCGGTTGCGCACACCGCTTCCGTTAAAGCCCCTGAAGAGAAGCATATGGAGCTTCGAAACGCGTCGGGCAGATCCCGTACGGAGCGGCGTCTACGAGTGGATCCCCGTCCTCACCTATACATAAACCAAGCTGCTGTTCGCGTGCTACTCAAAGGTGGACACCTTCGAGCATTGATATATATATATATATACATACATACATATATACACACACATACATACATACACACACACACTTTGTGAAACTATAGTTGGGTGTTGAAATGAGTTAAGAACCAAAGCTTAAAAAACAAAAACCAGTTGAAATTCACCAGTTATTCTTTAGTGAACTAACTATAACTTGTGCCCAGTCATACACCACTTATGACCTCATATTTCATCACACATGCAATACAACAATATTCACGTCCCATTCCAAAAAACTGGATCCATCTGCCGGCACGAGGCATCAAATTAGTTCTCAGAAGAGATAAAGATAGCCAAATTAAAAACGAATCAGGCAGAACGGAAATGGCGATGATTTTATTTGCCAGAAAACAAGGAACTCTTTATACAAAGCATGAAAGATTATAAAAAAAAAGCTATCCTACAAGCTAAAATAAAATTCTTCTAAAACAAAGTGATAAACTCCAACAATAAAACAAAAGACATTTTCGAAGTAGTGGGAGAACTATCAGCCCCAGATCGGGTAATACTACCGGTCACCCCAACACAGAAATTATGCGATGACCTAAACTCTTTCTTTGTAGATAAAATAAAGAAAATACAAGCCACCATTCCCCCTGGTAGGTCAGACATGAATCCCACCAGAAAATAGGAACCTCACCTTCATTACAACCATTCCCTGCATCAGCCAAGAGCATCTAGCAGAATTAATAATGAAAGTGAAATCTGGCTCCCCAAAAATATATGGCCCACCTCAAATACAAAAAAACATTTTCACTTCCTTCTCAGAAATCATTCTATCACTGATTCATCTCTCACGAAAGGATCTGTTCCCCAACTGCTCAAAGAAGCCTTAGTAATCCTGCTATAAAATACCTGGCGAGGATTCACAGCTGCAAAATAATTAGAGACATATCTCTCCTCCCCTACAAAGCAAAATCTTAAAAGCACATGTAGCAAACCAGCTCTGCTCTTTTTTAGAGGAGTCCAACTATCTCGACCCTCCCCAGGCAGGTTTCCCCGCTGTCATTCAGCTGAATCAGTCATCCTTTCAGTGGTGGATGACATGAGAAGTAGGACAGATGAAGGCTGCACTCAGGCACTGGTACTACTGGATCCATCTGCGGCATTTGATACTGTGGATCATAGCATTCTGATTGATCGAATCATAGCAGTAGGCTTAACAGAGCAGTCCCTACAATGGTTGAAATCTTTTCTGAAGGATCGCACGCAGTCAGTTCGACTCTTCCCTTACTGCTCTTCCAAAGTTTGTGTGAACTGCGGAGTACCCCAAGGTTCTTCCTTATACCCTCATCTCTTCAACCTCTAAATTTGTGTGATTATGAATACGGTTCTCCACCCTGAGCCAATGTAGATCACGTGGATGACCAGAGATACTAGAAGTTTTTGGAACCCTACAAAGCAGCCTAGCTGCCGAATTCTGAATCAGCTGCAGTCTACGCACCACAGCCTTATTTGACCCGAGGTAGAGAATATTCCCGTAGTCAAGTCGAGATGTAATGAGAGCATTGACTACGGTCTTTTGGGTATTGGTGGGCAGCATCCAAAGGATTTTTCTGAGCCATTTCAAAATGGTAAAACATAGAGCTGCTACTTTGCCAGTTTGTTGGTTCATGGACAAAGTACTGTCCACTATAACCCCAAGGTTGCGAACATGGCTGGTCGGGACAGGAAGCTTGCCCATCTGAGTAGGCCAGTGGGAGGAGTTCCAGAGGTCTTTGTGATTTCCTAAAACAAGGACCTCCTTTTTATCTCCATTCAATTTTAACTGGTTGATGGTCATCCAGTTGCAGATATCACTAAGGCCTTGTTTCAGATGGGAGGAAGCCGATGGACTAGATTCAGAAAGAGAAAAGATAATTTGCGAATCATCCGCGTATGTCATGAGAGTAAGACCCACTTTATCTGCTATGTCTGCTAAGGGCTTAACATACAAGTTAAAAAATAAAGGGCTAAGAATTGAGCCCTGGGGTACACCGTGAGATGAACTAAAACTTTTTGAGCATGCTGAAGCTGACATAATTTGGAAAGTGCGATTTTCCAGAAATGAACAAATCCACTTTAGTGCTTCACCACATATACCAGCATTTTCCAATGTATTTACTAGCCTTTTGTGCGAGATGGTATCAAAAGCCGCACTAAGGTATAGTAAAATGAGGGCAACTGTTTGACCGTCATCAAGGAGTTTACGGATCTTTTCGGTAACTCCCAAAAGAGCTGTTTCTGTGGAGTAGCCGGCACGAAAGCCAGACTGTGATGAATGAAGGGAGTTGTTAGTTTCTGTGAAGTGTGTTAAAACAGATTGGACATGTCTTTCAAGAATTTTCGAAAAAGCTGGCATGAGTGAAATAGGTCTATAGTTGGCCAGTACTTCTGGATCAGCCATCGGTTTTATTGGCTTTTATGTGAGGAGTGGACAAACATAGGTCAGCTGCTTCACATAGCCACATTTGAGTGGCCTTTGCTGCACTTTCCATATTTAAGCCCTTTGGGGGAGGATTTCCACCAAGAGCATCATTGAAAGTTAGAAGATTCAATTTTTTCCAATTTTTTCTTGATGTAGTTTGTGAAAAAGACTGGGGAACTACTAGGGCAGGTAATTCAAGAGTAAATTTAGTTAAAAAATTATCAGACCAGCATACGGGAATTGCAGGCTGGCATACCAACTCAGTAAGACTCGAAAAAATAGGGTCCAATAAGTGTCCCACTTTATGGGTGGGTCCAGAATTTAGAAGCTTGATATTCAAAGCTGCTAAATCGTCTATCACATTGGCACAATTAGTGTTGGATAGATCCTCTAAATGCAAATTAAAATCCCCAAACAGCGGAAAAAAATTTGAGCCCAAATGGAAAGGGGTAATATAATTGGCCATGGTAGTTGTCCATTGAGTGGAAGTTCCTGGGGGCCGATAGATCAGCATGCCAGATAGGGTAAAATTAGGGGTCAGCGTTAATTTAAAAACAGCTGCTTCACAATCTGGGATGTTCACGGGATCCAGGCTACATTTCAGATGACTCTTAAAAATAATTGCAATGCCACCTCCTGCTTTCAGTGCTCTGTCTCTACGCACTATAGCATAATTTGTGGGAAGAGCTGCCGCTATGTCAGGGCCAGCACTATCATGTAACCAAGTTTCGGTCAGAAAGAGGGCATTAGGCTGCTCCTCAAATAATAGCTCAAAGATGTCCAGTTTGTGTTTGGGCAATGAACGGCAGTTTAGGCTGAGAAACTGACAATTTCCAACAATAGCAGCAATGTGCAAAACACGCTGTGTATGAATCGTGTTGTTAGTAGAATAGGGTTGGATATTCAGGAGTGAAAATGTGCAGTTTGGACAGGTAGCATTATCTACATGGCATGCCCTAAGTGTTGTACAGCCTTTTAGCTTTGAGGGGCGTAACGCCAGTAACTTATCTGAAGACCATACCTGAATACTAGGAGCTATTTGAGCAGAGATTCTAGCCCCGTGCCCCGTCCTGGCCGACTGGCACAGACGGGCTAGTCTTTGGCACGTCTTCAGCGCGGAAGCGGCGCGTCCGCTGCGCGCATCTGCTGCGGGTATTGCGTGACATCGGGTTATATAGAGGACGGGCTCTGAATCAGCTCCGCCTCCCCACACTCGCCAAATCACGGCAATCACCAGGAGAAACCAGGAAGAGAGTAACGCCCTGCACCCTCCACAACAAACAAGCCTAACGCTTGCGGTGGACCGGGGTAGCAGCGGCGAAAATAAGCAAATGCCGGTAATTCAGGTTTTAAAATTATTAGGCTTTTAAAAGTTACAAGCAAAAACATGTTTTTTTCCCACATTCCAGGTCGCGCTGCCGTTATGGAAATGCGCGCGTCATCTGAGCGTGTTGCCTGACATCGGGTTATATAGAGGACGGGCTCTAAGTCAGCTCCGCCTCCCCACACTCGCCAAATCACGGCTATCACCAGGAGAAACCAGGAAGAGAGTAACACCCTGCACCCTCTGATGTAATCAGAAAGAAGCTGGAACTGTAGATTCATAAGTTACTTTATTCAAGTTATAAAGATGACCCCATCAGGAGCAGCTGTCCTGCTGCTCAGCCCTCACCCAACTGACATTCACAACACAATCACATTCCATTCATCAACATTCCACATCTCATGCATACTAGCTGAGCAGCAGGAAGACTCAAGATACAACATAACTCCCTTCGTTAGGGGAGCAACTGCATTGAGCAATAAAAAGGATGAAATTTTTAACAGTGCATACAATAAATTTTAACTCATCTCGCGCACTACAGTCTGAAGAGGGCATAACTTCCTGCAGCTGTCCTGCTGCTCAGCCCTCACCCAACTGAAATTCACAACACATTCACATTCCATTCATCAACATTCCACATCTCATGCATACTAGCTGAGCAGCAGGAAGACTCAAGATACAACACCCTCCACAACAAACAAGCCTAACGCTTGCGGTGGACCGGGGTAGCAGCGGCGAAAATAAGCAAATGCCGGTAATTCAGGTTTTAAAATTATTAGGCGTTTAAAAGTTACAAGCAAAAACACGTTTTTTCCCCAATTTCCAGGTCGCGCTGCTGTTATGGAAATGCGCGCGTCATCTGAGCGTGTTGCCTGACATCGGGTTATATAGAGGACGGGCTCTAAGTCCGCTCCGCCTCCCCACACTCGCCAAATCACGGCAATCACCAGGAGAAACCAGGAAGAGAGTAACGCCCTCCACAACAAACAAGCCTAACGCTTGCGGTGGACCGGGGTAGCAGCGGCGAAAAAAAGCAAATGCCGGTAATTCAAGTTTTAAAATTATTAGGCGTTTAAAAGTTACAAGCAAAAACACGTTTTTCCCCACATTCCAGGTCGCGCTGCTGTTATGGAAATCCGCGCATCGTTTGGGGCCTTTCACATGGGCGCTGCTGGAATCTTTACCAGCAAATCTGCAAATGGCTACTTCAGCCGAGTTAATTACAAGCTCCTCGGAAGCAGAGCCGTCTCTGCCCTAGACTGGAGGATAAAAGTAACCTGCGCTTGCCGTGGATCAGGGTACCGGTACTCTCCCTGGCTACAGAGAAGTGCCGGTACTGACGGCAAAAAAAATCTGAAGTGCCGGTACTCAGTACCGACGAGTACCAGCCAATTTAAAGCACTGATCTTAAGGAAAAAGAGCACTTACCCAGGAAGGGCAAGGGATAGAACGTGGTCAAAGGAGAACGTGTAAGTGGATAACATTTACTGTGAGTTCAGGGGAAAAGGTTTAGAATGACTTCATGAGTAGAGTGTAAGTGTAGGAGGTGGGGCGAACGAGACCAGCAGTCAAGGAACTCCCAATCCCCAAAAGGCAGTCAAAGTTCAGTGAAATCAGGAGCAGATTAGGATGGGTATGGACTACAAACATTTTTTCCAAAAAGAGCTTAACATACAAGCTCTCTTTACCGGACACAGTTTTACCATCACAAAATAAGGAATAATTATGTGATGAGAGTAGTTGAACCAGAGTGAACATACAGCAAGAGCAGCCGTTTTCAGGTAAGTGTGGGAGTTTTTAGGTAAACAAACTGGTAACTCGAGAGCGCCCCCCCAAGTAGCTATCCTACGAAAAAAACTTAAAGTAAATATTCTGCTCCTTCTAGAAAATCTAACGGTACCTAGATGGAGCTCTTGACTAATTACAGGTGCTATTTGTAGCCCAGATATGAAAAGTGAAATGATTTTTTGTTTTAGCTCATGCTACATTTTTCAGTTTTCTTAATTTGCATATTTGTCCGACTGCAGCCAGAGGAGTGCCTTTAAGAGCATTTATGATCCTTACATTGTCATCATATGGTGAACGAAAAAATCAACTGTTATTTGAGCTGGCCCTACCTTTGTAAATACGGCTTTGTCTTCTGTGCTTGTACATCTGTCTGTCTCTTAGGCATGGGCCCCTAGGAATACTGGCCCTATGGGGTTATATTGTGTGTGGTTGCTGTTTCAACCTGTCACACCTGCTTTGGAGCTCGAGGAGAGCAGCCGGGGACGAGCGTGAGCTAAATGCATACATAGTCTTTCGAGGCCAAGTCTCTCAACGAAACGTTTTATTTCGAAATGAAGCCTGAGCCACGCCTGCAATGATATCAATGAAAAAGTGAATTTACCAATAGGGTGGACCCGGCTTCCCTTGTGTAGGTATCCTGGTTCCTGGGGTATCCACGGGTGGGTTCCGTCTTCCACAGGGTTTCTTCAGGGTCTGCTGGGAAGGGTCATTCTTTAAAATTGCAGCCGTGACTTACCCTTTGACTTGAATGGACCCATTGACTTGACTACATAGTCAATTCATGTTCTCACTCTGCACACAACGTCCGTGGGGTTCCTAGAAACTCACCTTAGGTGGTTTGTTGGGTCCCCAACTCTTCTACATCTTCTGGGTCCACTCTTGACTGGAGTCGGGGTTCGCATTCCACTATTTTAGTATATTGTTTGGTTTACCCCTGGGGACCACTGTGTATTTGTGCTTCTCACTTATTCTGTTGACAAGTATTGTGCATATATCTCCGGGTAAGAGATACTGTATCATGTTAGTGAGTGTTAATAATTAATACTTTTTTTATAACTACACTGTGTGGTTCTTTTTCACTTAACCCATACCATAAGATTAAGTGCTGGTAAAACAAGCTGCTTTATGCTTCTCTGGACTAAGCCTGCAGGCTACTCTCCGCAGCTATCACTTAGAGCAATTTCTATGGTTGTCTAAAGCCACTAAAATCATCATAAGGCTTGCCTGGATTAGTGCAAGGTGCTTCACTTAAATAAGTGTGCACCATATGCTAAGCCAGACTCCTAGAATGACATTCTTGTGGTTGGAGAAAATATGAAGGAAAATGATTTGGCTTTGAAAACAGTGTTAGAAATTGTTCAAAAAATTGGTTTGACAATCAAGAGAGAAATGTAAGATTAGAGTGAGCAGTGTGTAATATCAGTGGTACTGGATTGATGAGAAGGGGATTTCTCTCAAGATGAATTTGGTTTCTGCCATAGAAGAAGCTCCTTCTCCAGCAAGCAAGGATGAGTTGTGATCATTTTTGGGTTTGGAAGACTACTATTCACAGTTCGTTCCCATGTTGGGCTAAAAAGAAGCATTGCATCTGTACTGGCACTTAAACCATTTGACACTTATGATGAAACTATAATCAACACGCTGGGATTGGGTGCAGTGTTACTACAAAAGAGAAATGGTATAGAGGTTACAATTGCATATTCATCCAGGCCATTGAAGGATGCAGAGAAAAATGACTCCACAATTGACAGATGTGTTGGTGGCTTGGTGGGGTATGAGCCATTACAGAAAGTTTTTGGGGGAACAGGGCTCACAATTTGCATGGACCACCGCCCCTTGGTGCTTTTTTTTTGCCAGAGGAGGATGAAGTGCCACTGCTACAGAAGCACATTGGATGATGAGGATCTTGGAATACAACTATCAGAAGGAGTTTGTCCCTGGAAAGAGGAATGTTTTGGCTTATTGTTTGTCCAGGTTGCCGGTTAGTGAGAGTTTGAATGTGGAAGAGGAGCAGGATGAGTGGTTAGTAGCTAATGTGAATGAAGTCACGGAGGGAAGGATTTCTCATGAGGAATGAATGGGTCCGGCCAAGGATGATGTGGCAAACCAAGAAGTGGAAAATAATCTTCAAGAAGGTTGGCCAGTGAAAGGGAAGGCCTCTGAGAATGCAGAGTGTTTCTGCAGAGTGAGTGCGTAGCTAGTGGTGCCATTGGTGAAGAAAGAACATGTAGTGAAGATGGCTCATGAAGGGTACATTGGTATAAGTGCCAGCAAAAGGGGCATCAAAGCTGAGTACTGATGGCCTGGTTTTGACCGTGAGGTGGAGAGGAACATCAGAGGATGTGCATCTTGTGTGTGGAGCGACAAGACAATGAAGTATCCTCCTGTGGTTACTGACACATTTGATAGTTCGTGGAAGAAGATTTTTTATTTTTTTTTATTTTGGAAGTCTTCTAGAGCGCTAGCCAGACCCGAGGGTATCGGAGAGCTTTACAACATGATGAAGAAGAGACAAAAATACAGGGTAAAGGCATGGAAGGAGAAATACAGAAAAAGTTCAAAGGGAAGCTTTACAGATTCAGCTGAGTGTCAGAGGTAGGCCGTTGAGGGAGAAAATGTTCAAAGAGGAGGCTTTACAGTTCTATTGAGTCTTCGCGGTGAGCCGATTGAGGTAGACAGGTCGATGGGGCCGCGGCGAGGCATTGAGGAGGAGGGGGCAGGAGGTAGTTTCAAAGTCCTAGGAAGGCAAGACTGGTGCTGGAGAAGTTAGTTTTGTGGTGTCGACCCAGGGGTTGAGATATGGAAGAGGTAGGAAGTGGTTGTGCGATGAATGATGGCTGCCCGTTGGGGGAGCGCTGATGGGAGGCAGCCTGGTGGAGGCAAGAGCATCACGTAATTGTGTTCGGGAAGGCGCGGTTGAGGTAGAGAGTTTTAAGGAGGCTTTTGAATTTTGGAAAGGAGGGGGTGGTTCTGATGTTGATTGGGATGGCGTTCCAGATTTTTGGGGCGTTTCCTGCAAAAGAGCGGGCAGCAGTCTTTTGTTTACGCGTTTTTAAGGGAATGAGTAGGAGAGAGTTGGAACTTCTGAGGTTTCTTGCTTGTCCGGATTTCTTGAGTTTGGAGGCTAAGTATTCCGGTTTCCCTGTGTGAAGGGCTTTGTGTGTGAGGCAGGCAGTTCTGAAACTAGCCCGCATTTCATCTGGTAGCCATTTCAGATCTCTGAGCGCAGGAGAAATGTGGTCAAATTTCTTGATTCCGGTGACCATTCTGGCTGCAGCATTGAGGGTGGTTTTAAGCGGGGCTAGGTGAGAGTGAGCAGTCCCGGAGAGAACTGTGTTCCCATAGTCCAGTCTGGACAACACCAGGGCTTGGGTTGCTTGCTTGAGGTCGGAGGAAGGGATGTGGGGTTTGATTTTGATAAGGAGCTTCAGATTGAGGAAGGCGCTCTTGGCGGAGTTCTTGATGTGACTGATGTCATAGGGCCATTGTATGTTTTAAGAAAATGTGCAAAGTATGCCATTGTAGTAGTGGAATATTTCTCAGGATGGCCTGAGATGAAATTCAGAGCAAACCACCAACGTGATAGTGATTGATTTTTTTGAGGGAACTGTTCGAGAGCGAGAGAAGGTTTATCGGAAACCATTGTTACCGAAAGTAAAATGGTGTTCAATTTATTTCTGACCCTATGAGAAATTTTAATGAAGTACGGTGTGGCGCACATTTGGTCATTGGTGAATTACCCTCAGAGTAATGGCGTGGTTGTAAGGTCGAACCGAATGCTGAAAGAATGTTGGCACTTGGCTTTGATTGGTGGAGTGAAATGAAAAAGGGCAGTGAGAAAATTGATTTGGTTGTCTTGCACTACACCTCATTGTGCGACTGGAAAAACTCCTTTTGAAATATAGAGAGGTCGCAAATACCGCCCATTGTGGTCTAAAGTAGTGGAAATAAGGAAAGGTGTTTTGGGGAGTGCTGTGGGGAAAAAGGATGATTATGAGGTTGGAGATTAGGTTTGTGTGCTCAGTTTTAAACTTTATTCGGTTATCAGATAAGAACAACCATAAAAGTACAAATAAATCATCACATTTCAAAAAAATGTCCTATTTCAATTCCTTTAGATGATCGTTTTTCGAAATCTAAAAACAGATTTAAAATATTCAGACAAAGATGCGACAGCTAAAATATTATCTAATCTTTGTAGTTCCTAAAAAGCAGAGCGACATTTGTTACATTCCATAATCTTCAGTAAGTGCACAATCCATCTCCTCCTAGGATTTATGTAAAATCTACGGAAAAAAAGAATATGAATGTCTAACTGCTCAGACAGATCATCACAAGGGCACTTAATACGTTGTTTGCACCAAGTATTCATAACAGGGAAGCTAAGGGATCTAAATAACAAATTTAGTCTAAAACGCGTCAGTAAGAACCTCTCAAATCACTCATTTTCAATCTAATGTATGGTTGCATGTAATCTGAGAACACTATTAGTTGATGTGCGGCCACAGTTTTCTTTGATATTTCTATATTAATTCTTAGGTCGCCCAAATACCTCATACATATACCTTTCCCGATTTTCCTAGGAACGTGGCTCATACTTGTGGGGTCATCATATTATTCCCGGTGGCCTATGTTTGTAAGAAACGTCATCACATAGCTTAGCCACCCCACCTTACCAGCGTTGTCTAGGCTCATTACGTCCCTTAGAATAGAGCGATTAAAGGCGCATTCCTCAGTTGACCAGACCCTATGCCAAAGAAGAACCGGGGCAACCCTAATGATATCGTCTAAGTAGGGTTCCCCTAGCTCAGCATGGCAGACATAAGTTGATACACTATCGGGAACTGCTAAGAGGGATTTCAAGAAGGTGTTCTCCACCACCTGTAGTGGTTTCACATTTACATGCCCCCATAATCCTGCGCCATATGTGGCAACTGCCACACAAGTCGCTCTATAAACAGTTAAAAGCTCCCCAATTGGTTTTTTGCCCATCCTTCTACTAAAAGTTTTCAAAGCCATTATAGATTTACAAAACATTAATCCCCTAGTTTGTATTGCATCATTCCATCGACCTGTTTGGTCAAATAGTACGCCAAGATATGGAAAGGTGGGGGTGTGCTCAAGAGGTCTTGAGCCGACATATATTGTTTTTTCCTTATGGTGTTGCCCAGGGCCATGAGTCATGCTAAAGTTTTTAGTACAGTTGGTTTTCAGGTCTAGGTTGTTCATAAAGCCTGTAAAAAGTATTAACCTTTGTTTGCATGGCCAGCGGTGTCCTGGCCATCAAAACTGCATCGTCCCTACACCCCTCTAACAGTATTCTTTCAAGGTCATTAATATAAATCGTAAAAAGAAAAGGAGCGAGGACGCAGCCTTGCCGCACTCCTCTTGCAATAGTAAAGGGATCAGTGCACTCTCCATTTTTCCCGTACCTGATTTGGGCAGTAGCCCCGGCATAAAGTTCCCTGAGAAAATTAATTATATTTTTCTCTACCCCTAGGTTCTGAAGAACCAGACATAATTTAGAATGGGTGACGCAGTCAAAAGCTGACGTTAAGTCAACAAATGTTAAAAACATGCGACCACCCTTCGCTTTAGCGTATTTTTCTAAAAGTAAATGCAGATTAAGACATTGGTCGATGGTACCCAGGCCTTTCCTAAAGCCATACTGAAGGTCGCTAATTATGGAATGTTCGTCAGCCCAAGATTGCAGCCTGTTTAAAATTATTCCGTGAAAAATCTTAATGGTAGAGTCAAGAAGTGAAATAGGGCGATAGACTTGACAAGTCGATCTGTCGCCCTTTTTGTATATTGGAACAACTATTGACTCACACCATGAGGATAACAAGCCATTTGAGCAGGATGCATTGAAGAGTTGGGTAAGCAGCGGGCCCCAAAGATCCATGTTGCACTTATAAAGATCAACTGGAACGCCATCAGGGCCTGGAGCTTTTCCTCCTGCGCTTTCTTTTATGCTCACGATTACTTCGTTCAGAGCAATACCCAATTCCAATTTAGTCCTAGTCTGTGCTGTTTCTATCTTTACAGCATCCTCAATTGGGGCTTGGTCCAAGTCACTTTTAGCACAATACAGTTCTTGATAATGTTTAACTCACTCATTATCAGAAATGGCTATTTCCACTCTGGCCTTTGTTTTATCAGAAAAAAAGGCGCATTTACTACTTTCCAAAAAGCCGCTGAGTCTTTGGACTGGGACGCCTCACACAATGCGTCCCATGCTTCCTTTTTAATGGTATCTTTCCTCTTCCTCAGAGTTTTCTTGTAGTTCTTCCTTAATACCTTTATTAAGTCAATATCTCTTGTAGATGCATTTAAGGCGAGCTTAAGTTTGGTATCACTCTTAGTGCAGGCTGTATCAAACCAGCTCGATTGGTTCTCCTTGACATTTTTTATCTCTACCCAAAGATTATTTTTAATGTGTTCGGTAATAATCTTAAAATTTGTAATTACTATCAGATCATCCGCATTTTCCTCAAGACAAGCTTCAATACTAAAATTACATGTCTTTAAAATTTTGATCAAAAAATCTTCAGGTACCACTTTGCTCCATTTTAGGGTGTAACCATTCTGCCGACTCAGATCAATATTCCGTACATGCTCAATTGGGGCACGTGTCTTCGGCCAATCTTTACCTAGTTTTGTTATCTCCAGGCTTAAGGGAAAATGGTCACTCAGAGGATTATCAAGAGTTTTAAACTCTTGGACCTCCCCGCCATATCTGGCCCAAATCAAAACAAAATCTATAGTGGTATATGCTCCTCTGCCATTAAACGTTGGGCGGAATGGGAAATCACTGTGGCAAATTCTATTCGCAAACCCCAGATCACAAGTAAAAATTATCTCATTTAGGTGATCCCCACAGGTGGTATGTTCAAAATGACTTAAGCTGGTCAGCTTATCCATCATTAAGCCACATGTACCCTTTTCCCCACGTTTACACAAGGAGCAATTAAAATCCCCGCCCCAAATAATACAGACTGATTTTACTCTTCCTTCCAGCAAACATTTAATGTCTTTGCCCAGGTTTTTCAATGTTTGTTCCATGGCTTCCACCAATACATTATTATAAAAGTTAACGACAATCATATGAAGCTCTGAATCAATGACCATCCTAATTATGTGATAGTACCTGTTATTAAAAACCATCTCAATCTTGTAGCACTTAAGCAGGTTCGACACATAGGTGCATTGCTCCCCTTTAGCCCTACCATGTATTGAGCTAATTGCCGGTGAGTGAAAGGTCTTGAAGCCACACAGATGTAAAGCCTCTGTCAACCATGTTTCCTGTAGGCTTACTATATCATGTTCATCGATCAAATTTACCCAATTGCTGTTTAACATTTTTGACCCGCGATGTTCCAAAATATTATTCACCATGTTCCCTTTATATTTGTGGCGTCCACCATGTTAATGGGTCCACAAATGCCTGCTTCATCTACTGTCAGCATATTAACATCATTACCACTATTGCCCATAATAGCTGCACATTCCTTATAAATTTCCCGAGCCTGTTCCTTGTTCCACCCAACTGTTTCTAGCACCTTTAATAGCCTCTTCCCGATTCAGGCTTTCATTTTCAGCAGGGGGAACCGGGTTGACACTATGATGACTAAGCCCCAGTCAGTCCACCCCCTCCAATCCTTGGAACGTATCAAAACGGTTAAACAAGGGAATGCGGAACTCATTTCTATGTGCATGGATTGGTCCCCTTTGCTGGATTTCTCTCACATTTAACGGAGCAAAGGAAGTGCCGAAACCAGAGCATGGGTAAAAGTAGCTCAAATCAAGGATTTGGATACCACCATCACCTCTGTGGCCTTGCCAATCACAGATATACCTTACCACCCTTGTGTTTCTAAAATTCACAATGATGCAGTCTCCTCTTAGCTCCTTCGTTCTATGGCCCAACCAACTCACCCTTCGAACAAATAAGATTTCCGCGTGAATGTTGCCCGGGAGTGGTCTATTGTTATTAAGCCAAAAAGTAACCTTATTTTTCAATTCGCTATGGCTTTCTGCTTTACCATTGTGGATCTCAGGAAAAAGGATGCAGTGTGAACAAGTGTGAACCCAAGTTTTCTCTTCCTCTACAAGTAAGAAGGGTGAATAAATACACACTTTCATAAAGTGATGGCAATGTGTGGAATTGTAAGAAAGTCCTGTGTGGATTTGAACAAGGGGACGTTATGAAGCAAGACTGTAAAGCAAAGGGGATTAATGAAGATGAGAGCAAATCCATAGTTCTTCGTGATCGGAAGGAGCTCAAGATTCTGAGGAAATTTGAGGAGTTATTGTTGCATTAGAGTAACTCCTTAGTTTACCTCATTGCAAGATTTTTGTCTTGTGTTTTTGTTTTGTAGGGGTATTTCTTATTTCTGTTGTTTTTCAGGTATACTTCTAGTTTGTATCTTTGTGCTATGCACATGTTGTTGTAAAATGTACCTGCTGAAGTTAAGGGAGGAAGATGGTTTGCATCTTATGTATTAAAGTATGTTGGGGAAGTGTGGTTCTCAAATGCACGTCCTTGTTTTTAGTTTCCCACATCATTGATCTCAAGAATAAAATACACGAAACTTGGTGCTAGGAATTTTATTTCACATTTATTTGAGCACAAGCACGCCCTCTTTTATTTCTGGCCACTACGGTCATTCCAGTTGGTCTTCCTCCAGGTGCAGGTCAGCATACTGAACAAAGGAAAAGACCCAATGATCATGCTGTTGCGGCACAAGAAGGCGGAGAATCAACTTATACCGCCCAACGCCTGTGTCCGTATATGAGGGTTTTTTACAGAGATGGCCCCCCACGTTAATTAAGACCCTGGTAACACACACTTTAGGTGCCACGTCACAGTGGCAGTCACACTGCGCGCACAGGCCCTGTAATGGAAGAGGTCTGAGATAGGTTTGAAAGGCTACTTTGGCGGGTGGCGCCATCAGCGCTGCTAGCCCACCAGTAGCACTTTACAAGGGGCTGACAGGTAAATGAAATAGGCCAAACAGATGTAGACCAATCTTACGACCTTTAACACAGAGAGCACACACACTATACACTGGACAGGAGTGCTAAAGTGCCCATGGCCTCAAATCACCAACACCATGTCAGAAAAAAGGCTAGGAGAAAGGCAAAAAGTTTAGGGATGACCCTGCAAAAGGGCCAAGTCCAACAAACTCAGATGGTTCTTGAGCTTAAGAGCGATTTTTGAATTAAGTTTCTTGATATACAAAAGTATTTCTTCATCCTTTACACAAAGGCTTTAAAGTACTAAATGGATTCACACCAAACCAAGCACAGGCAGACCGCTAAATAAAGTTTTTGTTATTTGCCAAGTTTGATTAAATTCTCTGCAAAAGTTTCTGGTGATATGTAGTTCCCTATGAGCATTAACATTGACAATTGACCAGATTGATTGATTAGAGATTTTATAAAGCACAGTCAAATACCCTGAGGCGTATTGGCGCTAAGTAATCAGGTAAAGAGTGTAACCATAGCTGTAATTGCCAGAAAAGCCATGTTTTAAGGACTTTCGAAATCTAATAGGGAGGGAGCTGTTTTTATTTCAAGAGAGAGCAAGTGTTAATTCCGTGTGGTACACACCACAAAGCTCCTACCTCCCCAGGAAGACAGTTTAGGGTGGATGGGAGATGAGGGGGAGAATACTAGGTTACTGGCTGAACTGGAGCGAGGAGTCCTCGCTGGGACATACCTTCTGAGTTTCTCTCTCAGAAAGGTTGAAGCGCTTTGCATGTGATGCAAGGGGCCTTGAACACTATACACTTCTGTCCGGGAAGCCAATGTAAACTAGTGATGGCCTGTGAAGCTGACTGGAAATTAAGGATTTTCATCACATCCTAGCGGCTGAGTTCTGGGGAATCTGGAATTTGTACAAGGAGACTTTCAGGAGATTTTGATATAGGCGTTACAATAGTCCACTCTAGACAATACAAGGGCCAAAACAACTGTATTCAACTAGACAGACGGAAGGAACTGTGCTTTTTTCCTAATAATGCGAATCATATAGAAGGAGGTGGAGATCACCTTATTAACTTGTTCCTTATAGGGAGGTCTGTCATCGATCAGTGTTTCCAGATTTTTTTATTTTTTTACTGGCAATGGGAGAGATCCTAGTTCATCTGATAAATCTTTTGACCCCAGCTTTAGGTTTTTCCCAGGAGGATCTGCATGAAACCTCGCATGCCGAAACGCTGTAATTTAGGTTATTTGATTGGAAGGTTTGGTGCATATTGGCCACAAACAGGTTTCCTCTGCAACAAAGCCCCAACCATAATTACGCAGCAGCTATCACCACTTATTATATACATCAGTACTGCAGTAGAGGAACACAAAATAGAGGTCTATAGACCAGACAACTCTCAACCAGCGACCTCTGGCTATGTAAAACAGTGTGATCTCTATGAGCACTGTCACTGCCCAAAGGTATACACTATGTACTCAAAATGTACAGTGCATAGTTCACATATGAATCCCATGCAATGTATGATTTCCAAGTCAAAATGCTTACACTCCAGACCATAACGTCCACTTGATGCAAGAACATGGGTAGTGAGAATTTGAGACGGTCACTGTGATGAGTTTTTTTTGTGCAAAGTGTTGTTTCTCTGCACTGTGTTCTGATCTTTTGTATTTTTGTGTTTTGTATTGTTTTGGTGTCACAGTATGTTGTTGGTATTTTGCTGTATTGTGTTTGTGGAGGGGTGGGTGTTAACCTACATAGGTCATTCTGATTTTGTTTTATTGTGTAGCTGTTCAGTGTGTTTTCCAGGCCATCGTCTTGCTAAATAGTGCTGTTGCGATTTTGTATTGTCATGTTGTAATGGGCTATTGTGGTGTGCTATTTGTGGTGTTTGCATTTTGTGTCACTGGGTTGCGCTGTTTTTACTGGTGTGTTTTGCTGTTGTAATGTAATGTACTGTTATGCCGAACAAAAAATTAATGTGTCCTCATGTAAGGCAACTGGTGCTATGTAAAGCGCTCTGATACCTGATACCGGGTCAAGTTCGCGCTATATAAAACTCCGTTAAAAAAAAAAAATCTCAGTGGGTGTGTGAGTGGAATTATAAGTCTCACAGTGGGTCTGTGAGTTGATGCATGAATGTCTGAGTGAGTCTCTGACAGGGTGTGTGAGTGTCGGAGTGGGTCTCTGAATAGGTCTGTGAGTGGGTGTAGGAGTCGCTGACTGCGTATGTGAATGGGTGCATAAGCCTGTGACTGCACCTATGAGTTGGTGCATAAGTGTCTGAGTGGGTCTGTCTATCAGTGAGTGTGTCAGTGGAAGCAAAAGTCTCACACTGGGTCTGTAAGTGGGTGTATGAATGTGAGTGTCTGAGTGGGTCTGTACATGGGTGCGTCACTCTGTGGTATATAAATAAATAATACCGGATCTAGGTTTTACTGGACATAGTAATAACAGATAGCTCAATAAATAAGAGTCAAGATTCGAGGTAGTAGGAGTTTGCAGGTTTAATACAGCATAAAGGACAGGAACAGGACAACCTGCACAGGAATAGGATGGCAGAGCCCGGCAGCTGCCGGGGCTGGATCTGGGATGAGCGCGCTAACTTTAATAACAGTACACAAGCATATATACTAAAACAGTTGCATTACAATACATACGATAGGCGGAGCAGTGGGTGTGGTCAATAGCAGTCGCGAAAGATAAGGGTGAAAGTAGGTGTAACAGGAGGCGTATACATAGACATGTGATGTAAACGTAACAGAATATGTCATAAATGGGGCGGAAACATGGAGGGGGCTACCTAAGGAGCCGGGACCTCTAACCTAATGGTGCGCGCAAACGGACAATGACGTGTTACTAGGAGAAGCTGGGGGCTATGAACTCTGTGCTAGGAGCAGAGACTGAAGTCTGGAGAGTCAGGGCGACATGTACCTAAACCCTATCTAGTATCTAATGTTTAGAGAACATGTTGATAGAATCCAAAAGTTATCGGGGTAAAGGCTAACAGACTCTAAGACTGGTGCATGCATTATTCTACATGTAGTGCGTGATGAAGAATATTAAATGACCATAAATACAGTATTTCTCTTGCATGGAGACGTAAAGGCTAGACAATGACGGAAACTATTGATGCGATTCAGTAGCTTAGGAATGCAGAGAAGGAGGGCTGGACTGATAACTAGAATCATAACATACTCTTGGCAGACTAGCAGGCAGAGCCAGGCCGAGCCGGGCACTGTGAGGCAGGAAGTAAGTGAAGGGTCAGGAACACAGGTGGGGGCTGTATCGCTCCTCAGCGAGGATTCAGGAGACAGGAGCTGAATCTGGTGTCCAGGCCCTTTTGAGGCCTAGAAACGGGGACTTTACAATGAAATAACGTGCACACTGGGAAACGTGGCAACGTAACTTTACATAGGCCTAATACTCGTAGCTTTCACGAGAACTGGAAACTGGCATACTAGGGATGGACACAACTGTAATTGCGTCTTTAATCGATCATGGGGAATACATATGCATATTAATCATGCACACATAACATAAGATGGGGGACACGTAGGGACACAGAACATGGCAAAATTTACTTTTCCACATTCCCTCTTTGTCACTACGTTTCCATCAGGAAACATCAATATTCATGATACCATCTATCATTTCATACAGTATCATTTGCTCGTCTCGAATTTTCTTGGAACGGGATTTAGAACGGGACTTGGGGCTAGGAATACAAGAAGTAGCACAAATGCCACAAATCGCAGGGCCACATTGTATACAGAGGCAGCAACTGAATATGATCGCTACTGCAATACCCAGAAATGACAATACTTTCCATCCCCAGGCGGAAATTATATTCCAGAACCAACCGGACCATGTCCAGGTGCCTGGATCTTGGTGTAACATATGGGCAATTTTATGGAGTCTGGTTATAGCTGAATAAACAGACGGCGCGTTATTTGGAATGAAAATGCAGCAACTAGATCCGATGACTCTACATGCCCCGCCCCTATCGGCCAGTATGACGTCAAGGACGAGACGATTCTGGAGCACGACAATTCTCATAAAGGATTGCTCTTCGGTTAAGTTACCTAGAGCAGAAGTAGTCTCAATCACTACTGCTTCAAGGGTTCTGGTTAATCTACGTATCAGTTTACTATTCACGACAGTACCTAAATAGGGGAAGACACCTTTATTGATATCTATATATTGTTCTAGAGCAGTTTCAGTATAATCGACAATCGGGAGGTCTCTTTTGTGTCTAGTATGTACTAGGTGGGAATTCCTATGATAGTCAGGTGGGGCTAGAAAAACTGGTGGCAGTAGGAAGGCAATGTAACAGGTTCCCTCCCAATCGAGGGGCAGACGAACATATGCGGTCTGACCACAAACAAAATAAGAATGACGTGAAGCTTTGAAAATAGATTTCCCACTGTCACTATACTTGACAATAGTAGCACAATCACTATGGCCTACATGTACGGAACCATTCTTTCGGACACATAATTCACCTTTGACTGGTAATACTGACATAGCAGGTAAGTCTGGAGTAGTATCAGACTGAACATTCAGGACCATGAAATTCGAAGAATAATTACCCAAATTGTAAACTTCATTTTCTAGATCTAACCCTGTTCTGTGGGGAAGACCTTGCTTGTCTGGAAAACATGTACTGTTAAGAAAAGACATATCTGTTGAGGATGACGTTAACGTGGACCATGCTCCACACGAACCATTATGTGAAAATGGATAAGGAAAGAGTGGCAGAACTCCCTTCAGTGTCTGGAAAGGGGGGAGTCGACCACACACCCAACAATTAGTGGCATTGCTGGTCTGGTGTGAATAATGTAACATGCGGATAAAGGAATTATTACGCATAGCAAGACGATATGAGAGTTCATGAGAAGGCAGATCACTAAACGTGTGTTCTACTGTAGCAATAGAAGACTTATTTACATGAGAAACTGGAAAACACAAATAAAATGCATAACCTGTGCAGGTAAACATGAGGCTGAAAAACAATATGAAACTTAGAAAAACGATACATCGGATTGAGTTTTGACTAACTCTCTCACTATGGGGGTCTATTTTATACATGTCAGAAACCGGTCTAACCGTTTCACCTAGGGGAGGACTTAGACAATCAAACTGGCTGACTTATTTTACTAGACCTTAATTTTTTCTTATACTCCTGTTGCGGAGTTTTCTCTAACAGGGAGGGATTTGTATCATAGTCTTTTGCGGGACAGTCCTTAAGAATAGTACTTTGGCAGTCCTTCAAATCCTCGGAAATGTTCTTTGAAACAGGCTTCAATCCATAAAACTTCTTCACATGTGACAGGTGGACCCAGCCCTTCCTGCCTTCCAGCTTGACGGCAGTACGGGTGGCCAGGAGGACCTGTCGGGGTTCCTTCCAGCGAGGCTCCAGCGGACTTGAACGATCAAAGTTCCTGACAAGAACCAAACATCCAGGAACGATGTCATGCGGTGCCACCTCGGTATTGTCTGGAAATGCGGCGGCAACCTGTGAACGACAAGAGTGTAGGGCAGACATCAAGGAAGCTAGGTAATCTGTCAGCATATTACTTGAAACATCGGTAATACTTCGAGGTCTAGGTGTACCCCACATATTAGGGGGGCGGCCGAATACGACCTCATACGGGGACAGACCTGATCTGGAATGTGCGACCATGCGCATATAAAACAAAGCGACTGGCAGAGCTACTAGCCAGTCCACACCTTTCTCTTTACATATTTTAGCAATGCGGATTTTCAGGGTCTGGTTATGTCTCTCTACGAGACCGGCTGCTTCAGGATGGCGTACACAATGGAACTTCCACTGGTACCCTAACAAAAGGGAAACATGTTTCATGAGCTCAGATGAGAATGGCTGGCCGTTATCAGAATATACGACTCTAGGGAGTCCATAACGGGGGAAGAACTCACGAACCAACTGCTTGGCAGTGGTCGCGGCTGTGTAATCTGGGACTGGATATGCCTCTGTCCATCTGGACAAAGCGCATACAACTACAAGGACATACTTGAAACCTCGACATCGCTCCATCTGAATATAATCCATCTGGAGGACTTCAAAAGGGTGGTCAGGGGGCTGGAATCCACCTTGTTCCACCGGGACACTTTTACCTGGATTAAACTGGCAACATATCATACAGGTACGGACTTTCTGCTTGGCTGCAGCTCGTAAATGCTTGTTGAACCAAATGTTCTGGATACTGTCTAACATAGCTTTTTCTCCTAAATGTGCTGGACTATGTGCGGTATTGATAATGACTTGAACCATAGAGTCGGGGAGAAACCATGTGGCTTTTCCCTTCGTTACCCATCCCTGATCTGTCTGGACCCCTCCTTGTTCGGACCATTTCTTGATTTCATCGGGAGTAGCATGTAACTGGATATCTATGACATCTTGAGTAGGGTCCTTAACTGTCATACAGGTAGTCGGATCTGGAGTATGTGTCTGTGTCGGATTAACTGAAATGTCTGGAGTCTGTGCTGTAAGCTTGGCTGTGCGATCTGCTAGATCGTTACCTTGAGAAATAATGTCAGTAACTTTCGTATGTGCTTTGCATTTCATGATAGCAATAGATGTCGGTAAATGTATGGCATCTAACAGACCTTGAATAAGGAGACCATGCTGAATCTTGGTTCCATGAGAGGTCATGAAACCTCTCTCCTGCCAGAGTACTCCAAAATCGTGTACGACTCCGAATGCGTAGCGTGAATCTGTATAAACATTAACTTTCAGGTTCTTAGCGTGTATGCAGGCTTGTGTCAGAGCAACTAGCTCTGCTGCTTGGGCAGACAGGGTGTCAATACGGTGTGTTTCTATAACTTCAGTGTCAGTAGTCACTGCATACGCGGCTACTAGTTCTCCTGTACTTGTTCTCATACATGAACCATCCACATAAAGTGTCAGGTCGGGATCTGGAAATGGAATATCTGTCAGATCTTGTCTTGGCTTAGTCATAATATTAACTACTTCCACACAGTCGTGTGTGGCAGGATTCGAAATAACTGACGGTAACAGTGTAGCAGGATTTAAAACGTTGCAGCGTCTGATTTCTATGTGTGGCTGGAACAGTGTCAGTTCATAACCTGTTAAACGTGCAATTGTCAAGTGCTGAGTTTGTGTTCGGTTTAATAGAACTTCCACGGAGTGTGGAACTTGTACTGTCAAGGAATGTCCTAATACTATGGAATCACTTTGTCTGATAGCTAGTGCTGTGGCTGCAACTGACTTGAGGCACACAGGCAAAGCCTGGGCTACAGGATCTAGTGTGCTCGAAAAATAAGCACAGGGCTTGTATTGTCCTGCTTGATCTTGTGTGAGAACAGATAATGCTGTACCATCACGTTCTGTGACAAAAAGTGTAAAAGGCTTACTGTAGTTCGGTGTAGCTAGAACTGGAGCTTGGCATAAAGCTTTCTTTAGCTCATTGAAACTAAGTGTATGTTCAGATGTCCAAGGGAGGACAGTCGATACGGCTGCCTCCTGTGTCGTTAACTGTATCAGTGGCTTAGCTAGAAATGCATACTGAGGAATCCATTGTCTACAATAAGAAGTAAGGCCGATAAAAGCACGTAACTCCTTCTGTGTCTTGGGCTGAGGAAGACTCACTATTAACTGAATACGGTCTGGTGTCAACTGCCTACCCCACTTGGACAGTAAGTTGCCTAAATAGATCACTTGCTGGACACAGAATTGAAGCTTCGAAGGGGACACCTTGTGCCCCATCTCTGCTAAGAAGTACAAGACTGGCTGTGATCAGTAGATCATCGACATACTGGAGCAGGGCAGTGTCAGTTGGCATGTGAATGTTGTCTAGTTGTCTCTTAAGTGCTTGACTGTAAATACTAGGACTTTCTGTGAAACCTTGAGGAGCTCGTGTGAACATATAGCTCCTTCCATTTAAACAAAATCCGAAAAGAAACTGGCTGTCTGGATGAATGGGGACACTGAAAAACGCGTTCTTGAGGTCTATGACTGAAAAAAATGAGGCTTCGGAATCAATGGCTGTCAATAGGGAAGAAATATCTGGGACAACTGGGTACTGGGGAATAATACATTTATTGAGTTCTCGTAGGTCAATCACTAATCGATATACTGGGGGTGCATTTGGATCAGTACGTTTCATGACTGGAATGATCGGAGAATTACATACATTGGAGTCAGTTTCTACAACTACTCCTTGAGCGATGAGCTCGTCAATAATTTTGGATAAGGCTGTTACAGCCTCAGGTGGCAATCTGTACTGTCTGATTCGTGGTAACACTACACCTGGCTTGAGAGTCACACGATGGGGTGTGATTTGCATATAACCTACATCAGTTGGACCTTGCGCCCATAAATGCTGTGGAACATTGGACAATCTCGGATCAAAATCTCGTAATACATAGTGACCCTTGAAGTCACGTAGAAACAGTCGTATTCCCTCTGGGGAACAACATATGACTGCACCTAATTCTTTCAGTGTTTTAATACCTAACAAATTTTCTGGACATGACTTAGTAAGTAATAGATCAGTAGTGCGGGACAATGGACCTACTTCTAGAGTAACTGGCTTAGATATCTCGTTTACAATAGGCTTTCCTGAAAATCCAAGGGAAACATTTCTAGAGCCTGAGAGCGGAGCCCCTGGAACTTCGGCGTGACTGATGGTGGTCCTACTTGCCCCTGTATCAATCAAAAACTTTCTGTCTTTCCCTAGTACTTGACTATGAACATAGGGACCTTCTTGATCTACAGCAATCTCGATGAGAGGCAAGCCTACCTCCCTCTCTAGGCTGTTTCATGAATATGGCTGATACTCTGGATACTCGGACTGTGCATACTGGTACATCTGCTGTGTAACATGCTGTGTTGCAGCAATAGGCTGCGGTGCTGGAACTGTCTGTTGTGCATTCTGTGGCTGAGAAATCTGTGAAACTTGTTCTTGTCTAGGCGGACGTGGTCTTTCTTTAGTCTTACCAGTGGCTATATTGTGTTTCAGAACTGCACACTCGTTTATAAAATGACCTGGCTGTTTACAATAATTGCATGTCCCTTTAACGGGAGCTGCAGGATGACTGGCTTGATTCGTACCCCTCTTCTGACTGTCTTGAGGAACAGATTGTGCAACTAGTACTTTCATTTTCGTGTCTTTCATACGTTTTCTTTCATGATCTTGCTCTTCTCTGATTCTATTCTTCTGATACTGAAGCATCTGTAACATTTGGGACGGGGTATTAGCTTGCCAGGTACTTTCGACTTTCAAAACTCGATTCTTAACTTGTGGACTTGAATTCTCGACTAATTTAGTAACAAAAAGATGAGGGTATGACTCGCTACTTGTCTTGAGGCCACTGTTTATAATAAAACATTTTTCAAATCTAGAATAAAAATCACTAGTGTCTTCGTCTTGTTTCTGTTTACAGGCTGAGATTGCATCCCAGTCTTCCTTTTTAGTGGCTAATAATCTGGGCAAAACTTGTATTAACAGTTCAGGTAATTCTTTACATTTCTCTCCAAGACCGGTACCTGGTACTCGTATCTTATCTTCAGCTTCTAGAACTGCCCAATCGATCTTTTTCTCTCCCACCTCCCATTCTTTTTCCTTGAGTTTTTCGTATACCCCTGCGGGCAACAGGACCTTTAGCATTTTAATAATATCTGGATACGTGTATTCTCCCATACGGAGCATATCTTTTAACTCTCGGTGGAACCCTGCTGGATCTTTGTCGTGACAAGGAACTAATTTCTTCATTTCTAAGAGTTCCATCTTTGTAATCGGGGTGTAAACAAATACTCGTTGCATTTCACCATCTGTTGTCCTGACTGGGTGTACTTCTCGTAACGGGTTCTGTCTATCTATGTAAAACGGTTTACTTTCTGGAGGTGAGACATGAACAAAATGCGGGTTCAGAAACGTTCTATATTTGTGACGCTGTTCTAGAATGACACTAATTAAATCGGTACCTAAACCTTTCCATCTATACTGGAGTAACTCGTTCAGGACATCATGTAACGGACCTGGATCAGAGTGTTGACCCTCATACAATGTAATGAGGTGCTGGATCATATACATACCCACCAGTCGTTGCTCGGCTGGGGGCAATTTCAGAAACATGTGTGCCACTATTTCGTCTGGAAAAGTGGTAGAATCAGTAATCCATCGGACTGCTGATCGGACTAGTTCTTGTTCATGCATAGTACTCAATTCACTATAACCGATTCGTGATTTAGTGGAGAAGCGTGGAGAAGCGTGGCTCAGTGGTTAGAGGCGGCAGACCCGGAAGCTGAGATCAGCCGTGGACCAGGGTTCGATTCCCCGCCTCGGCGGGTCTCGGGCTCAAAAATTCCACGGACTCGACAATTCTCGCTCCGGTGCCTACTCGACTCACGGGGTCACACTCTGCGACTCTGGGCAATAGCTTGCTTAATCTCCACTACGGCCCCTCGCGGCGGGATGCCTGGCTTTCACCTTGTGAATACTCTGCCAGGGTATCTCACAGGGGAATACCAGGACGGGTTCCCTAAGCAAGCGCCTTGAGACCCCTGGGTGATTCGTGCGCTATATAAATCGAAATACATTTACATTTACATTTCAGAATATGATCGGTAGCTTGAAATACTTGTTCTAGAGAACCTTGTTCTGGTGCTGGAAGATGAACAGTTTTCTTGCGTTCTAGGCGTAAATGGCGGTCTGGAAATTTAGACTTTCCTACATACGCTATTCTGGCGGGATTCTCGTCGTCTACCTCTTCAGTAGAAGAGTCATTCTCTTTCTCGCTTACTTGTGCTGCTTTACGTTGTTCGTGTAACTTTATTATTTCCTTACTAATTCTCTTGTACATACTCTCTATACTACTGATAGTTCTGTGTTTACCCTCGGCTATATTATCACTCCACCTTGTCAGGATTCTCATTTCGGCCGGATCTTTGGTCGGATAATCTTGTTCCCTTATTAAACAATTAATCAGAAACTTTAATAGCATGAGCTGGATTTCAGCTTTCCTTTGAGACATGGCTTCACCAATACTTTCCGGATCATCCCCTGTACGGATGAAACGATATATTCTGTCTAGATCTTCTTTCATATTCGGTAGGGTGTCCAAATACCCGGTCACCCGTCTTACACGGATGGAATATATAACTGTGCTATCATCACCTGCGACTGGATCATAGCGGCATTCAGTAAGAGCTCGTCGGATATCTGCAACGGACTTATATTTGGGCGTACGCTGTAACGCACATTCATGTAACTCGACTAACGTTAAACGTTGGTGTGGTGGCGGGGTACCAGGAGGACCTCCTCCTGCGGCCCCTAAACTGGAATCATCGACTGATACTCTTCGTGCTGGCAGAGTGGGAAATTGTAATGTAGGCTGGACCGGGGGTACCGTAACAGGTACTCCGGTGTCTGGAGGAGCAGGAATGGCATGATTTACAGGGACTGGCGGAACAGGATTTGTATATTCCGGGACTGTGTCGTCCAAATAGGACGAAATGAAAATATCAGCTGCGGTCGGTTTGTGACGTAGCTTGGTCGGAACTAAGGGTGGCGGAAAATTACTCGATGCCTCCGGGGTCGCTTTTGGCAAGCCCTCGGCAAGAAGAGGATACATACCCTTAATGAGGGCATTTCTCTGTCTGTCTGACTGTTCGGTTTTAACTCGTTCACCTATCTCGATTAATTCCCTTTCTTGGGCTCGTTCTAAGGATTCTCTACTTAATTCTGACTTTCTGATTTCTTTTTCGGTTCTTTTATGAGATTCTTTGCGCCATAACTCGATGGCATCTTTCTTTGACTGTCTGGCTTTCTTTTTCCATAATGCTTCTTCTACTCGCATAATGCACTCGGCATCCCATGTACCCGATACGGGCCATCTATACTTTTCTTCTAACTGTTTGGTATACTCTACCCATAAATCTAGATATAATATGGCACTTATGCCATGCTTCTGATACATAAAATGACCTGGACTGTCCCTAGGCGGGACAGGAACTGCTTCTTCTAACAGACCTTTTCTAGTTCTTAACTGACGTAGTCTGGAAAATAACGGCATGACTGAACTGTAATCTGGACACAATACAATACACAATAAACACGATAATTACACCGCTCTCATACCACGACATTAAAATACATGAAGAACATTTAAAATAACAGTTCGGACAGAATACTACCTGGAATACGGAAAACAGAATACATGAATCTTCTTGAGAACTGAACTGACTAGAACAGAGACTAGATGCACTGCTGAAACAGTACGAAACTTACCGGTCTCATAAAGAGACACGTCAGGACCCGCATCCACCGGAGTGGACACTTCGTTTTGGGATCTGTGTACCACCAAACCCCACGGACCAGAGACAATTAGATTGACCCTGTCTAGATACTCCCCAGCAACGGTACTCACCGGGCAGCAAGAACGGAAGGCCTCGGACTGGACTGGACTGCTTCGACGCCGGACGGACACACTTCGGACTTCTGTTACGGGTGGGCCTCCGGATACCTCGGACCTTGGACTCTCGGCTTGGGCTCTGGTCGGGACTCGCCGCGTTCCTCCACCGCCTCGTCTGGATGCTGGACCGCAACCTCCGTCTCCTCCGTGGGCCTGAGGGATACTTGAAGCAGAAATATCTGCACGTGGCCGGTATGGTTCCGTCACGGCTGCAGAGGGTCAGGGGGCATACGTGGCTTCACCGGCGCGTGGGGAAAGGGCAAGTCCCTGTTCGGGCGCCATTATGTGGTATATAAATAAATAATACCGGATCTAGGTTTTACTGGACATAGTAATAACAGATAGCTCAATAAATAAGAGTCAAGATTCGAGGTAGTAGGAGTTTGCAGGTTTAATACAGCATAAAGGACAGGAACAGGACAACCTGCACAGGAATAGGATGGCAGAGCCCGGCAGCTGCCGGGGCTGGATCTGGGATGAGCGCGCTAACTTTAATAACAGTACACAAGCATATATACTAAAACAGTTGCATTACAATACATACGATAGGCGGAGCAGTGGGTGTGGTCAATAGCAGTCGCGAAAGATAAGGGTGAAAGTAGGTGTAACAGGAGGCGTATACATAGACATGTGATGTAAACGTAACAGAATATGTCATAAATGGGGCGGAAACATGGAGGGGGCTACCTAAGGAGCCGGGACCTCTAACCTAATGGTGCGCGCAAACGGACAATGACGTGTTACTAGGAGAAGCTGGGGGCTATGAACTCTGTGCTAGGAGCAGAGACTGAAGTCTGGAGAGTCAGGGCGACATGTACCTAAACCCTATCTAGCTGCCACCAATGTGAGAAGTTGGCCTGGTAGGGGATGTTTCCAATTCTGGAACCACCTACTACCTGACCAAACAATCCCTTATGGTGTCTGGTTGTAAGTCAACCTTATTAGACAAGCTATCCTAGGGGTAGCATGGACTAAGCAGCCTAAAGGCTTAACTTAAGAGGTCGTGTTAAGCGAGCTGTTTTACCACATACAATCCTGTAATACCAAATGAAAGGACACCACACAAGTATATATTATAAAAATATATGTGTTTATTACTAAAAACAATCCCCAGTATTCTTTATGAATAAAGGGGCACAAGCGTTAAATCAAAAGCACTGTTTAAACATACAAAGTTGCACAATTATGGATGAGGGCAGGGGGCCACTCAAACCATATACTAAACAAGTGGTATAAGAGATGCCACTCGAGCAGTGGTTAGGCCTAGGGCCTAGGGAATCGCTGGGAGCAGTCAGGACAAGCAATGCTGAAGTCGGGAATGGCCCTCGGGATTCGGGAGATGTGCGGAAAGCGCACGCACGCACCAATGTTAACCAATGGTGCGTAAAAGTCATAGAGTTAAAGTTTAAGGACACTTCCGCTGAACCTAGAGGAACAAAACTTAACACACAGACCCTAGAGGTGTGCACCAGTGTGGGAACACCGGCGGAGCAAAGTTACCTCACCCACAGGAAGTGGGTGCACAGGGTCGAAGTGGCGTCGGGTTTTGACACGCAGGTTCTTGGCGCTTGAAGCTGAAGACGCTGCAGGCGATGTGAAGGAGAAGTGTCCGGTGGATCCAAGGGTGGATCTGAAGTGGTGAAGACCTGAAAGCAGAGGGGACAGTGTTCAAAGTCACTGGCCAGTGACCACCGTGGAACCAGATTGGAACCAGGCAAAGTCGGGTGCAAACAGGTGATGAGGTGTTGCTTCTCTCTGCAGCCACGTGGACACGAAGAGGTCAAGGACGTCCAGGAGTCGATCACGAGCTGTCCCTCGAAGGCTCTAGCTGATGGCGGTGTCGGCAACTCGATTGAAGCAAACAAGCCTTGGCTAATGCAAGCCACGGGGAAAGTGAAAAAGGCTTATTACTTGGACCAGCAAGGTCAGAGCGGGTACTCCTTTCTACAGGAGCGAGGGCAGGTCTGGAGCAACCAGACCCACAGTGTAAATTGTAGGTTTCGTCGCCAAGATGGCCGCTGACCACGTGACAAGCGGCCGGGATGGCGAGTCGAGTGGCACAAAGCAAAAGGGCCCCACGCAGATCGTGGAGATGCTGGAGGGTTGATCTTTGGTGCAAATGCTGCTCGATTGTGGGGCTTTTCAAACCCCAAAGCACAGAGTCGAGGGTGCCTCGGGTGCTGCGCAGTCAGCGTCTCGGGGGTCTTTCAAGATGTCCGCTCCCACGTCTCTCGGTGCCTCCACGGGTCCCTTCTTTGCAGGGACTGTGGATTGGGCTGGGAGAAGTCTGGGAAGCTGGGTCTTGTCAGGCTCTGCACTCGGGCTCCGGCGGGAGGCGGCGGCAAAGCAGACGTCGAGGTGCTGGGTGGTGCCTGTGTTCACAGGGTGGCCCCTCCTAGGCCACAAGGGAGATTCTCTTCAGTCTTCTATCATCAGAATGTCGAAGTCCAGTCGTCTTCTTAGTTTAAAGGTGATTTCAGGATGATCTGCTGTGCTAGGGCACTGCTCCCACTCTTATTCCAATCTGAGGGGTGGATCTCCTGCTAGGTCCCTCCCTATGGGTGGGACCAGGAAGGGGGGTGGTTACACCCCCTTTCCTTTGTCCAGGTCTCACTGGAGCTGGGGCTGGGCTGCCCCAGAACCGGTTTGACCGGATTATGCAAGGGGAAGCCTTGTGCTCCCCAGGCACTGTCTGGTTTCTTTCAAACCTCCCTGCTACAATACACTATCTCCTGTCTGGAGGGCGGTGACACCCTCCTGTGACAGGAAACCCTTTGTCCAGGCCCCATCTGCTGAGTTTCGGTCAACTGCAGGGGTCCAGACATTTGTCTGTGGCAGAGGCATCCATTTTGTGGATCTAAGGTCCTTTTTGAAATTAACCGCATTTAAGCAAAGTAACATGTCTTACCCCTCTAGAGGGGTGGAATGCTATCCCCGTCGCCAGAACTGGCGAGGGGATAGTATTCCAAATCGTATGACACCTTACACGACATGTTTTGATAAAGCCAAACCAAAGTTGCTATATAACCGCGAGGATTATAAGGCACTTAAGAGTATATGGTATGGCCTTATCCTGAAACAGCTTAGGGAGTTGTTCCCGACAGCTGCAGACAGGCTCAGCTCATGCTAGAGCTCCATCTCACATTAAACCACGCACTCTGCCTCCAGGATTGATGAGGCCTTCCATAGGAGTGGCTCACAGGTTAATATGTGTCCAGATATAGGTTTAGATATAGGTATACTATATCTAAGCAAGGGGTGCTTACACCACCTTACCCCAGCTGAGTGATCAGCCAGTTGTGTCAATTTAAGAACCAGCCAGGGGTGGCAAAAGATATGCTGCAGCCCCTGGTAGGCCTTGGTGGCTCCTATGCCCTGGGCACCTATAGTGCATTATACAGGGGCTGACAAGGAGTCCATTTCCAATTGTGGTATGTACCTAGGGTACATGGAATCCATTTTACAGAGAGAGCAGATGGCCTGGGGCCCTGATTAGCAGGGAACCAGGTCAACTAAGTCAAAAAACCAGCTAAACACAGGCAAAAAATCTGGGGTAACCATAGTCAGGTAGCCACCTTCCTACATAACCCCCCCCCCAAACGAAAGGAGATAAGGCTATCCTTGGCCAGGTAAGCCTATATTGCCTGAGTGGCCATATAAGGAAGTACCTGCACTAGCATGGGTACCCCCTGTCTCATGGTCCACTAAGCAGTCCCTCACCCTTTGGGTATTAGAGGGTCTCCACCATAGGGAATCACTACCTTGGGTGTGTTTATGCAAAGTTAAAGGCTGGTTTGGATATGGAGTATTGAAGTGAGGCTCTACTAATTTAGGGCTTAGCTTCCTCCAATTATCTTCCACCATGTGTGCCTTTCTTTCTTTAACTGAGTTGCACTGTGCTCTCAGGGTCAACCTCTGGCTACCTAAAGCTGGAGGCTGGGTCCCTCTGTTTGGCTTGCTGGAGGGACAGTTCAGGTTTGGGCCCCTTGGGTCCCAGGTTTGGCTGTGCCCAACAGAATCCATCTGTGGGAGGTCCCTAACTGTTTTTAAGGGGGCTCCCTTAGGAGTTTTTAAAGTTTTCACCTTACTAGGGCTACTAGTTTTGGTGCACCTAATCTTTTGATGGGGGTGCTTTATTTGACAGGGGGCCCTCTGGGTCTCACTGTCCTTCTTGTCCTCTGCAGCCCTGGGCTGGCTAAGGCAAGGTAGAGAGGGGCAGGTTACCTGCTCCAGACTGGGTCCCACCTGAGAAGGGTCCACCGCCATCAGAGGCTCTGTCAGGCCAGGCCTAACAACCTCTGGGGCAGTTCCTTCATCAGGGGTAAGATCAGTTCCCTGAGGAGGCTGATCCTGTCCTAAAGTCTGGTGAGGGGGAGATTTCTCTTCCTCCTCCATGCTCTCAGTTTGTGTGGAGTTATCCATCATTTCAGGCTTCACAACACACATATCAGTTTGAGTTTGGGCTGTGGCCATCACAGCCCCACCAACCTTTTCAGGAGGAGACTCAGTTTGGGTTTCTGCTGTTATCATAACAGCTTTGCTATTCTGTTCAGGAAGAGCTTTTGCTAAAGATGGGGCAGAGAGTTTCTCAGCCCTACCAACCTTTTCAGGAAGGACATCTTGAATTGGGGCTGTAGCCATTACAGCCCCACTAACCTTTCCATTGGAATTCACCATTCTAGAATGGGTTTCCTGTTCAACCTCAGCCCAGGCTGAGATTTCCAAATCATTACCAAGTAGGCAGTCTACAGGCAAGTTTGGTGACACTGCCACTCTCTTTGGGCCAATGACACCTCCCCAGCTGAGACTTACTACTGCCATGGGATGATTTGTTTGGATTCCATCAATGTTTGTAACCTGGTATGTGGCACCAGGTAAAAGTTGCTTAGAGGGGACTATGCCATCAGCCACCATGGTGATGCTAGCCCCTGTGTCTCTAAAAGCTTCAACTTTCAAACCATTGATGATGGGTTCTTGTCTATACTTGCTCAAAGTATTTGGGCAAGCAGAGAAGTTGGCAAACCCCATGCCAGTCTCATAAACAAGATCATTGGGTGATGGGGACCTGGATAGGCCAGGGTCCACCTGAGCTCCAACAGTAAACCCACCCAGATTCCTGGGTGTGCTTCCACTTCCTGGGGGATTACTGCTGACAGTAACAGGAGGGGTTGAAGCTGGCTTTGGAGGTATATTTTCTTTATTGTTATTCTTGGGACAACAGTTGTCTGTTTTGTAACGCCCCACCTGTTTACAGGCATAACAATAAGGCTTTTTCTCAGTTGAAGAAGTGTCTTGGGACCCACCCCCATTCTTGGAGTTTTGGGGCCCTGGGGAAGTCTTTTCTTTATTTTTATCCCCACCCTTATCTTGAGGCTTGGTAGACTCCTTCTTCTGGTTACTGTCCTGATTCTTAGGCCTAATCCTGGTTCTGACCCACTTGTCTGCCTTCTTTCCCAATTCTTGGGGAGAGGTCAGATCAGAGTCCACCAGGTGCTGGTGTAAGAGCTGGTTCTGACAATTACTTAGGATCTTCTCCCTCATAATCAAATTATACAATCCTGTAAAGTCATGTACTTTGCTGCCATGTAGCCAACCCTCCAGAGCCTTAGTTGCACAATCAACAAAATCAGTCCAGTCCTGAGTCTGTGTCTTCTGGGTGTCTCTGAACTTCAACCTGTACTGTTCAGTGGTTAAGCCAAACCCATCTATTAGGACACTCTTCAGGACTTTGTAATTGTTTGCATCCTCATGTCTGACAGTGAGGAGCTTATCTCTCCCTTTCTCTGAAAAGGAGTACCATAAGATTGCTGCCCACTGTTCCTCAGGAACCTGCTGTACCATGCAGGCTCTCTCAAGAGCAGTTATCCACTTGTGGATGTCATCCCCTTCCTTGTAGGGGGGCACAATCTTTGTCAGGTTTCTACTATCATAGGACCTGGGTTTCTCTTTAGGAATATTGCTGCCACCAGTGGCATCTAAGCCACACAATTTTTGCTCTCTTGCCAAGGCAAGTCTAGCTTGAGCCAAGGCTACCTCCTCCCTCTCTATCTGGAGTTTGACAGCCCTCATTCTGGCCCTATGCTCTAGCTTTTGAGAAGCACTCATGCCTCTCTGTGATTCTCTGGAGGCACTAGAAATATGAGAGTCCCCTGAGGGAGATCTCACTCTTCTGTTGCCTGGGAGAATCCCATGTTGGGTTCTGGGGAGGTGCTGGCCCTCTCCATTCCCCAGTAGGTCCAAGTTGGCCTGGCTAAGCCTGCCAACTGGAACCTGGCTACCCTGATCCTGTACTTCTAAGTCCTCAACATCTGAGTCCTCATCTAAGTCATCATCATCCTCCTCTTCAGGGGGATCAACTACAGGGGTTGGCCTGGTAGGGGATGTTTCCAATTCTGGAACCACCTACTACCTGACCAAACAATCCCTTATGGTGTCTGGTTGTAAGTCAACCTTATTAGACAAGCTATCCTAGGGGTAGCATGGACTAAGCAGCCTAAAGGCTTAACTTAAGAGGTCGTGTTAAGCGAGCTGTTTTACCACATACAATCCTGTAATACCAAATGAAAGGACACCACACAAGTATATATTATAAAAATATATGTGTTTATTACTAAAAACAATCCCCAGTATTCTTTATGAATAAAGGGGCACAAGCGTTAAATCAAAAGCACTGTTTAAACATACAAGTTGCACAATTATGGATGAGGGCGGGTGGCCACTCAAACCATATACTAAACAAGTGGTATAAGAAAGGCCACTCGAACAGTGGTTAGGCCTAGGGCCTAGGGAATCGCTGGGAGCAGTCAGGACAAGCAATGCTGAAGTCGGGAATGGCCCTCGGGATTCGGGAGATGTGCGGAAAGCGCACGCATGCACCAATGTTAACCAATGGTGCGTAAAAGTTGCAAAGTTAAAGTTTAAGGACACTTCCGCTGAACCTAGAGGAACAAAACTTAACACACAGACCCTAGAGGTGTGCACCAGTGTGGGAACACTGGCGGAGCAAAGTTACCTCACCCACAGGAAGTGGGTGCACAGGGTCGAAGAGGCGTCGGGTTTTGACACGCAGGTTCTTGGCGCTTGAAGCTGAAGACGCTGCAGGCGATGTGAAGGAGAAGTGTCCGGTGGATCCAAGGGTGGATCTGAAGGGGTGAAGACCTGAAAGCAGAGGGGACAGTGTTCAAAGTCACTGGCCAGTGACCACCGTGGAACCAGATTGGAACCAGGCAAAGTCGGGTGCAAACAGGTGATGAGGTGTTGCTTCTCTCTGCAGCCACGTGGACACGAAGAGGTCAAGGACGTCCAGGAGTCGATCACGAGCTGTCCCTCGAAGGCTCTAGCTGATGGCGGTGTCGGCAACTCGATTGAAGCAAACAAGCCTTGGCTAATGCAAGCCACGGGGAAAATGAAAAAGGCTTATTACTCGGACCAGCAAGGTCAGAGCGGGTACTCCTTTCTACAGGAGCGAGGGCAGGTCTGGAGCAACCAGACCCACAGTGTAAATCGTAGGTTTCGTCGCCAAGATGGCCGCTGACCACGTGACAAGCGGCCGGGATGGCGAGTCGAGTGGCACAAAGCAAAAGGGCCCCACGCAGATCGTGGAGATGCTGGAGGGCTGATCTTTGGTGCAAATGCTGCTCGATTGTGGGGCTTCTCAAACCCCAAAGCACAGAGTCGAGGGTGCCTCGGGTGCTGCGCAGTCAGCGTCTCAGGGGTCTTTCAAGATGTCCGCTCCCACGTCTCTCGGTGCCTCCACGGGTCCCTTCTTTGCAGGGACTGTGGATCGGGCTGGGAGAAGTCTGGGAAGCTGGGTCTTGTCAGGCTCTGCACTCGGGCTCCGGCGGGAGGCGGCGGCAAAGCAGACGTCGAGGTGCTGGGTGGTGCCTGTGTTCACAGGGTGGCCCCTCCTAGGCCACAAGGGAGATTCTCTTCAGTCTTCTATCATCAGAATGTCGAAGTCCAGTCGTCTTCTTAGTTTAAAGGTGATTTCAGGATGATCTGCTGTGCTAGGGCACTGCTCCCACTCTTATTCCAATCTGAGGGGTGGATCTCCTGCTAGGTCCCTCCCTATGGGTGGGACCAGGAAGGGGGGTGGTTACACCCCCTTTCCTTTGTCCAGGTCTCACTGGAGCTGGGGCTGGGCTGCCCCAGAACCGGTTTGACCGGATTATGCAAGGGGAAGCCTTGTGCTCCCCAGGCACTGTCTGGTTTCTTTCAAACCTCCCTGCTACAATACACTATCTCCTGTCTGGAGGGCGGTGACACCCTCCTGTGACAGGAAACCCTTTGTCCAGGCCCCATCTGCTGAGTTTCGGTCAACTGCAGGGGTCCAGACATTTGTCTGTGGCAGAGGCATCCATTTTGTGGATCTAAGGTCCTTTTTGAAATTAACCGCATTTAAGCAAAGTAACATGTCTTACCCCTCTAGAGGGGTGGAATGCTATCCCCGTCGCCAGAACTGGCGAGGGGATAGTATTCCAAATCGTATGACACCTTACACGACATGTTTTGATAAAGCCAAACCAAAGTTGCTATATAACCGCGAGGATTATAAGGCACTTAAGAGTATATGGTATGGCCTTATCCTGAAACAGCTTAGGGAGTTGTTCCCGACAGCTGCAGACAGGCTCAGCTCATGCTAGAGCTCCATCTCACATTAAACCACGCACTCTGCCTCCAGGATTGATGAGGCCTTCCATAGGAGTGGCTCACAGGTTAATATGTGTCCAGATATAGGTTTAGATATAGGTATACTATATCTAAGCAAGGGGTGCTTACACCACCTTACCCCAGCTGAGTGATCAGCCAGTTGTGTCAATTTAAGAACCAGCCAGGGGTGGCAAAAGATATGCTGCAGCCCCTGGTAGGCCTTGGTGGCTCCTATGCCCTGGGCACCTATAGTGCATTATACAGGGGCTGACAAGGAGTCCATTTCCAATTGTGGTATGTACCTAGGGTACATGGAATCCATTTTACAGAGAGAGCAGATGGCCTGGGGCCCTGATTAGCAGGGAACCAGGTCAACTAAGTCAAAAAACCAGCTAAACACAGGCAAAAAATCTGGGGTAACCATAGTCAGGTAGCCACCTTCCTACATAACCGCCCCCCAAACGAAAGGTGATAAGGCTATCCTTGGCCAGGTAAGCCTATATTGCCTGAGTGGCCATATAAGGAAGTACCTGCACTAGCATGGGTACCCCCTGTCTCATGGTCCACTAAGCAGTCCCTCACCCTTTGGGTATTAGAGGGTCTCCACCATAGGGAATCACTACCTTGGGTGTGTTTATGCAAAGTTAAAGGCTGGTTTGGATATGGAGTATTGAAGTGAGGCTCTACTAATTTAGGGCTTAGCTTCCTCCAATTATCTTCCACCATGTGTGCCTTTCTTTCTTTAACTGAGTTGCACTGTGCTCTCAGGGTCAACCTCTGGCTACCTAAAGCTGGAGGCTGGGTCCCTCTGTTTGGCTTGCTGGAGGGACAGTTCAGGTTTGGGCCCCTTGGGTCCCAGGTTTGGCTGTGCCCAACAGAATCCATCTGTGGGAGGTCCCTAACTGTTTTTAAGGGGGCTCCCTTAGGAGTTTTTAAAGTTTTCACCTTACTAGGGCTACTAGTTTTGGTGCACCTAATCTTTTGATGGGGGTGCTTTATTTGACAGGGGGCCCTCTGGGTCTCACTGTCCTTCTTGTCCTCTGCAGCCCTGGGCTGGCTAAGGCAAGGTAGAGAGGGGCAGGTTACCTGCTCCAGACTGGGTCCCACCTGAGAAGGGTCCACCGCCATCAGAGGCTCTGTCAGGCCAGGCCTAACAACCTCTGGGGCAGTTCCTTCATCAGGGGTAAGATCAGTTCCCTGAGGAGGCTGATCCTGTCCTAAAGTCTGGTGAGGGGGAGATTTCTCTTCCTCCTCCATGCTCTCAGTTTGTGTGGAGTTATCCATCATTTCAGGCTTCACAACACACATATCAGTTTGAGTTTGGGCTGTGGCCATCACAGCCCCACCAACCTTTTCAGGAGGAGACTCAGTTTGGGTTTCTGCTGTTATCATAACAGCTTTGCTATTCTGTTCAGGAAGAGCTTTTGCTAAAGATGGGGCAGAGAGTTTCTCAGCCCTACCAACCTTTTCAGGAAGGACATCTTGAATTGGGGCTGTAGCCATTACAGCCCCACTAACCTTTCCATTGGAATTCACCATTCTAGAATGGGTTTCCTGTTCAACCTCAGCCCAGGCTGAGATTTCCAAATCATTACCAAGTAGGCAGTCTACAGGCAAGTTTGGTGACACTGCCACTCTCTTTGGGCCAATGACACCTCCCCAGCTGAGACTTACTACTGCCATGGGATGATTTGTTTGGATTCCATCAATGTTTGTAACCTGGTATGTGGCACCAGGTAAAAGTTGCTTAGAGGGGACTATGCCATCAGCCACCATGGTGATGCTAGCCCCTGTGTCTCAAAAAAGCTTCAACTTTCAAACCATTGATGATGGGTTCTTGTCTATACTTGCTCAAAGTATTTGGGCAAGCAGAGAAGTTGGCAAACCCCATGCCAGTCTCATAAACAAGATCATTGGGTGATGGGGACCTGGATAGGCCAGGGTCCACCTGAGCTCCAACAGTAAACCCACCCAGATTCCTGGGTGTGCTTCCACTTCCTGGGGGATTACTGCTGACAGTAACAGGAGGGGTTGAAGCTGGCTTTGGAGGTATATTTTCTTTATTGTTATTCTTGGGACAACAGTTGTCTGTTTTGTAATGCCCCACCTGTTTACAGGCATAACAATAAGGCTTTTTCTCAGTTGAAGAAGTGTCTTGGGACCCACCCCCATTCTTGGAGTTTTGGGGCCCTGGGGAAGTCTTTTCTTTATTTTTATCCCCACCCTTATCTTGAGGCTTGGTAGACTCCTTCTTCTGGTTACTGTCCTGATTCTTAGGCCTAATCCTGGTTCTGACCCACTTGTCTGCCTTCTTTCCCAATTCTTGGGGAGAGGTCAGATCAGAGTCCACCAGGTGCTGGAGTAAGAGCTGGTTCTGACAATTACTTAGGATCTGCTCCCTCATAATCAAATTATACAATCCTGTAAAGTCATGTACTTTGCTGCCATGTAGCCAACCCTCCAGAGCCTTAGTAGCACAATCTACAAAATCAGTCCAGTCCTGAGTCTGTGTCTTCTGGGTATCTCTGAACTTCAACCTGTACTGTTCAGTGGTTAAGCCAAACCCATCTATCAGAACACTCTTCAGGACTTTGTAATTGTTTGCATCCTCATGTCTAACAGTGAGGAGCTTATCTCTCCCTTTCTCTGAAAAGGAGTACCATAAGATTGCTGCCCACTGTTCCTCAGGAACCTGCTGTACCATGCAGGCTCTCTCAAGAGCAGTTATCCACTTGTGGATGTCATCCCCTTCCTTGTAGGGGGGCACAATCTTTGTCAGGTTTCTACTACCATAGGACCTGGGTTTCTCTTTAGGAATATTGCTGCCACCAGTGGCATCTAAGCCACACAATTTTTGCTCTCTTGCCAAGGCAAGTCTAGCTTGAGCCAAGGCTACCTCCTCCCTCTCTATCTGGAGTTTGACAGCCCTCATTCTGGCCCTATGCTCTAGCTTTTGAGAAGCACTCATGCCTCTCTGTGATTCTCTGGAGGCACTAGAAATATGAGAGTCCCCTGAGGGAGATCTCACTCTTCTGTTGCCTGGGAGAATCCCATGTTGGGTTCTGGGGAGGTGCTGGCCCTCTCCATTCCCCAGTAGGTCCAAGTTGGCCTGGCTAAGCCTGGCAACTGGAACCTGGCTACCCTGATCCTGAACTCCTAAGTCCTCAACATCTGAGTCCTCATCTAAGTCATCATCATCCTCCTCCTCCTGAGGGGGATCAGTTTCAGGGGGGTTCCCTCCACTTCCTGTGTCTAGGGAAGCTGCCTTTGCCTTATCTAAGTCATCCTGTTCTAGGATTTCTACCAGGATTAGGCAGGTGGGGCTTCTGCCCCTTTTTAACCCTCTTGCTTTGCACAAGGCAATCAAGTCTCTGCGGGTTAGTTTGTCATATCCAAAAGTTGCCTGGGTAGGGTCAACTGTCACAGGAGTAGACCCTGAGGCTTTTCCTGTGTCAGACATGGTTACTAGTGAGGTGTAAGTGGTGCACTTACCTACACTAAGTGTTTTCCTACTGTACCTTGCTAGTTAGTTGTAGTCAGGGTGTGCTAATCCCTTCAACCTACAACTACTAAGTTCAGTAGAACTTAATATGCTAAGCTTTTGATTTATATGTACCTAGAGGTACTTGATGTGATCTTTCAATTTGATATAAAGATTGCAATGGTAAAACAACAGCAAGCTCAAATCCGCACCGCTGCTCACCAATGTGAGAAGTTGGCCTGGTAGGGGATGTTTCCAATTCTGGAACCACCTACTACCTGACCAAACAATCCCTTATGGTGTCTGGTTGTAAGTCAACCTTATTAGACAAGCTATCCTAGGGGTAGCATGGACTAAGCAGCCTAAAGGCTTAACTTAAGAGGTCGTGTTAAGCGAGCTGTTTTACCACATACAATCCTGTAATACCAAATGAAAGGACACCACACAAGTATATATTATAAAAATATATGTGTTTATTACTAAAAACAATCCCCAGTATTCTTTATGAATAAAGGGGCACAAGCGTTAAATCAAAAGCACTGTTTAAACATACAAGTTGCACAATTATGGATGAGGGCGGGTGGCCACTCAAACCATATACTAAACAAGTGGTATAAGAAAGGCCACTCGAACAGTGGTTAGGCCTAGGGCCTAGGGAATCGCTGGGAGCAGTCAGGACAAGCAATGCTGAAGTCGGGAATGGCCCTCGGGATTCGGGAGATGTGCGGAAAGCGCACGCATGCACCAATGTTAACCAATGGTGCGTAAAAGTTGCAAAGTTAAAGTTTAAGGACACTTCCGCTGAACCTAGAGGAACAAAACTTAACACACAGACCCTAGAGGTGTGCACCAGTGTGGGAACACCGGCGGAGCAAAGTTACCTCACCCACAGGAAGTGGGTGCACAGGGTCGAAGAGGCGTCGGGTTTTGACACGCAGGTTCTTGGCGCTTGAAGCTGAAGACGCTGCAGGCGATGTGAAGGAGAAGTGTCCGGTGGATCCAAGGGTGGATCTGAAGGGGTGAAGACCTGAAAGCAGAGGGGACAGTGTTCAAAGTCACTGGCCAGTGACCACCGTGGAACCAGATTGGAACCAGGCAAAGTCGGGTGCAAACAGGTGATGAGGTGTTGCTTCTCTCTGCAGCCACGTGGACACGAAGAGGTCAAGGACGTCCAGGAGTCGATCACGAGCTGTCCCTCGAAGGCTCTAGCTGATGGCGGTGTCGGCAACTCGATTGAAGCAAACAAGCCTTGGCTAATGCAAGCCACGGGGAAAATGAAAAAGGCTTATTACTCGGACCAGCAAGGTCAGAGCGGGTACTCCTTTCTACAGGAGCGAGGGCAGGTCTGGAGCAACCAGACCCACAGTGTAAATCGTAGGTTTCGTCGCCAAGATGGCCGCTGACCACGTGACAAGCGGCCGGGATGGCGAGTCGAGTGGCACAAAGCAAAAGGGCCCCACGCAGATCGTGGAGATGCTGGAGGGCTGATCTTTGGTGCAAATGCTGCTCGATTGTGGGGCTTCTCAAACCCCAAAGCACAGAGTCGAGGGTGCCTCGGGTGCTGCGCAGTCAGCGTCTCGGGGGTCTTTCAAGATGTCCGCTCCCACGTCTCTCGGTGCCTCCACGGGTCCCTTCTTTGCAGGGACTGTGGATCGGGCTGGGAGAAGTCTGGGAAGCTGGGTCTTGTCAGGCTCTGCACTCGGGCTCCGGCGGGAGGCGGCGGCAAAGCAGACGTCGAGGTGCTGGGTGGTGCCTGTGTTCACAGGGTGGCCCCTCCTAGGCCACAAGGGAGATTCTCTTCAGTCTTCTATCATCAGAATGTCGAAGTCCAGTCGTCTTCTTAGTTTAAAGGTGATTTCAGGATGATCTGCTGTGCTAGGGCACTGCTCCCACTCTTATTCCAATCTGAGGGGTGGATCTCCTGCTAGGTCCCTCCCTATGGGTGGGACCAGGAAGGGGGGTGGTTACACCCCCTTTCCTTTGTCCAGGTCTCACTGGAGCTGGGGCTGGGCTGCCCCAGAACCGGTTTGACCGGATTATGCAAGGGTAAGCCTTGTGCTCCCCAGGCACTGTCTGGTTTCTTTCAAACCTCCCTGCTACAATACACTATCTCCTGTCTGGAGGGCGGTGACACCCTCCTGTGACAGGAAACCCTTTGTCCAGGCCCCATCTGCTGAGTTTCGGTCAACTGCAGGGGTCCAGACATTTGTCTGTGGCAGAGGCATCCATTTTGTGGATCTAAGGTCCTTTTTGAAATTAACCGCATTTAAGCAAAGTAACATGTCTTACCCCTCTAGAGGGGTGGAATGCTATCCCCGTCGCCAGAACTGGCGAGGGGATAGTATTCCAAATCGTATGACACCTTACACGACATGTTTTGATAAAGCCAAACCAAAGTTGCTATATAACCGCGAGGATTATAAGGCACTTAAGAGTATATGGTATGGCCTTATCCTGAAACAGCTTAGGGAGTTGTTCCCGACAGCTGCAGACAGGCTCAGCTCATGCTAGAGCTCCATCTCACATTAAACCACGCACTCTGCCTCCAGGATTGATGAGGCCTTCCATAGGAGTGGCTCACAGGTTAATATGTGTCCAGATATAGGTTTAGATATAGGTATACTATATCTAAGCAAGGGGTGCTTACACCACCTTACCCCAGCTGAGTGATCAGCCAGTTGTGTCAATTTAAGAACCAGCCAGGGGTGGCAAAAGATATGCTGCAGCCCCTGGTAGGCCTTGGTGGCTCCTATGCCCTGGGCACCTATAGTGCATTATACAGGGGCTGACAAGGAGTCCATTTCCAATTGTGGTATGTACCTAGGGTACATGGAATCCATTTTACAGAGAGAGCAGATGGCCTGGGGCCCTGATTAGCAGGGAACCAGGTCAACTAAGTCAAAAAACCAGCTAAACACAGGCAAAAAATCTGGGGTAACCATAGTCAGGTAGCCACCTTCCTACAATATGGCACTTATGCCATGCTTCTGATACATAAAATGACCTGGACTGTCCCTAGGCGGGACAGGAACTGCTTCTTCTAACAGACCTTTTCTAGTTCTTAACTGACGTAGTCTGGAAAATAACGGCATGACTGAACTGTAATCTGGACACAATACAATACACAATAAACACGATAATTACACCGCTCTCATACCACGACATTAAAATACATGAAGAACATTTAAAATAACAGTTCGGACAGAATACTACCTGGAATACGGAAAACAGAATACATGAATCTTCTTGAGAACTGAACTGACTAGAACAGAGACTAGATGCACTGCTGAAACAGTACGAAACTTACCGGTCTCATAAAGAGACACGTCAGGACCCGCATCCACCGGAGTGGACACTTCGTTTTGGGATCTGTGTACCACCAAACCCCACGGACCAGAGACAATTAGATTGACCCTGTCTAGATACTCCCCAGCAACGGTACTCACCGGGCAGCAAGAACGGAAGGCCTCGGACTGGACTGGACTGCTTCGACGCCGGACGGACACACTTCGGACTTCTGTTACGGGTGGGCCTCCGGATACCTCGGACCTTGGACTCTCGGCTTGGGCTCTGGTCGGGACTCGCCGCGTTCCTCCACCGCCTCGTCTGGATGCTGGACCGCAACCTCCGTCTCCTCCGTGGGCCTGAGGGATACTTGAAGCAGAAATATCTGCACGTGGCCGGTATGGTTCCGTCACGGCTGCAGAGGGTCAGGGGGCATACGTGGCTTCACCGGCGCGTGGGGAAAGGGCAAGTCCCTGTTCGGGCGCCATTATGTGGTATATAAATAAATAATACCGGATCTAGGTTTTACTGGACATAGTAATAACAGATAGCTCAATAAATAAGAGTCAAGATTCGAGGTAGTAGGAGTTTGCAGGTTTAATACAGCATAAAGGACAGGAACAGGACAACCTGCACAGGAATAGGATGGCAGAGCCCGGCAGCTGCCGGGGCTGGATCTGGGATGAGCGCGCTAACTTTAATAACAGTACACAAGCATATATACTAAAACAGTTGCATTACAATACATACGATAGGCGGAGCAGTGGGTGTGGTCAATAGCAGTCGCGAAAGATAAGGGTGAAAGTAGGTGTAACAGGAGGCGTATACATAGACATGTGATGTAAACGTAACAGAATATGTCATAAATGGGGCGGAAACATGGAGGGGGCTACCTAAGGAGCCGGGACCTCTAACCTAATGGTGCGCGCAAACGGACAATGACGTGTTACTAGGAGAAGCTGGGGGCTATGAACTCTGTGCTAGGAGCAGAGACTGAAGTCTGGAGAGTCAGGGCGACATGTACCTAAACCCTATCTAGTATCTAATGTTTAGAGAACATGTTGATAGAATCCAAAAGTTATCGGGGTAAAGGCTAACAGACTCTAAGACTGGTGCATGCATTATTCTACATGTAGTGCGTGATGAAGAATATTAAATGACCATAAATACAGTATTTCTCTTGCATGGAGACGTAAAGGCTAGACAATGACGGAAACTATTGATGCGATTCAGTAGCTTAGGAATGCAGAGAAGGAGGGCTGGACTGATAACTAGAATCATAACATACTCTTGGCAGACTAGCAGGCAGAGCCAGGCCGAGCCGGGCACTGTGAGGCAGGAAGTAAGTGAAGGGTCAGGAACACAGGTGGGGGCTGTATCGCTCCTCAGCGAGGATTCAGGAGACAGGAGCTGAATCTGGTGTCCAGGCCCTTTTGAGGCCTAGAAACGGGGACTTTACAATGAAATAACGTGCACACTGGGAAACGTGGCAACGTAACTTTACATAGGCCTAATACTCGTAGCTTTCACGAGAACTGGAAACTGGCATACTAGGGATGGACACAACTGTAATTGCGTCTTTAATCGATCATGGGGAATACATATGCATATTAATCATGCACACATAACATAAGATGGGGGACACGTAGGGACACAGAACATGGCAAAATTTACTTTTCCACAACTCTACAAAGTGAGTCTGCAAGTGCGTGCATGAGTACCTGAATGGGTATGACAGTGGGTAAATCAGTATCTGAGTGGGTATGTGACTTGATATATGTGTGTGAATGGGTGTACAAGTGTCTGAGGGAATATGTGAGTAGGTACATAAGTGTGTGACAGTCACCAGCTAGTGTGTACAAATATATATATTTATCTATACACACACACACACCCATACACTTATATATTTTCACCAATATTCGCAATGTCGCCGCGACGGTATACGGGGGCTGCACTGGCGGTCACTGCATCATTGCGAATATCACACACAATTTTTGGACACATAACTTGTGTCACTGACACCCCCATTTATCAAAGATGGGGTCAGAGTACTTCTACTCTGACCCCTTATGTTAGCTTTTTCAGACGTTTTCAACCCCTAGAACTATTCCTGATTAAATAAAATGGCAGCCACCACTTTCTGTTCAGGTTCCGGCCAGCCAATCAGAGCATTCCCGTTGGCACGTACATTTGCGATTAATCGCGAAACAGTCACAAATAATCTGCAACCAGAGATATCACTATAATTTTTGGCTTAAATTTCTCAAAACCTGCTGAAGAGATTTACACCAAATAGGCAAAAGGCACTTCCCTGAACCAACATCTACCTCCCTACCAAATTTGGTGTAAGTCCATTCAGCAGTTCGGGCTGTAGGTGTGTCTAAAGGTTCCTACAGGAATGAACATTACAAATGTACCCTTATTTCGCGCCCCAAATTCTGACCCCACTGCACAGATCACCCCCAAACTTTCCATGACCACCAGAACCTACCTTGACACTTTTTTGGGGAATTTTTCATGTAGATTTGTCAAACGAAGACAAAGTTATTGGTTAAACAAAATCCTATGAGATAGATAGATAGACAGATAGATCCAGGAATCCATAGAATACAAGTTTTGGGCTCAAGGGGGCAGAATATATGTTCTATATATGAATACGCAAAGGAAGAAAGTCCTAATGCTGGAACCTAACCCGAAAGAACACAAACCTGTTCTGCTTGGTATGTGAAAAGGAGTTGACTTTGGACTGGAAGCAAGGACTGGTTTAATGAAACCTGCATGAAAATTATCTGGATTAAGTGAGCAATTCAGGAGGCGCTAGGGCCTGGCAGGTCAACTGGCCAGAAAATAATTTGAAGACAAGTGCTTTGGGCATGTCTAAAGATCCACAGGTTAAACTGCTAGGTCCACCTGTACCATTCCTTGCCCCAAGCCCCCACCAAACAACGTTGGTCTTTGGACAGTGCAGCTATACATACACACGGTTTGTGGTGTATATTTCAGCAACTGTTTCTTTCAATGACATCAGTGTATATGAAAATGTCGACAGGATGCCAATCATACAGGATGACAAGTGCATGTTTATAGTGTTTCAAACAGACATCTAACCTAAGAGAGAGCTTTTGGATTTGTAAATGTCATTTAACAATGTCATAGGGAGGAACGAAAAAGCGCATACATAGACTGCAAGGGTCACTGGCATCCCCCTGGTAAGACCAGGCCGGCTCCGCTTCCAGCACCTATAACCTAATTGTTCTCCAGCACGAACTCCCCACGAATCTGCCTGCGCCCCGGCTGTCCACAGATCCCGTGTGGCAGACAGGTGTGGAAAAGTAAATTTTGCCATGTTCTGTGTCCCTACGCCTCATCCATCATATGTTATGTGTGCATGACCAATATGCATATGTTATTCCCCATGTCCGATTCAAGACGCAATTATAGTTGTGTCCACCTCTAGTATGCCAGTTTCCAGTTCTCGTGAATACTACGAATATCAGGCCTATGTAAAGCTACGTTGCCACGTTTCCCAGTGTGCACGTTATTCCATTATAAAGTCCCCGTTTCTAGGCCTCAACAGGGCCCGGACCCTAGATTCAGCTCCTGTCTCCTGAGTCTCGCTAAGGAGCGATCCAGCCCCCACCTGTATCCTCGACCTTTCACTTACTTCCTGCCTCGCAGTGCCCGGTGCAGCCTGGCTCTGCCTCTGAGTCTGCCAAAAGTATGTTATAGTTCCAGTTATCAGTTCAGTCCTCCTTCTCTGCATTCCTAAGCTACTGAACTGCATCAATAGTTTCCGTCATTGTCTAGCCTTTAGGGCTCCATGTTAAGAGAAATACTGTATTTAATGGTCATTTCATATTCTTCATCACACACTACATGTAGAATAATGCATGCTCCAGTCTTAGAGTCAAGTTAGCTTTTCCCCTCATGACTTCTAGTTTATATCAACATGTTCCCTAAACATCAGATACTAGATAGGGTTTAGGTACATGTCGCTCCGACCCTCCAGACTTTAGTCTCTGCTCCTAGCACAGAGTTCATAGCCCCCAGCTTCTCCTAGTAACACGTCATTGCCAGTTTACGCGCACCACCAGGTCAGAGGTTCCGGCTCCTTAGGTAGCCCCCTCCTATGTTTCCGCCCTATTCATGACATATTCTGTTACGTTTGCATCACATGTCTATGTATACTCCCAGTTACACCTACTTTTACTCTTATCTTTCGCGACGGCTATGCGTCACGCCTTCTGCTCCACCCACTGCTATGCCTACGGCAATGTAATGCTATGTGTTTGCGCTATGTATAAATGCTCTTGTATTGTTATTAGAAGTTAGCGCGCTCATCCCAGACCCAGCCCCGGCAGCTGCCGGGCCACGCCAGCCCTGTCATTCTGTTCCTATGCAGGTTGTCCTGTCCCTGTCCTTATGCTGTAATAAACCTGCAGAAACTCCTACTACCTCGAATCTTGACTCTTATTTATTGAGCTATCTGTTATGATATATGCCTAGTCAAAAATAGGGTATTATTTATTTATTTACCACATAAATGGCGCCCGAATAGGGACTTGCCCTTTCCCCACGCGTCGGTGAAGCCACGCCGACCCCCTGACCCTCTGCAGTCGTGACGGAACCATACTGGCCAAGTGCAGATATTTCTGCTTCAAGTATCCCTCAGGCCCACGGAGGAGACGGAGGAGGCGGTCCAGCATCCAAACGAGACGGTGGAGGAACGCGGCGAGTCCCGACCAGAGCCCAAGCCGAGAGTCCAAGGTCCGAGGTATCCGGAGGCCCACCCGTAACTGAAGTCCGAAGTCCGAAGTTCGTCGCCATCAGTCCAGTCCAGTCCGAGGCTTTCCGTTCCGTGCTGCCCGGTGAGTACCATTGCTGGGGTAGTATCTAGACAGGACCAATCTAAATTGACTCCTGGTCCGTGGGTTGGTGGTACCCAGACTCACAAACGAAGTGTTCACCTAGGTGGATACGGGTCTTGATGCGTCCCTTTATGGGACCGGTATGTTCCGTACTGTTACAGCAGTGCATCCAGTAACTCTAGTCTGTTCCGTTCTCGAGAAAATTCTTGTATTTCTGTTCTCAGTATTCCAGGTAATATTCTGTTCGAACTGTTATGTTATGATATTGTTTAATGTATTTTCAATGTCGTGGTATGCCTGAATTGTTTTCCCAATTGTTATTGTTCTTTGTGTATTGTATTGTGTTCCGATTCAAGTTTACAATGCCGCTCTTTTCCAAGTTACGTCAGTTAAAAACTAGAAAGGGTTTATTAGAAGAAGCAGTTCCTGTTCCGCCGAGGGACAGTCCAGGTCATTTTATGTATCAGAAACATGGCATAAGTGCCATATTGTATCTAGATTTATGGGTAGAGTATACCAAACAGTTAGAAGAAAAGTATAGATGGCCTGTATCGGGTACATGGGATGCCGAATGTATCATGCGAGTAGAAGAAGCATTATGGAAAAAGAAAGCCAGACAGTCACAGAAAGATGCCATCGAGTTATGGCGTAAAGAAGCGCATAGAAGAACCGAAAAGGAAGTCAGAAAGTCAGAGTTAAGTAGAGAATCCCAAGAACGAGCCCAAGAAAGGGAATTAATCGAGATAGGTGAACAAGTCAAAACCGAACAGTCAGATAGACAGAGGCATGCCCTTATCAAGGGTATGTATCCTCTTCTTGCCGAGGGCTTGCCAAAAGCGACCCCAGAGGCATCCAGTAATTTCCCGCCACCATTAGTTCCGACCAAGCTACGTCACAAACAGACCGCAGCTGATATTTTTATTTCGTCCTACTTGGACGACACAGTCCCAGAATATGCAAATCCTGTTCGCGCTCCGCCAGTCCCTGTAAATCAGGCACTTCCCGCTCTTCCAGACACCGGAGTACCTGCTACGGTACCCCCGGTCCAGCCAGCATTTCAACTTCCCGCTCTGCCACGAAGAATGTCCGTCGATGATTCTAGTTTAGGGGCCGCAGGAGGAGGTCCTCCTCAAACCCCGCCGCCACACAAGCGTTTAACGTTAGCCGAATTACATGCACAAGCGTCACAGCGTACGCCTAAACATCAGACGGTAGCAGAAATAAGAAAATCCCTTGCCGAATGTGTCTATGATCCAGTCCCAGGCGAGGATAATATGGTTTTATATTCGTTCCGCGTAAGAAAGGTGGCCGAGTATCTAGTCACCTTACCGAATATGAAAGAAGATCTAGACAGAATATATCGTTTCATCCGTACAGGGGATGATCCAGAAAGTATTCACGAAGCCATGTCTCAAAGGAAAGCCGAGATCCAGCTCATGATATTAAAGTTTCTAATTAATTGTCTAATAAGAGAACAAGATTACCCGTCTAAAGATTCTGCCGAAATGAGAATCCTGACAAGGTGGAGTGATAATATAGCCGAGGGTAAGCACAAGACCGTCGGTGCCATGGAAAGTATGTACAAGAAAATCCGTAAAGAAATAATAAAGATACACGAACAGCGTAAAGCAGCACAAGTAAGCGAGAAAGAAAGTACCTCTGATCCTGAAGAGGAAGACGACGAGAATTCTGCTAGAATAGCGTATGTAGGAAAATCTAGATTTCCAGACCGCCATTTACGCCTAGAACACAAGTCTATTTTCCATCATTCAGTACCAGAACAAGGTTCCCTAGAACAAGTATTTCAAGCTACCGATCATATTCTGAGATCACGAATCGGTTACAGTGAGTTAAGCACTATGCATGAACAAGAACTAGCCCGATCAGCAGTCCGATGGATTACTGATTCTACCACTTTTCCAGACGAAATAGTGGCACAAATGTTTCTGAAATTGCCCCCAGCCGAGCAACGACTGGTGGGTATGTATATGATTCAGCACCTCATTACATTGTATGAGGGTCAGCGCTCTGATCCAGGTCCGTTACATGATGTCCTGAACGAGTTACTCCAGTATAGATGGAGAGGTCTAGGTACCGATTTAATTAGTATCATTCTAGAACAGCGTCACAAATATAGAACATTCTTGAACCCGCATTTTGTTCATGTCTCACCTCCAGAAAGTAAACCGTTTTACATAGACAGACAGAATCCGTTACGAGAAGTCCACCCAGTCAGAGGAACGGGTGGAGAAATGCAACGAGTGTTTGTATACACTCCAATCACAAAGATGGAACTCCTCGAGATGAAGAAATTAATTCCCTGTCATGACAAAGATCCAGCAGGGTTCCATAGAGAATTAAAAGACATGCTCCGTATGGGAGAATACACTTACCCAGATATCATTAAAATGTTAAAGGTTCTGCTACCCGCAGGGGTGTATGAAAAGCTAAAGGAAAAAGAATGGGAGGTGGGAGAGAAAAAGATAGATTGGGCAGCTCTAGAAGCTGAAGATAAGATACGTGTACCAGGTACCGGTCTTGGAGATAAATGTAAAGAGTTACCAGAATTATTAATACAAGTTTTACCCAGATTATTGACAACGAGAAAAGAAGACTGGGATGCAATCTCAGCCTGTAAACAGAAACAAGATGAAGATATTAGTGATTTTTATTCTAGGTTTGAAAAATGTTTCAGTATCAACAGTGGTCTCAAGACAAGTAGTGAGTCATACCCTCACCTTTTCGTTACTAAATTAGTCGAGAATTCAAGTCCACAGATTAAAAACCGAGTCCTGAAAGTCGAAAGCACCTGGCAAGCTAATACTCCGTCCCAGATGCTCCAGATGCTCCAGTACCACCAGAATAGAATCAGGGAAGAGCAAGAGCACGAGAGAAAACGTATGAAAGACACGAAAATGAAAGTGCTAGTTGCACAATCCGTTCCTCAAGACAGTCAGAAGAGGGGTCCGAATCAAGCCAGTCATCCTGCAGCTCCCGTTAAAGGGAACTGCAATTATTGTAAACAGCCAGGTCATTTTATAAATGAGTGTGCAGTTCTGAAACACAACATAGCTACTGGTAAGACTAAAGAAAGACCACGTCCGCCTAGACAAGAACAAGTTTCACAGATTCCTCAGTCACAGAATGCACAACAGACAGTTGCAGCACCGCAGCCTATTGCTGCAACACAGCATGTTACACAGCAGATGTACCAGTATGTACAGTCCGAGTATCCAGAGTACCAGCCATATTCATGAAACAGCCTAGAGAGGGAGGTAGGCTTGCCTCTCATCGAGATACCTGTAGATCAAGAAGGTCCCTATGTTCACAGTCAAGTATTAGGGAAAGACAGAAAGTTTCTGATCGATACAGGGGCAAGTAGGACCACAATTAGTCATGCCGAAGTTCCAGGGGCTCCGCTCTCAGGCTCAAGAAATGTTTCCCTTGGATTTTCAGGAAAGCCGATCATTAATGAGATTTCAAAGCCAGTCACTCTAGAAGTAGGTCCATTGTCCCGTACTACTGATCTGTTACTTACTAAGTCATGTCCAGAAAATCTATTAGGCATTAAGACACTGAAAGAATTAGGTGCAGTTATATGCTGTTCCCCAGAGGGAATACGTCTGTTCCTACGTGACTTTAAGGGTCACTATGTATTACGAGATTTTGATTCAAGACTGTCTAAAGTTCCGCAGCATTTATGGGCGCAAGGTCCAACTGATGTAGGTTACATGCAAATCACACCCTATCGTGTGACTCTCAAACCAGGTGTAGTGTTACCACGAATCAGACAGTACAGATTGCCACCTGAGGCTGTAGCAGCCTTATCCAAAATTATAGACGAGCTCATGGCTCAAGGAGTAGTTGTAGAAACTGACTCCAATGTATGTAATTCTCCGATCATTCCAGTCATGAAACGCACTGATCCAAATGCACCCCCAGTATATCGATTAGTGATTGACTTACGAGAACTTAACAAATGTATTATTCCGCAGTACCCAGTTGTCCCAGATATCTCTTCCCTGTTAACTGCTATTGATCCCGAAGCCATGTTCTTCACTGTCATAGACCTCAAGAATGCATTTTTTAGTGTTCCCATTCATCCAGACAGCCAGTTTCTTTTCGGATTTTGTTTAAATGGAAGGAGCTATATGTTCACACGCGCTCCTCAAGGTTTCACAGAAAGTCCTAGTATTTACAGTCAAGCACTCAAGAGACAACTAGACAACATTCACATGCCAACTGACACTGCCCTGCTCCAGTATGTCGATGATCTACTGATCACAGCCCGTTCTGAACGTGACTGCGAGCGAGCATCACTTACAGTCCTGTATTTCCTAGCCGAGATGGGGCACAAGGTGTCCCCTTCGAAGCTTCAATTCTGTGTCCAGCAAGTGGTCTACTTAGGACACTTACTGTCCAAGAGGGGTAGGCAGTTGACACCCGACCGTATCCAGTTAATAGCGAGTCTTCCCCAGCCCAGAACCCAGAAGGAGGTACGTGCCTTTATCGGCCTTACTTCTTATTGTAGACAATGGATTCCACAGTATGCATTTCTAGCCAAGCCACTGATACAGTTAACGACACAGGAGGCAGCCGTATCGACTGTTCTCCCTTGGACATCTGAACATACACTTAGTTTCAACGAGTTAAAGAAAGCTTTATGCCAAGCACCAGTTCTAGCTACACCGAACTACAGTAAGCCTTTTACACTTTTCGTCACAGAACGTGAAGGTACAGCATTATCTGTTCTCACACAAGATCAAGCAGGTCAATACAAGCCCTGTGCTTATTTTTCGAGCACATTAGATCCAGTCGCCCAGGCGTTGCCTGCGTGCCTCAAGTCAGTTGCAGCCACAGCACTAGCTATCAGACAAAGTGATTCCATAGTTTTAGGACACTCCCTGACAGTACAAGTCCCACATTCCGTGGAAGTTCTTTTAAACCGAACACAAACTCAGCACTTGACAATTGCACGTTTAACAGGTTATGAATTGACACTGTTTCAGCCACACATAGAAATCAGACGCTGCAACGTTCTGAATCCTGCTACACTGTTATCATCAGTTAATTCAAATCCAGACCCACATGACTGTGTGGAAGTAGTTAATATTACGACAAAGCCAAGACAAGATTTGACAGATATTCCGTTACCAGATCCCGACCTGACACTTTATGTGGATGGTTCATGTATGAGAACTAGTACAGGAGAACTAGTCGCCGCATATGCAGTGACTACTGACACTGAAGTTATTGAAACACACCGTATTGATACCCTGTCCGCTCAAGCAGCAGAGCTAGTTGCTCTGACACAAGCCTGTATACACGCCAAGAACCTGAAAGTTAATGTTTACACAGATTCACGTTACGCATTTGGAGTTGTACACGACTTTGGAGTGCTCTGGCAGGAGAGAGGTTTCATGACTTCTCATGGAACCAAGATTCAGCATGGTTTCCTTATTCAAGCTCTGTTAGATGCCATACATTTACCGACATCCATCGCTATCATGAAATGCAAAGCACATACGAAAGTTACTGACATTATTTCCCAAGGTAATGATCTAGCAGATCGCACAGCCAAGCTTACAGCACAGACTCCAGACAGTCCAGTTAACAAGACACACACTCCAGATCCGACTACATGTATGACAGTTAAGGACCCTACACAAGATGTCATAGATATCCAATTACATGCTACTCCCGATGAAATCAAGAAATGGTCTGTACAAGGAGGGGTCCAGACAGATCAAGGATGGTTAACGAAGGGTAGAGCCACATGGTTTCTCCCCGACTCTATGGTTCAAGTCATTATTAATACCGCACATAGTCCAGCACATTTAGGAGAAAAAGCTATGTTAGACAGTATCCAGAACATTTGGTTCAACAAGCATTTACGAGCTGCAGCCAAGCAGAAAGTCCGTACCTGTATGATATGTTGTCAGTTTAATCCAGGTAAAAGTGTCCCGGTGGAACAAGGTGGTTTCCAGCCCCCTGACCACCCTTTTGAGGTCCTCCAGATGGATTATATTCAGATGGAGCGATGTCGAGGTTTCAAGTATGTCCTTGTAGTAGTATGCGCTTTGTCCAGGTGGACAGAGGCATATCCAGTCCCAGATTACACAGCCACGACCACTGCCAAGCAGTTGGTTCGTGAATTCTTCCCTCGATATGGACTCCCTAGAGTCGTATATTCTGATAACGGTCAGCCATTCTCATCTGAACTCATGAAGCACGTTTCCCTGTTGTTAGGGTACCAGTGGAAGTTCCATTGTGTACGCCATCCTGAAGCAGCCGGTCTAGTCGAGAGACATAATCAGACCCTGAAAATCCGCATAGCCAAAGTATGCAAGGAAAAAGGTGTGGACTGGCTAGTAGCTCTGCCAGTCGCTTTATTTTATATGCGCATGGTCGCACATTCCAGATCAGGTCTGTCCCCGTATGAGGTCGTTTTCGGCCGCCCCCCTAACATGTGGGGTACTCCTAGACCCCGAAGTATTACTGATGTTTCATGTAATATGCTGACAGATTACCTAGCTTCCTTGATGTCTGCCCTCAACTCATGTCGTTCACAGGTTGCCGCCGCATTTCCAGACAATACCGAGGTGGCACCGCATGAAATCGTTCCAGGTTCGCTGGTGATGATCCGAAATTTTGACAGATCAAGTCCGCTGGAACCTCGTTGGAAGGAGCCACGTCAGGTCCTCTTGACCACCCGTACTGCCGTCAAGCTGGAAGGCAGGAAGGGGTGGATACACCTTTCTCATGTAAAACTTTTCAATGGATTGAAACCCGTTTCTAAAAACATTTCCAAGGATTCCCAGGATTTTAAGGACTGCCAAAATATTGTTCCTAAGGACTGTCCCGCAAAAGACATTGTTACAACCCCTTCCCTGTTAGAGAAAACTCCGCAGCAGGAGTATAAGTTAAAGCTCCGGTCTAGTAAAATAAGTCAGTCAGTTTGATTGTATAAGTCCTCCCCTAGGTGAAACGGTTAGACTGTTTCTGACATGTATAAAATAGACCCCCATAGTGAGAGAGTCAGTCACAATTCAATTCAATGTATCGTTTTTCTAAGTTTCATATTATTTCTCAGCATAATGATTTCCTGCACTAGTTACGCACTTTTCCTGTGTTTTTCAGTTCCTCATGTAAATAAGTCTGCTAATGTTACAGTAGAGCACACGTTTAGTGATCTGCCTCCTCACGAATATTCATACCGCCTCGCTATGCGTAACAACACATTTATCCGCATGTTACATTACTCACACCAGACCAGCAATGCCACTAATTGTTGGGTGTGTGGTCGACTCCCCCCTTTCCAGACACCGAAGGGAGTTCTGCCACTCTTTCCTTATCCATTTTCACATAATGGTTCGTGTGGGGCATGGTCCACGTTAACGTCATCCTTAACAGATATGTCTTTTCTTAACAGTACATGTTTCCCAGACAAGCAAGGTTTCCCCCACAGAACAGGTTTAGATCTAGAAAATGAAGTGTATAATTTAGGTAATTATTCGTCGAATTTCATGGTCCTGAATGTTCAGTCTGACACTACTCCAGACTCACCTGCTATTTCAGTACTACCAGTAAAAGGCGAATTATGTGTCCGAAATAAGGGTTCTGTACATGTAGGACATAGTGAATGTACTTCTATTATCCAGTATAGTGACAGTGGGAAATCTATTTTTAAAGCTTCACGTCATTCTTATTTTGTTTGTGGTCAAACCGCATATGTTCGTCTGCCCCTCGATTGGGAGGGAACCTGTTACATTGCCTTCCTACTGCCACCTGTTTTTCTAGCCCCACCTGACTACCATAGGAATTCCTTCCTAGTACATACTAGACACAAGAGAAATCTCCCGATTGTCGACTATACTGAAACTGCCGCAGAGCAATTCATTGATATTGATAAAGGTGTGTTCCCTTATTTAGGTACAGTTGTAAATAGTAAGCTAATCCGTAGGTTAACAAGAACCCTTGAAGCAGTAGTAGATGAGACTGCCTCCGCTCTAGGTAACTTAACTGAAGAGCAATCCTTTATGAGAATTGTCGTTTTACAGAATCGTCTCGTCCTTGACGTCATACTGGCTGATAGGGGCGGGGCCTGTAGAGTCCTCGGATCTAGTTGTTGCATTTTCATTCCAAATAACGCGCCGTCTGTTTATTCAGCTATAACCAGACTTCATAAAATTGCCCATCTGTTACACCAAGATCCAGGCACCTGGACATGGTCTGGTTGGTTGGTTCTGGAATATAATTTCCGCATGGGGATGGAAAGTCCTGTCCTTTCTAAGTATCGCAGTAGCGATCATATTCAGCTGCTGCCTCTGTATACAATGTGGCCCTGCGATTTGCAGCATGTGTGCTACCTCTTGTATTCCTAGTCCCAAGCCCCATTCTAAATCCCGTTCCAAGACAATTCGAGACGAGCAAATGGTACTGTATGAAATGATAGACGGTATCATGAATATTGATATTTCCTGATGGAAACGTAGTGACAAGGAGGGAATGTGGAAAAGTAAATTTTGCCATGTTCTGTGTCCCTACGCCTCATCCATCATATGTTATGTGTGCATGACCAATATGCATATGTTATTCCCCATGTCCGATTCAAGACGCAATTATAGTTGTGTCCACCTCTAGTATGCCAGTTTCCAGTTCTCGTGAATACTACGAATATCAGGCCTATGTAAAGCTACGTTGCCACGTTTCCCAGTGTGCACGTTATTCCATTATAAAGTCCCCGTTTCTAGGCCTCAACAGGGCCCGGACCCTAGATTCAGCTCCTGTCTCCTGAGTCTCGCTAAGGAGCGATCCAGCCCCCACCTGTATCCTCGACCTTTCACTTACTTCCTGCCTCGCAGTGCCCGGTGCAGCCTGGCTCTGCCTCTGAGTCTGCCAAAAGTATGTTATAGTTCCAGTTATCAGTTCAGTCCTCCTTCTCTGCATTCCTAAGCTACTGAACTGCATCAATAGTTTCCGTCATTGTCTAGCCTTTAGGGCTCCATGTTAAGAGAAATACTGTATTTAATGGTCATTTCATATTCTTCATCACACACTACATGTAGAATAATGCATGCTCCAGTCTTAGAGTCAAGTTAGCTTTTCCCCTCATGACTTCTAGTTTATATCAACATGTTCCCTAAACATCAGATACTAGATAGGGTTTAGGTACATGTCGCTCCGACCCTCCAGACTTTAGTCTCTGCTCCTAGCACAGAGTTCATAGCCCCCAGCTTCTCCTAGTAACACGTCATTGCCAGTTTACGCGCACCACCAGGTCAGAGGTTCCGGCTCCTTAGGTAGCCCCCTCCTATGTTTCCGCCCTATTCATGACATATTCTGTTACGTTTGCATCACATGTCTATGTATACTCCCAGTTACACCTACTTTTACTCTTATCTTTCGCGACGGCTATGCGTCACGCCTTCTGCTCCACCCACTGCTACGCCTACGGCAATGTAATGCTATGTGTTTGCGCTATGTATAAATGCTCTTGTATTGTTATTAGAAGTTAGCGCGCTCATCCCAGACCCAGCCCCGGCAGCTGCCGGGCCACGCCAGCCCTGTCATTCTGTTCCTATGCAGGTTGTCCTGTCCCTGTCCTTATGCTGTAATAAACCTGCAGAAACTCCTACTACCTCGAATCTTGACTCTTATTTATTGAGCTATCTGTTATGATATATGCCTAGTCAAAAATAGGGTATTATTTATTTATTTACCACACAGGGACCACTCAACCTGGCAGAGGTGAACCCCTGAAAACCACGTGTTTCCTGGTGGGGCAGATGCCATCAGTCCACTGCCCTAATACCTTCTAGTTCCGTGCACGGCTGGAAAACCGAAAGGCCGCGCATGGTGACAGTGACTCCACGGCAGGCAGCGGCGATTACTGACTGGTGCGCGAGTCTCCGAACCATAATGGGGGGCAGGGGCCCACGCACCACCACCCAGGGCAAGCTGGCCAAGTATGCCTATGCCAAGGACTTCCCTCCTCTAACGGATCGCAGGACACTGCCCCAGTAGGAGAAGGGGCTTCCAAAGTAAAACTGGACGATATTATGGCTGCTCTTAATAATGTGCAAACAACGGTGGGCACTATTTCCACAGATGTATCCTTCCTACGGGCTGACTTTAAAAAAATGACAGCGAGGGTCACTGAGGTGGAACAAGTAACGAAAACCTTATCCAAGGATACGGCTACTTTGCTAAAGAAGGTTAGCCACCTGGAATCTGAAAACAAAATCATGGCGGCGAAGCTAGACGATCAGAAAGGACGCTCCCGCTGGAACAACGTCCGCATCACAGGCATTCCCAAAAGTGAAGGGGGGCCGGCCATGGACCTTTACGTCGAAAATCTCATCAAGAAAGTCTCCAACCGAGAGGTCTCTCCACCTTCTTCTCAGTAGAAAGGGAGCACATGGTGCCAGGTGGTAAACCCAAACCTGGGGCGCCCTCCAGACCTGTCCTGGACCGAATTTTTAATTTCCGTGATAGGGATGTAATGTGTTCCGGACAACACTGCTGCGGTATCTAATTGACGCAGAAGCTTTTTTGAGGTTCAGAAAGAACTCCGAAACAGGGAATTTCCTTACTCCATGCTGTTTCCTGCAAGACGGAGGGTGGTTGCAGATGGAAAAACTTGGTTTTTCGACGCACCAGAAGAGGTCCACGCCTGGCTCGAGGGGTGGCTACGAGTGGCTGGGTCCAGATGATCCGAGAGGCGCCAGCAGCAGCGATGTATGGAGGGGTAACCTGAGGAACGTCGACAAGAGCAGGAGGAGGACAATGCACAGAGGTCGGAGGCCGAAGAGTAAAAACGGGAACTTGGCACACATGAAACTTGCAGACATTCCTGAAGCACACTTGCAGTTTGCCCAGAGAGAAATAAGAAATCTCATGCCCCCCCTGGAACGTCTGAAAAGGAATACGATTCACTGGAGTGCGCTGCCATTAACGCTGCTGGGGAAGGCAGAGCTTTTTAAAATGATGGCGCTCCCTAGATTTTTGTATGCACTTGAAAATTCTCCGTTCCCAGTGTTGCCTACCTATTTCAGGAAGATAGCGGCGCATGTCTCCGGGTTGTTGTGGGGAAATAAACCTGCACGCATAGCACAGCGCCAATTGGTAATGGGGTGGTACGATGGTCGTATAGCGCTCCCAGACATACGGCTTTACTACTGGGCGGCCTAGTTGAAGGTAATCAACCAATGGATACACGCTCCACAGACGGATCCTGTTTTCATGGCAGATAGGCACGGACGTGGGGTTGAGGGATTGATGTCTGCACTTAAAAAGAAAACACGAGCCCCAGCTATTATCAGGCCCACAAGACGAACGGTCAACATATGGCATGAGGCGCATGCTAAATTGGGCTGGAGGGGCAAAATGACACAGCTTACCCCTCTGTGGGACACACAGCGACTAGGCAATCTTAAGAACTACTACGGGTTCGCTCAGTGAGATATGTGGCGTAAAGGGGAGGTAATTCCATTTGAGCGTCTCCAAGCACAGTATGACATGGCACCCTCGGAAATCTTTAGATATCTACAGATAAAACATGCACTGCAGGCAGTCCTACCGTCCGGCACAGAGGTTCCGGAGGCTACCCCCCTAGAGGATAGGCTGCTGACGGACTGTATACATAAGCAGGTGACTTCCCTCACCTACCGAATTAGTAAACAATCTACCTGACACGCACGTGATGCTCAGAGATAAGTGGTCTCGAGATGTGGGCAAATTCGAGGATTCTGAATGGCAGGAAGCGTTGTCATCCCCGCGGGAAGTGGGTATACCCTCGAGACTCAAACTTGTACAGCTTAAACTTTTACATAGGATATACTACACTAGACACACCCTCCATAAGATAGGGACGATATCGCTCCCCTACTGCCTGAGACCATGTGGGGAAGAGGGCACGTTCTATCGCACAGTGTGGCAGTGTCCAAAGATCACTGAATATTGGGTAAAAGTCATGAGGACAATGTCACAGGCGGTTGAAGTGTCGGTAACACCAAAGCCCAGAAGATGCCTACTGAACGTATGGGAGCCGAATGATCTCTCTCGCCATGCTCAGGTATGGGTCACACTGGGAATAATGATAGCGAAAAGCAATATTGCACAGAAATGGGGAGCAGCAGAGCCACCAACACTTAAAGCGTGGTGTGGGGATTTGGATACTATTATGGTAACAGAGAAGACAGTGTTTATTAACTGGGGTTGTCCTAAAAAAAAAAAAGGGTAGGATTTGGGGGGCATGGAATAAGTTCAGGGGCTATATCTGTGATCCTCCGCAGGTACGGACGGAGAGGGGTTCTAACGATGGAAGTGATGGGGAACTGTGATTTTAATTGTTGGAATGTTGCCACATGGAATGAGCTATATGATATCAGTAAGCCGATCGCCAAGAATCTACAATTGTCTGGATATAATCCCTTTATTTACTGCCTGATTGTCATGTGCCTTGATTATGTTTACAATAAAAAGTATTTAAAACAAAACGTCATACGGCAGAGTGGATGCTGTGCAGCATGGCTAAAAGTTATATAAAAAAATATATATATTTTCTTTTAGAAAGTGCTATTACATAGGAAAAAAATTTTTTACATTGGCGGCAGAACAAGAGGCAACAGGGATGGGGGCATGGGTGCAGAGCAACACGACAACCAGGGATAAGGGGGAAAAGTGCTATGATGCGGCTAGTGCTGGAAGCCTCCAAACTTTTTTTTTTTTTTAGATTTATTGCAGGCTGGGAGGTGGAGTGTGAACACCGGGGGTAAGATGGTGGTGGCAACACAAACAATGGGGGGGATGAGGAAGGGGCCAGGAGCAACCATATAGACATGGTAGTGAAAGGGAGGACAAGAATGACAGGCAATGGAGGGTCAAAGGGCAGGGGGCAAGCAATAATGTAAGAAGTGTTGGAGGTAATCAACAGTGACAATATGGGTGGGGCAAGTAACATGTACGCAAGAGGTTGCATGGGGGCAAGCTACAGGGATGAGGGCAGGCAGTTGACGGCAAGCAGCATTGATGCAAGAGAGGGGGAGAAGTACATAGGGAGCCAGATGAAAGACACTCTGATAGAGTGCTTAAAACACACACAAAAAGCAGTGCTAAAAAAATTAAAACCATTTTTAATGAGCAGTGGAAGGACACAAGTAATGAATCCATGCTCCAGCGGAGGGACAAAAACATTAAGAGGAAAGAAGCCTATGGCAGGTGACCAATAAGCAAGCATATGAGTTTGAGGATGAAGTCAACCATTGGTAAGCAATTGGCAGCCTCTAAGCCCACTGTTAACACACAAAATTTCTCAGAGATCAGAGATGTCTAGGGAAAACCAAAAAAGGTCCTTGTGACTGGAAGGGCTACACATTTACACGTTACTAAGGATTAAGCAGTCATTAAGAACAGTGGCAGCTTGTCCCCTAAGGCGAAGGAGCGTCACCCCACTGCTTTTCGCAGTGTACAAAAAGGAAAAAGATAATGATAATAACTTGGCGTTCTCATCATTTTACTTGTTCCTGCTGTGGCTTCTTGTAGGGGCAGGCGGATCTGCTCTGCTCTCGGGGTGGGGGAGGAGTGGTGGGCACTCTGTTAGTGCGTAAAGACTGATTGGCTGGCCCTCTCGGGCCGGCCAAACAGTCATGCGCACTTTGCATGTTCTCCACCCAGGCTGCATTACAGCCTGGGTGGAGAACATACCCAGGCTCCCATTCCCTGGCTGAGCGCTGAACTACGCCAGCGTTGTGATAGGCAATGGGGACCCTGAGAGCATGGGTGCTTCCTGTTTGAATAGAAGAAACCATGAAGAAGACTGGAGAGGCGGCAGGCCAGCCGGCCGTCAAGCGGATAAGTGAAAACATTTTTCAACCCCCCTCCCTCCCCCTGCTGCTTCCCAGGAGCAGCTGCCCCGGAATAAGAATGAACAACATTTAAAAATGGACAACAGGTGTGCATTCACAAAAACAGCTTATGTTTACTGGTGCAATAAAAAATTAAAAAGCTTTGGAACATTTTTGGCAGAATAGCAGCAAGCCTGGACGCAAAAACAATAAGCTGCATCCCAATGCAGTGTAGCTGACAAATTAGGCTATAAGCAGACCTAAAACAACTTCCTTGATCTACTGTGCATGGGCACAAATCTTTAAAATTACTGGTCAGGGGAAACAACACAAGAATAGAACTGACAATGTTTCCAAATCCTTCTTCCACAGGATAGCCTTGTCTCGAGGCCAAATCGTATCCCATAAGTGCTACTTACATGATTTAGGTCATATTTTAGTCACATAAACCTTGTAGCTTACTCTGTTCAACATTAAGTGACCAGTATTTTTAATAAATAAAGAACTACTAACTTAAAAGAGATTTCTAAATGGACATAAACTTTGTGTGCTAGTACTGAGCCACTGCATCCAAGTTCTAGACAAACTACCAGCTATTGGAATAACCTTTCAAGGTTCTGCTCAGCTACTGCTGGTGCGTTAAGAGAACAAAACGGGTAACAAGCAGTAAACGTACAGTATCCACCAAGCTAACAACCCAGTAACGTGTGACTTTCTAATATTCAAGATAAGGACCTCACATACATGCCCCACAGGATCATAGACTTAACTATAAACTAAACGCGGGATAGTGGGGCCATACTGCCCATGTCCTCAGATTCAGGTTTTAAACTCGGAAGTACAATTGTAAGAGGTCCCCTAAAAACGACTTTGTCTGACCTGGATTGCTCTCACAACACTACAACACAAAGATCAGTTCATGAGTATTCCTTGTTACCCAGCGCCAGTACCAAGGCCTCAGCCACAATCCACAAGCCATGCCACTGTTGCACTCTGCTGATACAGATCTTCCCAATGTGATGGCTCAGGACATTCATGTACTGTAATTGGTGAAAAACAGTCGTGGCCAACTATCCCGGACTAGCAAATAACAAAAACTGGAACCCTTCCAGCGTACATCAGAGAAACTGTTCCAAGAACAAATGAATGTTGTATTGCAATCAGTACTGTAAGTAAATCCCTTTCCCACTTGAAAGGTGAACACTTCCAAGAACTTAAGATAACATCATAAATGTACACTTTGATAAGCAAACACAATTGGAGAAAAAGAAAGAAGCAGGTTGTTTTCATATCAAACCAACCGCAAAAGCATTAAAATTGTGTTTTATTGAACTTGGCCCAAAATTTAGATGCTGCTTAGTAACACATAATCTGATAAGTGCATACAAACAACTGATCAAAATAAAGGTCTTTTAATTATAGTATGCGGTTGCCACCTTTGTGCTCAGTTACAGATGTGACTGGCACAAAGGGATGCCAGAATAATAAATGAACTTGATTTGCAACCCGGTGTATAGATGTAGATTGCGACAGAGATCCGCATCTCTAATTTTCACAGTTTGTAACCCAGTAGGTTCTCTGCTCAGTTGCAATTTTGCTTTGGTTTTTTTCTTAATAGTTTATGAAGGGAAGCAGAAAAACACTTCTTACATGTTAATATCATTAAGAATAACAACAAAGTGGTTTGTTGATGCAAGTGTTTATTTTGACAAAATTTCCCATGCAGGTCAAATAATACTTCAGCCCGTCTCTGCAAAGGAGTACCGAACAATGTGAGATATTGCTTATTCCCTGATATTTAAAAGTGAAGCACCTTAGAGAGTGCATCATAGAAGCAACAAAGCATTATTTCCCTGGTTGCCTCACCTTTGATTATTGTTTTATATGCCTCCCACAGGATCCAAGAGTAGGGCCACTCCCTGATCACAGACCAGAAAAGAGCTAAACATAAAACCCTTGAAAAAAAGTTGCAGGAGTAAGAGAGGGCACTTACTTCACGAGATGCTATTGACGCCCAACATGCCCTACTCTTAAAGCAAAAAGAATATAAAGATGAGGCCACTGACGAAGCCAAACTGAGCCATAGAGCAACGCAACATCGGCGCAATGAGGTGGGCAACAAGGCAGGCAAACTCTTAGCTTGGTTGGCTAGAAGAAAAACAGACAGGCCTCTGGGTACTAGAGGTGCAAACGGAGCCCAGAACACCGGTGAGAGATAAACAAAGTGTAGCAGACGCCTTTGCCACTTACTACAACCAGCTATACTCCCCGGTGGTTACTGCCATGGCAAGGGAATCCAGAGAGCTCCTGGGCGACATTCACCTCCTAACTCTTGCACTGTCTGATAGGGCGAACCTTGAGGTAGAACTAATTTAAGCTGAAAAAGCACAAGCAATTCACAACCTCAACTCTGGTACAGCAGTCGACCCAAACAGAGTGCCGATTGAGCTCTATAAACGAATGGCCTTGTAGCTGGCACCGTACTTGCTTCAGCTTATCAAAAACATTTAATACATAACGATTGGAGGACGACATCTAAAACAGACAGCCAAGGACTGTTGGTTACTCTGATCGCTGCCTAGAGACCAGCGACTGGCCACCATTGTGGTCATCCCTAAAGAAGGGGAAACCGCCAGTGTACTGTGCCCCATACCGGCCGATATTACTCCTGAATACAGAAGTCAAGATCCTGGCTGACGTGTTGGCCTCACCTGCTCAAGGTTGTCACAACTTCCATCAAGACTAATGGGCTTCATGACTTGGCGAAGTACCACTCTTAACCTAAGGCGCTTTTATGGTGTAATGAAGCAGACAAACAATTTCCAAGAGAGAGCTCTAGTACTCTCCCCGGACGCCAGAATGGACACAATGGATGGAATATTCGAGGTGTTGGACAGACTGGGTTTTGGCCCACACTTTATCAACTGGGTGAGATTACGTTCACCTATGATAATGTGTCAGTTTAAAGTAAATGGGGGTGGTCCAGAGTGTTTAGCCTTTAGCGTGACACCCATCAGGGTAGGCCCTTGTTGGCAATGATATTTGCCCTGGTGCTGGAACCCCTGGTGCCCTGGATCAGATATACGCAGATGACATTCTACTGTATGTGACAGACCCAGTCAATACATTAGATAGGTTAATGCAGATTATTACTAAATATGGCTACTATTCAGGCTATACTATTAATTAGAAAACATCTCTAATCCATCTCTGGCTGGGCGCCATGATTGCCTCATGATTTAGGCAACAATAGTTAGAGAGGGGCTTTGCTACCTTGGCATTTTTCTTACTACAGATCCAGACGTATTTTTCAACAAAAAATCTCTCACCGCCGCTGGACAGACTGAGCCGAGATGTCGACTTTGGAGGTCCTAATCCTTTTCTCATCTAGGCAGAGGTGCTCTTTTTAAAATGTCCCTACCCCTTTTCCTCTATGTTCTACAGAACACACCTTACCCAGTGCACAACTCATACTTTAAAGCCATCGAAAGGGAACTTGGGACACTGCTCTAAGATGGGGGCCCAGCAGAGGTGGGATAGCCCTGCCTTCTATTCATAAATATTACTGGGCGGCACAACTAACCACCATTAATAGCTGGGGTTTTCTACCCCTTGACAAGCCTGCAATCCGCATGAACAGGCTGGCTATAAGGCAGCCAGGTTATCTCAGGGCTATCTATGGCACAACTAGGAATACTACCCTCTTTGGCCCAATGGCAACTTTGGTTACTCTGGCCCATAGCTACGACGGATGTATGTCAGTACAATGCGATCTTTTAGATCGCAGTACTTTACAACGCAGTTTCTACAACGCAAGTCGTTACAACGACTTGCGTTGGAGGGCGCGGATTGAGGATTCATTTAATTTTATATTCCAACACCAGCCCACGTAACAGTAGGGAAGGTGTTGGGATATAAAATTACAATATTCATTCACCAACAGCGCCATCCAGCGCAAGTCGTAGTAACGACTTGTGTTGTAATGGCAGCGTGGTAACGGTAGTGCGGTGTAAACACCGCGTTGTAAACCATGTTTCCCAGCTACGACGGTCCTGGGATGGAGGGGTAAAACTCTTATGGGACACTGCAGAGTTGGGCACTCTGGAAGAGCAGTCAGGATTTGATAAGTGGGATTTAATTGGCCTTTCCAAAGTAGAGGACCTCTGTGCTCACTGAGATATTCTACCCTGGGTAGACTTACAGCACGACTATCAGCTGGCCCGCCTGAGATCTAACGCTATTTCCAAGTATGTCACGCACTTAGGGCGGTATTGCCAAAGGAAGCAGAGCTCCCAGAGTCTTCGCCCCTAGACGTTGGGCTGTTGGACGAATATATGCCATGGAAAGCGACATCTCTGGCATATAAAAAGTTGATCAACAACACACCCAATGCATTGCAGCATCTGAGGGAGCAGTGGGCTCAAGACCTAGAAGTGCTAGCGGAGAATGAAAGGGCAGAGGCTCTGGCGTCGCCGATGAAAGTGGTCATACAGGTAGGTTTCTGCTTAGTTAAACTAAAACTGCTACATCAATCCTATTACGCCTAGATCACATTGGTCAAGATGGGTGGGATAAGGATGGAGAGTTAGCATGGGTATGAGCAAGTAGATAGGTTTCACTATATTGTGTGGGAGTGCCCCGCATTGCAAATTGTCTGGGCAGCGGTTGTTGCGTGTATGTGTGACGTGACTGGGGGCACAATGAGCACCTCTGTGAAATGGGCTCGCCTCAAAGTCTGGAGCCCAACGGACCTGAATCGCATGGAATAGATTTGGTAGACCTGTCACTAATGCGAGATTGTGGGGGGCCGAGCAGACGCTGCAGCTGGGGGACAGGAAACAGGATATGGATTGGTATATGTTGGCTACGAAAGTGAGATACGAAAGTTCCCGGAAGTGGGGGGAAACTTTGAGGGAAATGTCCTTACAAGGACAAAATTTGTAATGATTTCACCTCTTCTGGACTGGTGGGGACACATTCTCACAGTTCCCATTAGAGGGATAAGGAGAATTTATTCCATGAGGACATGATATTCAATTTGTTGCAGTATATTGATTGGATCAAATCTGTATTGGAATTGTGACCGACTTGAATGCTTTGGACCCATCCAATACAAAACAATAATTACTTCTTTCTGCACTGTGGTCAAAGAAAGAATTAACTGGTAGTAGAATAAGCGGTAAGAACTCAGTCATTTTAACCTATTCTGGGCATCACTAATAATCTAAAGGGAATCATAGGAAAATATATTTTTGCGATTTTAACAATGCCAAGTTGTGCTAAGAAGGAAGTCACTTTTGAAGTCAAATGGTAAACCACTCATGGACACAGGATGTCTGTTCAAATCTTTGACTTCTGTACAAAGGCTTATCGTCAGGCTGGCACCCCGTCACTTTGGAGGATAGAATGTTTTGCTCTCATTCTGTTTACAGCTGGACACTTAGCTGCAGAAAGTCTAAGACTTGCCAGGAATGTCTTGACAGCAGAAGTGCTAGATTCCATGATGGCTGAGAAGCAGTTGAGATTCAAAAGCCTTAAATTCATACAGTTGATGTTGTATATGTAGTGTGACAAGAGGATGCTGGTTCCGCTTACAAAATTCATTGTCAGCTGTAATATGGGCTTTTCCTTACATCTTGGTAAGGAAGCTGAAAATCTTAGGGTTGATTGGTGGCTGCAAATACCTTTTTGTGGAAGCTAACTTACTGTCAGATAGTCACTCAGTTTCCAAGAGGTGTAGTGAGTGTGTCTCCACTTGCACCACAAAGTACAAGACAGTGGGATTTTAATATTTTTTCCCAAAACACATTTTGTATTGAAGTGTAGGCAATACATGATAGGATATACAGAATATGTATGAACACCCGGGTGGGTCAGGGACATAAAAACGAGTATATATAACATTCAGTATAGTTGCCATCCGATCTCCAAGCAATATAGGGATTTCCCCAACACACATAAGACAGTGGGATTTTAATTTTATACTGTTTAAATTGATGGCTCCTTTATTTCAGCCTTTTTATAGTTGTCATTAGGATTTTGTAAACTGGTAAGACTACCTTTGGCCAGTTGGAGCAATGGGTTACTCTTTGTTGCAAGATTTGACATATACAGCAATTTCAAAAGACAAAGGGCCAGAGTCAAACCATCATTTTGTCAAATTGAAAGACATTTTGTACACGAACCAGATGAAGACACTTACCCATTATGTTGCCAGGTCTTATACATATGGGGGTAAAGAGGCAGTTTGTTGTTTACAGCAGTACTTTCATAGGCACAGATGTCACAAAGAGTAGATCAAGTAGGATACAGACTATTCATCCAAGAGTTATATCTGACAGTTGGAGAAGCGTTGCTCAGTGGTTAGAGGCGGCAGACCCGGAAGCTGAGATCGACCGTGGACCAGGGTTCGATTCCCCGCCTCGGCGGGTCTCGGGCTCAAAAAATTCCACGGACTCCACAATTCTCGCTCTGGTGCCTACTCAACTCACGGGGTCACACTCTGCGACTCTGGGCAATAGCTTGCTTAATCTCCACTACGGCCCCTAGCGGCGGGATGCCTGGCTTTCACCTTGTGGACACCCTGCCGGGGTTTCTCACAGGGGAATACCAGGACGGGTTCCCTAAGCAAGCGCCGGGACGCTTACGGGCAGCCGTGCGCTTTACAAGTCCAATACATTTACATTTACATTTACATTTACAGTTGATGAGACTCTGCTTGAATAAATTACTGTTAATTCAGCCAAGGCTAAAGCTGCAGCTACATGTTCTGAGAATGGTGCCTCTACAGGAAATGTGTAAAACAGCCTGATCTATACATTTGTAAAGTCCCTTGACTCAGATGGCAGAATTACACCTTTGTTCAGAAGATTAGCAATTTGTCACATTTTCAAGTAACCACATCTCTAAGCTTATCCAAGACCCCCCATACAAATGTGTTTAGTATTATTCAGGTAATTATTAAAAACATAAGATTGTGCTGATGTAGGAAGCTGGGTTTCTGGTGCAGTACCCTCCCCCCACACACTTTTTGCCAAATTTCTAATGCACTTTGACTTGATGTGCCCTGTGTCCCTGCCAATCAAGTTCCCTGGGCCTGTGTTCTTTCCCAAAACTGTACCTTTGTACCCCCAATTGGCACCTCTCTGGCCATATGCAAGTCCCTTGTAAAAGGTACCATGGGCACTGTGACCAGGAAAGGCCTCTAAGGGCTGCAGCACTTATTGTGCCACTCTTAGAGGCCCTGAGTGTGTGTATATATTTTTTCTTTCTTTGTTTCTCTCTCTCTCTCTTGTTTTGGAGCAGAACAAAGTGTGGAGTCAACATGTGTAGGAAGATGGCTCTGTATATACTATACCAAATTAAGGTATAGTGTGGAGAGAGTCCAGTGGATCCCCAAAGCTAGGCAGAGGTAAAAGTAGATAGCGTGAGCGAGCAGTAAGGCTTCATCAGAGGGTAGTGCTAAGCATGTATTGTATACACTCCGGCAACACATGATGTCACACACTCAAAGACTGAACTCAGACCAATTTGTTTGTTTAAAACTATTATTTAGTTATATTTATTTCCTAGAACCAAGCAAGCCTGGCACAACAAAGTGTAAATGGTACTTTTCAAGGCAGGTAGAACAATACAAGCAAGCTGAATAAAATGACGTTGTTACAGGTTGGTAAATGCTTTGAATACAGTTGAAATTACTGTTAACTTACTTTACATTACTTTTTCTACTCAGTGTGATATGCCTAGATAAGAGTTGGGATGCCTGGGGATGCTGGCACACTGTCAGTTGGGCCACCTAAGGCCATGGGACGTTGGGTGCAGGGGTGTCTTTAGGCGCAAGGATTTCTTACCAGCTCTGGTCAGGGGAATCCTCCAGAAAGGGGATGCAGGCGTTGATTGGGGATTCGAGGCAGGTCAGAAATCACCAGATCTCAGAGCAGGATCGCTGGGGAGACCTCCTCTTGGTGTTGAGCCACTTGGGCCATGGGTGTCGGGTGCAGACTCGCAGATTCCGCTGGAGCCAGAGTCTGAATGTGAACAAATCCGGTGCTCGCAGGAAACAAATTATTGGTTTGGGAAGGCAGGGCAGGTCCTTCGGGTTCTTGGGGGCTGCTGGCTGAAGGACACACCGGGATTTCTCTGGAGCAGGTTCGAAGTGGGGACAGGCCGGTAGGGCTGGGACCAAGTCAGTGGGCATCCTCCTCGTCTTAGTTCAGCATGGCTTCTTCGGTCCTTCTTCTGGTCGGTTCTTGTCTGAGGAGGCAAGGTTCGGGGTTGCCACTAAATACTAAATTTCTGGGCGTTGCAGGTAGGTACAGGTCGGGACCAATGGGTCCCTTCCTTGGGGTGCGTACACCCCCTATTATGCCACTTTCCATTGAGAGGGCAGCATATGCCTTTCTCGTTGGCCGAGTCCCCCAGCTGCAAGATGGCGGGGCCCGAGAGTTGTGCTTCACCTCACCTCCCCCACCTGAAGGTTGGGGTTGGCAAAGATGGGCACACCTCCCTTCCTCACTTGGTTTTCACGTCGATTCTCCCGCCCTAAGTGGGAGTCAGAATCGGTGGGGTGCAAGTTGCTGGAAGCAGCAAATGGCTGAGAAAGCTCACAAAGGCGGCAAGCCTTTGAAGATTCCCGTTAGTTGACCCCGCCCATCCTGGGGGAGGCAACTTGGCACCTTGTCCCAGAATGTGCATTGTTTCAGGACCCGGAGAGTATCAGGCTCTCGACCCAGGGGTCTAGAAACATGTCGGGCGGTGGCAGCTGGCGAGCAGCCAATCAGCCAAGACACTAGACTCAAGTTGTTTTTCAGGGGCATCTCTAAGATGCCCTCTGAGTGCATTTTTCATTAAATCCCACACTGGCATTGGCGTGGGCGTGGGTTTAATGTGCTGAGAAGTTAGATACCAAACTTCCCAGTTTTCCACAAAGCCATTATGGGTGTTGTGGAGTTTGTAATGACAAACTCCGAGCACCATATACTTTTAATGGCAATACTGCACTTACAATGTCTAAAAATTAGTTTAGGGGGCGTGGCCAAGATGGCGGGCTGAGCAGACGTGCCCTCCGTGAGCTTCCGTAAGCCCGAACCCTCGGACCATTGATTAGCGCTGATCTCCCCCCCCCACCTGCCTGGGGACTGGCGCCAGTAGCGAGGAGTGTACGAGGAGTACACGGCGGCTCCATTTGAGGCACCGAGAGTCCCGGCGGACGTTGCTACGGGGCTACGAGGAAGGCCGGAGGAGAAGCCCTGGGCGCTGCGGGGGCTGCAGCCGAGCGCGACGGTGAGGAGCAGACCTGGAAGCGCACGGGCTGCCTTGAGGAGACGGGTGAGCCCTGCCCGACCCGCTGGTACCCAGAGAGGTGCGCCAGCTCTCCGGCAGCTCGTATCCGGCACTACTGCGGAGAGTGCGCCACGTTGGTTCGCCGAGCCCGGCCGTGGTTCGTCTGCTCCCGCACTTGCCGCGGAGGAGGGGGGGGAGCAGGCGGCCGCGAGGCGCAGCCCGCCCGGAGGCAGCTGTCGGACACCGCTCGGGGCTGCCCTGCCGCGTGTACTGGCGGGAGACCCCGTGACGGCGGTGTTGGGCCGCCATAGGAACGCTACGCAAGTCCCCGGCTGCAACCGGAAGTAGGCCCCTGATCACGTGGCCTCCCGGCGCGCATCGAACGGACGAACCGAGAGGAGCGGGGGGGGCCCTGGCTGTACCGCCGGTGCGGTGAGGATCCTGCAGGCCAGCTGTGCCGGTCCCGGAGGGGAAGCTGTGACCTCTGCGTGGACGAGACCCTGCCGCCCCCTAGGGAGTCGGGGCTCGGGGTGTCTCCGAGGGGCCCAAAGGCAAAGGAGGGAGCCGGCTGAGACCCAGATTGCTGCACTTGCGGGCCCTACCCCCCGGGGAACACCATCACTGGCGGGGGGACGCACCTGGCTTGCAGCAGGACACTCTGACGTCACGAGGGTGACCCCCCAATAGACGCTTGGACTGCGGGGACCTTGACCCACCCCTGGGACCCGGATTGCTGGGGGACTGCCGCCGTAAAGACCTCAGGAGATCGCAGTGAAGGCCGGTGGGCAATCAGTGCTTGCTTCCCCCGGGCTGGCGCCCTATTTCCAAAGCCTAGGAGAGGAAGGACTTGGCGGCGCTATCCATTGCTGATCAAGAAATCTTGGGCCCGGCCCTGCACCGAGTTTGAGGACTCAGACGCGCTGTCCGGCCTGAAAGTTGAGGTGAGCGGGACACGGTGGGTGTAGCTGCAGGGCTGCACGACCGGGGGAGCGGCGACGGCCGGCCTGGTTGGGCCCGGGGAGCAGAGAGAGCGGCAGTGCTTGACTGGCGGCACTACGGAGGGCCCGGGAGTGCACTTTCCCACGCAGAATGGCCAGCAACAAGGGGTCCAAGAAGGGGGAACGAACCTTACCGGAAATGTTGAACAAGAACACTACGAGGCCAGATCGTGGGCAGCCATCTTCGAGCCCGCCGGGTGGCTCTCGGGGAGCGAATGGAGGGGAACCCCCGGTCACCAGATCCTTCCTGGAATCCCTCTTCAGCTCCTTACGGGAGGACTTCCAGACACTGAAGCAAGAGGTGGCTGGAGAGGTGCGAGAGGTGCGGAGGGAGGTCGACGGCCTGGGTGAAAGGGTAGCCACAATGGAGGAGGCCGGACACGCCAGGGACGAGGCGATCTCACAGCTGCAGCAGGAGGTGGTGCGGCTACGGGACCAGCAAATCGATCTTCAAGCACATGCCGAGGACCTGGAGAACCGGTCCCGGAGAAACAACATTTGAGTCCGCGGTGTTCCTTTCGGAGCAGAGGAAGAGGACGTGGCTGGTTACCTGAAAGACTTGTTCAGAGAGGTCCTGGGGGAGCCGGCCGACTTCCCCATCCGGATAGATAGGGCGCACAGAGTGGGCCTGCGGCGCAGATCTTCAGCACCTCCTCCGGATATCCTAGCGTTCCTGCCGAACTATCCTCTGAAGGAAAGGATCCTCCGGGAAGCGCGACTGAAGCCATCCTTGGAGTTCCGCGGTCATCGGGTGGCCCTCTTCCAAGATCTGTCGGCGATCACGTTGCAGAAACGCCGGGCCTTCAAGATCGCAACTGACTTTCTGCGGGAGCACGATACTAGATACTCGTGGGGCCACCCCTTTAGCATCATCTTCCGTTGGAACGGGACCTTGCATCAGTTGCGCTCTCTCCAGGACACATGTGGAGTGCTGGGTATCACGGCGACGGAAGAAGAAAACCCCACTCCGAGTCGCTGGCGAGTCACTAGAGATGGCTGGCAGGCGGTCCCTGTTCGCCGATCCTCTGCCTCTGCCGCGAGACCGGATTCACCCACTATTCGAGCTGAGAAGGACAGCGCAGTGCGGGGAGTGGCCAGGACACGGCGTCCGGAGATGTCGCACTGACAGCTTGAGGAGTACTCCGGGGGGAGATCGACATCGCTTTCACCGTAATGCAGGTTTGAGGGTCCGGGGGAGGGGGAGGGGGGCGGGTTGCTGAGTAGTGGCTGGACGTCCACTTTTGTACTTCTCAACAGACTTGCCCGTTGAGGACCGGACTGGGACAATGGGATCTTGGGGACAGTTGGGGAACGTGGGAGGGGGGGTAGGGGTTGCCGGAGTCGAGGGTTGGAGGCGGTTGGGGTGATGAGGGAGGGGGGAGGGATCCGGGAGTTGGGATGGGGGGGGGGAGGGTCGTCCAGTGCACAGTACGATTGTTGAAAGTTCTGGAAGTGGTCACACAATTTAGTTTGCCTGCGTCAGGAGGCTATATGTACACATGCATCTCCTTTTCTGCCTTGCTGCTTTTTACGCCACTGTGGACGCCTTTGCGCTCCGCCTTTTGCAGGCGGGGTTCCTCTTGCTTGCTGCCTTTTTTCTTTCTATGCCCCCTACTTCTTTTAAGGTAGTTACCCTGAACGTTAGGGGTCTGAACAACCCTGTCAAACGGCGAGCGGTGCTCTCCCTCCTTGAGAATACACACGCTGACATATGCCTCCTACAGGAGACGCACCTGCTGCCGCAAGACACACATAGACTGCGCTCCCGTAAGTTCCCATCGCAGTTCTTCTCATCTAGCTCCTCCAAGACGGCAGGGGTGGCAATTCTGGTATCCAGTCACTTTAAAGGGGAAGTCCTCCACAAGCTTGCAGAACAAAAGGGTAGGCTGCTGGCGTATCGGTTTAGAATTGGGGGTCTTATGTTTACAATTGGATCCCTGTATAGCCCCAATGACCGACAAGAACGCTTTCTGCGATCAGCAGTCGAGGATATCACTGCCTCACAAGATAGATATGTCATTATCGGAGGGGATTTTAACATGGTCTTTGATTCGGCTATGGACAGGTCGGCACAGCGCTACCCGCAGGTCGGGGAGTTCTCGGCCGACGGTAAGGAATGGCTGGCGGAGGTGGGGCTCCTCGACCTCTGGCGCCACTTGCACCCCACAGACAGAGACTATTCGTACTACTCCCATGCGCACAAGACGTATGCACGGCTGGACCACTTGTTGGTCACGTCCCCAGTGCAGGCGCTAGTTTCGGGATCGGACATAGGAGTGCTGTCCCTTTCGGATCACGCCCCGGTCGATGCCACGTTGAGTTTACCCCCAGTGGCTCTCCCCCCTCGGATGTGGCGCCTGCGAGACACCCTGCTGCACAGGAAGGTGGTGGTGGATCGTATTGAGGGCGCTATCCGGGAATACCTGACGCACAATGACAACACAGACACCGCCCGGGCTACCTAGTGGGCGGCTCTGAAGGCGGTCCTCTGGGGGGAATTCTTAGCGATCTCCTCGGCCGAAAATAAAGAGACAGGCTAAGAGGGAAGAACTCACCGGTACGGTCCGCGAGCTTGAACAGATCCATCGCAGAACGGGGGCCCCTAGAATATGGCGACAGCTTAAAGGGGCAAGGAAGGCCCTAGCGGCTCTGGACATGGACCGAGCGGAGTACGATGCGCTCCGGCTGCGCCACACCTTTTACACAGGGGGTGACCGTTGTGGCAAGTGGCTGGCTAACAGACTCAGAGTAGCACGCCAGAGTCAACTGGTGAAGGCGTTCTCTAGCCCTACGGGGACCACGGAGACGGAGGACGCCCACATCGCGGCCGTTTTCCGTGGGTTTTATGAGGACCTTTACACTGGGGAACCGCCGAATGAACCGGCCGTAGCCGCATATTTGGACTCGGTCGCTTTGCCCTCCCTGGACCCCCTGCAGGCAGAACACCTGGACAGGGATATCAGGATAGAAGAGGTGATCCCTGCCATCGCTCGGCTTAAGCATGGCAAAGCACCGGGCCCGGATGGGTATACCGCGCTTTTTTACAAAACGTTTTGCACGTCACTGGCCCCTATCCTTACCCGTCTTTTCAACTCGTTTGCCGCGACGGGGGCTATTCCGCCTGATCTTTTGTGAGCTTCTATCACGGTGATCCCCAAACCCGGGAAAGACCCGACGCACTGTGGATCATACAGGCCGATATCTCTTCTGAATGTCGATCTAAAATTGTATACAGGGATCCTAGCCGCTCGTTTGGCCCCGCACTTATCTGGTCTTATAGACCCAGACCAGGCCGGTTTCGTTCCGGGGAGACAGACGGTTGACAACACGAAACGGATCGTCCACCTGCTCGGGAAGGCCTCCCGGATTCCGGGAGAACGAATGATGTTAGCGGTGGACGCAGAGAAGGCGTTCGACCGAGTGCACTGGCCCTACCTGGAACAAGTGCTGGTGAAGGTGGGCATAGGGGACAAATTCCGCTCCATGGTCTTCAACTGCTACAGACGCCCGACTGCAGTGGTTCGGGTGAATGGGTATGCCTTTCGGGATTTTAACATTGAAAGGGGCACCAGGCAGGGGTGTCCACTCTCACCCCTGCTCTTTGCTCTTTATATGGAGCCGTTCGCCCAACGGATACGGAACAACCCGGCGGTGACTGGTGTGCGGATGGGAGGCTTTACACATGCTATCAGCCTCTATGCTGATGATGTCATCTTGTCGCTTGACGAACCCCGGACAGCCCTACCGGCCTGCGTCGAGGAGCTGGCCTCCTTTGGCGCGGTTGCGGGGTTTAAACTGAATATGGGGAAGTCGGTGGCTCTGGATGTCTCCCTTGACCCGTCCACCAGGACAGACTTGCAGAGCCGATTCCCCATGATTTGGTCGTCAGAGGCAATACCCGATCTGGGGATCCAGATAGCACCCACCTTACCGGCCAGGGTGTCGGCCAATTACACAGCACTAGGTGTTAAAATCAGGGAGGAGCTGGGCCGTTGGAACCGCGGCACCCTTTCCTGGCTAGGCAGGATAGCTGCGGTTAAAATGACAATCCTCCCGCAGGTGCTATATTTATTTCGGGCCTTGCCGCTCCAGCCACCGGTGGGGTGGATCCCGCAGCTACAAGCGGACGTCTCGCGCTTTATTTGGCAGGGGAAAAAACCCAGAATGCGTAGAGCCCTCTCATTATTGGCCCCTGAGGCGGGAGGGTTAGGGATACCTGACTTCCGTAGGTATTTCCGAGCGGCGCAGTTACGTTACCTTGTAGAATGGAGTAGATGGGAGTCCGATAAACACTGGCTCTTCCAGGACCAGGCAGTGGCGGGGCGGCCCCTGCAAGAAGTCCAGTTTTTGCGTCGGATTCATCGACCCAAAAATTTGTACGCCTCTTTTGTTACGCGAGTGCCGTTACGGGCTTGGGATGCTACTGCCACTACGTGCGGCCTCACCTCTTTCCCGTCGCCGCTCACGCCGCTGGTGGATAACCCAGATTTTACCCCGGGTATGGAACAGGGAGCATTCGCACATTGGAGACAGGCAGGGTGTAGAGCCTTGTGCCATATGTACGATCAGGAGGGAGTGATCCCCTTTGTACAGTTCCGCCAGGAATTTTCACTTCCTGAGACTGAGAGGCACCGCTATATGCAGGCCCGCCACTGGGCTCTCCATCCACAGGTGAGGGAGACTGCAGATAGGCGCTTTTTACCTTATGAACAATGGCTGCTTACACGTACTTCGGATTCAAAACTGATTACAGACCTTTATAAGTTACTGCAACCACCATCCACGCACTTCTATAACCCGGGGAGAGAGAGGTGGGAGAGGGAACTGGGGAGGACACTGAGCCCTAAGGAATGGGAGAACATATCCTATAGAGCAAGGCATTCGGCGACCATATGGGCCTTACTGACACACTAACTAAAGTCTACACTTATTGGTACTACACGCCGGAACGGGTGCACGAATTTGATCGCAGCAGGGAGGACACATGTTGGAGAGGGTGTGGGCACCGAGGTACACTTACACACATTTTATGGGATTGCCCCCTCCTGGACACATACTGGAAGGAAGTGCTGGACGACATTGATACACATTTTGGCATTGAACTGCCGCGCTTCCCCGCCTACACCTTACTAGGGCTCCCGAATGGTCTAATGTACCCCCTCAGATCTAGTAGGGGTAGGCAGATCGCCATTGCGCTGGGCTCAGCGGTTCAAAATATCTTGATACACTGGCGCACTGCCACGATACCCTCTGTCACGGGCTGGCTCCATAGATTGTGGCACGTGTTGGGCATGGAGAAGTTGTCGCTGATGGTGGCAGGGGATATAACGCAATTTTCAGAACTCTGGCAGCCATTTCACTCCTTGTTGTTGATGGAATTTAAAGAAATTACTTGTCCCAAATACCTCCGCCTAATGCGGCTCACGAGCCCCGCAGCACAAGCCCCGTGACTTGGTGGGAGATACACTTCGCCCGCAAGCGGTGATCTTGATGTTGGCCTTGAATGATGTCGGTGCACTGGACGTAGAGGGCGGGAGGGAGGGGGGTTGGGATCCGGGAGTTGGGTTGTTGGGGTTCAGGGGGGGAGTTTGACATGGAAATGTTATCTCATACTGTGACATGGCACTCCAGGTATAGCCGAAGGGGATTGATACAATACATTGCATTTAACCGTTTCAGCTGGAATTGGGGTTCTCCCCGCCTGAACAGACCGTCTCCTGTTGATGCTAATTGGTCTTTGTGTGAGGTGCTGAATAAAATACTTTAAACATAAAAATTAGTTTAGACACTGTAGGTGTAGGGGTGTACAGGGCTCATGCACCTATACCCTCACCACTGGTATGGTACACCCAGCTAGAGGGGTGGCTTACCTATGCCAGGGCAGTGGGTTGTAGACATGGCACACCGGGATGGGTGCCATGTTGACTCTTTACTTTGTTCAGCACCAAAACATGCAGCCTGCAATGGCAGTGTGTGTGTTTAAATGTACAGGGCCTCCAAGGGTGGCACAAAAAGTGCTGCAACCCTTAAAGGCCTTCCCCGGCCACAGTGCCCTTGGTACCCATAGTACATTTACCAGGGACTGACATGTGGCCAAAGAGGGACAATTGGTTTTGTATCAATGCAGTTTAGGGAAAGAATATAGGCCCTGGGTACCTGGTTGGCAGGAACCCAGGGCAACTCAGTAAAAGTAAATCAACAGTTTGGCAAAAAGTGGGGGCAACCATGCAAAAAGAGGGCACTTTCTTACGACATGGCACACTGTGTGCCATGCCTACAACCCACTGCCTATGACATTGGTCAGCCACCCCTCTACCTGGGTTTCCTATGCCACTGGTGAGGGTACAGGTGCACGAGCCATGTACCCCTACTGTGTCTAAGACCATTATTAGACATTGTAAGTGCAGTAATGCCATAAAGAATGTATGGTCTGGAAGTTTGTCATTACGAACGAATAATGGTTTTACTGAAAACTGGGAAGGTTGATATGAAACTTCTCTGCATAAAAAACCCACACTGATACCAGTGTGGGTTTTATTATACAATGCACTGAGACTCTTAGAGATCCCCCTGAAAAACGACCAGCCTCTGGTGAGTTCCCTGACTGGTAAACACCAGCCTGCCACCACAAGACATGTTTCTGGACCCCTGGGGTGGGAGCCTTCACTCCCTGGGCCCAGAAACAAAGCCATTCCTGGGCGGAGGTGTTCACACGTCCCTCAGGTCAGGAATTGCAATCTGTGGCAGGGGCGCTTCAAAGGCCTTGCTGCCTTTGGAAAAGGACCTCCAGCCTCTCCTGCTAACAGGAGCAGGTCTGGTTCCTGTCTCACCCACTTTTCAGCAGGAAGACAGGCAGGAGAAATTAGAGAAGCCCAGTAGGTGTGCCCACCACTGCCAACCCCACCCCTCAGGTGTAGGAGGCAATGTGAAGCCCACTCTTCAGTGCCTGCCATCCTGCAGATGGCAGGCACTCTCCAATCAGGATAAGGGCCTGTGCCCACTCTCCCATGTGGGGTGAGCACACCAAGGGTGTAGTCATCCTAAAGTCAGTATCCCATTGGCTACGGACCTCGAGACCCCTAAATCACCTCTAAAGACGGTATTTAGGGATCAGCCCTGAAACAAGAAAGCAGATTCCCGTAACCTACGAATAAGAAGGACAAAAAAAAGACGCCCAGCAGAGGAGACTGCAGAAAAGAACTGACTTGGCCCCAGCCTTACCGCCACATCTGCAGTTTCCAGAGACCCTGTGCCAAAAGTCGCCTTGTCCTACAGCAGGCATCTCCAACCAGTAGCTCGGGAGCTACTGGTAGCTCAGCAGCACCCTCAAAGTAGCTCTCAGAGGTGAAGTCAAACCAATATGATCTCAGGGATTCTGTGTATATTAAAGAAGGCAGCAATGCTCGTTTCATTACCCGTAAGAGTTACAGACAGCCAAACCAATGGCAGGACCTCTTGATAACACTCATACACACACTCTGTTGGCCTATCAATCAATCAATCAATCGGGGATTTATAGAGTGCACTACTCACCCAAGAGGGTCTCAAAGCGCTGGGGAGGGGCATTTGGGCAGCTCTGGTCATTCGAAAAGCCAGGTCTTGAGGCTCTTCCTGAATTCTTTCAGTGTGGGGCTTCGTCTGATGCTGAGGGGGAATTTGTTCCAGGTTTTGACCGCAATGTAGGAGAAGGATATGCCTTCTGTTCTGGCTCTGTGGATGCGGGTGATTTCGGCCAAGGCCTGGTCAGCAGAGCGGAGGTTTCTCTTTGAGGCGTAGAAGGAGATTCTTTCATTGAGGTATTGGGGTCCAGTGTTGTGGAGGGCTTTGTAGGTGTATGTGAGCAGCTTGAAGGTAACTCTTTTTGTAAGAGGAGCCAGTGGAGGTCTTGTTAGTTCTGGGTGATGTGGTCTTGTCATGGGATACTGAGGACGAGTCTGGCTGCAGCGTTCTGGATGGTCTGTAGTTTGTGGAGCAGAGATTTGTTGATTCCAGCATAGAGGACATTCCGGTAGTCCTGCCTGCTGGTGATGAGTGCAAGGGTGATGGTCTTTCTGGATTCGGGGGGATCCATTTAAAGGTCTTGCGAAGAATGCGGTGGGTGTTGAAGCATGTGGAGGCTAAGGTGTTGGCCTATGGGTCTGTCACATTAACCATCTTTATCCACTTTAAATCTACCTAAGAAGGATATTGGCCAAGTTATATGCCCTGCTCTATCAGTTACACTGTGAGTGACATCAAAGAATAGTGGCAGCAGTAACCAGGGCTGACCCACCAAAGTGTGTGACTGGAAGAACTAGAGTGAAAATGTGTTGGTTGGGATCATGATCAACCAAAGAGCTGAGGGAAGTGAGTATGCATCCACGGCATAGAAAATTAGAAGCATCACATTCATTTTTATGTGAGTGTGTGACATTGTGTCCTTCCCTAATAAATAGAGTTGGATCCTTTAAGCTACTCCTAGTGTCAAGGGCTGCCAAATATGTATGCTGGTCCCCATCATAAGAGTATTATCTCTGACACAATTGTGCCAGTTCATGGTATAATTGTGCCATTGCCATAATATTTTCAACCTTGACTATTTTGGGCAAACAAGTCTAGTAATTACATACTTGCTGTCATCAATGGCATATTAAGAGAATGACTTGCTTGCTTTTAGCCATTCCTGACAAGAGTGGCAACCGCTTCTCCCATAATAATGTCCATAACTGATATATGTTGGGCATCCAGCTGTGGCACAGTGGTAGCCCCGGTTTAATGGTGGGCATTATTAGCATACCAGATGCATTAATAGTGTTATGGTGAGCAAGCATGGCCTATGATTCTAATTCCTGGGTAATTGAAGGGGAATTTGTCCATCAGAGGCATTTTTACATGGCGGTACTCAAGGAAAAAGAAAAGCTGATGTTTAGGGACTGTGTATTTTCAAACAATGAAAACTGATTTAAATTTTAGAGAAAAAAATTATGCTTTCTCTGAAAAGGTTTTTCTTTTGGAAAATTGAGTTTGATTGCTCAAATTGGAAAGTGGTTTTGATGGAAAAATATTTGTATTTTTAAAAATTAATATGCTAATGAAGACAAAATATTACAATTCTAAAACACATTTAAAATTGTTAGCTGAATGATAATTCAATTTGATTTGGGGAGACTTACTGCTGTGGTAGTACCCTTTGTGGCACACAGCATGTGATGATTTGAATTTTACTTGATTGCAAGCATTTAATATTGAAAAACGTTTTTCCTAGCATTCTGCTGATAACTTCATCTGGAATGTGTGGGTGGTGACTACTGATAAATCATTCTTAGGGTGGTCATAGTGTAATGTTAATACATATCATTAGCATTTTATAGTGATAAAATAGGCTGGTAGCTCGGCAGGACTTTCCTTGAGCAGAATTAGCTCTCACTACAGAAAAGGTTGGAGACCTCTGTCCTACAGCCAGCAACCTCCAGAACACCTGGGAGGACTGACTGCCTTCAACAAAGACTGGAACTCCTGCAGCTCTGTTCAAAAGAACCTCCAAAGGAAGACTACCAGCCTTCTGAAGACAAAGAAACCGGATGCCTGGAATCACCACTGCACCCATTGCCTACGGCCGAGTCTGAGTGACCCACTGGTCCCAGCGAGGTCCCCGCTCCAGAGTCGGAGTCCACCATGGGTTGACCCCTCCAGGACTCCCTAACATCGCCTGCAGCCTCTGCACAGAGACAGCCCCCCAACCGCGAGTGGCCCTGTAAGGTGAAATCCAACCTCAAATGGCACCCCTGCATCCAGCCCTACGCCCTGAGAAGAGAACACAAGGTGCACCTACGACCCTGAGCCCTCCAACCTACCTGCCCAGCTGTTTGTTCCTCACAGAAGACTTCCTTGACCAAGCCTGCAGCCAAAATCCAAAAAATGACAACTGCCACTGAAAACAGGGCACCGGATGCCAAAACAGCACCCTGCAACCTGCCGCCCCAGTGCCGCTGTGGGTGCACTTTGTGTGCTGACTCGGATCCCCCTTTGCCCTGAGCTTAAGTCCAGGAGCTTTGCTCCCACAACCTTGTGGCCTGCTCGTGAGCAGCCACCAACCGGAGGCCTCCACCCCCCATTGGATAACATTGGGCCTCAGTACTCTGCACCCGGCCACCCTATTACAGCTGAGGGTGCTTAGAGAGTGCACCCTCAACCCTGGGGGAATCCTGGTTCTAACCCCAGAAAACCAACTTCAAAACCTAGGTACTTACTGATAAACTGATAACACTGTTTTCTCCCATAGGACTGCATTGACTGCTTTTCTTCTAAGTGTGGAGTTGGTTTGTATTAAACCTTAAGAAACTGCAAATGTACAAAAACTGAATTACTAACCACCTCGCTAGGAAATGTCCCAGTGCGATAGCTGCCATATCACATTAAGTAGAACAAGTAACTTAAAAAGTAACCTGAAAAGTAACGTACAAAGTAATCGCAAAAGTAACTGTAAAGTAATTTTGACTGTTAACTTACCTGTAAACAAATCAATTGCATCCAATTGCATTTCAGTTGTATATCAATTTTGTTTCACTGCATAATCTTGCAAAGTATTATTATACGTACCTGTGCCAGGCCAGGCTTGGTTCTAGAAAATGAAATACAACTGAAAAATATGTTTTATACAAACAAGTTCAGTCTTTGAGTGCTTAACACTACCCTCTGATAAAGCCTTACTGCTCGCACACACTACCAAAAGGTATTATCTACTTTTACCGCTGCCTACCTTTGGGGATCCACTGGACTTTGTGAACACTATACCTTACTTTGGTATAGTACAGTGTTTCCCAAACTGTGGTCCGCGGACCCCCAGGGGTCCGTGACACATTCCCAGGGGGTCCGCAAAAGGCAGTTTTAAAAGCACTGCAAAGTCCGTTGATTAATTAGCAGTTTACGAGCAACAATAAAAGTTTCAAAATAACACTAGTGATTAATGCACATGCTGGAGAGATGATCGTTTTGTCCAGTTGCAGCTTTGAGTTATCTAACATAGCACAGAGGGTGCAAAGGACGTGTACCATGCATTAAAAAAAAAACAGTGTTTTATGTGCATTGGTCAGTGGGTTGCTGCTTTTGTCACAGATTTTTTTGTTACTCTGCAGTTCATAAGTGACAATCGTAATCTAGCACAGTGACCTATAAGCAGTCATCAAAGAGCTGCTTGCAAACTGCATGGTACAAGTTAGTAACTTATGTTTTTCCCAGTCTTTCATTATCCTGATGCTGCTAAATAGGTTTATTTGGGCGGAAATACATTTTTATTTTTTAAAGTCAATGCTAACCACTGGCTGATGTTCTGAATCCCAAGTTTGCGCTTCTCCGAATCAAGCACTCTTTAAAATGCCTACTAGTATGAATGACATGTGAATCCAACACATTGTAGTACCTTTGCCTTATGTAACATTTTCTATACACTGATTTACACGTATGATTCATGGTCTCTATATGTATGTGATGTAAAGTGCTCTGACATCCTACAATGGTATGAGAGATACTATAAAACAAATGAAATACATGTGACAGAGAGGTTATGGAGAGATGAGAGGCACTGCTGAAGGATGATAATAAGGGAATCAATGAAGAACCCCAACAAAGATTGTCGTATCCTGATGCATAGTAAGGTCTTCATTTACTATTCGTTAAAAGGCAATACAATTTAATATATAATGATATATGTGTTTTAGACTGCACCAATGTTTCCTAAATTTCATGGGGGGGGGGGGAGCCTCCCAAAGCCTCCTTTGTAGTGGTCAGGCTCACTCACTGCACTTTGTGTGCACCGTATGGCGACTGGTCTGAAAACATTTGCCAGGGCTGCTTTGGGTTTCCAGTCTGGCAGGAGCAGGAGCCTCATACTGCGAAATAAAACCAACCATTTAAAAGTTAGTCACGGAGATACAGCACCAACTTTCCCATTAAAATGTTTTGTTTTTTGCAACTTCTTTGAATATAAAATACTAAGGGGGATATTTACAACAGAAGTGGCGGAGCGTGTCTGCCTACTGGGCTTAACGACACGCTCCGCCACTTAGGAAACACCAGGCTGCACCATATTTACAAGAATATGGTGCAGCCCTGCGTTTCCCCCTGTGCTGGCGCTACACTTAGCAGTGTAGCGCCAGCGGGGCACCCTTGCACCATAGTGCAAGGGTGTGTGTATGCAGTGGAAGATTGTTTATGTGCAGAAAGGTCCCGCTTCGATCTTGAAATTCCGTTTTGTCACTTCTATGTGTGCTGCTTAATGCAGCACACATGAAAGTTACAAAATGTCATTTTTGAAAAAGATTGTTTATGTGCAGGAAGGTTCACCTTCCTGAACATAAACAATCCAAGGCGTTTTGCTTTTTCCATGTGTGCTGCACAAAGCAGCACACATTGAAAAAGAAAAAGCGAGGAGAAATAAAGGATTTCTCCTCGTTTTGCCAAGTTAAAACCTGGTTTTCCCTGGCTTAAGTTTGGAGCTACCTCCTATTTATGCTGCCCTTGTAAATAGGGGGCATTGTCAAATCAATGGGTGTTGCGGTGAAACGCCCACCGCAACACCCACTGCCCACCCCTTTCACGCTAGGCATTGTGTGACAGGGGGCCTTATTTACAAGGCAGTGTTAAGCCATGTTAAGTGGCTTAACGCTGCCTTGTAAATAAGGCAATGCATCTATCGCCACGGGAACGTTGCAAAAAGTGATGTTCATATGGAGATAGGGACTTCTAAATATGCCCCTAAAATTCTTGGTAATTCGAGGGTTTTTTTTGTGCGCACATGTGTTTATTTTTTCTGAATTACTGTTTTAATGTTTGAAATTTAAATCATACAAATTGCTTGGGGGTCACCAGCTTCCAGTGGTGACTCAGTGGGGGTCCCCAGGAGTCAAAAGTTTGGGAACCACTGGTATAGTATATAAAGATGCAAAAAGAGCAAATGATGGACAGAATGCAGAACAAGGTCATGCATTCACCCCAGTACAGAGATCTGGACCTAAATCCATCGGGTTTTTTGCTCACCATGCCATTCCAATTTGGACCCAGCCATATGCAAAACAGCCTTGACCCTGCGCCAAATGGGAACAGTCCAGCCCGAACTGCCAGGCCAGGTCCTCCCTGGACTGGAAACAAGCATTCTAGGACCGGTTTCGGGCTTTCAGCCCTCATCAGCCAGGATAGCTTGAATCCAGTGGCATGGAGAGCACGGGATCCACATCTGGGCATACCTGACCCACTCTGTGTGACAAATGCAAAAGAACAATTGATGGACAGAATGCAGAACAATGTCATACATTCACCCCAGAACAGAGATCTGGGCCTAAATCCATCGTTTTTTTTGCTCACCATGCTATTCCAGTTTGGACCCAGCCATATGCAAATCAGTCTTGACCCTGCGCCCATGAGGCACAGGGTCAAGACTGCTTTGCATATAGCTGGGTCTGAACGGAGGTGGCTAAGTGAGCTAAAGAACGATGATGGTGGATTTAACCCAGATCTGTGACTGGGGGCGAGTGTCTGAAAAGTTTCAGCACTCCGTCCATCATCTCCTTGTGTTTGCATAGTATAAATAGAGCCATCTTCCTAAAGCTGGCAAAAAAGGATCCTTTAGAAAAAAAATAGATGGGTACCTTCGATAATGTAGATTCTCTGTTCCCTTGGCAGATTATTTATCCATTCCTGCTCCCAAAAACAGATACTTTAAGAAAAGGGATCCTTGTTCTAGGATCCAAGTCTGTGGCTGGAAAGTTTTAAATATAAATAATCTGCAGGGGAACACAGTACCCATCAGAAATAATAACAAGGAGTTTTTTAAGTATCTGCAAATTAGGGATTATTTACAACGCAAGCAATTTGCGATGCCTTAAATGCTTACGCAAAATTAAGGAATCGCAAGTTTTGCGATTCCTTAATTTTGCGATGCAATTTCCCTAATGCATACCATTTTGCGAATTTTTGGTCGCAAACGCTGCTATTTTGCGAATTGCAGCGTTTGCGACTAAAAATTGCGTGAATACATCTGCCCCTAAATCAGGTTATAGAAGCATACAGTCTACAATGCTAAAAGTGACAAGAAACTTACCTGGAAACCTACTATAGGCAGGTGTCCTGCCAATATAGCTGAAAGGAAAGTATTTACTGACCTGTAAGCCATACCCTCACTGACCAAAGAGGACAAAAACATTCTAGACAGAAACAACTCCTGATGCCACTGGATCAGCATCCCTTTGCACACACCAACGTACACATCTTCCCCAAGCAGACATGTATCTTTTATTGGTGCTATCCGTTCAGGCTTTGGACTGAAGATCTTGAGTCACTTCCGAAAGTCCTCCGACTTTCCACCCAGCCCTGTAATCTTCCAGGTCATGAGTGGTAGGTTCCCCTTTAGGACCAAATGGTGAGGATCACCCAACAGGAGTAGAAAGGTAGACAGATTGGAGAATCCCAAGAAAGTTCCATCATTTATGGAAACCTTACTTGTGATCTCCAAATTGGCTTGACTACTACCATGTTCACCTCTTGTAGTCTGGCTTGAGTCGCCACTCGCCTCCAACTGAACAACCAATCCAGCAGACAATCGAGACTGAAAGCAAAGAGATCCAGTGAGATCTGCACCCATACGCTTTGGAGAACTTGGAACACTTCTGGATGCACCTGCCATGAAATCCTGCAGATGGCGGGAATGCCAGTTGGACTTTCCCAGTAGATATTCCGCCATCATGAGAAGTTGCATTCCAGGCACTAGCTCCAAAAGCTTTTAACCTGTTCCACCAACATCTTACATCGTGGTCCCCCCTCCCCCTCCAGGCGGTTGACATATCACACTGCAGAGAATTTGTACACCTTCAGCAACATAGAGCAACTCACCCTGTCCTGGGTCCAACATCGGACGGCAAATGAGTCCACCAGTAGCTCCAGGAAGTTGATTTGAAATGACTCTTCCTGGGGTGACAACTTTCCTCCTGTGGACACCCCACCACAGCCTGACTTTCAGTAAAAATCAAGAGGGCGATGGTCAGCAACCTGAAAGGGAGTCCCCACGAACTCCAGCAGAAAACCCTATATTGTCTGAAGTATCCACGCATCTTAAGTGACCACCTCCCAATTCTTCACTAACAGTGCCAACCTTAACCCTACTTTTTGCTGGGTAGAACGGAGAGTCCTTACCTTGGGTAGGTCCAAGGGCACATCCACGTCTACCCACTCAGCCTCCATGGGATTACTGGTAGCATAGAGAGGGATAAAAGTTGCCATCTCGCAGAGTCTTGGTATTGTCACTGTCGGGAGTCTTGGCCTTTTTGGGAGGTATTGGTAGCAAAGCGGTCGAACAAGCAACCCCTGCCATGTCCTGTCCCGGCAAAAATCATGGGGGAATTTAAAAAAGCGAGAGCGCACAATTCACATTGCCCAACAAAATCACTGCTCTCTGTGCCCTTCCAGACAGAACCTCGGGAGATATGTACTCACATGACTGCTCGGCTTCTTCAGCCATGTCTGATATCTTTGTCATTGGCCCCGTCAATTCCAATAAGTTGTCTTGGCATAACCACCATGACCGATCAATGCCCTTCTTGGGGCCCCTAATATAATTTGTCAAGAACGCAACAATACGCTCATCAGTCTCCAGAGTAGGGCCACCATGCCTTCCAGACACTCCGCCTGCAGGTGGGCTCTAACATCTTTATCAAAGGCTTACGAAGCCTCGCTGCCACATATGCTGCCACTTCATTAGGACACCACAGTGAAGACCTAGGATGAAGGGTCTAACATTTCCGCTGTTATGGAATCTGGGACAGCTATAAGGGTAAGAATTGGGACTTTGTCTGCTGAGGGGTGCCAGGGCCTGCGTTCCCATCAGAATTGGGAGAGTCGTCGCCCCCAAAGTGGCAGGGAGAGGGAGGTGGCAGGGAGAGGGAGGATATTGCACAAAGGGGTCCGGCGCTGGTGCTTTTTAAGAAGGCCTTTCTGAAGCACTCAAAAGTGTCCTTATCGACACCCTGGTCCACAGGGTGCTTAGGCATTTGACGTGGTACTGATTTCTACTGAGCTTCTGCCAGCTGCTCAATTTTACGTTCAAAGGGCGCCAAGGGAGGGTGATCGCATGCTGCATGGAGGCATATACTGCCTTGCAAAACTTATCATCCAACAGCAGGAAGGAGACCTACTCTTCCTCCATTTAATCGTTTTCGGTTTCTTGCATGGCAAACCACTTATGGCTCTAGGCAGTCTAGCTATTTAGGAGAGTCAAAGACACAAGGTATTAGTACCCCAGCCTCTAGAATAAAACATATAACATAACATTTGAGCAAAGAGGCAATGACAAAACACTGAACTTATGGCTGCCGAGCAGCGAAGAAAGAGGGGGCATAATCAGTGAAGAAGGACTATACTGCATAAACTGTTTACCAATTGGTTCTGATGTTTTCTCTTTCCCTTATGTTTTTCTGGGAAAGGTAGTTTGTTTATTAAATGGCTGCTGTAATTAATAAAGTGGAGAAGGAGGAGCATAATCTTCACCTCTGGTCCTGACATAGAATCAAGTCTACAAAGTAGTATTGAGACTCTAAAGCTTAAAACAGTGGACACAACTTTAAAATGCATTTTAATAAAAAAAAAAACAGTATCTACCGTTTACCATATTGTTGTGTCTAGACGATCTATCTGTCCACTTCAAATATAATGCTAGTGATTGCATCAGTAATCTGAATTCCAATTAACACAGCGCAATTCTAAAGCCATAACTAATAAGGCTCTAGGGGTTCACCACAATTATAAACTAGCGCTCACGCCTTCAGTGCAGATATATTTAATATTCTAAAGTGACTTCAATTACAGGGTTACAATTACACCAGATGTTAGACAGCAATACCTAGTACAGGAAAAATTTACAAGTTAGTGTAGTGCCAGATGAAGCACATGTTCAGTAACTTGAAAGACATATGTTCGCTTGGGTACCCGCATGTAAACATTTTTTAAACCAAAAGTAGACTTTGGCAGAAAACTTCAATTTAAAATTTTCCCTGACCTTTGAAACAATTGATTGCTTAAAAAGACACTAACTCGAAAAATGACAAACAGAGAATGACAATTTTATAAGCAAGATGTTTTTATTTTTCTAAATGTAGTAGAATAAAGAAAACCAAACAGTACATTTAGTCAGTACAGTCATCATTGCAGGCTAAACAGTACATAGGAGTGGATCAGTCACTCTAGTCCATAATGCTTCCACCATAGCCACTAGATTTTCTAATGTTTGTGGAGGCAACCTCTAGCTACATACATTGGTTCTTCAAGCTTTACGTAGCAGTCCATTTCTTTATGCTATGTTTATGACGTTGGAGGGTCAGGAACTCTCCAGTCATGGGCGATATTACGTTTAGCATTAAGGGTGCGCCCAGGCCCACTAGCGACCTTGAGCCCCTGGACCCTCCCCTGCCCCCCGGTTCAAGCAAGCCCACCATCACCATACGCGGGAAGACTTCTATGGTGCGTTCCCGGACCCAAGACAGAGTGATAGAGTGTGGAATATCAAGAATCTTTGGGCAGGACCACACCATGTGGTAAAAATTCACCTCGACCATCCCGCACCTAGGGCATGTCAAAGATGGACGTAGGTGGGCTTTCCACAATTGCATCAGCGTCCGGTATGGGATGTGACGATATTTCAGTTGAATCAGTCAGAGCCTGGAGGAGAGCGCTATTAAAGACTCCCTCCACTCACAGCCCTGAAGTGTGCCCACCCAGCCTTCCCATCTGGTTTGCAGCAGTATGAAGAGGTTGGGTGAGTTAATTACCGGGGATTTCTAGATGTGTTATAGCCCACCTCCCTTTTCTATGGGTCCCATCAGTGTTTGCACTTTATTTGGGCTAAATGCAGGGATTGCTTCCAATGATTCCCTGAGAGATTGAAGAGCATATCGGAGCAAGAGGAATCTATAAAACTACATGCGGTGGAGCACAAAATTAGTCTTTAGTTCCTGAAAGGATTTAATATAGGAATCCCTCCAAACATCTCCCAGGTTCGAGATTTCGATTAAGTCCCATTTGCCAAATCTCTGCAGGTTGGCCACCTGTTGCAGCAGTCGACCTCTAGCGAGGGGGTGCGAGAGTGCCATCCCATCCTGTCCAACGTAAAGCTGCTCTCCACACCATGAGGACCACCCTCTACAGCTCCCAGAGAAAACTTAGAAACAGAGCTACATACACCATGTCTATGATGGATTCCCACAGGGTCAAAACTGATTTGCATATGGCTAGGTCTAAACTGGAACGGCATGGAGAGCAAGAAAACGATGGATTTAGGGCCAAACGTAGGACCATTTTTTTCATGCGCAAACGGGTTTGCAACCCCGTTTGCGCATGAAAAAACTGCATGGGGAATGTACAAACCCTATTTTGCGAGTCACAATTTTCTGTGACTCGCAAAATAGGGTTTTGCGACTCGCTATCAGGAAGGGGCATTCCCTTCCTAATACCGAGCACAATCCTATATTAGAATGTTTTGCTTCCACAGTTGCAGGCGCAAAACACTCGCAAATTACCAACCAAGAGGGTGGTAGTGCACTCGCAAAAGGGAAGGGTCCCAAGGGGACCCCTTCCCCTTTGCTAATGCAGGGGAAAATATTTTGTAAGGGCAGGCAGTAGTCCCAGGGACCACTGCCTGCCCTTAAAAAATGAAACAAGAACGTTTCAATTTTTTTTAACAAAAGCAGTCCCAGACATGGTGGTCTGCTGAGCCCAGCAGGCCACCATACATGGGAGGGCCTGCCATTCCCAATAGGGTCGCAAATTGAGAGGGGCTCATTAATATTCATGAGCCTTTCAATTTGCGACCCCATTAGGAATCGCTAACAGTGTGAAATACACCGTTGTACATTGGAAATAGCGCCTCGAAAATTGCAAGTCGCAAAAAAACTCGCAATTTGCGAGGCACTATCTCCACGGCCGTACATCTGGCCCCTAGGCGCAGATCTCTGTACTGGGGTGAATGTATGCTATTGTTCGGCATTCTGTCCATCAATTGTTCTTTCTGCATTTGTAACCAGAGTGGGAAGTGTATGCTCAGACGTGGATCCCGTACTCTCAATGCCACTGGAGTCAAACTAGCTGGCTGATGAGGGGTGAAACCCCCGAAACAGATCCTAGGATGCCTGTTTCAAGTCCAGGGAGGACCTGGCTTGGCAGTTCGGGCTGGACTGTTCCCATGGGGAACAGGGTCAAGATTGATTTGAATATGGCTGGGTCTAAACTGGAATTGCATGGGGAGCAAAAAACAATGGATTTAGTCCCAGATCTCTGTACTGGGGTGAAAATAGGACATTGTTCAGCATGCCGTCCATCAATTGTTCTTTTTGGATTCCCACCTTATAGCCTGTTCTTCCCTCATAAATGTACTAAGTCATTGAGAACCACCAACAACCTTCGCATGTCACACTAAGAAGGTAGCATCTATGTGCTTCGGCATCCTGCGGGGTTTGAGGCCTATCCTCAAATTTTTCGATGCCCCCACACGCCAGATGGTGATCCAAGCTAGTGTTTTATCGAGACTGGATTATGCTAGCTCGCTGTTCTTAGGCGCCAACCAGGCGGAGATTATGCGACTCCAGCGGGTACAGAATGCGGCCGCCAGGGTCCTGGTGGGTCTACCTCGCTTCTGTTCAGCCCGCAGTACAATCTCTAATCTGCACTGGCTACCAGTAATCAGACGCATAGAGTTTAAGACCCTGTGTTTTGCGTTCAAAATTCTTATTACTGAGACCCCTACCATCCTCCAGCATCTTTTGACTCTGTACATCCCTTCACGCAGTCTGCGCTCTGCAGGTCAGAAACTAGCTCTTGTCCCACGTTTCCAAAAATGCAGATTAGGTGGTCGATCGTTCACAGTGCTGGCTTCCAAGCTCTGGAACGCACTTCCTGTCCATATTCGATCTCTAGAAGATCTTTTTTCATTCAGGAAAGCAGTTAAAACTTATCTTTTCCCATTGCCCTATTAAAGCCTGTTTATTTCCTAGTTGCTGTCTGTTGTGTTACCTTGTTTGATATAGCGCCGGGACGCCCCTTTGCTGGGGCAGCTGTGCGCTCAAAAAATTTGATTAACATAACATAACATAACATTGTGATGCCCAGGAGTATAGACAGATCTTGGCTGTGGCCATACCCCCATCATATGTAGATGGACTACATTTTGTGAAAGCAATGCACAATGGTTTCCCCCACCCAGAGAAAGAAGGACCTTATTGAGGCCTGAACGTTTGTGAAACATTTTCGTGTGATCAGGTATGGGAGGTTTAGAAGAGTGCATAACAATCTCTGCAAAATCATCATCTTGAAGAGGCCGACCTCCCCAGAACAATGAGCTGCAGGCGGGTATACCTGTCCAAGTCCCTCATAATGATAGTTTCCAGAGGTGTCAAGTTCAAAGACCAGGCTAGGTCCTGAAGGAGAGAGATGTAGACCCCCTAGGTATTGGGAAACCGAGCCGGCGAATGGGCACACGGAGGTGAAAGTCTCATGTCTCCATCTCATTGTTCATTAGGAACAGAAAAGATTTGGACCCAGTTGATTAGGAGACCTAACACTTGACAATATAGGCCGAGCAAGTGAAAGAGCCTAGACCCAGCGGTCTCGGTTTGGGATAGAAAAAGCAGTATGTTGTCTTCATATAGGGCAATGCTTACTTCTGGCCCGTCCTCCCCTCCACACCTGTGTGTTGCATTAGCCCACATTGCCAGCAGCTACATTGCGAGCGCGAATAGCAAAGGCTCTAAGGGACACAGCTACCAGGTACCAAAACAGACCTGAAAAGCCTGAGAGAGATTCCATTCACGCAGACCCAGGTGGTGGGGCATACGTACAGTACCCACAACATATGTTATAAATCACGGTCCCAAGCCCATGCACTGGAGTGCATTCACAGGAACACCCAGTTAATTGAGTCAAATGCCTTTTTAAAATCGAATGAGGAGCGGGGCATTTGATCCAGACGTGACAGTCTAATACGCCAGCACCATTTATACTAGACGTATACAGTGTCTAGTGCTTCGTTGGGGCACAAAGCCACATTGATTTGGGTGGACCAGGGCTGGTTGCACCTTAAGGAGCTGGTTGACAAGTACCTTGGTATACAGCTTGAGCTCACTGTCAATCAATGGGCAGGTTAAAGAAGCATTCCTCTGGAAAGAGTCCTTCCTGTGGAGGACTATGACTACAGCTACATGTAAGCCCTCTGAAAAGTAGCCTTGTCAATTGCTTCATTGTACATAGCCAGCAGTGGTGGCAGAAGCTGCGACGTGAACATTCAATAATATTCTATCAAACTGGGCTAAGATGGTAGACAACTTGAAAAAGCTCTGCGTTGATGCCAAGTTATCAGATGATCACCCTGGGCCGTGATGCCCAGTTTGCCCTGTGCCTGCCTGTGCCACTGTTGAGTGGACTGCAGCTGGCGGGCAGGGCCCAGCTCAGACCTGAGAGAGGTCTCTTGCAGTGTAGGATTGATCCTGCTGCAGATTCTGTGGCTGAGCGGCCTGTGAAATAGTGTACGGCTGGACAAGAACCCGGGATTCCCTGGAGGGTGACCCACAGACTGGAGAAAGGACGCAGTGAGTGCGGAGGTGGTGGGGGACTGAGTCGCATGGCCCGACGAACAGATTGTCCTGCTGCTGTACAAGGGTTTTGGAAAAGTCACGTGGGCGGTATTTGACCCCCCCCCTGCCTGACCGCACTTGCCTACCTGAGTGCCGCTGCTGGTCGCTCCCAGTAATAGAGGAGGCAGTGCAAGAGGCAGTACGAGGCCTAGCGAGGCCGACAGCTTACTGGGACTGAACAACTGTGCTACACGACTGAGACCTCACTGACTCTTTGCTGCCAGCCTAGGCCGATCTTTTTGTCATGGAGTAGAATGCAGCTGATTACTGACGGGGTAGGTCAGTGCCCCGGGGGCCATTGCTGTAGCTGGTGGAACATTTGTGACCTGGGGATTAATTTAAGAGGCACACGCATACCAGGGGCCTATACACCGTGCCATGCCATGCCGCGACCAGGAGCCCGAGATGGGCGACTGCCCCAAGGACTGCAACTATACATATTGGGGTCTACTAGACATTGTAGGTGACCCCTTGAGGTTGCAAGTAGCCTTTGTACCTACGGCCTAGCCGCTTAGAGCCCTCTGCTGCTCTTCCTGTTCACATGTACTGATCTACCCTCGGGCCTGGGAGGGATATAATTGGGCCGTCCACCACTGAGACCTGAATACCTCTATGTGCCACTGGAAACATCCTGGTCTACCTCTCTGTCAGCTGCTGGAACTTGCGGAGACCTAGTGACATAGGGGCAGCTCACGCTGCTGCGTCTTGGGGACAGAGATGGCAGCGGTGAGTGAGCCCTGGCAGGCAACATCGTTTAAGGAGAACAGATGCACTGAGACACGCTGCACCATTGTCACTCATCATTACATAAACAGGCAACCAGGAGTCCAAGGCTGCTCGTTCTGCGGCACCACAGACACACCAGACGCGCGCAAGCGGGCCCTCATCACGGCATCCCTCAGAGTTACTGCGGAGCAAACAACCCTGATGCTCTACTGTGCCACTCACCCTGGGGTGCACCAATGGATATATATCTCTTTATCCGCGGTTGTTCAGACTGGAGGAGTGCATGCCCGGATAAAGAACACATGTCGAATGTAGCAGGTAAGGGAGTCAATTTGGTAATGTTCTTAAGATTCAGGAGAATGCAAGCACATGAATAGTGGCAACTGACATATGTCTGCTTCGTGCTTTTGTCTACCTACAGACCGCTGGCGGTTGTAAGTGAGATTACCAAATAACCCGACAACACGCGAAGTCACGTACGGTCAATAAATCTTAAATAACGGATGACTCTGCTTCCTGTTTTTAAAGGTATGCAATAGAATGCAACGCCTATATCTATTGATATTAAACGGCACAAAATACATGCATTTCTGAAAAATCGATGTCGGGTGGCTTATTTAGACATACCCGCATATGCATATAATCGATAAAACGTCCGAATATACTTATACTTAGAAGACTACAAACAAAATTGATCCCGGACTGACCCATGGTTTGCAATATGATCTAATAAACATTCCACAAGAGTGCCGTATGTAGTGTATAATTACTATATTTTTATGTATTGTGGAGTGTCTAGGGCAAAATACAGGGGCAGCATCTAATATTATTGGCCTCCTAGTAGAGTCTTTATGAAATAGGAATAACTAGACAATCTATCATGAAGCAGGCCCTAATATGTGATATCAATTACTATGGGCTGCTTTATTATTGTTTTATTATTCTTGTGTCCTTTTTCATTTGCGCGTCTTCCACGAAATCTTTGATACGCGTTTTGTTCCATTATACAACTGCAATAATGGAGTAGCGATTTCCTGGTAGAGGACTACACTCCAGGTTGCTATAATGTTATGCATGCTTTATTATATGAGTACTTATTGGAAGTCACCCCTACACTAGAGGTATTATATGGTGTTTTTTGCACCCTTAGATTGTATGAAGACATCACCAATTGATGCGAAAGCAGCACATCCTGATTAATGAAATTGATTTTGAGTCCACCAACAAGGTTTGTGTCACAGATGTAATAACCTACATAGTATGGATGTAATACATATGGACAACATCGGTTAATAATGGGTCTCCTTTTGAATATTTGGATAACCATTTTTATGGTTTCATATGACGTACCAGATACAATTAAGACTCTGAGTGATCGTCAAATAAGGTATATCTAATCTTATTTATGATGTATAGTACACCAGGCAATATTTTAGAGCTGGGGTGGTGGTAATTGAAAGAGGCCACATAAATGGGACAATTCGAGACTGTCCACATATGCCAAACATGAAATTGCATAGTGGTCTTTGTTAAAGAATAGAGAATGTATTCTGGAAGGTTTTTTAACCCGATTATGGAAGGTTTTTTAACCTGATTCTGCAATGTGATATTAAATCAGAAATTACTGTTTGTAAGGATGATATATTATACTTGAAAATAAGGAGCATTTATGATCTGTTTTGTTAAAATTAGTGACGGTCGTAATTTTTACAATTTTTAGAATCTTGATAAAAAAAGATGTAGTCATGCTTATCTAAGGTATCTTTTCTTGCATTTCAGATATTTTTAATACATTGAATGTGGGATTCAACAATTCTAATCCTGAAGAAGGTGTTGGCCCCTAAACATTGTGCCCACCGAAACGCGTCGATGCCCCCAGTTGAAGTACTTTAAGTTGTGGTGATAATAACTCTGTTTGAAAAATATCATTTGGATATCAGAGTAGGATTATAACTGTCACTATTGTACTGACCTCATGCTATTAGGATTTATCCATTCCTTTGGCTTTTTGTTTCCCACGTACATTTTTTATTGTGTATTACTTTGTGAATGTAATTTTTAACTGCGTCTAATGGCAAGAAAGGATAAGCTTTTTTAATGATATAAACTGAATAAATTGTCGTATTTTTATCAATCCATTCTCTGTGCTCCTGTATGAATGAGCGTTTGTGGTGAAGTGAGTGGCTCTACATTATAAGGTTGTACCCAAAAGGAAATCCATTTCTGACAATTAAACTTCTCGATTTAAAGCCAATGTTCTTCTCTCTGCCTGATCGATTACTTGAGGGGGATACCCTCTGGAGAGAAATTGTTGTTTGGCATCACTTATGGTCTGCAAGCCTAACTCCGGATTCGAAGTTATTCGTTTAATTCTCAAAAATTGAGAAAAGGGCAGATGGCGTTTCAAAGGCCAGGGTGGAAACTCTGGTAAAGAAGAGCGGTATTACGGTCTGTAGGTTTCTCAAATACAGTGGTCTCCATTCTCGTACCTGAACTTTTAAGCATGACATCCAAGAAACTATGCTGTGTGCCTCGATTTGAGATGTGAATTGGATTCGGGGGATGATGGTATTGAGTTTGAAAATCTGTGCCTCGCGTCCCTTTCCAAATAATGAGTATGTCATCTATAAATCTTCTGTATACAACTAGATTTGAACTCCAAATTTGATCAAATAGAATGTGCTCGGTTTCAAATTTGAACATAGAAATGTTCGCATAGCTGGGGGCTCCAGAAAAGCCCATTGAAGTGCCATTAGCTTGGAGAAAAAAAACTGTTTGTGCCAGTGAAAATAACTATGGAACAAGCAGAAGTGGAGGATTTCTAAAAGGAATACCTTACTGACTCTGATGTCACCTTGTTTCAATAGAGCCCATTCTATTCTATTGACCTCTCACAATGCGGTCTCTACCCACCGGAGTTTGTCTGGAGACAAGACAGGGCAAGGCAAGAACTTGTGCACAACAAAGACTATCCTTTGAAGAATGCCTACTTCAACAAAGACTATCCTTTGAAGAATGCCTACTTCAAAGGCCAAAAGTGGTACAAGTATTGGACCTAAAAGCCCAGACTTGCAGAACACTTCTAGATCAAGAGTAGACTCTACTAAGAAGAAGAGCTGTAAGGAGGGACTACTGCCACTTTGCTGTGTGTTGCTTTGCTGGGTTGGCCTGCAGTTGTTGCTTCTGTCTTGGAGAGGAAAAGGATACTACTTTGCTGTGTGTCCTGCTTGTGAAGTTTCTCCAAGGACATGTGTGCTTGCTTCCTTTTAAGAAGTTTCAGGGCCATCAAAGACTTCACCTGCAGCATCCCTGAACTTAACTTCTGGAAGTTATGACCTGCCTAGTGGTGCCAATTCCAGTTCTGGGACCTTGGAGGGGGTTCCAGCTGCTAAAGACTTCAAAACTGACGCTTCTCCCTTCCAGCGCCTGTTTTTCCCACGCAGCACCGCCATGCGGGAGAAATTTCAATGCACCGCTTCTGTGCGGCCGGATATAAATCGACACAGCGCCAGCCATTGGCCTAAGAAACTGACCCAACCCAAGTTCAGCGCATCATGTCTCCGAAGTCCGATACCCCCACACTAACTCCAACGCAGGCCCTGCTGTGCGGCTGAAATATGCATCATGGGACCGCGGCTGAAGAAATCTATGCAGCGCATGCTTGCTGAATCGACCTCCAGCGCATTCGAATTTCTACACATCGCACCTGTGCACAATGTTTTCCCCCACATCATCCTCAGAACGGAACAGTCTTGGAATTCGACACATCGCTTTCCTTTTTAGTCGGGAATCAACGCAACGCTTCTTCTGTGTGCTGCAGAACTGATGCATCCCCTCCCCAGGGACACCGGAATCGATTTTGGCGCATCTAAGGTACTTTATGTAAAAACACAGCGTCCATAGAGTTCTATGGGCAGAATTGCTTAAAAACCTCAAAAGTGATATCTTGAGGTCTGTATGTTGGACTTTTATTGTTTTGGTCTTCTTTAGTTTAGATACAGATGGTATATTTTTCTAAACAGGTATGGTATCCATTTGTAGTGCTTTCATTGGGTTGGTGGGAGTCTTATGTACAAATACTTTACACATTACCTCGGAGATATGTCTGACTGCTTGTGCCACGGTACCAAGGGGGTGATCAGAGTTTATCTTGGGTGTCTAACTCCCTTACCCTGATCAGAAGGAAGGGTCCCTACTTGGATAGGGTGCATACCACTGCCAACTAGAAACCCCATTTCTAACAACTATAATAATGTCTTGTATTTGACTGCCATCTGCGATATCACCACCAAAGACACTCAACAAATCTGTGCATTCTTGCTTGGTGAGGTCATCATGCAACCATACAATGGGTGGATGAGCTGGGAGTGATTTATATGGCAGTCCAGCCAGGAAGTATGCACCACTTCTTAAAGGAATGCAGGTCCATGACTTTGACTGGAGAAAGTCACCTTCGGAACTTGAGAGGACATAAATCAATAACTTATTGGCATAGCTGACAGCCCACTCGAGGTTTTATTTGACATCAGTAAACTTCCACTGGAGGGAAAGTAAAATTGAAACTACCAGCACCATAATGCAACTGGTGATCAACCCACCTGAGGGCAATAAAAGTGCAAATGGAACTGATGTTTCATGTCGTTTGTGGTGTTGAGAATGCAGCCCGTGATCAAGGACTCGTGAGAGTCCGAAACAAGTAAGGTACAAATGCATGGATTTTCAACAAAATATGCTTTGCTTTTACTTGACAGAAAAACCTCCCGAGGAGTGAAACTTCATTTTGGTTGGGGCAGAAACCGAGTGAATTTATATATGATGGCACTTGATGTAACAAGCGTATACACCCGCATTAATCGTGTTAACGGCATCAGAGCTATCCGTATAATTTGCCGAACATAATGAAATGCTTATTGAATTTTTATTGTTCTGTCTGACAAATAACATTTTTTTGTTCCAGAAACAATATTCTAGACAGATTAAGGGCACGGCAATGTGCACCTGCTTCGCCCCCAGCTATGCTAATTTATTCGTGGGCTGGTGAGAGAATCAGGTGGCCTGGGCCAAAAATAATCAATGAGTGTCATCCATCATAGGATGGTATAGATATATTGACAACTTATTTATCCTATGGAAGGGTACACGTTATGAGGCAGAAAAAAACATTTGAGAATTGAACAACAATAATGTAAATCTACATTTTAGAGGGCACATTAGCGTGACGGAAGTGGCATTCCTAGATCTTAAGGTCTTCATAAATGATGGACAAATCTGTACTTCCCTGTTCAGAAAAGAGATGGTAGGGAACTCAATCCTTGAAGCACACAGCAGTCACCCAAAGTCTTTGAAAGACAGTATCCCCTATGGGGAACTACTTCGATTAAAAAGAAATTGCACAAGAAATAGTGACTTTCAATATGCTGTCTTAGATACGATAGAGGTTTAAAGTACGAGGATATTCATCCAATTTACTACAAAAAACCTTGTTGAGAGTGGAGAAGATCCCCAGACAATGTTTGCTTAAAGATAGAACAAAGCCTAACACACAGGGGGTGGAGACATTCAGATTTAGAACTACATTCTCCAATGAGTCAGCAACAATTAGAAAGATCCTCTCTCGTAATTGGCACATTTTGAAATCAGATTTGGTCATTGGGAAGAATTTACCGGAGTACCCTCAAATAACATATAGACGCCGTCAGTCCCTGAAGGACAAATTAGTTCAGAGTCACTTTGAATCAATTCCATTCAATCCAAGAATCAGTCCTTTGAATGAATTTTGTCCCTGCTCCAAATGCAAGGCTTGCAGGAGCAGCCCCAAAACTCTGACTTATACTGTACCCGGAATGCCACAACATAGAACCATCAACAAATTCCTCACATGCAATACACCCTACTGTGTCTATTGCTTGGTATGTCCCTGCAATTCTAAATATATGGGGAGTACTATTCATCCAACCAAACACAGGCTATTAGAACATGCAAAGGTTTAAGAGAAAGGACTTCACGTATCCTGTAGCCAGACATTTTCCTAAATTTCACAGTAGCGACAGAAATCTTTTGAGATTTTTTTTGTTTGGACCCTGTTCCCCCCAATGAACGGGGAGTAACAGAACTCAAACTACGAAGGCTGGAATCAAGATTTATAATTGATTTACAAACTAAGGTCCCAGTAGGTCTGAATACAGAAGAAGAACTAGCAATACATCTCTAAGAGCTGTAATGTGTATTGAATGAATTATGTTGAAATTATTATGGCAGATTGTCTTGTAAATGTTAGTCACTATGAATCACAAACTCTCCCTTATCTCGTTCTGGTGTCTCCCTGTTTTCTAGCTTTTGTTTTGCTAATCTTGTTCATAGAAAATGAATGGAGATACTCTTAGAAAGACTGATGAATGAATTGATTCGGTTACTGGCTCTATTTTGGACTCATGGTATAAAACATGTAAAGTTTAATTATGTGCCATCATTAGATAAGACGAAATTTATTGTCACAGAATTGATCGGTTGTTAAAATCAGAGGCTCATAGAGAAGCATGATTAGAAAGTGCAATAATATTAAGCACAGATGAATATTCATTGTGTATTGATTCGGAGAATAATTTCAAGGTAGAATTTGCACTAATTTGCAAATGAATTATTGTGTTTTCATATAAATAATGTATTTGTGTCATTTTTAACCTTGATTCTGCCATAACTTGAACTAAAGGCCCATTTAATGGTGGTTTAATTTGTCAGAATAATCTCGATCCATTCGAGGCACAACAGTGCTAACCATGTAAATAGAATGAATTCAGATTTGATTTGTTTTCCATGGCGCCCATGAAACTGTGATTGAAACAGTCCTTTATTTGTTTTACTTTTTAACAGTGGAAGAAGGCGCGAATCAGAAACGTGTCTTTTTTGTCATCTCAGCTGAATAAAGTAACCGAGTTACTTTACTTTAGAGAGTGCAGTCTCTCTTTTCCTTGTGGTTTAGAGATCATCCTGCTAACCAGTTTCAAACAAACACAAATCATACCCTTTCCATAGTATCCAACTGAAGCCTCCAAATATAGTGCACAGTACTGGCTAACCGCGGAACAGAGTACGGATAATAACCTACACCATCTCTTCAGTTCCCCAGCCAAAACATGCAGCTTTCAGACCTCTAGCCCTCCAAATTAGTGGTGTTTCTTAAAACAATCTTCATTTCAAGAAGCCATGGATATACAGCTGGAAAGAGTGTACTTATCATTGAAAGAGCTCTAGAGCTACAGCGCTGGCCCAAAACTAATCAACAAAATGACCAGAATGTCAACAGCCAGAGCAGTTCTTTAATCTGGGCATACTCCAGCTTTCAATATAGTCCAACGAAGCACCAAAATCACATTCTCTGTAGTCACGCTTAGGTGTACCAGCAACAGAATCATATTTCACCTCAGAATCTTGTAGCAGCTTTGTTACTGCATCAAAGTTCTGTTTTTCCACAGCCTGGGTGATGGCTGGAAACAGGAATTACCTTAGTGTTTCAAGCAGGTGTGCAAGCATAACCCGTAGTGACCTTGCTTTGAGAAAAAACTGACAACTACATAGATTGTGGGAAGTCCATAATCAGATTACCCTTCAGAGTGTTCACTCAACATGCAAGGGTATGCAGCTCCTTATATAGGGCCATCCAAGGAGTCTTTGTATCAACTGTAACACCTCTATTGTTGTAGTCCTCATCCTCTCGAGTATCTCTTTGAAGTCAGCTCAGCATTGAATTTAATCAAGTTTGACAGAGTAATCCGGATTTAAAGGATGTATCTAGATTTCCTCACTGCCTCCACACTGTGCTGCAAAGTGGGTTCAGGTGAAAGTTTCACTACTGCCTGGAATAGAAACTGGAACTAAACACTTCCCACCATGGCCAGCTTTCATGAATGCATATTTATACAACTGGTTGCACTGTTTGTGACGTCCAACCCTTTCTCAGAGACAGCTGTCCAAAGTAAAAAGCTACAATTCAGAAGTAAGATAAGGGCATCAAGATCTTTAGTGCGAAAAAGGGCACCAGAGGCGGCAGCAAATGAGAGCCACAGAAACCTTGTACTCATGGACCACATCAGATCAGGAAAGTCTCAGATTAGGAAAGCCTCACCAGAGCCCAGTCTTCCCAGTAGTCACCAGAATTCTGGAAAGCATTCCAACCTCATTTGTCATTCCAGACCAACAGCAGTCACAGGGAAGAAGCATGGGACCACCATTGACCGGGAGTCAGGCCCCCAACACATGCCTATGCCCAGCCTATTCCCTGAGCCCAGTGTAACGTGGAAATGTCTCCTAGCTAACTTAACTCGACTATTTCAGGGTGTAGGCGTGAGCTATCATCGTACATCAGTAGTTGCTCTGCTACAAGGGCTCAGCGAGTGTCACCAATCGTCGGACCCTCTAGAGGTTTAAAGAAGGGGCCTTTGGCACCTCAGGAAACCTGCTGAAGGGAAATCGTGGGGCAACAAACCTGTGACTGCTCCACCTTGTTTTTTACTGCACCAGTCAAAGTGTCACATCATCCACTATACTGACCCTTGCTGGATCAATCTAGGCACCTACTCCTCAATTTCCTCTTTCTCCCAATACTGCACTCTGACCAGGGCAGTACAGGGTATTTCTCACTACTGCACCCAATCCAGGACAAAGCACCGCCACCACAGATGTACCAACCTACCTGATACAGGGAAGCACCCAGAGTGTCTCTGTGCCACTTAAAGTCCACTTTCCCACAGAATTATTCAGGACTTGAGTGGCTGGATAGGAACTCCATGATTACGCAGCTGTTTTGGAGCGGCCCAGGCCTTTCATGAGCAAATTCATACGAAATATTTAAAAAGTAATTTTGTTACTGAAGTACATAAGATCACATTATGCTGCTATTTTAGTAGCGCAATAAAACATGAACACAGTAGTCCCAACAAAATATACGTGTGATGAAATTTGCAAAGGCAACACTGAAACAAAATGCTTCATGAAATCCGTTCTGTGCAGGTTTTAGAAGCTGGCCAACTAGGACAAATTACTGTGACCTAGATATGAAGAAATATTTACCTTTCAGAGGTCTCGCCCAAAAGGAATGCCTCTTACATTCCACAAGTGCTTTAGATTTTGAGCAATCCAATGACAAGCGCTGAAAGGTTTGAGCTTGGTGCCAAAAGAATGCTTTTGTTTGGCCATTTCTAAACAGCATGCAGATTTTAACACGAACCAAGGGAAGTTTCAAATACAGAAGGGAGACTTGAACCTATGTACATATATGGACGATCTGACGCTATTCATGAATTTCCCGATTACATATTGTTTATTTTTACAAATTTACAAATGTATGGTGCTATGTATAACGTTTTTACCCTCAGATTGCCTGTGCCGTGCAAAAAAGTAGGTTTTTGAAGGGTGAATACTAACAAGCATTGGAAATGCAATAGGTCTCGCAGCATTAGAGTTAGTGCTTTTAGAATTGTTTATGGGTTTTTTTTGTAAATCTTTAGCATTTTTGTTTCCTGTAGCCAATGCTAAAGAATTACAAATAAAAAAAGCCATAAACAATTCTAAAAGCTCTAACTCAAATGCTCCGAGACCTATTGCACTGTGTGAGGGTGAGGGGTTGAGGGTGAGAGAGGGTGAGTGAGAGTGAGGGTGAGTGAGAGTGAGGGTGAGTGAGAGTGAGGGTGAGGGAGGGTGGGTGAGGGTGAGTGAGAGTGAGGGTGAGTGAGGGTGAGTGAGGGTGAGTGAGGGTGAGTGAGTGAGAGTGAGGGTGAGTGAGGGTGAGTGTGAGTTAGGGTGAGGGGTTGAGGGTGGGTGAGGGGTTGAGGGTGGGTGAGGGTGAGGGGTTGAGGGTGAGTGAGGGTGAGGGGTTGAGGGTGAGTGAGAGTGAGGGTGAGTGAGGGTGGGTGAGGGTGAGTGAGGGTGAGGGTACACTTAAAACGCTGCTATGGGCACTCGGGGTTAATACCTAGGAGTACTTTCACAATTATGCAAAAACAACTTGTTAGTAAATTAAATGGTCTGGATTCTGCCAAAGTATGCCTGCATGCTGCGTCCCTGAGATATCCAGATTTTTAGGATCTATCTCTCTTTGTCAAAGTTTTTACAGCATTACAGGCAGATTAACCAAGAAACCAGAGATTACAATTGGTTAAGCTTTATCAAAAGAGACAAATTCAGTGAATCCTTCTGTGGCGGTACCGCCTGTATAGGACATCGGCGATGTTGACATTGGTGGCATCAAAGATATTACTGCCAAGACATCCACTTCTTCATCTTTATTCTGCACAAGGTGCTATTTAAAGCTTGATTCACAAAGATGTTTCTGCAAGTAAGAGGGTTACCCACTCCTGCCTTAGTCCTGAATATACACTAAAAGACACAGTATGCCCATAGGTCGCAGAGTCTTCAGTAAGCTCTGACAGCATGGTCTTGATGTAACTCCTTACATGGTGAATGTTAAAATGTGTATTTTACTATGTGTGGGCAGTTTTACGTGGACTTGTAGAGCTGCACAATGTATATGCACTTTTAATATTAAATGACAATAGAAGGATGAAAAAAGCTACAACCAAATACTGACAAAACGGTGCAATCTAAATTAACGGGATTAGTTCTCCATGTAGAGAGAGTGAGCGGTGAGTAAAATAGTGTTAGCTTCTACTCGAGCATTCTACTGGATCGTCGAAACAGAGAATGATAGGTTAGTTTGAGAAGGTTGTGTTATGTTATGTTATACTGCGTGGCGTGGTACGTCACTCCTTGTTATTCAATGGAGGTCTCCTAGAGCATTGTCACATTTTTCTTGTGCTCTCAGGGCTAATGATACAATGGCTGAGATGCTCACCGTATGGTTGGGTCCTTAATCTCTTCCTTGTTCATTATAATTTTGAGAAGTTTTAAGTAAGCAATCTTTACATATTCATGTATATTAAGTTCGGATATTTCTTCTGAAAGTATTTCATATTTTTGAAAAAACGTCTACTCGATGAAAATCTATGTGGCTGAGCTGCACGGTTTTGATTATACAGAAGAACACAAAGGCAGTTTATGAAGCGTGCCCTCTAATTGGTGTGCTTCTGATTGCTGGCGACAGGGAGCCTAGGAGGTGGGAACTGGGTTACAAGAAAAACCCTGCCGACTGCCCATTATCCTGTCTACACAATTCACGGCAATTTTCTTTTCAGCCGCACATTGAAACTGTTTGCAAACAGCTTCTATCTTTAGAACGGGCTGCTCAACATTTGCCAAATTTACTAGTCTGAGGTTTAAGCAAAAGACTGACCGAAAAAAAACACCCACTGATATTTCAGAACAACAAAATGACTATTGAGCATACTACAATCTATATCAGTCTGTTGTCCGCTCACTATATTTGGCTATGGCAAAATACCCGTTGATGACAGGCACATGAACGGGTAACGACACAAAACAACGACATTCTTCGTGAAAACAGGGCAAAGTTACACTCTGTGATTAAAGGAAATGTAACCGTGTCAATACGGGTAAGTGGCAGAACAAATGGTCGCTAAACACAGGCATACCAGGGATGAGAAGAAGTCGTTCAGAGTGGACCCGCCACCAAACACTGCACGAGGAGCAGCAAAACACAGCCAATGCGTCAGATGCAACTTTAAAAGGGTTTGCAGAAGTTTACGTTCTTTTCTGCACACGGTCAGCCCTTTCGCAAGAACACACACACTGCGCAAGACTCGAAAAAAGAAAAAGAAACTTACATGCGTGTGGTAGCCACAGCCATTCTGTTCTCGCGTCAGTGGTGACCGAGTTTAATGTTTAGACAGTGGGAATTTATGTATTTATAACATAAAGTCTTGAAATTACACCCAGGGCACAAGTGCTAAAACAAGACGGAGGGAAGAGAGGGGAGGGGGAGGAGAAATGCGACACGGCGGGAAGGGGAGGGGGCGGAGCGGGTAAACAAAGACGGACGTGCACGCGCTTTTAAGGTCAATGCGCATGCGCATAAGCTCAATGCGCATGCGCATTGACCTTAAAAGTCACGGGCACTGCAAGGAATCGCCACGATTCCTTGCAGTGTGGATAAAGAGTGGATAAGTCGCAATACTCTCGCTTGCTCGATGCGCATGCGCATCGACAGGCGAGACCTAAAAAAATGCAATGTACCAAAATGACATTGCAATTCATTGCAAGGAGAAGATAGAGTAGCATTCCACCAACCCTCCCATTTCTTTGAGGTGTAGGAAATAAAACAAGTTTCTGGTGTGCAATCAATGAAAGCCACACCACCTGCCCTCTTTGTTAGTTGGTAAAGGAACTCCAGAGGCATCATCCACTGTGCGACTGGCAGTTGTGGGCATGGTGTACAGCTGATGTCCTTTCCAGGGATAAGCTGAAAAAACGGGTACTTTACAAAAGTTGAGGTGGAGGATCTGTAGTCCCCTTCAGGCCATTCACAAGCATTTGTAAAGTACATCCTGCTCATTACCATGAATGGGTAAGAATGTCCAACTGTTCTTACTAATGGCATCTTTACACTGTGTTCAGTTTAGCCTGGTCTCTTCCAGAGCATGCTTAAAACACAGCACTATTTTCCCCAATGATCAATTCAGCCCTTAACTGCCAAGGACTGGCCCCACTACATATATTGAGTTAAGGTTTCAAGTCTACCTTCTACCCATCATGCGTAAAAAAAAACTGTTTGGGAATACTATTTACACTACACCTATATAAGCAAGTACGATTGCCTATTCTCGTCTGTATTCCTAAATATGCATTACCTAGCATTTCCACCACATATTTTCTGCATCATGCTTAAAGCTTTGATGAAGCTTTGCGGTTCTTTAAAAAAAAATAAAAAAAAAACCTGGGCAAATGTAACTAATTCCTCTTTTTTTCAAATCGTTTTATGTCCACATGCAGTGTTCTGTAATACCAGAGAAAAACGTAATTCCAAAATGTATACTTCATTAAGCCAACTTTCAATGCGCCACATCACATTTTAATTGATTTTGAAAATTATCTTACCAACGGCGAGAGCACAGCAACACCATGAAACTGAATTATCGATATACTGGGCTGACCAGGAGCGATGATATCTTTTTCAATTGCCTCACTTTGAATCTTGTCAAGATACTTTTTGCAAAATTCTTCGTAATCCTCCATTGCACTTCAAATGTGCTGTGTGTCAGAAAGAAAACATAACAGTCATTTACAGTCTGAACACACTATGCAATGAGATGATGTTTATTAATGATTTATTCAAAATAAATAAATAAAAAACCATGGATGTGAAATTAATACTCATTAATTTAAACATGTGGGGACCCAATTAAACCCCCTAGAAGGCAGTTATTGCCATTAGAAATCTATCCGAGAGATTAAAACAGCAGCGCATCACAAATTCTGCATAAAGGTCACACATAAGAACTCTCTCCCTTTAAGCAGAAATGCTGACCAGCATGTACATTGTATCATCGCTCACAAAAATTACCTACGTGAACATGCTCCTCAAATAAATTCCTCAATGATCTTCCATCCATACCCGCTCTACTGTGAGGCAGTGCGGCATATATTAATTTGCACACAGCTGACATTAGAAAAGCAGAGGTCACCATCCTAAACATTGCGACATTATCCAATTTAAAAGCACCTTTTGACTCCTTAAGTTGTATAACTTTAATTATACAATATGATGTACCACAACAAGTACACAGAGATCAAAAGCAACCTCTACCTCCATAAAGTACTTGGTTGAGAGTTTATAGGGCACAGAGAGCCTGTGTGAGCTGTTATGTTCTCATAATACATGGTTTGGAATATATTCTATATAATTTAGATACAGCTGTTCCTTGCTAATATGGTTTCAGTTTCAAACTGTATGTTTTTGGGGTGCTTGATAACAGGTAAAATATAAGGTCTCCGTGTTGTATCTTGATCGCAAGGGTATATTTTTTGTATTTTTTGTTGCAAGTGCTTTCTTCACTTTGGATTTGTAAATTCTATGGCAAGTCGGACGGCTAGCATGATGTATAAACCTTTTATTGCAACTTTCAAGCAGCAAACCTTTAAAGAACAACCAAACAATACATTAGAACTCTGCAGTCAAACAAATACTCCCTGCCAGCCATCATATTTCTCTTTTGTTTACTGCTTCGGAGTAGATAAATATGTGTTTAGCTATACTTCTGTGAATGTTATGTTCAATATAAATGGTATTAGACGTCTTAATAGAAGGTTATTAACCGTAAAACGTGTGATCGAGTAGGATTGTAAATCAAATTTATGGTTTTAAGCTGCATTTTCATTTTTAAACAAATTCAGGTTTAGAGAAAAGCCTTTAATAAAGGGAATAATAATTTAAGTAAGGTAAGTATTTACTTAGGCTGGAAGTATAATTGTAGATGAAGCTGTGTTTTTTGTGATGTGACAATGTGAGGAGATTAAAAAATAAATTCTATGCAAGACAAAAAGAAAAGCTAAGAGATAAGCTAGTCAATTTTGAGAAAATCGAACTGTGCCTTTTAAGTGCTTAAATACTGTTCAAAATAGGAAAAGGGTAAAAAAAATAGCTTGTGTATAGATGAGCCAAAGCAGCAAGCAACTACTCTTAATTAAAAGTGGTTTAAGCGCAGATAATCAAGAGTTGATTTTAGACAATCTCTAACTGTTTAACACAGTCTGAGAGGTTAATTTCAGGAGTTGGAAATACAATTAGGAATATGCAAAGTATGCTAAATTGCTTTGAATCATCATTTTGTTTTGGGTACATTTCTAAAGGGATTAGAGGTTATTAGGTCGCTAGGATACAGATTTACCAGCACAGCTGTGGTGACACAGTCACAGTACGAAGAGGTGGTTTAAGGAGGTTTTTGACAGGTTTTTAGAGGTTTATGGTAGGTTTTAGTTGTAGAATAGATATATTTAGGTTTAAAGTTTGGTAGTTTAGGTTTTGAGTGTCATAGGTTGTGCTGTAAATTTTTAAAAATAAATATAGAGTGTAGCTTAGTAGGCAGTAAGGCAGATCAGATATCAGATGAAACAAGCCAGTCTGGCAATGTGACAAGTTTAATTACAAAGGAGTTGAGGGAATCAGTACAGGAGTCAGTGAGAGTAGCGTTAACAGAAAAGGGGAAAGCAACTAATATGAGGAGAATGAGTAAGTCTCTATATCAGAAGGAGAGGACAGAGCTGTAAGGGGCCCAGGGGATAAATGTACGCAAAAAAATATATATGTAAGAGCAATATGAACAGAGAAGAGTCACACGTGACTTGCATAGACTGGGTGTCCTTAGCAACATATCTGATGGGCAGGTAAACCCTGCATCTGATAATGAACATGTAGATGAAGCTTTATAGTTTAGAAAGGTGGGGGGTCCCCTGCATAGAAATAACTTGCCAAGATGAGGGAACAACAATGGTGACAATGAAACAAGCAACTAATGACATAAAAAGCAAACAACATCAAATACTATGTTTTTTTTATATCAAAAGTAGCAAAATGTTTATTTGATGTAGATTGATAAGACTAAAATGTAATTTAAAGACTTGACTAGACTGCTCACATTCATATTTTGTGAAGGATAGAATATACATTCATTTCTGTAATATGGAACAATTCATCATGGTGATGATAATATTGGATATTGCTAACAATTGAACATATTACTAACAATTCAACATAATATTTCCTATATAAAATGATGTAATTCATGGCTGAATAGTAACCATAAGTCATGGTGCTGGAGGGCTTAGATGTTAGTATGCACGTTTCGGCGAAATGCCTTCATCAGGAAGCCATCAGGAGAATATCTGTGTGGAGTTGCTAGTGCTGCTAATCGTGACTCACTTCCAGGTTGAAGCCACACGCCAGGTCTAGCCAGGGAATGAATGCAGGAGTGCTCGCTGGATAAAAGATAATGACCGGAACCTATTGGCACACTGAGGCATTCACCTGCCAGCCACCGCCGGCCCACAGAGCGATTAGGAGACAGGCCCAACGCATCCTGTCGTCTCTCAGCCTGACGCTCCCCAAACACACCAGGCAAGAACCACCGACCCGCGCGCCGCTGAGCCCCGGCGACACAAATCTTTATAGTCTAGGTCCAAGATGCATTCATTTGATGAGAAATGGGATGGAATTACTCAGAGTAAAGAGGCTTCAAAAAGCACTGTGATAGACCCCCTAGGTGAGATGTTATTCGATTCAAGAGAGAATTAACCTCTTTGGGGATCTGAATGGTATCCCTTGCCATATGTGGCAAAATCTATTAAAAAATGGATATGGAAGCCTTTGGAGAACGAGAAACGAAGGCTTAATAGGCCAGAGGGTTTGCACCTTGTGATAGGTGACAAGGAGACTCTCACACCGAATCTGGATCATGAACTGATCACATATCTATTTAAATTAGGTAGTGTTCCTAGGAAAGGATTAGAACGCTCATTGAAACAGTGTGAAGATAAACTATTAGATGTGCTAGGTCCTTTGGCCAAAATGTTAGATTTAGCTAAGGAGTCTTACGTTAAAGGATCTGACTTAGATATACATTTATTAAGGAGCTGGTGCCAGCATGCAATTCGCTTCTTGGAAATGCAAATGCTGGACTGATCTCAGAAAGGGGAAAGGCAGGTATTTTGAAAATAAATCCTAAATTAGGATTTTTGGCCAGGAAAGAACCTAGTAAGGAAGCAAAGGGATTCCTTTTCGGAGAAAGAATGGTTACAAGTTTGGGGAAATATAATACACAACTTTTATGGCCTTGGATAAGGCACATTATTCTATAAGGAGAGTTTTTGCAGGGCAGAATAATGTATTTGGTAGGGCCAGGAGGAGAGTGCAGTCTCTCAGCTGTACTCATTATAAGTCTCAATATGCAAGAAAAGCTTAATATATAGGAATCCAAGGAGCAAGTAGTGGCGAATTCTACCCTGAAAGAGGAAGAGAAACCAGAGCGAGGCCATCTCAAGGAAGAGGGCAAACAACCTCTTCAGGAGTAGGGGAGTATGAGCAATATCACTACCTTTATCCCAAAATAAAGTGAGAGGAAGATTCAGTGCGCATGCAGAAAAATGGAGATCAATCACAAATGACGCATGGGTTTTATCCACAGTCGCAGGCTATCAGAGCTCTGTTCAACACCCTGGCAGGTTTGAGGATCAAGTGAACTCTGCCTCTGCGCAGAGTTACAAGGAGCGGTGAGTTACGAGATTGTATCTATGTTAGTCAAAGGTGCGATAAAGAAGGTGCACAACGAAGAAGTGGGTTTGGTAAGTACTTTGTTTGTAGGAGGAATCAAGGAATGGAATCCTGTGATAAACTTAAGGGATCTGAATTGTTTTGTGACATACAGACATTTCAAGATGGAGGTAATCCATCTACTTAGGGATGTGTTGTTGGAAGGACACTGGTTAATAAAAATGTACCTAAAAGATGCTTGCTTTACAGTTCCTATAGCAGAGGACAGTCAAAAGCTTACAGTTTTGTTGGAAAGGGCAATTATCAGTTTGTATGCCTCCTGTTTGAGTTAGCTTTGGCCCCATGGTGTTTTACTAAGGTAACGAGCGATTGTGGAGGGAGATGGAGAGGAGTTAGTCTAAAAATGTATCTAGGCAACATTCTGGTTATGAATCAACGTTCAGTGGTATTAGTGTCACAATTGATTATGGTGAAAGAGCTTTTAGAATCTTTGGGTTTTGCGATAAATATGGACAAGTCAATTTTTCCACCCATACAGAGTTTAGAGGCTTTGTGGTAGACACTATAAAGGCTCAACTTCTGTTACCAGAGAAGAAGATTTTGAAGATCATGAAGGAAGTGAGATTTGTCTTGAGGAAGGGGACGGTAAAATTGAGAGACATAGCCAGGGTGATAGGTCTTTTATCTACACCAATTCAGGTGGTGTTCCCAGGTCCGTTACATTACAGGGCCTTACAGAGAATAAAGAGGTCAAAAGGGCTTTGGTATTGAGACATCATCGGCATTTCAATAGAGGCACAGAAGGAGTTGGAATGCTGGTTAGCGAACTTACAAGCTTGGTACAGCAGAGCAATTTTTGGAATGAAGTCAGATTTTGTTATGGAGACTGATGTGAGAAATCTAGGATGGGGAGCTTTGTGTTTCGATCAGGAAACAGGTGGAATTTGGAGTTTGAGCTAAAGAAAGGATCATATCTATTTTTTAGAAATTACATTTTTTTTTGCTTTACAGAGTGTCAGATCTCAGGTCCGGGGCGCTTCAGTTTTTCTAAAGATGGACCATGTAACAGAGGTGGCATATATAAACAGATTAAGAGGAAGCAGGTCGAAGAAATTAGCAGATCTGGCAAATGAAATGTGGGAGTTTTGTCTAGAGCACAAGATTAGATTGATGGCTCAGTACTGATCAGGGAAAGAGAATTGGGTAACTGATTGGATTTCCATGAATTTATTCATTACAGCAATTAGAAGTTAAGCAAGGAGGTTTTTCATCAAGATTCAGAAAGTCTGGGTCCATTGGACATAGACCTGTTTGCATCCAGACTGACTCATCAGTTGAGAATTTACTACAGTTTGAGGCCGGATACGGGTGCTTTAGCAGTGGATGCATTTACTCGGGATTGGTCGGAAATGAGAGGTTATGCGTTCCCTCCATTTGCGATGATTCAGAGAGTGTAAGTTCAGGTGAGAAGGCAGAGATGTCAGTGTTAGTAACACCGTTTTGAGAAGTCTCAGGCTTGGTTTCCTACAATTATGGAAATTGCTGTGGAGATACCATATTTGACAATATGTTGCATGGAGTTGCCAAAAGCAGTGCAAAGAGTGGAGCATCCATTGGTAGAGGCACATTTACTCATCCTTCTAGTTTAGGGACTATCAGGCGATCTGGAAGACTTGAAGATCTTTCAGGAGAAGCTTTGGAGTTACTAAATGAGTCTTGGGCACCAGGAACATATAAGAGATACAAGAGTGCTTGGAATGTCTAGTTATGTTGGTTCACAGCAAGTAATTTAGATACCGTGGAAGTTGATGCAGCAAAGGTTGGGGATTTTCTGGCAGAACCATTTCAAAGGGGTTGTCGTAAGAAACAGTGAATTGCTATAAATCGGTAATTGCAGCAGGACATCCGTTAGTGAACAGTGTTTCTATCGGCCACTGCCCTTTGATTTGTAGAGTCATGAAGGGTATTCGGTTAAAAAGACCCCCAGTTTCTAGGTATGAAATAGTTAGGGACGTGAATTTGGTATTAAAACTTCTCCATATTCGGCCAAGTAATAAGAACCTAATCTTGAAAATGCTTTGTTGGAAGATGGCCACATTGCTATGCTTAATTTCGATCAAAAGAGTTTCGTTATCAGGGCTTTGGAAGTAAGTTGACGTCTTTAATCAACCAGAGGAAGTTCATTTTCAAATTTGGAAAATAACATAATCTGTCAGAGTCTGTTACCTAACACAAATTGGAGGATAACTCAAAGTTGTGTTCTATGTGTTGCTTACAGGACTATGAAGCTAGAGTTAAAGAGAACAGAGCTCATGGAGTAAATCAACTGTTGATTTTGTATGTGAAACCTTACAAAAGGGTTTCATCAGCTATGATTGCAAGATGGGTGAATTTATCTCAATGTAAGGCACATTCTGTAAGAGGTGCTATGGTTAGCAAGGCTTATTTGAATGGTGAAGGATTGGAGTAATGCAGAAGTATTCAGGAAGGTGTATTTCAGACCAATATAGTATGTTTCAAACAAGGTGTTGCAAAGCTTTGAACATGCATAATGCAAGCCTCTTGTCTCGCCATAAAATGTTGATTCTCAGATGATTCCTGGCATAGAGAATTGTGATTCTATTGAAGACAAGGAGGATAGAAGTATCCCTCCCACCCTCCCTGGGTATGGTAGGGTTTGGTTAAAGGGATATTTAAGCGAGAAGTGATATTTAGAACACATACTAAGTTTTGAGAAAATGTAGAATTAAGATAGGACACATATTAGCGAATTGTAGTCATATTTTCTTTCAGAAACTTTAGTTTCGAGAACGGATTAAAGAATGAAAGTAGGATTAAGGAGGCATCAGAACGTAAGAGGAAGGACATAGCAGACAGGGAGCAATTGTTGGACCACAGAGTTCTATTATAATGGTTGGTTATTAAAAATGTATTTGGAATTCTTTAAAGGTTTGCTGCTAGGAATTGGCCATAAAAGGTTATACATAATGCCAGCCTCCTTGTCTTTTATAAAACCACGATTCTCTATGAAGTGAAATCTCTGAGAATTTAAATTTTTTTATTCTATAATTAGAAGGTGTATGAAGTTTTAAATCGATCAAATAATTTAGCAGTCTGAAGTATTTACAAATACAGTATTACGGAAGAAAGTCAAACAGCAAACATATGAATGTGTTGTATTATTTAGCTACAGCAATATAAATGATTTCATGGGCTCTTTCCTTCTTAAAAAAGGACTTGAATACACACTACCTGTTGTGAATAGTTGCATGGATTCTAACAAGATGACAAGGACAGATTTGTTAACATGAAATAGACTTTAAAGGAGTCAGATTTGTTCATAATAGTATATAATAAGGCGGGCAGGGGAGGATTCAGAGAAAGGAAGCAACTACTTTAAATTCCCATCTACGTTGGCTCCTTGTGTTGCGGACCAGATCTTGCAGGAGGAGTAGAATTGAAACATTCAGCCGAGTCAAGAATTATACCAAAAAGATTGCATGCTCTAAAATACAGTGAAATGAATCATGGAGATCATGGTGTAAAGCACTCACAAGAATACACAGTCAACTGTGAGAGAGCCATGGTACACTGGCTTATGGGAAGGCCCACCAGTGTGAAGGAAGCATGGTTGGTTAGTCTCCCAGGATTACCAATACAGGATGCCAAGGGAACCAGAATTGGTGGAAATGCAGTGGGCTCTGGGTCCCCACAGCTTGTAGGGAAAAAACTAAGGAACAGGAGGGTGAAGAAACAAGCACGTTCTGGAGACAGGTGTGTTGCAATTGCGAAAGAAAATGAGTAAAGATGTAGGGTTTCATGAGCCCAAGACAAGGGAAAATCCACAAAAGCAGTGGAAATCCAGCCAGAGAAAATATAACTTATTATTGTGGGAACAGCGTTCAAACTAAATTCTTCAGAGTTAATACTAAAGATGAATGTAGGTATGCAGGAACATTTGGTGCAAAACCGGAAAGCCAGTCCCTTTGATGTTACCATCATATATTATACTACACAGGTTAGACAAAGCAAGTGTAATTTAATTTCTTATTGTTCTTTAATAATCATTTATGACCCCCACAAGACAGAATATATGATCTCAAAGACACGTAACCATTCCAACTTCGAAATGCTGAAATCGTAGGTATGCAGATCAGCTTTGGAAAAAACAAGATCAGAAATAGGAGAGCCATCTGCGTTTACGTACATGGAAACATTTAGAGAGTTTATTTATATATGAAAATAGGTACCGGAAAAGTCAAGAGGTTTGGCTTTTTGTTAGTGTAAATGTTTAGTACTGCCCTTGCACTGTTTAAGTTGCCCCCACCGGGCAACAAACGCAATCTCATAATGAAGAAACCTGTCAGCCTACACCAGTACAGAACCTGGGAGTAGGGCCCCTTTGCAGAACAAACTGCATCAGTAGAGTTAAGCTGTATACCCTCTAAGAAGAGTGTTACGAAACTGATTTAGAGATATTGCCTAGGAGGCAAATCTTAACATTTAGATAACAGTACATATGGGATCAGTTAATGAAAGTGTTAACTGAAAATGTGGTTAAGTCGAAGAGATAACTTATCTGACACTGGAGGGCTTTAGTTGGTGCCTTAGTATCAGTATTTCGTGGGTCGATTTTCAAAAGCAGGATGTAAAAAAATAAATAAATAAAAAATTCAAACACTCAACGCACACACACATATTTGGACGCTTTTGCATATGGCGGAAGTAGACTAGTAATGGATGCTCCGCTGTGTGTCCCATTTTACTCGAAAGGAGCTGGTTTGTGCTGAAGTAGCACATTTTGAACATGTTGAACCCACAAAATGGAGCATTGAGCTCTTATTATGCTAGTATAAATGAACTGAGAGATTTAGCATTATCAATTTTCTTCTAACTTTAGATGGTGACCGTAAGACTACTGCGTTGAAAAGAGTTGTGAAATGGAAGCTTGACTGTTGAAATAAAAAATATATAAACACGTCTTTTTTAATACACTGAAATTACAATCTAACACCTCTTCCAAGTTGGTGCTCTAGATGAAAGCACAGTAACAAGCAAATGTACTGGTCATTATGAATGATCTCATAACGTAAGCACCGGTTCATACCAGTACAGCATTTTTGCATCCTACAAACTTGGAATAATCCTCTGCTCCAACTAGAGACATAAACCCTTGTAACAAAAATATTCCCTTGAGATAAGGAGGTATTTGGTTTGTGACATTTTGCTGCATATTATTCTTGATGGATACCCTCTTTTCCTACCATACCAAACGCCTTCTGCCGGCTGAAACTATGGTGATGATGGGACCAATAGGAATACTATCGATATGCCGTAGAATGATATATCTATTTATTTGTCATAACCCAATGAAAGAGATAGGCAAGCTATACAGACAGTAGCTAGAAACTTATTTTGGATTTTTTTTTCTCCAAAATCTTTGATGGTCTTATTTTTTTTAGAAAAACAGTAATGAAACAACAATATATGCCACATATTGCAATTAAATGAGTCGAACAAACATGTGATACAGCATTCAAAAGTTAAAACAAAAGAAAGAAATAGGTATACAGCAATAAACAGGCCAATTGAGTCACAATCATGTCCATGTTTATATCCCTAGACAACAGATGTGATGAAGTAATACATCCAAGAGTATGAAGACTAGTAGGTGGTGTGCATTCTGTGAGAAGATGCAGATAAAGCACAATGTAAGCAGATGTAGTCCTGGAATATATGGGTTCTGGGTAGGTAAGGGCCAAGGTGAGACGTGGGTATGTAATTATACAAATAGTGCCACCTCCTGGGTATGTGGGCAATAGTAAGTAGAAAATATTGCTCAATTCAAGCATCTAACACGAGACGTAATAGTGAAGGTGGCAGAGGAGAGGGTTTATTGCTAGCAAAGTAGTTGTCCAACATTTACCATATGGGTCTGTGAGAAAGTGGCTCTATATATACCGGACTAGAAGAAAGTACAGTGTGTATAGAGTCCACCAACCCGAGAGGTATAACAGAGGTTAAAGTCAGAACTGACCTTACTCTCCAAAGTGGTAGCTTGGTTGAGCAGTAAGGCAGTACCAGAGGACAGTGTAAAGCATTTGATGTACACACTCAGTCAGCAAAAGGTTTCACACACTCAAGGACTGAACTCCAGGCCAATTGTTTGCATATCCAGAGATATGGTTGTTTTATTTTTAGAACCAACAGTTATGAAAATATACTTTTCGCATTAAGAGTACTCTCATGTAAATACTTTGCAGAGGAGCAATAAGTTTGTGCACACATTAATCACAGGTTAGCTAATAAGCAATACAGTTCTGAAACACACTCTAGCATTGAGCTCAATGGGTTTTCATAGGAAAGTACAGTTGATTACTTTATGGATTACTTTGGTAGTCCCAGGACTAGATCTTGGATTCAGTCCTGGGATCTAAGCTGAAACCAGATTAGCACAAACGTTTTAGTTTCAGTGATGATTTTTCCTGAATGTAAAGCGGTTTTAAAAGTTCACACTTAGAAATTTTTCGAGGTGATTCTCACAATGTTATTCAATGGGAGGAAATTCCGGTTACAGGTAAAGTACGATCGCGTTACTTTTGTAACCCAGCACTAGTCTCCTAGTGCCAGCACTGGGGGCTTAACTCAAAACAGGTAGGTAATTGCGTTTTAGTATTTCGTACGATTTTTAAAGAATATTTGCAGTTTTCAAAAGTAGACACTTAGAAGAATTTTCATAGAAAAGCAGACAATGGGTTCCTATGGAGAAAATACAGGTTACTAGTAAACCCGCTAGGGTTTACTTTTGCGGTTCAGTACTGGGCTGAAAGGTGCAGTACTGGCTTCTCTCCTGATCACAGGTGAGTATTTTCGAATTTGGACTTTGGCTGATTTTATAGGAATATCCCACTTAGAAAATTTTCGAGTAAAAAATGGGTCAATATTATTCAATGGCAGGTAAGTGGATTACCGGTTTCCAGGTGAATACTTGGTTGGTGAAGTTAGGGTTCTGGGCATAGACTCAGGGGTCCCCCAGGGTCAGGTGAGTACAGTTGGTTCAGTCCCAGCGGCTCAGGGGCAGCCGGGTGCAGAGGTAGGTAGGCCCAATGTTATCCAATGAGGGAAAGGGGGCCTTCGGTTGGTGGCTGCTGGCTAGCAGGCCACACGGCTCTGGGAGCTGGGCTCCTGGTCACTTGCTCTGGGCAAGGGGGGGAAGTAGGATAGGGCAAAGAGGTCACAGCCAGCGGCACTCGGGCGGCTGGGTGCTTTTGAGCCATCGGGCGCTCAATGTTTGCCAATGAGGATATTGAAAAAGGAACAAAGGCTGCAGGCTCGGGGACAGTGACTCTCCAGGGGCGACCAGCACTTCGAGAGTTAAGTTGGGATGTTGGAGCACAGGTAGGTACCCCAAAGGGAGGCACAGGGGGCTGTAGGGCGCCGGGTGCAGGGGTGTCTTTGGGTGTCAGAAAAGCTTACCCTCGGCTGCTCGCGGTTGGGGTGGCCCCTGGTTCTGAGTCTGCAGGCGTCGGCTGGTTCGTCGAGGAGGGTCTTTGGGCACTGGACTTCAGGACCCAGTCGCCGGGGGGACGTCCTCGTGGTCTTGGTTCGGGTTGGCCCGGCCGGGCTCAGCTGGTGCAGAGTGGGCTGGTCTGGAGCTTCCTGGTGGGCACCAGGTGGGTTGTTGCAGCAGAGCCTCTGCTGATGGGAGTCCCAATCGTCGAGAGAGTCAAGGCAGGCAGGTCCTATGGATGTCCCAAGGATGCTGTCCGCGGAGGTCGCCGGGTTTAGGCAGGAGCAGGTTCCAGGATCAACAGGCCGGTAGGGCTGGGGCCAAGTCAGATGTTGTTGTCCTGTTGTTAGCAGCTGCACGGCGGGTCTTCTTCTTCTTGATCTTCTTTTTGATATCGGGATCTGAGGAAGGAAGGTTCAGGGAGCCCCTAAATACTAAATTTAGGGGCGTTATAGGTAGGGCAAGGGCAGGGACCAATGGGTCCCTGTCCTGGGGTGAGTACACCCCCTAGCCTGCTCCTAGCCTGCTCCTCTCCTGTGGGAGGGGGGCAGGAGCCTAGCTGGAATTTGGCAGGACTCCCCATCTACAAGATGGCCGGAGCCCGGGGTCGTTCTTCACCTCACCTCCTCCACCTGAGGGGTGGAGTTGGCACAGGTTGGCACACCCCACTTCCTGACGTAGTTTTTCCCGCCAGTCTTCCCGCCAGATTGGGGGTAGGACTGGTGGGGGGCTAGTTGCTGGGTACAGCAAATGGTCTGGAGAAGCTCTCAGAGGCGGTATTGCCTTTTAAGCTTCCCCTGTCCATCCTGGGGGAGGAGACATAGCACCTCGCCCAGGATGTGCTTTGTTGCAGACCCAGGAGAGCGGGGGGCTCTCCACCCAGGGGTCCAGCAACATGTCTGCTGGGTGGCAGCCTCTGCAGCCACTCAGCCCAGACGTGGATTGTAGGTTTGGGTTTTAGAGGGCATCTCTGAGATGCCCTCTCGTGCATGTTACATTAAATCCCACGCTGACATCAGTGCGGGTTTAATGTGCTGAGAAGTTTGATACCAAACTTGTCAGTCTTCAGTGTAGCCATTATGGTGCTGTGGAGTTCGTAATGACGACCTCCCAGCACCATATACTCTTAAAAGGCATCACTGCACTTACAGTGCCCAGGAATGGTCCTGGGTACTGTAGGGGCACAGGGCTCATGCACCTGTGCCCTCACCTCTGGCATAGGGCACCCAGCTAGAAGGGTGACTGAGGTATGGCAGGGCAGTGGGTTCTGTGGGCATGGCACACAGGGATGTGTGCCATGTCGACTCTTGCTTTAGTTCTGTACTTAGGCACTCAGCCTGCAAAGGCAGTGTGTGGGTACCAGGGTACAGGGCCCCTGAGGGTGGCACAATCAGTGCTGCAGCCCTCAGGGGTCTTCTCTGGTCCTCATGCCCTGGGTACCTAGGGTACCATTTACTAGGGGCTGACAGGGGGCCAGAGATGCCAAATGGGTATTTTGTCTCAGCATAGAAAAAAGTGGGGGCATACCAAGGCAAGAAAGATGGCACTTTCTCACAGGGTCTGTGCTGGAGTCTCTAGGGCAACTGTTGGAGTACAATGTTCTCAGCTCCTCTTAGATGCGAAATCCAGTTCAGCCAGGACTTAAAGTAGGTGGCAGAAGTGTCTTCCCAATTATTGAGGACAGACGTATTGGCCGGAGTCAGTAGGATATTTCTACAGGACAAGCAGCTGGGTTCTAGAGGACTGCACTCCCAAAGCTAGTCACAAGATTAGAGATCTATATTGCCCACCTCAAATGATCTGCTGCCTGTAGACCACAAAAATAAGTATTGAAGATGTTTGGATGAGAGACACCAAATGAATAAAAAGTCACATATACATATTCAATCAGACTACATTAGTCTTGTGCCGTTATTTCCAGATGTTATTGGTATGCAAAGGAATGAGACCAGCTGCCAGCGACTGAAAGTCTGCATGGGGGGCACATTTGGTGTCCCTGTGCACAGTCCGGTTCAAACTAGTCCAGGGAGCTGTTGGCTCCCGCGCAAAACTGGACAAGGGACATGGGACATGGGTGTAACCTCCCCCCTGTCAAGACCCTCCCCTGGGAGGGTCCCCTGAATCTTGCCAACCCTCTCCCGTTGGTACTTGAGGCTTACCTGGCTGTAGGACCTTAGATTCGTTGTGGACAAGATTTAGAACTGAAACCACTGCACTTCGACCGTCTGGGCACTCTGGACTTTGCTGGACTACGTTTGGGCCTGACTTAGTCTCCATCTCAGTCTGCTGCATCGTCTGTGCCTGTGCACCACACAGCATCCATGCAGCACCTGGGCAGCATCCAAGAGACCTGAAGATAATCTCCCTTGGAGTGAAGGAGTCACTCCCCTGGGTTTGTAGGCACTGCAACACTGCTGACTGGTCTGCTGTTCCCGAGCTCCTGCAGACTTCAAAGGGTCCAGCAACACAGGAGGTCGGTTCCTACACCCCTAGAGTCTTGAGCTGCCCTCTCACTCAGTTTGAGGCAAGAATCCCTCGTGGGGGCTGCAATACCCGAACCCCTGTGCACGGCGTACTTCTGCAAGTGCACGTGTTTGTTGGCAATGCTGCAACAAGTGCATTGGGCTCCGTATAGCCTCACACCCTCCGCAACTTCTCCTACAAAAATGTTCAACCACCTCGCACAGAGTGTTCCGTGGCCTGCTGTTTTGGGAAGCTGCTGGAGGTCCTCTCGCGACTCCTGTGCTTCTGGCCTGCGGGTCCAATTGAGGGTCAGCTTTACTTTTCTTGGGCTCCTCTGCTTGCTCTGATCCTGTCCTGAATCCCCTGTGTGTGGTGAGTCTCCTGGACCTTGCTGGTCCGAACCACACACTTCCTTGACCTACTGTGTGGGTTGCCATTGCCAAGGCTTGTTGGTGCTCCCGCTGGACACCGACCCCCTCAGCACGACATTCTTTGTGGGACAGATCGTATCCGGCTCCTGGTCGTCCTCGATGTCGCCTGGTCCTCGCAGCTGCAGAGTCAAGGTCCCCGTCTACTATCCTGAAGCACCCGACATCGGTGGGCATTAGTCTACTGAGCCCCTGGTCACTCCCAAGTGACCCAGACTCTGTCCCCTCTGCTTTCAGGTACTCCTTGACAAGAATCCACGTTTGGATTCCAACAGACACTTTCAACCCTTCCAGCAGCGGCTCTTCTTCAAAGTCCTCCATTGGGTTCGACGGAAGTGTCCAATACCACTACACAACAAAGCACCCGGCTTCCCTGGAATAAGTACCCCTAACCCTGGGCTCACGTCTTGAACTGAGGGCCACTCACTGCGGTGACCAACAGCAGGACGGACGGGGCACCGAAAGTGAACGGCCACCGGTGAGTAAAAGTGAGAGCCCTGTCCACGCCGGTGAGACGGGGCGCGCTACCACTTCACTCGCCATCCCCCATTGGAGAGCAGGAGCATCGTACGAATAAGTGGGGCTCTCCTAACTCGGACTAATTCAGTAGTACTCTAGGTGAGCAGGGGGGACCGACGCTTGACCCCCAAAATGGCGCCAGCAGTCAGGCGGACCCGGGCGCCCTACCACTGCACCCGGGGGTCCTCCATTTTATACACAGCTCAGTTTCTTTACTCCTGGCAAGGACTACTCAGCGGAGGGCATGGTGAGTAGTTGATCACCCTCCTGCAGCCCCTCCGTTATTTTGCCTCGTCTTTCAGAGTAAGGGGAAGCTCCGCCGCTTCTACCCCACCGTCTCGGCAATCTAATTGACATTCAAGATGTCCGAGCAGTCTGTTGCCCACCACGAATCATGGCTTCATCTTTGTTGAGACCAATTAGTTTTTATTTGAGAGTGAGAGTGATCTAGGAGGCGCCCCGCATGATCCTAAAATGGGGGCTGTTTCTCCCCCTTGTAGCTTTAACATAGCAATTCTCTCCTCTTCGGGAGGCGAGCAGACACTGGCTCTGGCCTCTAGCTGCTCCATTGCTCAACAAACAGCCCCCTTCGAGAGAAAGATAATAATGGGTAATAATGGGACCGGCTGATCAAGGTCAGAATTCCCTTGCCTGACCCCAAAATGGCTGCCACAGTGGTCCCTACCACGTTGTACTACTACTCTAGGACAAAAACTAGACTTCGACCTGACTTTGAACCTATCCCCATCCTGCTTACCCATCAGGACTTAGAACCTGTTGAACTCACCTCCGGCAGTGGAGACCTAGCTTTTTGGCTAATGCCCTGTGGAGCTACCTGATAGCTAATGAGGAGATGGGCTGTGGGCTTCCTCTGCGACTGTCATCTACCCAGCCGGACTTTGGGCTCCATTCATCTCGTCTCATATGCTCTTTAAATGTTTTTCCGTAGAGACCTAGCTATTTGGCCGATTCCCGGTGGAGCCACCGGACAGCTATAGTGGGGATAGGCTGTGGACTTCCTCCTCGGCCTTCACCTACCCAGCCGGACCTTGTGCAGACTTTCCCTTTGTCTCTCAGTCGTATCTCCCTCCTACCCCTTTACCCTACCTCCTTACCCTTCTTCGCTCCTTTGACCTTGTCTTCAATGATCTTTAAATGTTTTTCTTGCAACTGATGTAACCTGTAACTGATGTAATTTTGTAACATTGCCGATCCTCATGTAAAGCGCTCTGATACCTTCGGGTCTAGCCAGCACTATATATAAAACTCATGAAATAAATAAATAAATAAATAAATAAATAAAATAAAATAGATAGGTAACTTGGGTACTTTGGTATCCACGGGTGGGGTCGCTCTTCAACCTTCTGTCTTCCACTGGGATTCTTTGAAGTCCACTTGGAAGGGTCCTTAAACTCTAAAATTCCAACCGCGACTTTCACAGAGACTTGAACAGAGCACGTGGTCGTGTTCTCACACTGCTCTGCAAGTGGACCGAGTACCATGATGTGACTGGAGCCCTGTGATTGGTGGTTTCACATGGACACTCTGTACTTGGACTCTATTGTTAAAAAACTTTGTCTCATTCCCTATGGTTCATGGGAATGGTAGTTTTTTTACCAATTACTTTAAATGGCTGCTATTTAATAAAGTGGAGAAAGAATAGCATAATCCTTGCCTCCGAGTCCTTAATAGAAATGAAACTTTCGGTTACGATTGCTAGGAAATGTTTCCTTCTCGAGCATGACTTGTGAGTGGTAGAGAAAAATAAAAAGTGTATTCCCTAGTATCAGGGTGTTTGTTGTAGTCTCCAACAGCCACATAGATTGAATCTTGAGGAGAGACTTGTGGGACATTGGTGCCTGAAATGAGGCTCTTGGATGCCTGTCTAAAGTTGAGTCTAGGGAGGGGAGGTTGAAGTTGCCACCTATTACAATAAGATAGTCACTGGGGATGTAGTTTAGTGGAACAGTCAAGGAATCCTAGAAGTCTGGGTCCTCTGAGTTTGGTCCATTATAACATTATAAACATGGAAAGCCTTGTTGTTTTTGGAAATTGTTGAGAGCATCTATCTTTTCTCCATGTCTATCTCATGGGATTCTATAGTAACGCCAGAATTTCTATCAATCATGGTTACCACTCCATTACTCTTGTTTGATGCCGGGGAACAAAGAACTCCACTTATTCAATTATTCCCAAAGGAAGCCGCTTAGGTCCTTAGGTCCAATCTTAGTTTTGTGCAAGAAGACTATATAGGCTTGGAGTTTAAATAGATAGTTAAATTTATTTGCTTTTTACCGTATAATTAAGTCCCTTAACGTTCAGTGACATCGCTTTCAGATTTTCTGAGAGGTGAGAACTAGCCATAATATAGGAATGAGTGTATGGTTTTGGGGAGATACAGGAGCATTGGATCAGCAGAAGCTCTAGAGTGCCTCCGGGTGGACATAGAACAGTACACATCTAGTGGACCTAGCACCAGGGTAGTCACAATTCTTAGATATAAATGGGCTAATATGTCTCATATAAGGTTCTGTGAAAGATCATACTGCTGCCAGTGGATAGGCAAGTGACACAAAAAGATTGGCTTGCCATGTCAGAGAGTTTGAGTAAGTCAAATAATGAAGAAAACGAGAATAAGTACTAGAACGGTTACACTAAAAAAGTAACCATCCAAAAGACGGTAGATAGGGTCTCCTTAGTCCATGTAGATAGCAGAGGCCAGTTCCAGATCTAGCTCGGTGCACAAAGCATAGGGCTTTAAATTGAATTCCCTTCTCCACCTTAAGCCAGTGCAACTCTTTCAAGAAAGAGGTAGCAGATGCACTTTTTGGGAGTCTGTAGAGTAGCCTGGCCGCCAAGTTTTGGACTACTTGCAACCTTCTTATAGAGACGTTATCTGCTTCCAAATAGAGGACATTGCCATAGTCAAATCTAACTAGAATAAGGGCATGAATGCCTGTCATTTGGGATGGGAAGGTAAGAATCCAAGGGATTCTCCGCAGCCATTTCAGGACACCACAACAGGTGGCAGCCACCTTCGCAGCCTGAGGCCTAATGGACAATTTATCTTCCAGCAAAAAACTAAGGTTCTTCACCTTTTTGGCTGGCGTGGGAAGTACTCCCAAGTTTTGAGGCCAGTGCTATGGTGCCCTTAGGGCTGGGTTCTTAGCAAACACTAGTACTTCAGTATCCCGCCCCCATTTAATTTCAAGGAATTCAAGATCATCCATGAACCAACCGCAGACAGGAAACAATTCTTGGCCTCTGAAGCATGATCCTGCGCAGAAGAGGGAGAAGATCATTTGTATGTCATCTGAGTAGGAAAATATGTTCAGGCCAAAGCTTTCAATCAGGTCAGCCAAAGGTTGGACACAGATATTAAATAAGGCCGGACTTAGAGAACCCCTGATGTAAGAGCAAGCCTTGTGGAGGAGGCATTTACTGAGGAGAACTAGAAAGTACGGTCACTCAAAAAAGATGCCATCCAGGATAAAGCAATACCTTGTAAACCTATGGTAACCAGACGCTCCAATTATGTAGCATGTGACACAATTAAAACCAGCGATGAGGTCTAATTAAATCAGCGCTACCATCTCGCCATCATCCAGGAGCCGCCAAAGACGTAATACAATTCCTAGAAGGGCGGCTTCCGTACTGTGACCTGCTCTAAACCCTGACAGAGAGGAGTAGGTTATGAGTATACACAAAAACAGCAAATTGTCTGTTGACATGCTTTTCTAGAATTTTGGCCACAATGTAAGCATGGGAATAGTTGTAGAACTGGACCAATTCAAAGGCTCCAGGTTGGATTTCTTCAGAAGGGGCAAGTTTCCATGGTTGAGGAATGCATCCTACCTGTAGAGAGGAATTCAGAAGGTCCATCAATGGCTGCAAAATATCAAGATCCAGAGTGTAAAGCTTAGCTGGAGGAAGAAGGTCTGAGGGGGGAGTTAGATTTTATAGACTGAATTCGCATATCCCATGCGTTTAGTTTGAGAGTAACAGGATTATGAGGTGCAGAGGCGGAAGTTATGGCTGAAAGATGGATGCCTCTGTGGTCACGGGTGCCCTATTCAGACATGGTTGAGGCAAAACATGCCAGCGCCCTCGTTTTTAATGAGAGTTGAATGCACTGTAAAGCAGGCACTCCAAAGGAAGCCTAATAGTATACCTGAAAGCCAACAGCATATGTTAGAGATAAATCTCCACTGGGAAGAGCGAAAGACCCCTTCATATTCTAACAAACGGATATCAATAGGTCCCGAAATAGCTATCGTTGTCAATCCAGACCAAAAAAAGAATAAAAAGAGCCAAAGTAATGGTGGAAATACATTGACACAAAATAACATTTTAGTAAAGCTTAGGCGCCAAAGGCATCTTTGGAAATGTATGGTGCCAAGTGACATCAAATGAGGGTAAATAAACAGTATCCAAGTATACTCTGGCCATACCCTTTCAATGAAAAAACAGAAAAAGGCTCTAAATAGAGAGAACGCATCCGAAATAACGTCTAGTTTTAGACCATCTGAGAAACCATTCAAATAGTTCTCACCATTTTCAAACTAGCTAATGACGGTTATAAAAACAAAATACGTTACTAAAAATTTGCTGAAACAACACTGTGCAGCGACAACGTTAGGGCAGTGTGCTAAAGATGTTTTCAGGTTTTTGTCAGGCTGCAAGGTCTATTAAAAGGTTATCCAAGTTGCCTAGCGTCATATGCTTACTTATCCAACGTATAGGAAACAGCAGTAAGAGGAAACTGTTACACCAAACATGAGTCATTGCCTCTAAGGAGGTGACTCTCCACAACCTAATTACTTCTTAATACTGCATCTGCATTCTGCTGTAATTGCCTGCATACATTATGCTATGGCAGGACTTGAAAAATCAACAAACTGACTTTGAGGCCTAACAGTCCTATGGACATTTTATCTTACAAAGTACGAGGTACTATTTTTTCATAAGTCAAACATCACAGCATACTTAAACTGATTTTTGCCAGAGCACTTCTGCCTCAAATGATATATGCACAATGGTGCCTGGATATGACCGACACTGCCATGGGTTCATGGTCTTTTCAGAGAAAAAGACTGACAGTCGTCAGATTTTGTTGCAGGATTTGCCAGCCTTTCAGAGGAGAGAAACTTGCTGCGCCTAGTACTGCTAACGTTTAAGTCACTGGTCTGACAGGCAACTGACTGAAGCAGCCCCCATCCTTTTAGAGGTAAATTTATCAACTGCCCGACTCCTAACCATAGCATCTGGGTTCCACAGACGATCCCAGGATGTGACTGACTGTTCCCATTTACCGTCTGGCAGGAGTTGAGAACAGACTTGCATCTAGCTCGGCTTCAAATCTACCAGTATTTCAGAGATGATCCTTATAGGTGACCGTAGTATTGCAAAGATGCCTCCATTTACCATGTGACACCTTTTGTGTGTCCAGCTATTAAGTTCTTGTAGGACAATGCTGCTTTTTCCGTAGTGACTCCCTTTTTAGGTCTCGCGCCTAGAATAGCAGTGCGCAACACTGTCCGCGCAGTGCGAGCATTTATGTAAACAGTAAAAGGACATTGGAAAGCTGACCACACGCTTTGTTTGTGTCTTTCTAAGAAAGACAGCACGCAATTGGGCAAAGGCGGGTGCATTTCCCACCTTTGGCCTGCTCCCTCAGCACTCGCTCTCGCGCTGCTTGTTTTGAAAGCAGCCGTGCGACCGGTGCTGATACTGCGGCCTCACTTGTCTCTCCCGCCCGCCTGTCCGTGCTGTGTCTGTCTGTGCAGGAGGCGCTGTGTTTGGCCTCAGTTGTTCTTACATTCCAGTGAACCCTGTGGACTAACCCACCTGATTAAAGGATCTGTAAAATCAAAGCATGCTCTTCTCCTCCTGTCACCACACTCTTGCCCTCTTTGTCGGTCCTCTTTTGCTCACCCATCCTCCCTCCTACCTTAAACCACCCTTCTCCCCCCCTAGTGGTATCCGTCTACATGTGGGTCAGGTGGTTGCTGTCCCCGTGTGATGCCAGTGGTTTTGTCCCCCTGTGGTGCCAGAGATAACTTCCCGTGTGGTGCCAGTTCTCGTGTTGCGCCAATTCCCGTGTGGTACCTGAGGTAACTTTCTGGTGTGATGCCAATCGTAGCTGCCCCCGTGTGGTGCCAGAGATAAACCTTCCCTTGTGATGCCAGACCTCCTTTCACTCCCCGCCGGTCGCACGTCATACACTCGCTTCCTTTAATGCTGGGCGGACGCGGCTTCCTTGTCCCCAGACGAGTGATGGGGCCGCCTGTCCTTCAGAGCAGTGAAATATCATTAGATTAACGGATCTCGAGTGGTCTTGGCGCGGGCGGTTCTCAAAACAGTAGCCGCGGGAAGAATGCGTGATCAGAGCTCAGAATGAATCATGGCTGCGCTGCCGAGCAGTACAAGGACACCGTGTCTCCGGCACAGCACCCTGTTATGAATTCTTGTCGCATAGTGGGAGACAACAATGGGTCTCTGCATGTGGACCGCGACCGCACGCCCATCACAATCATGCATGAGTGTGTGAGGTGCTGTACGTCTACTTTTATGTGCGTGAGGGAAGCTTGTTGGCAATTGTCTTCAAAAGTAGCTCTGCTCTTTCAGTGCACTGAGGAAGAAAGGTTTGAGCACCAGTGCTGACCCCGGATAGCCCAGTGTCCCTCTTATGCTCAGCAATACACCTCTACCTATTACACATCCAGGGTTTGCAAAAAGAAGTCAACCTGCCCAACTGCTGTTTATTTGCCGAAAACATGTATCGGGTGCGCGTCAGCCACATCGGACTGAAATAGAAAACCTTAATTCATGCATTGTGTGCATGGTGCACTCATCTGTAAACAGCCAACGCGTTAAATAAACAGCAGCTCTGCTTTGTTCCCAAAGCAACACTGCAGCCATAAAATGCATGATAAAACACTGCACAGAGTTCCAAACGGACATGCAGCCATGTTATGGAGTGTGCGCAGGCGCCAATCCTCTATAACTGTTCAAATCAGAAAAGCATACATACCAACAGACCCGACTCAGGCGAAAATGGCAGAACTTTAGCTGTCTCCCGCCTAAAATTGTCTGTGCTTCAAAGTCCTTCAATGTGGAAAATTAAGTCCCCCGATTTACTATTCAAAAGCTCCCTCTTTGTAGTGTCGAAATGTTGGCATGGACGGAGGAGTAAACATACTGTCCACAACACTGCCATTAAGTGCTTCACATCTTCAAACCACAAAGTTAAAATGTGCTCAGAGGATCCATAAAAAAATGTAAGCTAGCGCCTAAGTAGTATTAATGTTCTGTGCAACAAGTTACCTCACCATGCCCCACCCATCAAAAACAACTGAACATGTGCAGGGTCGGATTGGGATCACAATTAGACCCAGACACTCTAAACAAGCATTTGCAATGCAAGAGGTCTCGCATTTACGGTAGTTTAAGCTAGTCGCATTGGAAATGACAATGCCTTTTATTTACGTTTTAAAAACTTTAACATAAAATAAAAGGCATTGTCATTTAAAATGCCAATAGATCAAACTCGTGTAAATACGAGACCCATTGCATTGCAAATGCTTATTTTTGCTAAATTTTGTTGCTGGCTTTTCTACTCTTCACACCAGGACACTGCTGTCCGGTGCCCAGTGTACGTGCTCTGACCCATAAAAACATGTCAAATTGACTTTGTCCTTATTGGCATATTTAACTTACCCTAAGTCCCTAGTACAGTGGTCTACTAACTGTGGGCAGGCCCACTTGGGGGAGTGGAGTCATCTCAAGAGGGGATGGGGGGGTGGGAGAGGGCGCCAGTTCACGTCACCCCATTGTGATGGGGGAGGGGCCGCGCGCGCCTGTGTAATTAGCGCCGCGGCGGCAGTCATTACAGGAAATGGCTTATTTGATTAACCGCGTGGTCCCGATTGCCTGAGCCTGGCCATGCCCCTTTATTTATAGCTGGTGCGGGACGAAACGTGCCAGCGCTGACGTGAAGCCTTCGACGCGGGTAGACTGCACCGCTACCCCGGCAGAGGACACTATATTCCTTCCAACCTTTATTAAACAACAAACAAAACATTGAATATGAAGATCTGTTACCAGTCACTAGGATTCCAGTCATTGGTTCGGCACACCATGAAATCTGCCAGCCGGGATGATGGAGCGGGATTGCTTCTCAGGCCATATCTGGAGTGTTCTCCCCGTGAGGATGGCAATGACGGGGTCATTTCTTGGGAGACTTCACCCCCAGGGGATCTCACAGGGGAACTTGGCAGTGCTCAGTCTGGCATTCCAAGCAGTGAAGGGGTGCCATGGTCGGATCGGTCCACATCTTCAATGGGGATCGTTCCTTGGTCACCATATGTTCCTTCCTCACCTGGCTGTTGACGTGGTCTGGCGTCCAGACTGTCCGATAGCTGCCGGTCCGGAGTTCTGGCATGTACCTTTTGAAGAAAGAGATGTTGCAAGTGATTTCCTCGGTTCCTCTTCTGGCTGCTATCATAGTGTCGGTTCGTGGACAATTGTCCATGGCTGATGTTCGAACGGAAGCCAGACTTGCTCCCTGTCCTTGACCTAGACCCTGTCCCTTACTTGAATGACCGACCTCCGGGCTCGTCGGTCGGCGCTGGCTTGGTCATTGGAGCTGGTCCCGTTGGCTAGGGCCTTTTCAGCATCAATCTGAGACGGGGTCCAGCTTGGGTGATGCGGGATGGTATCTCGCACTATTCGGCCCATGCTTGCAAGCCCCGGAGCTGCCTCGGTCATGAGATGGGGCGTCAAAGGGTATTCTCTCAGGAAACTGTATATGGCTCTCTCGAGTGATGATCCATCCGCATGCGCGATCATATTACTTTGTTGAGGGTGCGCATGAACCTCTCTACATCCCCATTTGCTTGGGGCCAGAGTGGGGTCACTTTCCGGTGCTGAATTCCCCAGGCCTTGAGGGGTAGAAGTAAATACATAGCAAATCAGCATGATCAGTATGCAGAACTGATACAAAACACGAGATAAATAGAACAGTGAGATAGGAGAGAAGGGAGCATTATAATTGGATATGATTGAGCCTAGGATTAGGAGGGGGAAAAGGTGTCAACTGTGGAATCATGTTCGAGGTTGGGTAAGTATTCTCGTAGGGGTTGCCAAAAGTCCTTGGGGCGAGATGCAAGAGGCTGCAAGAGTGCAAAATCTTGGCTGGCGCTATCACAGTATGTCATACTTTGAAGCCAAGCAGTGGGGATGGGTACTTTATTGTTGCATAGCACAAAAAAAGGGGAGGAGGGTCCACGGGAAACTGTATAAAGACCCGCAAGGAACAATTTCCCTGTGAAGTAAAATATCAACAATAACAAATCCTTGGATCTACACTGGCGCACATATGTACCTGTGAAGTGGCAAACTGGAGTCTCACACTATCTCTGCATGGGGAGATCCTTTTTAGGACGATTACCCTCACCCACCAGAGGTCTACAAAAAGTATCAAGGCTTTCGTCAGGACCTAAAGGTACTGCTGCTGCCAAAGAAAAGAAAAGGGAAGAATAAATGTTGTGATATAAAACCAGTAATCCTTTCATTCTGGATCCCCTTCTAGCCAGGAGGGCTAGAAGGGGATCCGGTGTAATCACTACATAAGACGTGGCAGAAACATGGGCAAAAGAAAGAGACAACCAACACGTGGATATCGTAGGGCAAGTACACGTCAAATAGAAAAAGTCCGCTCCTGGGGCAAGGCATATGAGAGAATGGTCCTATCGTGCAGGGTTAAAACTAGCAATAAAGGAGGAAGAGAGATTGGCACGATGAAGAAATTTAAAATGTAATAGTTTGTGCCTATAATTAACAGATATATTTTGTGTTTGTGCACAACAATAAGAGCATGTTTTATCTGCAATGGGATTTTTGAGATCCACTGCCCAGGCCTCTCGAACACGTAGAGTGGTATCGGGTTTCATAGCAATACAGAGAGTAAACCTGGAAATCAGCTGATCTCCATCAGTGTCCGATACCCTGAGTGTTAAAGGTGAGAAATTGTCTGAGGACAGTGGATAAGAAGGTAGGAGGGATCATAAGGAATTATGCAGTCGTTGAAGAATAAAATGATCCATATAAGTGGCCACACAGAAACAAAGGTCATCTGTATGTTGCAGAGCATGGTCAACTTAGCCTACTTTGACCACTGTTCATTGGTGTGCTTTTAGGAAGAAAATTAATAAAGAATACAAGAATATAGACATCTTTATAAGATTAATTTCACATTGTGTTATGTTTCCATGAAAATTACTGTTGCAAGTGAAATAAGATTTGAGTCGAACTCACATGAAACTGATTCAATTTAATTAACACTGAGAGTGCTGAGACACCATCAACTGATGTAAATTTTAGAAGTGTGCCATATTGAGTTCACCGCCCAGTATCATGTAATCTACTTCCATACATCCCAAGTGTGCATATAGCTCATGGAAAAACTCTGGGTCATCTAGGTTAGGGGCATATATATTGACCCACAAAACGCACTTGTGCGCTAGGGTACCTTGTTGATAAATATTACGTCCATTTGGGTCAGAACAATAATGGTGAAGGGAGAACTGAATACTTCTGTGTACGAGTATGCATACGCCACAGGAATATGAAAGACAACAATGTGTTTCCCAAGCCCATGCATATGAATGATCATTTGTGGTTGAGAGGGGAGTCCTCCCGAAGAAAGGCTATTTTGCCCCATGTGTATTCAGAGAAGACTAGATACATTTGCCCTGATGGGGATTCTTAATCCCCAGAATATCCCATATGATAAGGGAGATCCCTACTGCTGATTTCTGCCCAGAGTGCAGTGTCACGGGAAGGCGAAGTATATGGCGAGTGGAGCATAATTTAATGATGGTGCACTGCATAAACAATGTGCTATAGAAAACAAACATGAAAGATACAGTAAAAACAACAAAGAGAAAACTACAGAACCCCCACCCACATTAGATCAAAGCATATCAGGAATAAGATCGTAAAACAGAAAAGTCCCAAAACTGTAAGGCTGGTGTGTTTACCATGGGGGCTCGGCAATAACTCGGAATGTCCTGGCCTGCTGATAAAAAGGACTCTGAAAGTTAGGAAAAAGAATCAACCACAAGTATACCTTTGTTACGTGTAGAAAGATGCTGACAATGTAGGGTACTGTGCATAACCTTAAATGCATATCATAAACACCACAGTGGGGCAGCCTAGAGACACAAGATAGGTTCAGTTTGCCAAGTCAGTTCAACGCGGAGGATTTATTGGCAGGGAGGTGGAAGTCCCAGCATGGTTGCGTGACGTTTGTTGAGTGTAGAAGGCTTGGAGGGCAGCTGTTCACAGAAGGCCATCACTTCCACCAGGGTGTCAATTAAAGGGGATGTACCATTAGGTTCGCTACTTAGTCATACAGGATAAAGAATGGCATGTTCGAGGCCGAGCTTGCAAAGAGCATTCTTGACATCATTAAACTTACAGCACACCTCCTGTACAGAACTATGAAGTTCAGGTAGAGTGAGTAGTTACACCCTGGTAGTGGAGAGGACCGCATTTTTTAGCCATTGGTGGCATTTAAAACAAGTACACCACCTTAAGGACTTTAGGTGTGGTAGAAGGGAGAGTGTCGGGATTCTTTTCCACGTGGCAGAAGAACCAATATCCTTGGGACGAAGGGAGTGCCCCCACTCTCCGCTAAGGTATAGCCACCTCCAGCCAGTAAAGGGCGAACAGAATATGGACTAATACCCCCAGGGAGACCAGAGATGACTCAGGACCACCAGGTGTTCAGCAGTGCCAGCAGAGGTAGGGAGAGAGAACCTGAAGTACTTGTTCCCAACACAGGAGAAATCAAGAAAATTATAAAACAGGAGAATAGACAAGGGTTAAATAGATTTCCTACTTAAAACAGTGATAGACTTTTTTTCAATAGCAAAGGTCAGTGAATGCAGGATGTGTACTCTCCGATACTCACCTATAGTCAAGGAAGGGTCCCATATGAGGAGAGGTCTCTTCAGATGTGTTAAAGGAAAGATTAGGAAGTCTTATCACACCTTAGAGTGTGTAAGGCAGCAAAATAAAAGCTTATAGGCATAGGTCTGCCAGCAGGGTATATACAACGTTGCAGTAGCAGCTGAAGAAAACAGCGGGAGCTTCCAAGCAGTCCGGCTTGTTAATAAAGTTGTGGGATTCAAAAAAACGGAAGACAAAAATAAAGGCATCACTATCTTTCCCCACCAAGCATTTCACGCTATTGATCAGGGGTGCTTTACTCTCCAAATAATCATACGAGAGCGGACAGAAAAAACAGTAACAGCGCAGGCTGAGACGCGAGGCAACTTAGTATCCATGTGGTTCAGACCTCGCGACTTGAAGAACAAAAGAAAGACATGCTTTAAACTGCTCTACAGCAGCGGTACAAAAAATGCCTGCAGCACTTCCACGCACTTACCAAAAGAAGTCCCGGCAGGGTCCAGCCAAAATGAGTCAAGGGAGCAGGAATTAATTGCAGTGCTTCCTCGCGCTGAACGGAGCACGTCCTAGCAGGGAGCGATATACAATACAGCACTTCCTCGCCGCTTAGAATCCAGAGACGTGGGACTAACAAGCCCAGGCTTAAACGAGGGGCCATAAATGCCTCGAGAGAAATGCGTGTGTGGGGAGCTTCACTCTCAGAGGCTGATGAAAATGAATTCTCGAACAAGTCCAGAGAACATCATGCGGCAGTTCCAAGCCTGGCAAGGGATTATACAGTTCCACAGGATTATAACAAGGAACGATCCAGAACAGGGAGGCGTGGTACACAAGGAAGACGTAAGCCAAGCACCTTAGAACGGGGGCGGGCTTCTTTTGAGAACTTGAGATCAGCTGATTACTTCCTTAGTGCAGCATAGGATAGCACACAACCCGATCACCCGCCCAGTGCATTATGGGAGAGATAGTGCTTTTCTAGGAAATAGGGACAATGTGCAGGAAGCCTGACATGTAACAGAGAGATGCTGTGTCCCAACAAACATGTGTCATTACTCTCTTTCTGAAGTAATAAAGTCCTCCTTTCATTAACAGGTATGGCAATTAAACACAATTGAATATTCAGCACTAGCACATTCTTGTTTAGAAATTGAAATAATTGTAAACTACCTTGTTGGCCAAAATTATAGAAACACAACTGGTGCAAGACAACTTTGGTAATTCTTGGAACAGAATGATTTTCATCAGGGTATATCAGTAGGAGAGGATCTTCATCCCATTGCCGATTCCGGCTCGGTTGATGTGTATCCTTATTAATCTGCTGGAGCCCCTCCACACACTGTAGCATAACTTCTACTCCAATGTTTCAGTAATAACCAATAAGCTTGCAAGTAACAGATTTTGACCAAAAATCATCAAAGCAAATAAACAAGAGCCTCAGTGCTCAGGGGAACTCATATGCATAACCATTTCACATACAGAAATTAGGATGTGTACATTTCTGTATGTGGCAATGAAAAGCCAAATTACATGTACACCTGTAAAAAAAGAAAAATTCTCCACAGTGAAAAATGTTTTGCTAAGTAGAAACCCCTTCCTCTGCAGGAGTTTCTGCTGCCCATTCCCACACTGAAAAGCATTTACTGCTGGCCTTGAAGGGAGTACACTTGAACCTGTTTTCAGGGTGGGGAGGTGCGGGGTGCGAAAGGAACCACAAATGTTTGATGGAAACTAACAAACTTGGGAGTGTAATACGTTCACCAGCTTTTGTTAGATGCACACAGGAACACACTTAAATATGCTTCTATAACTAAATATACACACAGAGCAGAATTTCCATGCAAGCAAATTCGGTTTGCAAAAATAAGATCCCACCATTTCAGATTCAATTATTAAGGAATTGCACATGACCCTCTCAACTCAATAAATTTGCACATCTAAGATATAAAGAGTACAGTCTCAAGACTCATTTTGTGTAAATGCCAAGGGACCATATAACAGACTACTTTTGGTATAAAAACTGAAGATGTATGCACTATGGACTCCATTCTGTCACATAGTAGTGTGTGTGTCAAATGGCGGTTAGAAAACACAACAAAAAAAAGGAAGGTGTAGGCACCCTGAAGCTTAGAAACATCTCCACTGCAAGCCAAACTTTATCCGCATGGTTGACATTTTTGAATGTCTTAGAAAGGAAATGCAAACATATCCCTCAATCAAAAAAAATTGAATATATTTGTTCAGCCGCTCAGGGAGGACAAACTACAATCCAGATCTCTCTTCACCATTCAACTGAATGAGTCTATTGACCTCTTCACAGAGAGAAAAATGTAACCCTACATCAGTTCAAACACTAAGTCAGTACTCAATCTTGCGGTCTTGCAGCATTGCAGACACGGGCCCAATATTGATCTACTGGTTTCACCACAAGCAAAGGTAAAAACAGAATACATTTTGACAAGGCTAATCCACAAGCGAACCAAAAAAGAAATGCATATCTAGTCCAGCATAAACAGTCTTTACTTTGAGGAGGACACAATCCCTTTTACAAACATAATTTGTGGTTTGAATCCGAAAAACAGTATCAAAGATCTACAAGGTGTGTACATTGGCTTCAAAAGCCCTTCCTGATGTATTTCTTGCAGAAAAAGTTATACATAATCACAATTCATCTCTTGTGCAGAATTGTTTCTTTCAAGGGCACATTTTCTTTCTTTTTTTTAAACTCTTTTTATTAGACAATTATCAAATGTACATCAGTCATGTCAGAGGAATCAAGTACAGTACATTCAGAAATGGCAACACACATTTTCTTTCTTGTGTCCCATTGAACGTTGCTGTAAGTGTTTCTTCACATTCTTTAATACAACTCTCAATGTGTATTTGACTCTCTCTGGGGTGTGGTACTGGCAAAAAGATCATCCTCCTCTATTTCCTTTATGACATTACTGAGTTCATGATCGCTGCGTGACTGCAAACTATGATATTTTGAGTAATGTGGGAGAAGAGTGCTTTAAACGCAATTCTTGGGGGTTATTGTGATGCCTATTGAAAATGCAAATATCGTAACTAGTATTTTCAGCATGTATGCTTTCCTCTCCCCACTCTTCAAAGAAATATGGTATTGGGGAGCAGTAGGTAACATATCTGAAAAGTGGTTCTAGGTAACTTATATACCGACAGCAAGTCCTGTGGTTTTCTTTTTTTACCTACAACACTTCATATGCTAAGACTTTGAGCCCATACTTACAAACGGGAAAAAGAGCAAAACTACAACTCCCTAGTGGCAGTGTATCACTGATGAAAAAAAAGGCCGGGAATTGCTGAAAGGGTCACAAATGATATAAGCAGAAAATCAGCACTAAAACCATGTCAGGCCCTTCTCTGAAAACGGGCAGAATTGAGGCAGACTAAAATCAAACGTCAAACTTGCATCTGAAAGGCTAGCAGAATTAAGCATTATTCAATCAAATGGCAAGACCACCAGCAAAATGGCAGCAGGGCTATTAATGGTCAGTCACATTACAAAGTTGCAACTGAAAATTTGCTGTCGATTGAAAGATTAGTTGCTCTGGTTGCTTGCAGTCACGAGTCAGGATCACATTTTGCATGAAAGGGCAATACATTTTGGGCAAAGTTAATGTTGCACCAAGCACCATCATATCTGTTAGATGCTTTTTTATTACACGATGTAAAGATAAGTTGTAAAAAATTTTGACAAATCGGAGAAAAATAGAAAAAACACAAGACTGAGAGGTCAGGTCACCTTGAGGCTGGAGAAACTTTGAGTCACTCGACACAAGTCTGGTGGCATTTTGTTGATTTTTGGGATCTGATGGGTCTACAACTTTACACATCGAGAAATCTACTCGTCATGAAGAGTCAATTTTTATCAGTGTGAGAAAGTTTGAGCCGAATGCCCTGTTCTGGCGAATGAGTTCAGACTGGCCAAGAACAGGCGTGAGCCATAAAGAGGTCTTCAAATTTTGATTTGATCTTCTCACATTTGCCACCATGCATTCAAAGACTGAGGTCAAATGTCAGGTTATGTCTTCTTACAAATTACTACTAATTTTATTATGGAGATTTGTGTTTACTTTTCTTTCTCTGACTGCAAAGTTAACGGATTTTGTAAAGCAAACTGTCTGATAATAGCGCTGGGTAGATGGAGAGTGAAAGGAAAGGATGAGAGTTCTTTTTCTAACACACAACATTTAAATAACTTGTGAATGAGCTGTACGTATCAGTTAGAAAAGTACTTCAAATGAAACCCGAGATCTAGGGTTCGAGGACCTAGTCAAAGGATAAGGATGAGGCTCTCAATCAATATGATCAGAGATTACCTTCAGGAAAGAAAAGCACATTTTTTATAATTCTAAAGTATGATGGAAACAAAGATTTTAATAGGATCAAAACAAAAACAAATCATAACACTTTACTTGATGATGTGAAAATAAATATTTGTTGAAACCCTATTTCCAAACATTGGCTATAGATTTATCAGTAAATCTGCAAAGCAGTGTGATTATGTTTTTTTACCCATTTTAATCGAAAAAAGGACATTGCACTAACACAAAATGCTTTAGTATTAGATTTGTGACAATGTGCTCCAAAAGGAACCCACTGGATACATACCACACCCTTAACATTCTCCTGTGCATGGGCTATTTGCTATACTTGTTCTTTCTGTGTGGCTTGGATTTTTCAGAATCGATATTGTCTCAGCAATGCGACATTAATGGCAGAAAGGAAAGCTCCACTCTTAAAAGTGTTTCAGCGCCACTGGTTCTCATTGGCTGAAGGGCACCACAGGCTCAGACTGCAGAGTCCAAGTTGCAATCAGCCAATCATATTGCCGCTCGCACTTGTGTGTTTGGACTGTGGAAAAGTAAATTTTGCCATGTTCTGTGTCCCTACGAGTCCTCCATCTTATGTTATGTGTGCATGATTAAATATGCATATGTATTCCCCATGTTCGAATAAAAAGACGCAATTACAGTTGTGTCCATCTCTAGTATGTCAATTTCCAGTTCTCGTGAATACTACGAATATCAGGCCTATGTAAAGCTACGTTGCCACGTTTCTCAGTGTGCACGTTATTTTATTGTAAAGTCCCCGTTCCTAGGCCTCAAAAGGGCCCGGACACCAGATTCGGCTCCTGTCTCCTGAGCCCTCGCTGAGGAGCGACACGGCCCCCACCTGTATTCCTGACCCTTCACTTACTTCCTGCCTCACAGTGCCCGGCTCAGCCTGGCTCTGCCTCTGAGTCTGCCAAGAGTATGTTATGATTCTAGTTATCAGTCCAGCCCTCCTTCTCTGCATTCCTAAGCTACTGAATCGCATCAATAGTTTCCGTCATTGTCTAGCCTTTACGTCTCCATGTAAGAGAAATACTGCATTTAATGGTCATTTAATATTCTTCATCACGCACTACATGTAGAATAATGCATGCTCCAGTCTTAGAGTCTGTTAGCCTTTACCCCGATAACTTTTGGATTCTATCAACATGTTCTCTAAACATCAGATACTAGATACTGTTTAGGTACATGTCGCCCTGACTCTCCAGACTTCAGTCTCTGCTCCTAGCACAGAGTTCATAGCCCCCAGCTTCTCCTAGTAACACGTCATTGTCGGTTTGCGCGCACCATTAGGTTAGAGGTCCCGGCTCCTTAGGTAGCCCCCTCCATGTTTCCGCCCCATTTATGACATATTCTGTTACGTTTACATCACATGTCTATGTATACGCCTCTTGTTACACCTATTTTCACCCTTATCTTTCGCGACTGCTATCGACCACACCCACTGCTCCGCCTATCATATGTACTGTAATGCAACTGTTTTACTATATATGCTTGTGTATTGTTATTAAATGTTACGCCAGTCCTTTCCCCAGAGCGTGCCGATTCTGATCCTGCCCCCGGCAGCGCTGCCATCCTGTTCCCGTGCAGGTTGTCCTGTTCCTGTCCTTTATGCTGTATTAAACCTGCAAACTCCTACTACCTCGAATCTTGACTCTTATTTATTGAGCTATCTGTTATTGCTATGCCTAGTCAAACCTAGATCCGGTATTATTTATTTATATACCACATAATGGCGCCCGAACAGGGACTTGCCCTTTCCCCACGCGCCGGTGAAGCCACGCGTGCCCCCTGACCCTCTGCAGCCGTGACGGAACCATACCGTGCACGTGCAGATATTTCTGCTTCAAGTATCCCTCAGGCCCACGGAGGAGACGGAGGTGGCGGTCTAGCATCCAGACGAGGCGGTGGAGGAACGCGGCGAGTCCCGACCAGAGCCCAAGCCGAGAGTCCAAGGTCCGAGGTATCCGGAGGCCCACCCGTAACAGAAGTCCGAAGTCCGTCCGTCCGGCGTCGAAGCAGTCCAGTCGAGTCCGAGGCCTTCCGTTCTTGCTGCCCGGTGAGTACCGTTGCTGGGGTAGTATCTAGACAGGGTCAATCTAATTGACTCTGGTCCGTGGGTTGGTGGTACACAGACCCACAAAACGAAGTGTCCACTTCGGTGGATGCGGGTCCTGACGTGTCTCTTTATGAGACCGGTGAGTTTCGTACTGTTCCAGCAGTACATCTAGTTTCTGTTCTAGTCAGTTCTGTTCTCGAGAAAATTCATGTATTCTGTTTTCCGTATTCCAGGTAGTATTCTGTTCGAACTGTTATTTTAAATGTTCTTCATGTATTTTAATGTCGTGGTATGAATGTGGAGTAATTATCGTGTTCATAGTGTATTGTAATTACGTATTGTGTCTAAGTTACAGTTCAGTCATGCCGTTATTATCTAAATTACGTCAGTTAAAAACCAGAAAAGGTCTGCTAGAAGCAGCAGTTCCTGTCCCGCCTAGGGACAGTCCAGGTCATTTTATGTATCAGAAGCATGGCATAAGCGCCATATTGTATCTAGATTTATGGGTAGAGTATACCAAACAGTTAGAGGAAAAGTATAGATGGCCCGTATCAGGTACGTGGGATGCCGAGTGCATCATGAGAGTAGAAGAGGCATTATGGAAAAAGAAGGCCAGACAGTCACAGAAAGATGCCATCGAGTTATGGCGCAAAGAATCTCATAAAAGGACCGAAAAAGAAATCAGGAAGTCAGAATTAAGTAGAGAATCCTTAGAAAGAGCCCAAGAAAGGGAACTAATCGAGATAGGTGAACGAGTTAAAACAGAACAGTCAGACAGACAGAGGCATGCCCTTATTAAGGGTATGTATCCTCTTCTTGCCGAGGGCTTGCCAAAAGCGACCCCGGAGGCATCCAGTAATTTCCCGCCGCCATTAGTCCCGCTCAAGCTACGTCACAAACCGACCGCAGCTGATATTTTCATCTCGTCCTATTTGGACGACACAGTCCCAGAATATGCAAATCCTGTTCCGCCAGTCCCTGTAAATCAGGCAATTCCTGCTCCCCCAGACACCGGGGCACCTCTTGCAGTACCTGCTACGGCACCCCCGGTCCAGCCTGCATTTCAAATTCCCGCTCTGCCAGCACGAAGAGCATCAGTCGATGGTTCCAGTTTAGGGGCCGCAGGAGGAGGTCCTCCTCAGACCCCGCCGCCAAATAGACGTCCAGGAGCAGTCGAGTTACATGAACGTGCGTTACAGCGTACGCCTAAATATCAGTCCATTGCAGAAATCAGGCGAGCTCTCACTGAATGCTGTTATGATCCAGTTCCAGGCGAGGATGGTATGGTTATATTTTCCGTGCGTGTTAGGCAGGTGTCCGAGTACTTGGTCACTTTACCGAATATGAAGGAACATCTAGACAGAATATATCGTTTCATCCGTACAGGGGATGAACCCGAAAGTATTAGTGAAGTCATGTCTCAAAGGAAAGTTGAGATCCAGCTCATGATATTAAAGTTTCTGATTAATTGTCTAATAAGGGAACAAGATTATCCGACCAAAGATCAAGTCGAAATGAAAATCCTGACAAGGTGGAGTGATAATATAGCCGAGGGTAAACACAAGACTATCAGTAGTATAGAGAGTATGTACAAGAAAATTCGTAAGGAAATACTAAAGTTACACGAACAACGTAAAGCAGCACAAGTAAGCGAGAAAGGAAATGACTCTGCGGAAGAGGTAGAGGACGAGAATCCCGCCAGAATAGCGTATGTAGGAAAATCTAGATTTCCAGACCGTCATTTACGCCTAGAACACAAGTCAACTTTCCATCGTCCAACACCAGAACAAGGTTCTCTAGAACAAGTATTTCAAGCCACCGACCATATTCTGAAATCACGAATCGGTTATAGCGAGTTAAGTACTATGCATGAACAAGAACTAGTCCGATCAGCAGTCCGATGGATTACTGATTCTACCACTTTTCCAGACGAAATAGTGGCACAAATGTTCCTGAAATTGCCCCCAGCCGAGCAGCGACTGGTGGGTATGTATATGATCCAGCACCTCATTACTTTGTATGAGGGTCAACATTCTGATCCAGGTCCATTACACGATGTCCTGAACGAGTTACTCCAGTATAAATGGAAAGGTCTAGGTACCGATTTAATTAGTGTCATTCTAGAACAGCGCCACAAATATAGTATGTTTTTGAACCCGCATTTTGTTCATGTCTCACCCCCAGAAAGTAAACCCTTTTACATAGACAGACAGAATCCGTTACGAGAAGTGCATCCAGTTAAGACAGAGGGTGGTGAAATGCAACGAGTGTTTGTTTACACCCCGATCACAAAGATGGAACTCTTAGAGATGAAAAAGTTAATTCCCTGTCATGATAAAGATCCAGCAGGGTTCCACCGAGAATTAAAGGACATGCTCCGTATGGGAGAATACACGTATCCAGATATTATTAAAATGTTAAAAGTCCTGTTGCCCGCAGGGGTATATGAGAAACTCAAGGAAAAAGAATGGGAGGTGGGAGAGAAAAAGATCGATTGGGCAGTTCTAGAAGCTGAAGACAAGGCACGAGTACCAGGTACCGGTCTTGGAGATAAATGTAAAGAATTACCAGAATTGTTAATACAAGTTTTGCCCAGATTATTAGCAACTAGAAAAGAAGACTGGGATGCAATCTCAGCCTGTAAACAGAAACAAGATGAAGATACTAGCGATTTTTACTCTAGATTTGAAAAATGTTTTACCATAAACAGTGGCCTCAAGACAAGTAGCGAGTCATACCCTCACCTTTTTGTTACTAAATTAGTCGAGAATTCGAGTCCACAAGTTAAGAACCGAGTTTTGAAAGTCGAAAGTACCTGGCAAGCTAGTACCCCGTCCCAGATGTTGCAGATGCTTCAATATCACCAGAATAGAATCAGAGAAGAGCAAGAACACGAGAGAAAACGTATGAAAGACACGAAAATGAAAGTACTAGTTGCACAATCTGTTCCACAAGACAGTCAGAAGAGGGGTCCGAATCAAGCCAGTCATCCTGCAGCTCCCGTTAAAGGGAACAGCAATTATTGTAAACAGCCAGGTCATTTTATAAACGAGTGTGCAGTTCTGAAACACAACATAGCTACCGGTAAAACTAAAGAAAGACCACGTCCGCCTAGACAAGAACAAGTTTCACAGACTCCTCAGCCACAGAATGCACAACAGACAGTTCCAGCACCGCAGCCTATTGCTGCAACACAGCATGTTACACAGCAGATGTACCAGTATGCTCAGAGTATCCAGAGTATCAGCCATATTCATGAAACAGCCTAGAGAGGGAGGTAGGCTTGCCTCTCATCGAGATACCTGTAGATCAAGAAGGTCCCTATGTTCACAGTCAAGTACTAGGGAAAGACAGAAAGTTTCTGATTGATACAGGGGCAAGTAGGACCACCATTAGTCACGCCGAAGTTCCAGGGGCTCCGCTCTCAGGCTCTAGAAATGTTTCCCTTGGATTTTCCGGAAAACCTATCGTAAATGAAATCTCAAAGCCAGTTACTCTAGAAGTAGGTCCATTGTCCCGCACTACTGATCTGTTACTTACTAAGTCATGTCCAGAAAATCTATTAGGCATTAAAACACTGAAAGAGTTAGGTGCAGTTATATGCTGTTCCCCAGAGGGAATACGATTGTTCCTACGTGACTTCAAGGGTCACTATGTATTACGAGATTTTGATCCGAGATTGTCTAATGTCCCGCAGCATCTATGGGCGCAAGGCCCAACTGATGTTGGCTATATGCAAATCACACCCCATCGTGTGACTCTCAAGCCAGGTGTAGTCCTACCACGAATCAGACAGTACAGATTGCCACCTGAGGCTGTAGCAGCCTTATCCAAAATTATTGACGAGCTCATGGCTCAGGGAGTAATTGTGGAGACCGACTCCAATGTATGTAATTCTCCGATCATTCCTGTCATGAAACGTACTGATCCAAATGCACCTCCAGTATATCGATTAGTGATTGACCTTCGAGAACTTAATAAATGTATTATTCCCCAGTACCCAGTTGTCCCAGATATCTCTTCCCTATTGACAGCCATTGATTCCGAAGCCACATTTTTTACGGTCATAGACCTCAAGAACGCGTTTTTCAGTGTCCCCATTCATCCAGACAGCCAGTTTCTTTTCGGATTTTGTTTAAATGGAAGGAGCTATATGTTCACACGCGCTCCTCAAGGTTTCACAGAAAGTCCTAGTATTTACAGTCAGGCACTTAAGAGACAACTAGACAATATTCACATGCCAACTGACACTGCCCTGCTCCAGTATGTCGATGATCTACTGATCACAGCCCGTTCTGAACGTGCTTGCGAGCGAGCATCCCTTACAGTCTTGTATTTCCTTGCCGAGATGGGGCACAAGGTGTCCCCTTCTAAGCTTCAATTCTGTGTCCAGCAAGTGATCTATTTAGGCCACTTACTGTCCAAGAGGGGTAGGCAGTTGACACCAGATCGTATCCAGTTAATAGCGAGTCTTCCTCAGCCCAAGACCCAGAAGGAGGTACGTGCTTTTATCGGCCTTACTTCTTATTGCAGACAATGGATTCCTCAGTATGCATTTCTAGCTAAACCACTGATACAGTTAACGACACAGGAGGCAGCCGTATCGACTGTCCTCCCTTGGACATCTGAACATACACTTAGTTTCAATGAGTTAAAGAAAGCCTTATGCCAAGCTCCAGTTCTAGCTACACCGAACTACAGTAAGCCTTTTACACTTTTCGTCACTGAGCGCGAAGGTACAGCATTATCTGTTCTCACACAAGATCAAGCAGGACAATACAAGCCTTGTGCTTATTTTTCGAGCACATTAGATCCTGTAGCCCAGGCTCTGCCTGCGTGCCTCAAGTCAGTTGCAGCCACAGCACTAGCTATCAGACAAAGTGATTCCATAGTCTTAGGACACTCTCTGACAGTACAAGTTCCACACTCCGTGGAAGTTCTTTTAAACCGAACACAAACTCAGCACTTGACCATTGCACGTTTAACAGGTTATGAATTGACACTGTTCCAGCCACACATAGAAATCAGACGCTGCAACGTCCTAAATCCTGCTACACTGTTACCATCAGTTACTTTGAATCCTGACACACACGACTGTGTGGAAGTAGTTAACATTACGACAAAGCCAAGACAAGATCTGGCAGATATTCCATTACCAGATCCCGACCTGACACTTTATGTGGATGGTTCATGCATGAGAACAAGTACAGGAGAACCAGTAGCCGCGTATGCAGTGACTACTGACACTGAAGTTATTGAAACACACCGTATTGACACCCTGTCTGCTCAAGCAGCGGAGCTAGTTGCTCTGACTCAAGCCTGCATACACGCCAAGAACCTGAAAGTTAATGTTTACACAGATTCACGTTACGCATTTGGAGTTGTACACGACTTCGGAGTGCTCTGGCAGGAGAGAGGTTTCATGACTTCTCATGGAACCAAGATTCAGCATGGTCTCCTTATTCAAGCTCTGTTAGATGCCATACACTTACCGACATCCATTGCTATCATGAAATGCAAAGCACATACGAAAGTTACTGACACTATTTCTCAAGGTAATGATCTAGCAGATCGCACAGCCAAGCTTACAGCTCAGACACCAGACATTCCAGTTAATAAGACACCGACACACACTCCAGATCCGACTACATGTATGACAGTTAAGGACCCTACACAAGATGTCATAGACATACAGTTACATGCTACTCCTGAAGAAATCAAGAAATGGTCCGAACAAGGAGGGGTCCAGACAGATCAAGGATGGTTGACGAAGGGAAAAACCACATGGTTTCTCCCCGACTCTATGGTTCAAGTCATTATCAATACCGCACATAGTCCAGCACATTTAAGAGAAAAAGCAATGTTAGACAGTATCCAGAACATTTGGTTCAACAAGCATTTGCGAGCTGCAGCCAAGCAGAAAGTCCGTACCTGTATGATATGTTGTCAGTTTAATCCAGGTAAAAGTGTTCCGGTGGAACAAGGTGGATTCCAGCCCCCTGACCACCCTTTTGAAGTCCTCCAGATGGATTATATTCAGATGGAGCGATGTCGAGGTTTCAAGTATGTCCTCGTAGTTGTATGCGCTTTGTCCAGGTGGACGGAAGCATATCCAGTCTCAGATTACACAGCCACGACTACTGCCAAGCAGTTGGTTCGTGAGTTCTTCCCCCGTTATGGACTCCCTAGAGTCGTATATTCTGACAACGGCCAGCCATTCTCATCCGAGCTAATGAAACACGTGTCCCTTTTGTTAGGGTACCAGTGGAAGTTCCATTGTGTACGCCATCCTGAAGCAGCTGGTCTCGTAGAAAGACATAACCAGACCCTGAAAATTCGAATTGCAAAAGTTTGTCAAGAGAAAGGTGTGGACTGGCTAATAGCTCTGCCAGTTGCCCTGTTCTACATGCGCATGGTCGCACATTCCAGATCAGGTCTGTCCCCGTACGAGGTCGTATTCGGCCGCCCCCCTAACATGTGGGGTACACCTAGACCCCGAAGTATTACCGATGTTTCAAGTAATATGCTGACAGATTACCTAGCTTCCTTGATGTCTGCCCTCAACTCTTGTCGTTCACAGGTTGCCGCCGCATTTCCAGACAATACCGAGGTGGCACCGCATGAAATCGTTCCCGGATCCATGGTCTTAGTGAGAAATTTTGATCGTTCAAGTCCGCTGGAGCCTCGCTGGAAGGAGCCCCGACAGGTCCTCCTGGCCACCCGTACAGCCGTAAAGTTGGAGGGACGCAAAGGCTGGGTGCATCTTTCGCATATCAAAAAGTTTTATGGATTGAAGCCCGTTTCAAAGAACATTTCAGATCATTTAAAGGACTGCCAAAGTACTATTCTTAAGGACTGTCCCGCAAAAGACAATGTTACTGCACCCTCCCTGTTAGAGAAAACTCCGCAACAGGAGTATAAGAAAAAGTTAAGGTCTAGTAAAATAAGTCAGCCAGTTTGATTGTCTAAGTCCTCCCCTAGGTGAAACGGTTAGACCGGTTTCTGACATGTATAAAATAGACCCCCATAGTGAGAGAGTTAGTCAAAACTCAATCCGATGTATCGTTTTTCTAAGTTTCATATTATTTCTCAGCATTATGATTTCCTGCACCAGTTATGCATTTTATCTGTATTTTCCAGTTTCTCATGTAAATAAGTCTTCTAATGTTACAGTAGAGCACACGTTTAGTGATCTGCCTCCTCATGAACTCTCTTATCGCCTCGCTATGCGTCACAATTCTTTTATCCGCATGTTACATTATTCACACCAGACCAGCAATGCCACAAATTGTTGGGTGTGTGGTCGACTCCCCCCTTTCCAGACACCGAAGGGAGTTCTGCCACTCTTTCCTTATCCATTTTCACATAATGGTTCGTGTGGAGCATGGTCCACGTTAACGTCATCCTCAACAGATATGTCTTTCCTTAACAGTACATGTTTCCCAGACAAGCAAGGTCTTCCCCACAGAACAGGGTTAGATCTAGAGAATGAAGTTTACAATTTAGGTAATTATTCTTCGAATTTTATGGTCCTGAATGTTCAGTCTGATTCCACTCCAGACTTACCTGCTATTTCAGTATTACCAGTCAAAGGCGAATTATGTGTCCGTGTGGAAAATCAGGGGTCCCTACCTCATCAGAGGGGCGGAAGCGACAGGGGTCTCCCACCCCCACGCCGGCACAAACAGCATCCCGGGGTCATTGGACTTCCTCTCTTCACCCACAGGATCCGCAACCCATTGCCGACCCGGAACCCGGCAAACCGGAAACCGGAAGCGAAGTCCCGACCAGTGACCCGGAACCCGAACCATCCGGAAGCGGAAGTGCAGCAACTACGCTCCACCAGGAACGTAGAAAAGACGGGAAAGCAGTCAAGACCTTGTTCAGCCCAGCGGACTCGTGGCAGGAGAAAGCGAACGGCGCGGAACCCCCGACGGAGAGTGGACGAGGAGAGGAGAACGTTGAGAAGGCGGAAAGCGGAGAACAGGAGGAGGAAGAAGACCTGTGGTCGGAGGACTGGTGGCGACCTCCGGAGGTGGCTGGAGAGCGGCCGCAACTCGGATGAGAGTTGCGGCGGGGCACGTGAGTACTCTCTATCCTTTCTCCGTGTCCCTGTGTAAATATAGTGTAAATACCTGTAGAGCTTGTACATAGAGTGTCACGAGCACCCTGCACTGTTCATATAGATAAACGAAGTATCACAAGCACCTTGTATATATATATCACTCTCCTTGCACTGACCCGGGCACCCCAACCACCATACCCCTCCCGCTTGCAATTGACCCTCTCCCTCTACCCTTCCCGCCTCCCCTCCCACACTTCTCCTTCCTGACCAACGCACTCCCGGTGAAGGTGACAGTACTCGATAGTCCTCATCGGACCGGACTAACCCCAACTTGTTCTCTCTTTTACATATCTCCGAGGAGACCCATCACCCGACCGTCATCTGATGACCACAACCTACAGAGTATCCCGGACAAAGACATCAACCCTACAACAGATCTCTTCCGTCACGACGCTCTCTCCGGACTTCCTCCTTTATGCCTCTGTGGAATACTACTGTGTGTCCTACCTCTGAATAAAACCCGAACCCATAGCTCAATATATCCGGCCTCCCAGCCTGTTATTCCGGTCCACCTCACCCACAACTCCACAGGTGGTGTCAGAAGTGGGATCTACCGGAAGCATGGAGGCCGCGGTTAAGCAGCTAGCGGAGAGCCAGGAGGTGCTTGGAAAAATGATGGAGAGATTCCTCAAGACCGCCGAGGATGACCGTGGCCAACTCCACGACGTCCTTAAAGGACAGGGAACAGCTCAGGACCAAGCCCTCGAGAAACTGACCACCGTCATGGGACAACAACGGCCCACCACCTCCTTACCCTCAGTGGTCCTCCAAAAATATGTGTCGGGTGAAGACCCCGACTATTTTTTTACCAATTTTGAGCGCTTGGCGCAGGCTGCTGCATGGCCTGCCGATCGCTGGAGCCACTATCTTGGTCCACTATTGACAGGCGAACTACAGGCTGCCTATCAGCAGGCCAATATCCAGGGAGTGACCCCCTACCAAGACGTCAAAACCTGCATACTTGAGAGACTGGGAATCGACGACGAAACGTACAGGGTTCGTTTACGTCAGGCCAGAGAGGGCCCCCAAGAAACACCGCGGGCTCTCTCATTTCGGATTCAAGACTTGACAAACCGATGGCTAAAACCGGCCACCGCCACGAAGGAAGAGATCCTTTCCAAGATATATTTGGAACAGTACCTGGCCTCTCTTCATCCAGCCACCCAGAAATGGGTGAGACAACACGCCCGCCTGACCTTGGACAGCGCGGTGGAGATAGCCAGTGCCTACAGCAGAGCCCAGGAGTCCCAACGGGTCAAGGAAGAACCACATCCCCGCGTTCCTCATGGCAACCACTCACGGCCACCCAGACCACCAAACCCGGTCAGAAGACCGGATCCCGCTCCCCTGATGCCATACCCAATCCTGCCTCGACCTCCCCCACCTGGGCCACAGTGCTATCACTGTGGAGGATACGGGCACATAGCCCGGGTGTGTCCTCAAAAGGAAGAACCTATGGACATAGGGATGGCACGGAACTATGTGTGCCTCACTAACGATGACACCCCACCACCTTTTCGCTGTCCCGTGCGTATAGACGGACACCGTATGATGGCCTTGGCAGATACGGGGTGTAGACATAGCGTCCTCAGACCCCAGGAACTACCCCATCCTGTCGGACCCCTTACCGGGACTGTCGCTATAAAGTGTGTTCACGGCGACACCAAGAGTTATCCAACGGCCCAAGTAAGGGTACAACAAAACACAGACATGGGAAGAATGTTAACAGTCGGGCTGGTTCCTACCCTCCCGGAACAAGCCATACTAGGCAGCGATTACAGCGGTCTTCCCCACCTCTTGAAAGATACTACAGACTCCCTAAGGAAATGGTGGGCGGAGGCCCCGTTTCCGCATGGATCTCCAACCACAGACTCTCCCTCAAAACCCGGAAAATCTAAGAACCAAAAGAAAAGAGAAAAGAGAACCTTTACAGGTGCGTTCCCTGCTCTTGTCGAAGTTCATCCTTGGGAAACGGACCGCGAGTTCCGAGCTGCCCAGCAAGAGGATCCCGTCTTACAGGAGGCTTGGAATCGTGCCCTGGACGATGAGGACCCACTGCACGTAGGTCCTTACTTCTTTCGTAAACACGGACTCCTCTATAGGAAAGGGGGGCCCCAGGATCCCACACAGCTGGTTATCCCCGGATTATTCCGGGAAAAAGTCCTATACCTGGCCCACAGTCATTTGCTGGGAGGACATTTCAGTGACCTAAAAACCGGCCAAACTATCCTTGAGAAGTTCTACTGGCCGGGTGTCCATGGACAAATAAAACAAAACTGTAGGGAGTGTCCGGTCTGCCAGAGAAACAGCCGGTATCGACCCCCTCGTGTGCCTCTCCAACCTCTTCCTCTTATTGATGTCCCTTTTTCCCGAGTGGGTATGGACCTGATAGGACCCCTGTTGCCCTCCAGGACGGGTTGTAGGTACGCCCTGGTGTTAGTGGATTACGCCACCAGGTTCCCGGAGGCCATCCCTTTGAAGCAGCCCACAACACAAAATATCGCTAAAGCCCTTATCTCCATTTTCAGTAGGGTAGGATTCCCTCATAAGATTTTAACAGATCAGGGTACTCCTTTCGTGTCCTCCCTCATGCGCCAAGTATGCGCCAATTTGGGTATCAAACAGATAAGGACTTCGGCCTATCACCCCCAGACAGACGGGTTGGTGGAGAGATATAATGCCACCCTAAAGGCCACCCTGAAGAAGCTCCTGGGCCTGGAAAGTAAAAGGTGGGAGGAGATGCTTCCCCTAGCCCTCTTCGCCATTCGATGCAAAGTGCAAAGTAGCACCGGGTATTCCCCATACGAGCTGTTATACGGCCGTGCCCCGAGGACCTTGTTAGACATGGCTCGCGAGGCATGGGAAGCAGAGCCAGACCGGACCCGGCCTCTCCCCGAGTATGTCGATAACCTCCGAACCCACTTGACCCAAATCAGAGAAATAGTGCGGCAGAATCTGACAGCAGCGCAGGTCACACAAAAACAGCAGTATAACAAAGGAACCAAGGCCCGTTCTTTCAATCCAGGAGAGCTGGTGTTGTTACTCCTGCCATCCTCCGACCATAAACTATTGGGACATTGGCAGGGCCCTTTCCCTATCGTGAGACAAGTGACTCCCGTCACCTATGAACTAGAGCTGGATGCCAACCGAAGTGTCACCCAGATCTACCACGTCAACCTGTTGAAGAAGTGGGAGGGACCCCTCCCTGTCCTAACAGGCTCACTCCCTCTGCCCTTCGAGGGCTGTATAGACCCTGACCTTCCTGAAACCAACAAACAGGACCTTAAGTGGAGAAGCGTGGCTCAGTGGTTAGAGGCGGCAGACCCGGAAGCTGAGATCGACCGTGGACCAGAGTTCGATTCCCCGCCTCGGCGGGTCTCGGGCTCAAAATTCCACGGACTCCACAATTCTCGCTCTGGTGCCTACTCAACTCACGGGGTCACACTCTGCGACTCTGGGCAATAGCTTGCTTAATCTCCACTACGGCCCCTCGCGGCGGGATGCCTGGCTTTCACCTTGTGGACACCCTTCCGGGGTTTCTCACAGGGGAATACCGGGACGGGTTCCCTAAGCAAGCGCCGGGACGCTTACGGGCAGCTGTGCGCTTTACAAGTCCAGCACATTTACATTTACATTTAAGCGGGCCTTGTCCTCGGTCCAAGCAGTGTTTTCCTCCCTACCCGGACACTCCACCTTAGTGGAACATGCCATCCACACAGAAGCAGGGAAAATCGTGCGACAAAGACCCTACCGGATCCCTGAAGCACGCCGAACAGTTATAAAAGAAGAGATCGCCCAAATGCTGGAGATGGGTATAATTGAACCGTCTAACAGTAGTTGGAATTCCCCCATCGTGTTAGTACCCAAACCTGATGGCTCCACCCGTTTCTGCATTGATTTCAGGGAGGTGAATAAAATCTCGGCTTTCGACTCCTATCCCCTGCCTCGAGTGGACGAGATGGTGGAACAGATAGGCAAGGCAGAATACATCAGTACCCTGGACTTGTGTAAAGGGTACTGGCAGATCCCTTTAAAGCCGGAAGACAAACCTAAAACTGCGTTTTCAACGCCTGAGGGTTTGTTTCACTTCAAAGTAATGCCCTTCGGGCTCCATGGGGCCCCTGCGACATTTCAAAGGGCCATGAACCTGGTCTTACGACCCCATACCGACTTTGCCGGGGCGTACTTAGACGACATAGTTATCTACAGTGATAGCTGGGAAAAACACCTACTCCATTTACAGGCAGTGGTACACTCCCTGGGTAGTCATGGTTTCACCATTAACCCCGCCAAGACGACCTTGGCGGCCCGAAGTGTGAAGTATCTGGGGTATCTCTTAGGGGAGGGGGTCATTCGTCCCCAAAACAATAAAATACAAGCCGTACACTCCATACCCTTCCCTCACACAAAGAGAGAACTCCGTGCCTTTCTCGGATTGCTAGGGTATTACCGGAGGTTCATTCCCCGGTTCTCCCAGATAGCCGCTCCCTTGACAGACCTTTTGAAGAAGTCTGCTAAAACCGAAGAGAAGTTGCAACAACCCACTCCTGTCCTCCTGCAGGCCTTCAATCATCTCAAGCAATCCCTGTTGTCAGAACCCGTGTTGGTCAGTCCGGACTATTCCCGTCCATTTATCCTGCAGACGGATGCCTCCGATCAGGGTTTGGGGGCGGTCCTGTCCCAGAAAGACGAACAAGGGGTAGAAAAACCGGTTCTGTATATCAGTCGGAAGCTCTTCCAGCGAGAGCAAAACTACGCAGTCATAGAGAAAGAGGCTCTGGCGATTAAGTGGGCAGTGGACAGTCTCAGGTACTATTTAGAGGGCCGGGAATTTGTTCTGTACACAGACCATGCACCACTTGAGTGGATGGCCCGCAATCGGGGCCACAACGACAGGGTCCTTAGGTGGTTCCTATCGTTACAGCCATTCCGTTTCAAAACGCTACATCGAAAGGGACTAGACCAGGGCAATGCTGATTACCTCTCACGTTATCCCGCTCCTTCCACCCCTACTAGTAAGACAGCTAGGGAAAGGGGATGTGGAAAATCAGGGGTCCCTACCTCATCAGAGGGGCGGAAGCGACAGGGGTCTCCCACCCCCACGCCGGCACAAACAGCATCCCGGGGTCATTGGACTTCCTCTCTTCACCCACAGGATCCGCAACCCATTGCCGACCCGGAACCCGGCAAACCGGAAACCGGAAGCGAAGTCCCGACCAGTGACCCGGAACCCGAACCATCCGGAAGCGGAAGTGCAGCAACTACGCTCCACCAGGAACGTAGAAAAGACGGGAAAGCAGTCAAGACCTTGTTCAGCCCAGCGGACTCGTGGCAGGAGAAAGCGAACGGCGCGGAACCCCCGACGGAGAGTGGACGAGGAGAGGAGAACGTTGAGAAGGCGGAAAGCGGAGAACAGGAGGAGGAAGAAGACCTGTGGTCGGAGGACTGGTGGCGACCTCCGGAGGTGGCTGGAGAGCGGCCGCAACTCGGATGAGAGTTGCGGCGGGGCACGTGAGTACTCTCTATCCTTTCTCCGTGTCCCTGTGTAAATATAGTGTAAATACCTGTAGAGCTTGTACATAGAGTGTCACGAGCACCCTGCACTGTTCATATAGATAAACGAAGTATCACGAGCACCTTGTATATATATATCACTCTCCTTGCACTGACCCGGGCACCCCAACCACCATACCCCTCCCGCTTGCAATTGACCCTCTCCCTCTACCCTTCCCGCCTCCCCTCCCACACTTCTCCTTCCTGACCAACGCACTCCCGGTGAAGGTGACAGTACTCGATAGTCCTCATCGGACCGGACTAACCCCAACTTGTTCTCTCTTTTACATATCTCCGAGGAGACCCATCACCCGACCGTCATCTGATGACCACAACCTACAGAGTATCCCGGACAAAGACATCAACCCTACAACAGATCTCTTCCGTCACGACGCTCTCTCCGGACTTCCTCCTTTATGCCTCTGTGGAATACTACTGTGTGTCCTACCTCTGAATAAAACCCGAACCCATAGCTCAATATATCCGGCCTCCCAGCCTGTTATTCCGGTCCGCCTCACCCACAACTCCACAGTCCGAAATTATGGTTCCGTACATGTAGGACACAGCGATTGTACTACTATTGTCAAGTATAGTGACAGTAGGAAATCTATTTTCAAAGCTTCACGTCATTCTTATTTTGTTTGTGGTCAAACCGCATATGTTCGTCTGCCCCTCGTTTGGGAGGGAACTTGTTATATTGCCTTCCTACTGCCACCTGTTTTCCTAGCCCCTTCTGATTATCACAGAAACACACATCTAGTACACATTAGACATAAAAGGGAGATCGAGTCCCCAATTGTCGATTATACTGAAACTGCTCTAGAACAGTATACAGATTTCAATAGAGGTTTCTTCTTTTTTATAGGACCTATCCAGAATAGTAAGCTAATCCGTAGGTTAACCAGAACCCTTGAAGCTGTAGTAAATGAGACTGCCTCTGCTCTAGGTAACTTAACCGAAGAGCAATCTGCTATGAGATTTGTCGTGCTCCAAAATCGTCTCGTCCTTGACGTCATACTGGCCGATAGGGGCGGGGCATGTAGAGTCATCGGATCTAGTTGCTGCATTTTCATTCCAAATAACGCGCCGTCTGTTTATTCAGCTATAACCAGACTCCATAAAATTGCCCATCTGTTACACCAAGATCCAGGCACCTGGACATGGTCCGGTTGGTTCTGGAATATAATTTCCGCCTGGGGATGGAAAGTATTGTCATTTCTGGGTATTGCAGTAGCGATCATATTCGGTTGCTGCCTCTGTTTACAATGTGGCCCTGCGATTTGCGGCATTTGTGCTACATCATGTGTTCCTAGTCCCAAGTCCCGTCCTAAATCCCGTTCCAGGAAAATTCGAGATGAACAAATGGTACTGTATGAAATGATAGATGGTATCATGAATATTGATGTTTCCTGATGGAAACGTAGTGACAAGGAGGGAATGTGGAAAAGTAAATTTTGCCATGTTCTGTGTCCCTACGAGTCCTCCATCTTATGTTATGTGTGCATGATTAAATATGCATATGTATTCCCCATGTTCGATTAAAAAGACGCAATTACAGTTGTGTCCATCTCTAGTATGTCAATTTCCAGTTCTCGTGAATACTACGAATATCAGGCCTATGTAAAGCTACGTTGCCACGTTTCTCAGTGTGCACGTTATTTTATTGTAAAGTCCCCGTTCCTAGGCCTCAAAAGGGCCCGGACACCAGATTCGGCTCCTGTCTCCTGAGCCCTCGCTGAGGAGCGACACGGCCCCCACCTGTATTCCTGACCCTTCACTTACTTCCTGCCTCACAGTGCCCGGCTCAGCCTGGCTCTGCCTCTGAGTCTGCCAAGAGTATGTTATGATTCTAGTTATCAGTCCAGCCCTCCTTCTCTGCATTCCTAAGCTACTGAATCGCATCAATAGTTTCCGTCATTGTCTAGCCTTTACGTCTCCATGTAAGAGAAATACTGCATTTAATGGTCATTTAATATTCTTCATCACGCACTACATGTAGAATAATGCATGCTCCAGTCTTAGAGTCTGTTAGCCTTTACCCCGATAACTTTTGGATTCTATCAACATGTTCTCTAAACATCAGATACTAGATACTGTTTAGGTACATGTCGCCCTGACTCTCCAGACTTCAGTCTCTGCTCCTAGCACAGAGTTCATAGCCCCCAGCTTCTCCTAGTAACACGTCATTGTCGGTTTGCGCGCACCATTAGGTTAGAGGTCCCGGCTCCTTAGGTAGCCCCCTCCATGTTTCTGCCCCATTTATGACATATTCTGTTACGTTTACATCACATGTCTATGTATACGCCTCTTGTTACACCTATTTTCACCCTTATCTTTCGCGACTGCTATCGACCACACCCACTGCTCCGCCTATCATATGTACTGTAATGCAACTGTTTTACTATATATGCTTGTGTATTGTTATTAAATGTTACGCCAGTCCTTTCCCCAGAGCGTGCCGATTCTGATCCTGCCCCCGGCAGCGCTGCCATCCTGTTCCCGTGCAGGTTGTCCTGTTCCTGTCCTTTATGCTGTATTAAACCTGCAAACTCCTACTACCTCGAATCTTGACTCTTATTTATTGAGCTATCTGTTATTGCTATGCCTAGTCAAACCTAGATCCGGTATTATTTATTTATATACCACAGGACAGTATGTAGTGTGCTTCTTATATGCAGCCAGAGGAAAAGTACATTCATGTGCCAGGGCCTCCCCTTGTCCAGGAATGAGCAGCAGTATTAAAATGTACGTTGAACGTCGCCCGTCTTGAAAAGTGCTTCTCCATAGCTTTTTAAGCAAAGTAGCTCTGTCTAAGAATTATAACTCATAACACATAACACATCAGCTGACTTCGAAGCTGGCTGGGTCAAAACCGTCACTCCAGTCTCACAAGCTGGCATAGAGTGACACACCTGCAGGCCCCATTGTGTGACGCTCCTTGTTGAACCCAGGACAATTCAAGAGTGTATTTATTTAAAATATAGAAGCATTTCACCTATATCAGAATGTATTACTTTGTAGAGAGGTATTAAAAGTGAGCATTTTTTAACATGCACTTGGCAAGCCAACAAATGAACAGGGAGAGCAGAGCCAAGGATCAGCTCCATCTCAGAGCACGAGCTGAACATTAAAAATATTTGGCTTGTAAATCATGCATTAAAAGATAATGCTAGACTACGATACGATCTCCAAAATTAAGAAAAGTGTATCTCGTTAACAAGCGGAAGAGTTGGGAGGAGCCGCGCCAGCGACCAAGATGGCCGCTTGAGCATCGGCTCCGCCGGCCGCCACATCCTGCTCGCCTATCTGGCATATTATCCTGTACCCCGTCCCCACTGTCTTGTGGGGGGCTGTCACCCGAGTCGCTACGTGAAATTTGGGCTCGATCGGTTGTTCCGACGTCCGAATATCGTCGACGCAAGAATTGGGGCCTGTGACGTCGAGGACCGGGACCCCGAGTGTGCCACCGTCCGGAGTGCAGTGCGACAACATCGGCTGCCGAGACCGAAAGTGGCCGGCCGGACCTTCATCTGCTGTTCCCGGGTGGCGATCGGAGCGTCCCTGCCCTTTCTGCAATACCCTACGGACAATCGCTGCAAGACCCTTCTCCGCTCGACTAAGGAGTGGTGGGTTTCTCCTGCTTTTGCGGTCGAGATGGCGGCGCGGGACCTCGAAAAGACCCTTCCGAAGGCCCAGAGATCGAACCGTCAAGTCCAATCGAATCGTATTGATAAATACGCAGTCTCAAGGGGATCCCCGTCCGATGCGAAACGCTCCCCGGCTGGGGGCCCCGATGGGGATCCAGGCGGCGATGATCCGACTATGAAGGAACTGATGGCGGCCATCAGGGGGGTTCAATCCTCCTTGGGGACAATAGACACAAAGTTGGACACGGTCACTATTGAGGTGGGCCTTGTCAGGGCAGACCTCACCAAAACTTCCGAGAAGGTCAAGGACCTGGAGATAAAGACGGGAAGCCTCATCGAGGATGTTTCGGAACTACAGAGGGTGGTATCCGATCTGAAGGTGGCCCACAGCCAATTTGATCGGAAGCTCGACGAGTATGAAGGTCGGGCACGCCGGAACAACATTCGCATCCTTGGGGTTCCGGAGCGATCGGAAGGGGCCACACCGGACCTCTTTGTCGAGGAGCTCGTCCTGCAACACCTCAAACCCAAGGGCCTGAGCAAGTTTTTCACCGTGGAGAGGGCTCACAGGGTGCCCGGTGGCCGCCCGAACACCGGGGCGCTTCCGCCTCCTTTCATTGCCCGTGTCCTGAACTTCCGAGATAGGGACGCCATCCTACAATTCGCGAGATCATCGGGCCCGCTGGCCTATGAAAATGCCTCCTTGCTGTTCTTTCCTGACTTTACCCGGATGGTGCAGAGGAAGAGACAGGGTTTTATGTCCATAAAAAGGAGACTTCGAGATCGGGACATGAAGTACTCGATGATGTACCCTGCCCGTCTCCGAATAGAACATGGTGGCAAGACTTGGTTTTTTGACTCCCCGGAGGTAGCGGCGGACTGGCTGGATCGACTTGGGGACCCGGGTCCCGAGGGCCATACACAAACGGAGGACGAAGAATGAAGAACTAAATGACTCGAGCAGCTTCCAGTTACCATTATTGGCGTAGAGGGTTGACGGGGGTTTGTTATTCTTATCCTCACCCCTCCGTAAACCTGTATTTCTACTTCGTACTTTATTATTTGAGGGGGGGGACATGGTTGGTGGGGGGGTGTTGGGGGCTGGCGACCTGTCGTAAGGTCCTCCTCCGTTTTCTACTTTTAGATCCTAGTTAGTGGGGGCGACAGGCACACTGCGAGTTGGGGATGTGTACACGTCACATGCAGGGGTGCAGGGTGGGGGGAGTTCCATTCAGGGGTTGGGGGGGTTGGGACGTTGTTTTTTTTGTGGTTTGTGACCGGTCCATGCAGTGGGACCCTTCGAAACATTCTTGCGTACATTCTTGCTTTTCGATGACTAATGGCTTCATCTAGACAGGGCCTGGGATTCTCGGTCCTTAGCTGGAACGTCAATGGCCTGGGTGATAAGATCAAGCGCACTGCTGTGAATCAATTTATTAGGCGGTGATCGCCGGATATTGTTCTGCTACAGGAGACCCACCTGATGGGGAAACGCTGTATGGCTTTACACAGGGGAGGCTATAAATTAGTAGCACATGCTGGTTTTACTTCGGGCTCCAGGGGGGTGGGCATTCTGGTTAAAAACTCATTCCCACTTACGATCCAATCTACTTGGTCTGATAATCGAGGGCGCTATGTAGGAGTTTCTGGTGTTTGGGAGGGGAGAACGGTTTCGTTACTCTCTGTCTATGTCCCCCCGTCACTGCAGACCGACACGTTTGGCGACTTGGGCCAGGTGTTTCTTGCTTTGCCTATGGGCCTTATGGTGATTGGCGGTGATTTCAACGCGGTTATGGACGGTGAACTGGATAGGCTTCCCTCCCGTGCGTTGTTGCCCTCCCGCAGATGGCTGCCTGACTTCCTGTCGGTTTCTGGTTTAATTGATGGCTGGCGATTGCGACACCCGGGTGCTGTGGAATACACACACGCATCCGCGGCGCACCGTTCCCTCTCTCGCATTGATTATGTATTATTGCCGGCGGCCCAGGCGGCCGCGGTCGGTGAAGTGACACAATTGGTGCGAGGGGTCTCCGACCACTCGCCAGTATGGCTGCGTTTATGTGTAGGACGAAGTGACGTGGGTAGGATTGTTCCCATCCCCGCTTGGCGCCTGCGGGACCCGGTTGTGAAGAAGGAACTGGCGCGTGTAACTAATAGTTATTTCAGCGAGAATGAGAGCTCGGTTGTGTCTAGTTGCTCCTTGTGGGAGGTGTATAAGACAGTCGTCAGGGGAGAGGTTCTCTCCCTTGTTGCTGAGCAGAAAAGGAAGAGGAGGGCTGAGCTGGACAGGGTGGAGGCGGAGCTTCTGATCTTGGAGACTGCTGTCTCCTCCGGGGGCGACCTGTGGGCGGATCAACGCCTTGGGTTGCTCCGGGATGAATACAAAACTTTGACTCGAGATACGGCTAGGGCGCAGCTTGACACCACCCAGGACAGGATATACGAGCACGGGGACAAGGCCGGGAAATTGATTGCTTGGCTAGAGAAGGGTGACTAGGGCTCTAGGCTGGTCCCGGAGCTGCAGGTTGCTGGCTCCACGGTCACATCGGACCCCCAGCTCATAGTAGAAGAGTTTGCTCGTTACTATGCGTAGATTTACACCTCTCCGGGTGCGTTTTCTGTAGCCGATAACTCGGATATGTTGCGCGATATTATTTTGCCGGTATTGTCGGATGACGATAGGAGGTATCTGGATTCTCCCCTTACCAACGACGAGGTAGTAATGGCTATCAGAGGTGATCATTCTGGTAGGGCTTCCGATCGAACTATTTAAACCTTGCGCCGATCGATTAGCCCCGTATTTGAAGGGCATGTTTACGGAAAGCTTGGAGCGAGGTCAGCTGCCTTACGACCAGCGGATCGCTAATATAGTCGTCATTCACAAGGAGGGCAAGCCTCGATTGGACTGCTCTTCGTATCGGCCGATTTCGCTGTTGAATGTAGAGCCTAAGGTGTTAGCAAAATTACTCGCTACGCGCCTCGTGAAGGTCATCTCCGCCTTGGTCCATCCTGACCAATCTGGCTTTATGCCCAGAAGGAATACTGCTCTCAATCTCAGGCGCCTACACGGTGTTCTGGGCAGCGCGTCTCAAATCCATGAGCCTGCGATTTTGCTGTCCCAGGACGCCACTATGGCTTTTGATCGTGTAGAATGGCCCTACATCTTCGCGGTGTTGGCTAAATTTGGATTCGGTCCCGGCTTCATCGGCTGGATCTGCCTCCTATATGCTGCCCCCTTGCCACGCGTCGTCGTGAATAATCACAAATCCGGCGATTTTACTCTTGGGCGTGGCACCCGTCAGGGATGCCCCCTTTCGCCGTTGTTGTATGCGCTGGCACTTTCTTCTTCATCACCGCTTGTTTCACTCTCACCCACTCGCCCTTCTCTAGTGTCACCTCCTTGACATTACAACGCTTGTTGTAATATTCAGTGTACAAGGCCTGTGCTTTGTCCATGTTGCGACGCACAACAGCGGGGGACCATTTGCTCTGGACCACCAGTTGTTTCCACGCTAGATTGTCTTTCGTGAAAGGGTCTCGTCCCCTGAGTACTTTGAATGAGCTATACCCTGTGTGGGCTGGGGTGATGTGATATGCCCATAGCATCCGTTGAAGTTCCTTCTCCCAATCTTGTCCTGCACTTATTGCCGCTTGTACAGAGCACATTATCACCCTGTTGAATCTCTGCTAATCCGTCCCCAACGGATGGTAGACCGGGGTGTGTTTGACCTCTATTCCGTTTCGGTCCATGAATGCGTTCCACTTTGCTGAAATGAACTGCGGTCCATTGTCGCAGGTGATCACTTTGGGAATCCCTTCTCTCAAAAACGTGGCCGTAAGGAAAGAAATTACTGCGTCGGTATCTGCTACTTCACGAATGTCCACTTCCGGCCACTTGGTGCATCTGTCTACCAAAGCAATTACGTATTTGGGTACGCCATTGATGTCCAGTATGGGGTCTAGGATGTCCACCGAAAGCATTTCCCATGGGCTTGAGGGGCAAGCGAACCTTCCCAGGGGTGGACGTAATAGGACTTTTGCTTTGTCTGCCCGGCTGCAACTTTCACATGTCCTGACATGGTTTTAGGTCTCGCCTCTCAATGCGCATGCGCATTGAGCGAGACTATAGGGGCTTAAACAAGGTTTACCTAGACTGGCGATTTGATGCTGTGCCCGTGCGCTTTTAGGTCAATGCGCAAGCGCATTGACCTAAAATGCGCGTGCACATCATCAAATCGCCATCTGTTCCCTAGCAGCACTCCTCCGACTCCTTTGAAGTGAAGCTTAGCTTCACTTCAAAGGCCCCTGCTGCTTCACACTCGCCGCTCTCCCTGCTCCGCCCCGTGTCACATTTCTCCTCCTCCTCCCCACAGCAATGCCCTCCGTCTTGTTCTCTGTTACTTCCTTCTGTCTTTCTATTTCTGTCTCTCGCTCCTCAAACTCTGTCTCTCTGTGCCGCTCTGTTACTTCCGCCTGTCTTTCTATCCCCGTCTCTCGCTCCTCCAACCCTGTCTCTCGAGTCTCGATGCCTCTCTGTTACTTCCTTCTGTCTTTCTATTTCTGTCTCTCGCTCCTCAAACTCTGTCTCTCGATGCCTGTCTCTGTTCCTTCCTTCTGTCTTTCTATCCCTGTCTCTCGCTCCTCCAACTCTGTCTCTCGATGCCTCTCTCCGTTACTTCCTTCTGTCTTTCTAACCCTGTCTCTCCGACCGCCTCACTTTCCTTATCTGCGCCCTGGCGTGTCAATATCACATAATGTAATTATATGAAACAACGCGATAGGTTTTGCTGACGCGCTTATCCGAACGAAGTAGAAACAGAATGCATCTCCTTCTTGTCTAAAGGGCAGCAGTTACATGTTGTCGCTAATTAAATTAACCATTAAATAAGAGCACTGCTCTTCAGCGTATTTATTTTTATTTCCGCACTCTGCTCGCCACAGAGCACGGAGCTGCTAAAACTTTTTTCATCTCCCCCTGCCTTCCCCCAACATCTGCTCTCACCCCAGAGTGTGCATCTCATCGTGAAATAGCCACAGGGGTGTCCAGTTGATTGTTTTAAGGTTGCTAGCTATATACCACTGCTAAGTAAATTACATATTAAATAAAAGCACTGCTCTTAAGCATGTTTATTTTAAAGATGGGTGCACTACGGAGGAGTAGAAGGATCAGCGCATCCCTTTCCTCGACAGGAGCTGCTTCCAATTCACTTAATCTTCCTGTGCCTTCCCCCAACACCACCTCCCACCCCAGATCATGCACATGTTACTTTTTTTTTTTATATAGCAGCATTCATAATTCCAATTTACGGACTAATTCACATCCAGCAAATCTAAAATACATTCTCTATTATGAGCAGCACGCAATCTCCGTTGCTGTCTTTTCCGCATGTTTTATTTACTTTGGACGCAGTGTTAATTAATTTTCATGTTTTGTTTACTCTGCTTCCTATTACAGCCGGAGGTCACACAGCCTTTCGTACAAATAATATAAATTATAATATTGTTGGCAGAGATGTCCAACAGCATAGTCAGACTTTTTGGGGTGGGTTGAAGCAGTAGTAAACATAATTATTGGTACTACATGGGCCTCGGGTTGGGCTAAAACTTTGTGATCAAATGACAAGATGGGCCGTTTAAATCCCAGGGCAACGTCAAGCAGGGATTTTGCTTCCACTGGTCATAGGCAATCAGGTCATCCTGCTGTTTTAGGACCAAGAAAGAAACTACACAATTTAAACAAACATGCATTTACAATGCACTAGTTTTTTTTACTTGTTTCCCTTGTCTTTTGTTTATTTTCAACAACTACCACGTAGTCCTTTGCCCCCCCCCTTCCTGCTGGCATTCCCCCCTCCCTTCTCGCCCAGTCCTTGTTTTCCGTCGCATATTTCCAGAATTGTTTTGAAGTAGTGAGCCACACTTACACATAAAAAACTCGTAGTTTTACTAATGCTAAAGATGTAACATTTGATAATTTTATAACTATTGGCATTTATAATAACAAAAAAAATACTTTTATAATTTGCACAACATAAAAAAATGTAAATAATATTTAAATTTACCACACCAAAAACTCAAACTTTTCTATTGCGAGACATATTGCATTTCCAATGCTTGTTCTATCTGATTGTCCATAGCTGGCCACCAGTACGCCTGCTTCGCCCTGGCTTTCGTCTTCATTATTCCGAGATGTCCTTCATGGAGGATGGCCAAAAGGTGATCTACCAGCGGTTGTGGGGGCACCACTTTGTCTGCTCAGAGTCGAAACGTCAGATTTTCGCCGATGGACAATTCTTCCCTGACTTCCCAGAATTTCCTCAACTGGCTATCAAGGTGCTTCTTGTCTGGCCACCCTTGTGTCACATAGCTTTTCACCGTCTTCAACGTCTCGTCATTGGAGTACGCTTCCTCCCATTCCTGGCTGCTGATCACACTTTCATGGTCTTGCATGAGTGCCACCATGTAATCCTCCCACTCTGAGGGTTCCTGTTCCGCTGCAGGTTCCATTGCAGCTGCTCGGCTAAAAAAAAATCAGCTTCTTTGTTCTTTGTCCCGGGGATGTACTCCACTTCGTAGACATAGTCTAGTAGTCTCAGGGTCATCTTTGCTATTCGGGACGTCGCATGTGCATGCCCGCTCGAGGTCAGGACCTTCACCAGCGGCTTGTTGTCTGTGCGGAGTAGAAACTTCGATCCCCAAAGGAATTGCCTGAACCGTTCTATTGCCCAAACTGCTGCCAACATTTCTTTTTCTATAACACTAAACTTTTCTTCATTGGGAGCTAATGACCTGGAGGCAAAGCAGACGGTGGTGACTTCTCCTTCCTGGGACCTCTGCATTAACACCGCTCCCAGCCCCTTGTCGCTGGCATCAGTGGTCAGTATGGATAGGGCCGCTTGGTCGAATCCTTTGAGAGGAATGGCCGCACAGATGTCTTGCTTCAGCAGATCAAATTCTGTTTGCTCCTCGCTTGCCCATTTGAAGGTGTTCTTTTCATTCAAGAGTAGTCTCAAATGGTGCATTTTGGATGCAAAGTGAGGGACAAATTTGCTGTAAAACTCAGCCATGCCCAAGAACAAGCGAACGTCTTCCTTTCTTTTTGGTGTAGGCGCTTCCTTAATGGCAGTCACGTTGGCTTGTTTCGGTTTTATTCCCCTTTCACTGATCTCGTGGCCTAGATAGGTCACTGATCCTACTCCTAATTTGCATTTTTCCCATTCTGCAGTGAGACCGTTCTGTGCGAGTATGGTCAAAACCGCGTGTAGTTTGGCGTCGTGGTCTCTTTTCGATTTGCCCATGATGAGGATATCGTCCTGGAAGTATTGCACTCCTTCCAGCACTCCTTCCACCTTTTGGAATAGTCTGTGCATGAGCTTTTGGAATACCGCAGCGGCAGATGCTAATCCAAACGGCATCCTCAAGAATTTATAGCATCCAAAAGGTGTGATGAACGATGTAAGATGGTTGTATGAAGGATGCAGGGCGATTTGGTGGTACGCGATGGGAGGTCCACCGTTGAGAACCACTTTACCCCTTTAGTTTTTGCTAGCATCTCGTTTATCCAGGGTAACGGGAACTGGTCTACTACAATGTTCTTGCTGAGTTCCCTCAAATCCACGCACAAGCGAACCTTACCGTTGGGTTTTTGTGCGACTACCAACGGTGCGAGCAATTCGGCGCTTTCGATGGCCTCTATGACTCCATTTTTCTCCAGCCATTGGAGTTCCTCTTGTACTGCCTCCCTGCTCCAGAAGGGAATGTTTCGAACTTTGTGGCTCACTGGTCTCGCTCCCGCCTTTAGGCATATTTTATGTGTGAACTTTGTCATCTGACCGATCGTTCCTTTGAAGACTTCAGGGTACTCCTTCTTCCAAGCCCTTTCTTCATATGCCTGTGCTGTGTCCATCATCAGCACCTGGGTGGTTCCTCCTGGGTTGAGTTGGATGCCCAGGGCTCCTTGGTCCATCCATCCTAGGACAGATGGTCCTTTCTCCGCGACGTACAGTTTCCCTTCTGTGGTTCTTCCCCTGAACTCGAACTTGAGGATGCAATAGCCGGCCATGGGAATGGGTTCGCCGGTGTATGTGACCGGGTGTATGTCAGTTGGGAGTAGGTCCGTGCTCATCCTGGGTTCAAAGTCTCTCTCCCATACTGTTCGCTGGATGATGGTATACGGGGAGCCTGAATCAGCCACCATGTTGATCTGTACTCCTCCTATTTCCATTTGTAACGCTGGCTTCCTGGATCTTATGCAGTTTATTCCGAGCACCTGGTCGTCTATGCACAAGACTCCGTTCTCTTCTTCTTCTCCTTCTGGTGTCTCTTCCTCTCTATCCAACTCTTGGGCAACGTACATCACTTCTGTTCTCCTGAGTTTTCGCCTACACACCTTTTCATAGTGCCCCATTATTCCACAGTAGGAGCATTTTGCTCTGAACGCCGGCCATCCTTTGTCTTGCTCGCGTGCGTTTGGCTACCGCATCTGTAGCAGTTGTTCCTGTCTTCTCCTTGCGGCCTATGGGTTCTCATGGGTCTCTGGGGGTATTTCCTCTGAAACCTTGTGGTCGGCTGTGTAGGCTGTTGGGTCGTTTCTTGTTTGCTTCTATCTGTTACCCTGCACACTGGAGTCTTGTTGACGCTCTCCCTTCTTGCTGCACACCTCTTCGATAGTTCCGCCTTCTTAGTGAGTGCCACGACTTCCTTGAGAGGGGCGTCTCCGTTTACCCACAGCTTCTCTTGGATCGCTGTATTGGCGCTGTGCATTATGATCTGGTCTCTGATGAGTTCATCGTGCAGTGTACCAAATGTGCATGTCACCGCCAACTTCTGTAGCGCCGCCACGTACTCATCTATCGATTCTCCACTGCTTTGCTTTCTCTGGAAAAATTTGCATCTGTCTATCACTATGCACACTACTGGGCGGTAGTGTGAGTCCAAGTCCTCCAGCGTGTGTTGGAACTCACCCGTGTCATTCGGAGGTCTGGTTTTCTTTACTAAGTTGTCGTACACTCTAATGCCTTCCGGGCCTAGGTTGTGTAGAAGTATTCTCTTCCTCCTTGAACTGGAGAATTCGCCTTCTCCCTCGTCCTCTAAGGCGGATAGGTAGTTCAGGAAGTATCACTTCCAGTCCTCCCATGGCATTGCCGGCTCTCCTCGTTTGGATAAGAACGGGACTAGGTTGGTGAGTGACGACGCCTGCGCACACATCCTCCCTTCTCGCTGGGCTAGGACTTGCTGTGGGGCGACTCCTGGTGGACTCCCTGGAGCTTGTCTCTCTTCTGACCTGCCTGCCTGCCTTTGTGCAGGACTCCCTTCCCTGTCACGGGATGAGTCTTGGAGCTCCAGGGCTGTGCCCTGTCAGGGATGGGGCTCGGGTGTAGTACTTCAGCCGGTGCGCCCATGTGTGCTTAACCCACGTGTGCTTCTATGTCGGTCTACGCTTGCCAGCGTCTTGTACTCACTGTGAGAGGGAGTTTCTGCTGTGGCTGTGGGCTGGCGCAGTGTGTGTCCTTCAGGGCTTGGTTCCTCTGCTGCTGGTAGTGTCCGGCTTGTGGCTGGTGTCTGAGCTGGTTCTTCTCGTCTCAGGGTCACTGGGTGTCCATGTGGTGCCTCTGGTCCACTCAGTACACTTGGCTCTCCATTGCAGCACCATATGTTGCCTGCGCTCCCTTTGGGAAAACCACTGTCGTTGTCCTGTGGTCTGGGGTGCTTAGAGGTGCTCTCCCCCTCTTTGTCTCGAGCCACTGCTTGCTCCTCTGCCGCGCTCAGGCCTCTTAAAGTGATGCAGTGGTTACCGGTCCGTGCCTGCCGTGTGGCGGTGGTAAAATCCCATCCTCGTCGCCAATTTTATAAGAGTCCGTTTATATTAAATAAGCACACGTTTTAAATTTGAGGCTTTAATATCCCGAGCACAGGGAACGAGACTAGCCGCCAGCTATGAGCGCGGCATCTCGGAACGCCGCCTCAGTTCCCAGGCTGCCCCAGGCACACGTTCTGAACAGTAGAGCACGTCGCCACATATACGTTCGCTAGATTCTTTTTTTACATGGAGCAAAATTTTTGTCTGTTAAAACAATAGACTTTTTTTGTACAATTGTATAGCACGCCTGCTGAACTGGTCTTAAAGGTGCTCCCATATGTAATAACGAAGTAGAGGGAGTTTCTGTGAAATAAAATAATTGCCTAGAAGCACACAATTGGAGATCAGTTTGTGGGTCATGGTGCATTACAGTTATGTCGAGCACATTATTCAAGTAATTAGACCAGCTGGAAGGGTAACATTTTTTGAGCACTGATCTTTCCTCACTTTCTGCAGGCTGTCACACAACATTCAAAGAGGGGAATATTATGCTCTATACCGTCGAAATATAAAAGTAAATACTTTCATGGGTATAAAAGGGTAATTAATTACACACCGAGAGTATTATATGCTTCGTAAATAACTAATCAATCCCCTCACCTCATTTACGAGCCCTGAAACGGTCTTTGCGAGTAGCAAAAGCAAAATGACAAATGTTACCAGCACCCTCTTCCTACGAGAAAAAAAAAGATCTCACCTGTGGGGCAAAGACAGAGCTTACATCCCTTTCTCAGTCCATGTTGTATTTACAGATTAATGGGATCTTTTTCATGTAGCACAGACTTAACACGTATACATAAAAGAACATGTATTTGTAAAACGCATGTTCACCCTGAAGGGTATTGTTGTACTTAACTAACAGATGTTTATTGTTACCCAAGTCAATGGCACTTACTAGGTCGAGCCTGGGGAGCGCAAGCGCTGCTGCTAAGCATGTTGTATTGAAGTTTGGATTTGAAGCCCTGTGCACTCTCCGCCCATATTTTTAATTGGCTTGCGTCATTGTCCTTCATAAATACAGGCTTCAGATTTGTTATTTGGCTTGTTAGTCCATCCTTGGTACCGCCTTGTCTGCATTGGTTACCTCCCGTAATGACTGAACCTTTTACACGTCTGCTTATCTTCGCTGTGTGCATTATTTTGTTTAATGATTTGCCCCTATTACACCCACTATGTTGTAGCACGCCGCCCGCTTTTATTTTATTTACTAATGACGGTCCTCAAACTATAGCAGCAGAGCTTATTTTTTGTTGTAGTTTGTTTACTAGCGCCCATGTGGTGTTTCCACGTTCATGGAGGCAGCGCCCTTTTCTTTAGACAAACTTCGTCTAAAGAAAGGTGCGCGGATGCTATTAAAGTGAGGCATAGGTGCTTTTACAAAAAAAATACATAGGTTTGTCAACTTGACAAACAGATACTTTTTTGTGGCAAAAGCACCCCATGCTGCCGTTTCAATTTAATGATGGCCACGTCCCTTTCTTTAGGTGCGGCTTATCTAGAGAAAGGGGCACGGCCTCCATGAATGTGAAAGCGCAGCATCAGCGCTAGTAAACAAACAAATATTTGCAATGCAATGGGTCTCACATTCGCGAGAGTTTAAGCTTTTGCATTGCCAATAGCCCAAACTCTCATAAGTGCAAGACCTACTGCATTGCAAATGCTTGTTTTTAGTTTTTATTGTCTTCTAAAGGATGAAAGACTAAGTGGACGTGAAGAGGTTCGAAGCAGTGACCATGAAGTCAAACACAGATCCATGGAAAGATGCATTAAACAACTGAGCCACCAGGATTGCCCCCTTTACCAGATTAATCAACGTCTAATCTTAACAACCCATCACTAGTTGAGGCAGTTGCAGCAGCCAGATTTCCGTCCTTGGTCAACAGAGGCATTGCCAGCACCCCCCTCGTATGAGGTGTATGAGATATGGCATAGACAGTCATGAAATGTTTGGAATTACTTTACCCTACCAGCAAAGGCATTGGTAGCTGCCATATTGCACCTACTTTTAGCAAATGAGTAACCAAAACCAGTACGATTATCGCATTTCTTACAACCTAAGGCACCGAGAGCAGGCATACCAAACTCAACTCTTATTAAAAGGAGCCCTGACAGTTGCTCCCTTATACCATGTTTAAAAGGTTGGGGGGGGGTTCATTGGTATAGTTTTACTTTACTGTCAGGCACTAAAGGTAACAATCACCTATTCAATCGCTTTCTCAGCTAACAATCTTCCAACAAGCAAGCATTCTCTGAAGTGGCCATGGTGATTCTGGCTCACCCGCCATCCTCCCACCATGCCTTCATGGTCTGTGGTTTTTCAACACACACTGTCAGCGGGAACTGCTGTAAACCATCAGCTTGCTTCTGTGCCTGAACCTGCCCTGTGACCTTTAAGGTGGCAGAAAGAAAGAAATCCCTTAAACGTTTTGCTCCCTCATCGGCTCTTACTTGTTTATATACTGACAGCAGCAGTACCACGCCCACTGCTACAGTGTGACGAACTGCGGCCAGACCTATTAAATTCCCTTTATCAACAGCACCTAACGGTAGAACACGCCACCAGACCAAATTAGGCATTGACAAAAGCCCTGTTACCCATATCGACCATTTTATCAAAAGGCACTGAGAGCTGCTTTATAACACCCACTCGTCCAGGTTGTGGTATTGACAGCATCATTAGTTAGGTTTAGGGTTTCCTGCATGATTGGCTGCTGGGGCCAGGGTTGGGGCTAGGGCTGGGGTTAGGCATTCTATTGGACATAGGCTTAGGGTTTGTGCCCAATTGGATGCTTGGACTAGGGATTGGTTTTCAGAGGTTTCTGTCCTACTGGTTCTAGAGCTTAGGGCTAGTGTTGTGATTGGTTAGGGTTCCCATTGGCCGAAGGGGTCACCTGATCACTAGGGATATTTAAGGCTAGGGTTCAGGGTGTCTCAGCCAAGGCACAGAGATTAAGGGCTGAGAGGACAAGGACAGCCGTCTGAGCCTGATCAGGGCCAAAAATGCTGCCCAAATTTACATAACCAACACCCACCCTACCCCATCCACAACCAGAGTAACACTCATAGCACATGTACTCTATTTATTTACAACAAACCAACACAAGACAAAGTTCAATGTCTCAGCTTCAACTACATAAGTCCAGAAATCAAACCTATACACCCTTCTATCTCAGCCACCACACATTACCACCATCAACCACAAACAGTACACAACTCTAAGCTATACTACAAACCAATCCACTCATCAATAACACAACCCAAATCCACACCATCCTCAACTATATCCCATCCAGACACACACACTTCCTGCTCTAATTTCTACTAAGAGACCCCCTTTTGTCACTATCAAACCTATACTCAGCCTTCCGTCTTTTTTCCAATCAACACCCGACTCTTCTACCACAATAACACAACCACTTACACTTCACCACACATATTACCTCTTGCAGAAATCAAGTCTAAGACAAACACTCTACTCACAAACACATCACCACCCCCTTTATCTTACAACTTCCGCTCACAAACAATACTAAACAAACAAATCCATCTCATAAAACAAATACATCAGTGCTTCGGTTCATAACTCCTCAAAAACAAAAACAGAACACATACACCAGCACAACAAAATCTCTCAAGCGCAACACTTCATAATGCTTTCCATCACAAACTACAAACATTCAACCACCTTTCAGTCTACACAAATGAACAAACTCCAATGCCAAGCTTTCTCTCTTCCACCACACCTAATACATATATACAGCAACTCTCTTTTAACCGCCTCTCGTCCATTAGACAATTTAGAACCTTACTACATACCCAAATGCTGCACCATCACCCCTAACTCATACACCTTCTGCCCTAAACAGACGCAAACAAAATAAGCAACATGCCGCACCTCACAACTTCGCATCTCCATCAAAATGCCTTCTCAGCCTGCTGGATGAGGAAGACGATACAGAAAAGCTACACAATTACTATCATCGTACATCTAATAACATTACTAAGGACACACCTGCTACAAGCCCACAAAATACTGCTCACCTTCTACAAAACAAAGTCGCACTGTCGCCAAAGCACATCCTCTAAATGGTCTCTAATAAATGCTTGATCGCTCTCTAAAAACAAACAACCTTCTCATGGACACAAAACCTGACATACTATTCATAAATGAATCATGTTTGGGAGCTATGGCTCCAGTCCTGCATGACGCTGTTCCTCTAGGCTATCAAACTATCAACCCAAAATAGTATAGGTAAAAGAGGAGGTGGCCTAGCTGTTGTGTTCAGACAAACATTATATCATTAAAGCGGACAACGCCTCTGTAAACGATTGTGAGGCCCTTTTCACGAGATGCAATCCTACACCATCTCCCTCCTTTAACTTCCTGCTCCTTTACAGACCTCCACCGAGGAATGCAACATTCCCAGACACACTTCTAGACACAGTTTCAAACCTGACAACACTACACTTAATACTTTGAGTTCTGGCTGACCTCAACATTTGGTTTGAAAAACCCAATATGCCCCATCTGAAAACAATCATTGCTGGCCTAGACGCACTAAACATGCATCAGATTGTCCACAACCATCGCTGGACACATCCTAGATTTCATTTCTGCCAATACAGAACTAGTTACCTTTCAAACGATGACTCCTGTTACATGGTCAGACCACCATTTGCTTGCTTTCCAACATAAAACACAAAGCAATGCACCTAAAACCACCTTACATGCATCCACCGATCGACTGTGGAACAAACTCAATTTGGAACACTTAGAAACACAACTAACATCCAGTACAGATCTAGACACAATAAATTATGTTCAAAAACTATATAAAATGCTACAAGAAACTTTTGATATCCTAATACCAGTAAAAACGCCACAACAGAACAAAAGAAAACAAGCACTTTAGAGAAATCCAGAGATAAGAGATAAAAAACAACAAATTAAAGACAAACTTCGCCTTCAGAAAATTAACAGATTATACAAGACAGCTATCAAAAAAGCTAAGAAAGGGTACTATCTAGACAGAATTCAAAATGCTAAATGTGCAAATAAGGAATTCTATTGAAATTAAATTAAATACCAGTATTTGTAAAGCACACAGCTACCTCTGAAGTGGTGTCCTGGCGCTGGGGGCCCTCTGGAAGATTAAGCAAGCTATTGCCCAGAGTCACATGGTGCTGGGCAAACCGTCTGCCGGCACCGGGGATCGAACCCTGAACCCCGTAGTCCGGAGTCAGGCACCCTGGCGGCTGCGCCACACCTCTTCCAATAAATTCTCAACTGGGACGCTCCAAAGACATTGAAAAACTCGCCAATTTTCAGTTGTCTCAGAGCCGTGGATCAATGGATGGTGTGGAGCAATCTCAAATTGAATTATACCGAAACAAAAATCTCACTTGTAGCGATTGGAAAAAGTATGACTGGCTCGCCGCCCAGCCTGATGATCCGGGAACACTGCCTAAATTATCAAAGGAAGTAAGAAACCTCAGAATGACCATGGACTCCAAGCTATCAATGAATTCCCAAGTGGACAAACTAGCAAGATCAAGCTTTGTTACTATAAAAACTCTGCTGTGAATCTTCCCCAATCTGGAATTTCCACACAAGGTCCAGGTTACCATCTCTCTTGTTCTGTCCAAACTTTATTACGCCAATAGACTCTACCATGAATCAACTTTAAACGACTATGAAAAGACTACAATGGATTCAGAACTTGGTTGCCAGACTACTCTTACATATAAAGCTGCAAGACCATATCTCCCCTGCCTTAAAAGCCCTATATTGGTTACCGGTTGCCAGAAGATCCACATTCAAGCTGCTTTGTATTCCCCCAAAGGATACATGGAACGGGACCGCTCTTCCATGAGGAATAAAATCACCAAACACATTCAACAAAGGCACCTCCACTCTAGAGTGGCCCCTCACCTCAAAATCACAACGTACATGAAAAAACCCATGGGTGGCACATCCTTCTCTGTTCAAAGAGCCAAACTATGGAACTCTTTACCCTCCAACAAAAGATCCACAAATAACCACCTTATCTTCAGAAAACTACTCAAGAATTGGTTCTTCCCCCACATAAACAACGTACACAAACATAAATATACAGCATAGTCCTCTGTATGGAAGCATGTATTTGGACTACAGATATGTACCTATATGTGTATTGCTTTGTATAAATGTGTATATTAATTATGTTTTTAAAAATGTAGATATTCGTTAGTTCTGCTTAACAAATGTACATATTACTGATAGTTACATTATTCTATGTTTTTAACATGTAAATAAGTGACTGCATAAATAAGTAAATCTTTTAACAACTATCCTATACAATTGCTTCACTATTAAGTTACAAAATAAAATCTATATATTTATTACTTTTCATCTAGTCCAGCATATCCAACGCACTACCCTATTTCTCACCCTATACCGGTCTCTCTATACATCCTCTACCTCAACTCTGGCTCATCTCAAACCTCATTTTACTACTCTTTCCAATACACTACTCTATTTCTCACCCTACACTCTATCAATATATTCACTACCTCTCATTCATCCCAACACCATACCATTACTATGACCCCCAAAATAACCTTTTCAAGACTATTCCATCCTCTACCCCTCCTTGCATCATCTGACAACTCTTACTATTCAGATCTCGCAAACAAACCTTTCTAAACCCTTACCTGACTCTCCCCCCCCCACTTTCCTTTTACTCACCCCAAGCCTTCTGCTATGAGCTAAAAAGAAAAAAAACATTTTACGAAATCCTTTCCTCTTCAATCCCTCCACTATCTTTTTAATCCATATAACAGACTAACATGCCCACCACTCGAATTAATTTCATATTTCACTAAACTAATTCAACATTTTTGGGTTCCGGAGTAGCACGCTACTCACCCGAAAAAGCGCTTTCCCACCTCATCAGGGGTAGCAAGTGCTCTATAAGTGCAAACCTTTTCCCTCTTCTACCCCTCCACTATTCTTCTCAATCCTAATAACTGACTAACATATCAACCACTCAAATAACTTTCATGTTTCACTATACTAATTCACCACTAATCCTTAATGGGCTCTGGAGTAGTATGCTACTCGCCGAAAAAACGTTTAAATACCCCACATGGGTACCAAGCGCTATATAAATGCAAACCTTTCCCCCCCCCCCTCTTCTATCCCTTCACGACTCAATCCAAATAACTGACTAACACATCCACCATTCAAATTACTTCTCATATTTCTCTATACTAATACACCACTAATCCTTTATGGGTTCCAGGGTAGCGTGCTACTTGCCGAAAAAGCGCTTTGACGCCTCGGCAGGGGTAGTAAGTGCTATATGATTGCAGTGACAATACAATTATTAGGGCGCAGATGTCCTGAATCTTTGTTTAAATCTGTTTGGGTTTTATTTTCCATGAGTAGCAAAAATAGTAAGTCAATATCAGTACCACAACAGTTTCTTCACACAGAAGTGGATTGCAGTCACATACAACAGTGTGTTTGTAACGGTACAGGGCAATACACAATAAACAAATGATTACATGTGACCAAAACCAGCTGTTCTTTATACTAATAATTGTGGCAAAGCCGGAAACAAGGTTGGTCATTCGTAGCATAAACAAGGAATCAATGCAACTCAAAGAGGGAAATAAAGTATAATACTATGAAGAACAAACGAAAATTCAGGCCCCAAGCGATTCAATACACCTATTTAAGTAACTGTACATCAAAATTGCAATGAAAAAAAAACACAGAACAATACAAGAGGGCAGCCAGTGCGAGTCCGGCAATGTGCCTTGTCGGTGATGTATTTCAAAACAAGCATTTGCAATGCAACAGGTCTTGCATTTGTGAGAGAGTTTAAGCTATTGCCATTGTAAATGACAATGCCTATTATTTATCTGTTTTGATAATTAACACATAAATAAGAAGCATTGTCATTTACAATCCCAATAGCTCAAATTCTTGCAAATGCGAGCCTGATTTCATTTCAAAGAAGCGGCCGCCATTGTCCCGTGCTGCTTGGAAAGTGAAAGCGCTCATGGTGCGCTGAATGCTGCAGGAATGCATGTTGTGCCTGCAGTTGGAGGAATTCCTTAAAGAAAATAGCGCTTACAGACTAAGACATACCGTGTAACAACAGAAGTAAAAGGGACAGTCTTCATGGGAGGTTACAAATGAAGATTGGCACTTTTTAAACGGGGTACAACTGAACGTATTATAGTCAGTATAAACCCGAACTTTGCACATTTTTATCTGTACCTCAGGTACCCCTTGAATAAACATAGTGTTGGGGTATACCTGCAGGTATTTTTATGATCACATTCTGGTTCCTTGCATGACCAGCTTTTGCTTTATATAAGAACTCCCATTACACCTTTGGTTGAGTCCCCCCGGGTAGTACCATCTTACCTGGGTGTGGATAGACGCCTATGATGAAGCATGTCACGACAAGTGAGCGAGGCGTCTAATCCAATATCTTTGGTTACCCAGTTACCCTGAGGTCCGAAAAGGGACAACTAAAAAATTACTTAAGGACTGGGCACATCATCTTGCTTGCTTTTAGGGAATGCTTGAGACCTGGTAAGGAACTCAAGCGACAGCAGTTGCTCATTTGTGATAAAAAGTTTTCCTGGGAGATTGCAACTGATATGCTTCTCTCTCACTCTCTATTGTGATAAATAGGTTACAAATGAAGACAAGCTGGTACTAAGGAGAGATTAACAAGCCTATAAACGAATCAGAAGCCATCATTTACAAAGGACAATAACACAAGCCAATGGAAAATATGGGTGGGGAGTGGGCAGGGCTTCATTCCATACTCCAAAACAGCATGCCTCGCCCTGCCTAGGCTCAATCTAAAAAGGGAAGTCTACCATTGAGTCCAGTGGGCTGCAGGGAACTCGTCCAGTGGGCTGCAGGGAACTCATCCAGTGGGAGGCATGGGACTCGTCCGTGTGCTGTAAAGCTGTGTAAAAATCAATCAGGATAGCGTTTCAGGTAGAAGCAAGGGGGAATTTGCGCAAACCTTGTGTCTTCAATGGGCAAGGTGATTCTTTCTGCCCGAGCTCATGAAAAACAATCTTGCTCACTCCAAAACCTACTTTAACAAGCATTTACAATGCAATGGTTTTGCCTTTATAAAAGTTAGAGCTATTGGTATTGTAAATGACAAACTTTTCATTTATGTGTTGGTTTGGAAAACAGATAAATAAATGGCATTGTCATTTACAATGCCAATAGTTTAATCTTGCGCAAATGCGAGTCCTATTGCATTTGCAATGCAATAGGTCGCATATTTACGCGAGTTTGAGCGATTGACATTGCAAATAACAATACATTTTATTTATGTTTCAAAAACCAAAACATAAATAAAAAGGTCTCTCACACTGCTGTCTCTCCCTAGAACACACACACTGCTGTCTCACGCTGCTGTCTCTCTCACACACTGCTGTTTCTCCCACACTGCTGTCTTTCTTACACACAATGCTGTCTCTCACACTGCTGTCTCTCATACACACTGCTGTCTCTCACACTGCAAGTGTGGGATGTGGGTTTCCAGCTCATATCTTGAGGGTGGGCGCTGCTGCCTTTCATGGGTATTTTTTTTATACATACTCCCCAGGGCATTAGTGGTAGCTTCAGAAGCTTTTATTTTGAGGGGAGAGATGTTGGGGGTCAGATCTCAGCCCAAAGCCTCGACCCCTCTTCATGACCTTGTGCCCTCATGCCTTGTAAACGCAATTGGCTTATGATTTTGTCCCTTTATAGACACATCTCCTATAAGATCCTCCCCCCAAAACCTCGCCCCCCCATTGTGAAATGTATCTTCAAGTTGGCATGCCTGGGCAGTAATTGTGTGGCAGCCAATGGATCACTGCAAAAATGCAGCGTACAATTCACTGGAGCTGTCAGTGACGCAACAGCTATGACCGTCTTAACAATAGGGACAAAAGGCGCTGGCGGGACCCATACAGTCAGTCTGAGGGGCTATGGACTCCCAAGTGGCACGCCTAAACCCTATAGCTCAGTAAGGTCGTCATGCAAGTGTCTATTGTTTAAAATAGCAGTAGTTTGTATGCATCCAAGATGTTGCACCATTGTCAACTGTTAAGTTATCGCAGGCCGAGACCTAAAAAACAAATCTATATTGTAAAAGCTCAATAGATGCATACTACACATGAACTTACATCCGCAGTGCAAAGTCTACGTTCAAATCTGCCAATCGCGGCTTGCACTCAATTAAAAAGAATAAAAAAGCAAAATCGAAAACAACCCCACAAACCAAATTAAGTGAAGTGAAATAATAACTATACAAAAAAAGTCAGGTAAATCAGCAAGCAAACTGAATAGAGCCGAACTTGCCATACAAACGACCAAAGTGAATGGATGCGCAGACCTGGGCAGGGTTGGTGAGGTTTCACCTGGAGGACGGCGTTTGAAGCCAGAGCCGCTGCTGGAAGAGAGGCGCGAAAGGGCTCAGTGAAGCGGGCATCAGTGGGAGAGCTCTGTGACCCAGGGGCACTGCAGGAGGGCAGCCGGGAGGACACCCCTGGGCAGCACAGGACATCCGAAGGATTAGACCCCAGGAACCACTAAAGGGGAGACCCCTGAGGGATACAGGGCAACTGAAGGGGTAGACCCCAGGAACTACTGAAGGTGAAGACCTCCGAGTGATACACAACCACAGAAGGGGTACACACCCAGGAATAAGGAAATAAGGAACCACAGAGGGGGAGACCCCCGACGGATACAGGACCACTGAGGGGGTACACACACAGGAATAAGGAACCACCGAAGGGGAGACCCCCGACAGATACAGGACCACTGAAGGGGTAGACCCCTGGAATAATGACCCGCTTAAGGGGCGCACCTTGAGGGATACTGGACCACCCAAGTGAGACACCACAAACGACACAGGACCACTAAAGAGGAACCCCCGAGGGGCACAATCGTTGAAGGGTGAGGCTGCAATCGCCTGGAAATTAACACCACTGAAGGGAGAGATGCCCCACTGCCACAGGCGCACTGAATGCACTCTCCAGTGGGACTCTGGACCGCTCGAGGGGACACTCCTGAAGCCCAGGACCTCTCCAAGGGAAACATGGTGCAGCACTCACTGGGTCACCCCCACTGACCCCGGAGCAGAGCCAGGCGGTGCGTGCTCGTTCTGCCGGTGGTGGGGCTTGGGGGCCAGGCCTGTGCTGCTCGGTGACATCCCCGGGGCGGCAGCAGCAACACGAGTGGCTGCCGCAGGGTTCATGCTGCCTCTCCTCTCCCTCACGGGGTGCCTGCTGATGCCGACAGGTGAGCGGGCACGGTGGGAGGGGCACTGAAGGAGGGTACACACAGGACTAAAGAAGAAGCGGATGCCTGGTGTCCTGTTTCCTGCCCCTGGGCTTGTTTAGGATCTCTTAAAGTTCTTGCCTTTTTTCGTGTTTCCGGCCTCCCTAAGGGGCGAGGGGGCGTTATTGTGTGCGGTACGTGCCCGGCGTTGGATATGCACATCCGCTGAGCTGGTGGGGCGCTCGAGTGGTCCGGGCGCCGTGCCAGTCTTCAAGCGCTGCATTAAAGAGGTGTGCGCGTAGTGCCTCGTTTTCACGCTATTTTCATTCTGTCTAATAAAGAGGCATCGAAACCTGCGGGTTTTTCAATACCTACTAACACTGTAACACCTGCTTTGCATGTGGCGTTAAATCATGCAATTTGATGGCAGATTGACGGGCACACGGACAGCAGGAGGGGGGACGGGCACACGGACAGCGGGAGGGGGGGGCGGGAACGGGCTCACGGACAGCGGAAGGGGGGCGGGAACGGACAGCGGGACATCGCGCAACCCACCCCTGCAAAGGACACTTCCGAAATGGCGAAAACAACGCTAAAAAAAAAAAAACACGCCCACAGCCGCATGCCGTGGGCAAAGGCCTAAAATTCTCGGGAACGCCCACGAATCTGCTCCGGCATTGACGGACAGATCTCTGTTCCAATGGCTAGCCTCCATTTATGGAGCTAGCCAATGGAACAGAGGTGCGGGACTACACACACATACGCTAGACAAAAGTTTTCGCCTGTGCGAAACGCTGCTTGCGCAGCTTTCGACAGGCGAAACCTAAAAACATGTTTGGTCTGTGTTTAAAGTAATGAAAAACCATCTGCTCTGCACAATTGGATGCCAAAGCTTGACACCAGCCAGTCTTTTTTTGCCAAAAGCACTTGCCTTCTGGGACATGTACTTGTGCTTTTCCTTTTAATATTAGTTATATTGCACCCAATTCATATTGTCTATAACAGGAACTATACCCGTAGGTGTCACAATTCAAGCCTTAAAACGTTTAAATGCTCATCCTCCCTAGAAAAGAGAACGGGCCTCCGTCTAAAAAACGAATATGCACTCACTGTAATATGTCCGTATAGACACTGGAGCCTGGGATGTTTAGCAAATAATTTTGAAATGTGCTGTAAGTCTGGTATTTTAATGTTTATAGGGGTGATAAACCCACAATTTCACAGTTAGTTAATACCACTTTTGTGAATTTGCAGCAGCTTGTGTATTTCTGTGCTTTAATGGAAAAGATAAGAGGTGCCTGGCATGTGCAAGTCTGGAATGGCTGTACCAGGCATTTCCCTGGGAGGCTGGAAGGGTAGGGGCGGTTTTGTAACAGTGCAGCAGCTTTAAAAAGCACCGCAGAGTTACTTGAATAGCCAACAGCTTTCAGGCAAAAATAAAAGTGCCAAGATAACTCTGGAGATTAATTGGCCTGCTTGAGAGAGATTAGAGTTTTGTCTAGTAGAAGTTTTGACTTCTCTAAGGGAGCGCAGAAGGTTACAAAGCGTGCTACAAAGAGCGTTTACTATGTAGATCACAGAACAGTATTTTATGAGCATAGGTCATGTTTCCACCGCCCCACTCATTCATTATCCTAATTTTGCTAAAAAAGGGCTTGTTTGGGTAAAAATAAATTCTTATAAGTAAAGTATATTCTAACCACTCTGCTACGTTCTGAATCCTGAGTTTTGTGCTTCGCCAGACCAAGTACTGCCTTTATGGATGACATGTGAATCCTACACCTTGTAGTCCATTTGTCTTGTGTAACATTTTTATACATGGATTTATAACTGTATGAACCATTGCATGTGTGTATATCTGTGATGTGAAATGCTCCAACACCGTATGGTATGAGAGGCACTATATTTATTTGTGTGTTTTATAGAGAGCAAACTTGACCCGTGAGGGTATCAGAGCGCTTTATGCGGTACACAGTGGTGAACAAACGACACGTTTAAAGTTCAGAAATATAGAGTCAACGAAGGAAGGCAAGGGCCGGGGTGCTGAGAATCTGGGGGAAAAGGGGGATACAGGTGTATGATAATATGCATGTTTTTTAATTGTTCACATTACAACACCAGATATTTTCCCTACATTTCAAAGGTGTGCGCGGCGCCCCTCGCTGGTCCTAATGGCGCACCGGGGCGCCGCACAGACTGCGGTAGGTAGTGATTAGGGCCGGCTGCTCGGTTCTGACAGATGACAGCTCTAAGAAGCGGGTTAGGCCCTAAACTACTTCTTAGAGCTGTCATCCGTCAGAGCCGAGCAACCGGCCCTAATCACTGCTGCTTCTTCAATGACATGTAAATTAAAATGCAAGGTGCAGCACTTGGCTTGCCTTTCTTTGGCACTTACTGGCATCGCTGCACAGGCCCGGCCCACTGCTCACCCTCAGACTTTAAGAATTGTTTGCTGTTTGCGCTGGAACTTCAGTTCTTGGCACTGGTCTAAAGTTTACACACCAACTTTTATAAAGAAACTGGTTACGTTACTTTATCTTGCTGGAACCAATGAGGTCAATATAATAAATAAAATCATTGTTGTGCTAGTTTTGTAAAGATATGTAGGCCCCCATGTCTAATTGAGGTAGTAAAGCAACTTTTTAATTTTATTAAAGGACAAATTATTAATTACAGATTTTGGACAGATTTAAGATAATATTGCATTTAGTAATACTGGAGAAAGTGATATTCAATATTAGCTTTTCTTACAGTGGTAAATGTAAGCAGTCTCTGCCTTACTCGTGGCAGGGAAAAAAAGGGGATAGTTATCTTGACTTATGTTGTCCATTTGACCCATGCAGTGACCCTCAGACTCTGTAAAATAGTATGCCATGAACAGTGATGATGAGTCACTAATTTGCTCGGCACATGCTCTCCTCTTTCAATCTGGGGCCCTTCAGTGTCTAAACTAAATCACTCATTTGCAGGGGTTCTGCCATATTAGTTCAACCTTTGAGACACTGAGGTTATGTCATCCCCAGAAGAGAATGAAAGAGAAATTACATCAAATGTTCATGCACACACACAAATGCAATGTGTGCGCACACACGCACACATACAGACTCAACCAATTAAAAGTTTTTTATTATATGACTGTTATATTTTTATTTTGTTATAAATATATGTATAATCCCTTCATCAGCCTCATCACAATTAATGTCAGTGAGAAAACTGGAAGTACTCCCAAGGTAGGGCTTACATCCCCGCACCTGTAAAAAAAAAAGTGATATGATGGGGAGCCGTGGCCAATGGGCAATTAGGTCAAGGGAGCCGCAGGTCGAAAAAGTTTGGGAACCACTGGTTTACAATCATAGTTAGAGTGAGTAAAAACAAAGGTCCTGCATATTTTCGTCAGGGAGAATTGGTATTTGGTAGTCTATAAATGAAATACATGTGAGTGAGAGGCTGTGGAGAGATGAGAGGCACTGTTGGAGGGTGACAGTGATGAGATCATGAAGAGCCACAATAAAGATTGCGGTGTCCCGGTGCACTGTAAGGTTATTATTTACTATGCTCTAAAAACGAATACAATTAAATATATAATGAAAAATTTGTTGTAGAATGCACTATTTTTCCCCAAATTGTCTTGGGAGGAGTTCTCACACACACAGTATATACACATCGTCTATTTGTACTGTTTTTAATGTCACAGCGCTACTGGTCATGCATATGACGCTACTGCATCATAGGTTGCGACCATTACTGTTAACTGTGGCCTCCGGGGACAGGATATAACAATAACGTTCCCAGGCGCGACGCGTATCCATGACAACCACCTCTCCTCGGTCCGGGAAATCTGCCCAGGCAGCAGTAACAACACATTAACTCTGTCAGACAGTCATTCCCAAGCCCACTGCAGTGACATACTTTAAATACATTTTGCACACTACAGTTGAGCTCGGACGAGCTCTGAACCACGATCGGATTTATCAACTATAAACTCTCCCCAGCTGTATTACACACACTCTTACCTGCTGAGGCAAAGACTATCGCATTCGATCTCCAGATGAAGCATGAAAGCAGAGACTAGGGAAACCACTTATCCGCCACTTACACTGGCCGCCCGTGCATTCTACCCAATGCTGGTTGTCCGTTGCAGCTCTTTCAACGGCTGTCATGCCATTAGTCTGTAATGTTTGCACTTCCGGGTCTCACAACAACCAATCCAAATGCCGAACATAATTCTGGGCGTAGCCTGGGTGTGGGGGCGTACTACTAACGTTAAAGTGACCAAGGATTGGAGCAGCGAGGGCACCTTAACCAATCCGAGCACGCCTCTGACGATTCCGAAGTGCTGGTTGGCTGTGGAGTCCGACAGTGGTTTAGTCCGAGCCGTCCTCCTATTGTTGGCGGGTACTGTTCAGTTTTGAGCGCGTCTGGTTCGGTCGGTGGTGTTGCGGTCAGTTAGCCACGTACCGGGCAATGACAGTCTATCTTGGGTCGTACATGTTACGCTGCTGTCGTCTCCCATTCTGGACGGAAGGAGGAAGGCGAACAGCATAATGTAGGGCTTCTAGTGATGAGAGTTAATTGTTGTTTTGGTTCTATCACGGCGTGGTCACGACTGACATCTGGACCGACCCTTTTGAGCGCGGTCCGAGTGCTGGGTCTGCAAAGGCGTGACATCCATACTGGTCCTGCCAGCGAAGATTCAGACCTTCCAAGATATTGCGGCATAGAAATTGATTTTTTTGCAACAAAACAATGCGACATTTTTATTGCGCTTTTAGTGATATTTTCTCGCTGCTTCATTTCGTTGCCTTTAATTAATTTTTCATAGTTTTGTTTCGATTTTTAATTGGAGACATAGTCATCTTGTTAGAAGATCTATCATTGTTTCCTAATCTATCTTAAGGCCTGTGGGAATGCACTATTTACATATACATGCACAGCTAACCTCTTGGCATCCTTTGCAACAAAGAACGGTGTGCTCTTACTTGCTCACTGGTTTTATTGTGTATTACAACACATCTTGACGGGGTGGTCACACACACTGCAATGGTCATTTGGAATAGATGAAACTACTTCGCAATCACTCTGAAAGTGTGTGCGCTTTGTTACAACAGATGCTCTGTGGATAGCTCTACTTTTAGAGCACAATTTCGTAGTGCAGCTATCTCGTCATATCAAAGGCAATTCAAGTGATATGAGGAATCCGTTTGGTTTGTTCACTTCTCCGGAATGTGCCTGTTGAAAATTCGCCTCTCCTTTTTCTGGTTTTATTTATGAAAGTATTGCGCATAGGACACCTAAATTTGTCTCCTATTTAAGAGCAACAGAAAGGACTCCGCAAATAAACTTGAGGTATGTTTGGGGATGTCGATGCCTTAATGGGAGTTTGAATTCTAGGTGTGAAGACTGAGGTGATTTGTCCAGCTAATCTGTGATAACATACCAGTCGCATCTGTGAGAGGCTGGTTTAGTAGATGGTGAACACTGTGTAATTGGACACCCTGCACTATTCCAGACAACCCTTATGGTGATTTTAGTGGTCTTGGACAACCTTAGAAAGTCTAATTGGTAGCTGGAGAGCACCAACCAGGCTTACTCCAGAAGGAGAAACTTGTTTCATCAGAACATAATTTTATTGGTATAGATTAAGTGAAAAAGAACCACAGTGTAATTATAAAAATATGTATTTATTATAAGACACTCACTAACATATACCAATATTTCCTAACTGGAGATATACACAATGCGCAGAATACTTTGCAAATAAAACAGGTAAGTAGCACGAATACACTGTGGTGGCCAGGGGGAGACTAAATCATATACTAAAATAGTGGTATGCGAACTACAACTCAAGACTGTACCCAGAAGATGTAGGTGCCGGGGACCTAAGGAACCACCCGTGGTAAGTAACCAGGTACCCCACGGAGGCCATCTGCAGAGTAGGAACAGAACCGCAGGCTCAATACAAGTCAATGGGTAAGTTGCAGTTTAAATTTTAAAGAAGGACCCCTTCCAGTGGACCCTGAAGAAACCCTGTGGAAGACCGAAGGTTGGAGAGCCACCCTACCCGTGGATACCCAAGGAACCAGGATACCTTCACCAGGGAAGCCGGGTGCATAGATGTGAAATGGCATCTAAACCGCTGTCAAACTCAATGGATGACTTCAGGAAGATGCCGCTGCTGGAGAAAGGGAAAGGGTTCAGTGGAACCCAAAGGTATATTCAAGATGAGAAGTACCTGCAAGCAAAGGGGACATAGTCTATGCCATGGGTACTCTCAAACTTTCTCTTGGGGGCCAAATTTACATTGTGGTTTGGGTCTGAGGGCCGCGGATTAAATGATGTTCAAAAAAGATCAAAAATATCAGCCTTAAGACAAATGAATGTGGATTTCGTGTTTATTCAAGAAACACATGTTATGGATACACAAGCATATTTTCTGAGTCAGCTAGGATTTCACTTATTAGTAAACTCTAGACAGGGGGTAAAAAAGAGAGGGGTAGCTATTTTAGCCAGGAATATAAATATTCTATCTAGGAAGAAAGCACAGGATCAATGGGGGAAATGGGCTATGGTCGAATGTATGATAGACGGGGAGTGGACAACGCTAGTAACTGTTTATGGTTCAACGGAGGATGACCCGGAGATTTTTAGACGTGGAATTAGCTACCTGGGCACCTAGAATTATCCTGGCAGGGGATCTTAATATAAATGGGGCAGATGGTCTAGGACTGGGATCCTTTGGAAAGTACCAAGGTAGGAAGAGGAAAGTAAACCAAGCATTAGAGAGCCTAGTTCTAAATAATGCTCGATCAGATGTATGGGGGAAAAAGAGGATGGATAATAAAGGCTTTACGTACTATTCAGCCCCACATCGAACTTGTGCTAGATTAGATTATTTTTTTGTTTCAAGCACGAATATATCAAACTCAAGGATAGACCGGTTACCACGGATCCTTAGTGATCATAATCCTCTAGTGCTCACAATAGTAACGAAAACCAATGCTAGACAATATACAAACTGGACTTTCGAAAGAGGGCTGTTAAAAGAGGATAATTATATAGAACATATGAATAAATGGATTAGTGATTTTTTTGGGGTTAATAGGGGTAGCGCTGGGATAGGGGTGGTCTGGGACGCCTTTAAGGCGGGGGTCCGCGGTGAAACGTTAAGTTTTAATTCTCATAAGCGGAAACAGGAACAGTTGAGGAATTTAGAGTTACTGGAAAAAGTACTTAAGGCTGAGGAGGAGCTGGAAAAATGTGTTCTGACTGGGGCCCGACTGGATAACGCCTTGATAGAACTTTTGAAAGCGAAAGGGGAAGCAGAGAGTGATATTGCCAGTAAGGCAGCTAAAATATATACAACTAAAAGGGAGAGGTGCTATGAATTCAGCGAGTCAGTAGGGAGAACTCTGGCTATCCGGGCAAGGCAGCAAGAAGCGACAGGAACAGTTAGAGAGATTAGGGATACATCAGGTAGGGGGCATACAGATTCGGAGGGAATAAGGGAAGTATTCAGGACTTTTTATGAGAAGTTATATGATGATGAACCAGTGGGCGGAGATGCCCGGAGTATTAAAGAGTACCTCCAGGAGATTCCGGTAGACATATTAGAGGAGGAGGATGCAGAGGGTTTAGAGGGGATTCTGCAGACAGAAGAAATTAAGGAGGCGCTATGGAAACTTCCCTCAGGGAAAGCAGCGGGACCCGACCAAATACCTATTGAGTTCTATAAGGTGTTCTGGGATATTCTGGAGGAAGATATAATAAAGATAATGCAGCAGGCTCAGTCGGGTGAGTCCGTCCCCAAATCATGGGGGGGCGCAGAGATAGTAGTAATATTGAAAAAAGGAAAGACTCCGGAGGAACCGGGTTCATATAGGCCCATCACCTTAATGAACTCAGACGCTAAAGTATTCTCCAAAGCATTAGCATCAAGATTTGCTGGAGTGATCAATAAAATGGTCAGCAGTGCTCAACACGGTTTTATACCGGGAAGGGGTACTACCCACCACACACGCAAAGTAATAACCCTATTTGATGCCACAGCAGTCACAGGAGACCCGATGGCAGCTATGTTACTTGATGCAGAAAAAGCATTTGATCGGGTCTCCTGGGACTATCTCTGGCATATACTGGAAAGATCAGGTGTCAAACATGGGTTCCTTAAAGCGATCCAGGCGCTATATTTAAATCCAGTAGCGACTGTGCGTGTGAATGCCGGGAACACGGGACATTTTCGAATAAAAAGAGGTACAAGGCAGGGATGCCCCTGCTCACCGCTTCTATTCGCTATGTATATGAACCCACTCATTCGCAGAATAGAGGCGTGTGAATTGATTACACCCCTATCAACACTCATTGGGCACTGTAAAATTCTAGCATATGCAGATGATGTTGCTGTAATCACGCCAACCCCCACGGAATCTATAGAGCAAGTCGAAATTGAGGCCTTGAAATTTGGGAAGATCTCGGGCTATAAACTAAATACGTGTAAAACGCAGATAATCAAAAACTGTTATACTACTTGTATAGACAGCCGAGTGGCGCAGGCAGGAACGTACTTAGGTGTAATTATCTCGGCTGATTTAGATTCTTTGGTAGAGAAGAATATCTCACCTCTAATCAAGAAAGTTCAGAAAGATTTGGATAGGTTGGATAACTTGCACTTGTCAATTGTGGGGCGAACGAATATAGTAAAAATGCTGGTTCTCCCAAAATTTTTATATTTGTTTAGAGCAATACCTTTATTATTTGATGCCAAATTATTCAAAAAAATAGAGCATATGAAAAATAGATTTATCTGGGCAAAGGGGAAAACCAGAAGGGCCCTCAGGTTTATGACATTGCCAAGAGAGAGGGGAGGATGGGCAGTACCAGACCTAAGGCTTTATTATTGGGCAGCAGCTCTCCAATATATGGTAGGATTACTGGGGGGGGCGAAGGCTGGAGTGAATTTGGGACGCTGGCGATATATGGGTTAGTCTTGGGAACAGAAGCTGAGAATGTGCTCTTGAAATATACAGAGGTTAGTTACTACAAAAGGACAAGGTTTAAGACACTTATGGCAGCATACACAGTTTGGAAAGCTTTTATTAAAAGAACGGGTTTGGGGAAATATAATTTATATACGAGATTTATAAATAATCCAAATTTTCCAGAAGAGGTCTTTTCGGGTTCTACATTTATGGAATGGGAAAGCAAGGGAATTAGAAGAGATGGGGATGTAATGGGGGAACAAGGGGTTTGCCAATTTTCAGAATTACAGGCAAGATTTAAGTTAGATACTAGGCATGTTTTTTAAATATTTACAAATAAGGAGTTTTTTATTGAGTAAAAGGGGGGGACCACTGGGGTTTAGGAGAGACCCGGTCATGCAAGTGATTCAGGTAGGGGAAGATTGTACAATCAAGAGGTTCTATGCTGAACTGAGTAAGTCAAAACAGTATGATCTCGAAAAATGGATAGATAAATGGAAAAACAGTCTTGATATCAGCAGGGAAAGTTTTGGTATCTCTTTAGAAAAGGGATACTCGTTGTTATGCTCGGCACCACTTCAAGCGCAACATTATAAAACGCTATACCATTTATATTATACCCCTGCAAAAATAGCTCAATGGGGAGGCACAGTGGGTATTAAGTGCTACAGGTGTGGAAGCTTGGAAGCCGATCTGATACATGTGTTTGCAACGTGTCCTCATCTATATTTACTTAAAAAAGACATTGAAGGTTTTATAAATAACATACTAGGAACTGAAATTTTGTTAACCCCCGCAATAATCCTACTAGGAGTGAATGAGGAGGAGGAGCAAACACAAGCCGGGGGGGAATTTCTATTTGTAGCAGTAGCAGTTATGAGATTATGTATAGCATCTGCATGGATAGATCCTATTCCTCCTACTTTTCATCATTGGTTGGCCAAACTATTAACAATGTATAATTTGGAGAAAGAGATCTATGCAAGAAAGGGGAAAAGGGGAAGGAAATTGGGTAAGCTAATATGGGACCCCATTACACGATGGAAAGAAGGGAGAATGGATTGAAAATTAGAAATGAGCGAATCCTTGATAGCCATGGTGTTCTGTAAGGTATTCAGATGCTTCCCTTGAAACACTGGGAGTGGGATAATAATCAGACATTTGATTATGGTTAAACTATACAAAAGAGAATATATGTAATATAATGAAAAGTAGCATGCTAGTAACTTTATATGATGATTGTTTGTTTTACCCTTGTTATGACTTATGTTTTCAGAGTTTGTATTGTTATCCCTTGCTCCTTTTTTCTTTAAAAAAAAATTTTTTAATTTTATTTCCCTTTTTTCTTTGCTTGAAGTAATGTGCCGTGCCTTGTATGTAAAAGTAAAAAAAAATTCTTGATAAAAAAAAAAAGTGGTTTGGGTCTGAGGACCGCACCGGTGGGGGCGGGGTCAGTGGGGGAAGGGGCGGGGCTAGAGCAACAACAAACAACTGTGACCATGAGGTTGAACACAGGTCCCTGCAGCGGACGCCTTCGTCCACTGAGCCACCAGACCTGGCATACACACATCTCTCTTTCTCTCTCTCTCACTGTGTCTTCCTCCCTTCATCCCTCTCTCTATCTCTGTCAGACTCCCTCCCTCTCTCTCTCTCTCTCTCTCTCTCTCTCCCGCCATCCCTCTCTCTCCCTTTCTCCCTGTCTCCCTCAGTTTCACCCACTTTGACTCTCTCTCCCTCACTCTGACTGTCTCACTCCCTCTGTCTCCCTCTCTCTCCTTCCCTCTCTCCTCCCCTCACACCTCCCCTCTCCCTCACTCCCCTTCCTCCTCTCCCTCCCTCACTCCCCTTCCCTCTCTCCCCTTCCCTCCTTCCCCCCTCAATCCCCTTCCCTCACTCCCTCCGTCACTCCCCTTCCCTTACTCCCTCCCTCACTTCCCTTCCCTCACTTCCCTTCCCTCACTCCCATTCCCTCACTCCCCTACCCCGCTCCCCTTCCCTCTGTTCCTCCCCACTCCCTTTCCCTCTCGCCCTCACTCCCCTCCCCTCACTCTCACTTCCGGCTCCCTCCCCTCCCCTCTCCTCACTCTCTCACTTCTGCCTCACTCCCCTTCCCTCACTTCTGCCTCCCTCCCTCACTTCCGCCTCCCTCCCCTTCTCTCACTTCCGCCTCACTCCCCTTCCCTCACTTACACCTCCCTCCCTCTGCCTCCCTCAATCCCTCCCTCCCTCCGTCTCCCTC